>NW_026126571.1:12887500-13487500 GCF_943737965.1 Phodopus roborovskii
AATAATTATATGAGTTTACAAAAAAAAGAAAATTATGTATGAGCTTCAATGTATCATTGCTTTTGGAATCTATTAATGGGAATTTATATAAATAGATGTCTTTATTTCAAGATTCCTATGATACGTTAGTAATTAGAGCTCTCTGAATATAGTGAAAAACAAAGTAAAATTATGTGTAGAAAGAAAATAGTATAGAAATTATATTACTTTTTTTTAAGACTAATGACTATTTCTTTAAAAATTGTCTCTATACTGTCTTTCTTAAAACAAAGGACAACTCAGTCAGAATAGCCTACACTTCCATTTAATCTTGAAATATATTATTAAAGCCTAAAGATAATATGGTGGTAGGAAGGTAGCAATCAGCATAAATGCTAAATATTTATGAGTTTTATTTTAGCTAAATCGTCAAACTGTTCTGCATGAATTCTTTGTTCACATGCCAGCTTCACAAGAATTAGTAGCTATCCTTGAAGCAGCTGGATTAATTACTATATAGGGACCACACAGGGACATGGAGTTGTTCTATGTCACCATGGTACACAGGCCCTTAACAGGATGGGAACCTCCTGAATGCCCCTGCAGGAACCACAGGGACTGATGGAAGCATCTGGGCTAATGTATCTCAGACACTCAAATACAGACTGATGCACTCTGGTCTGCTCAGGAGATGCTTAGTGAGCTCCTGCGGTGCACTTAGGAGTCAGCAAGGCCTAGAGCTGAACAGTAAGACCTCTGCTCCAAGATTCTGTAATTGAAGGGAGACAGTGACCTACTGAGGTCAGTTCAGTAAAATGTGCAATACACAGTGACTGCTCATAGATAAAGCCCTTAGTCAAGGCTTCAAAGATTGAGAAATAAGGCAGTGTGTGATTTAACTAAGCATAGGCCTTTGTTTTTAAAATGTAGTTTCCAGATGGAGACGTCAGCAATAAAACACAGAAGGACAATGCAGTTAACAAGATGACCCAAATTGGTCTAGAGATCTGGAGAAGGTTGTGAATTCAGCTAATGTAAAATATTTATGCTTTTTTTTTTTTTTTAATACTAGAAACCTAGACTATCTGTCACTGTGACAAACCCTGTGTGATAAGAAAGTAAGGTTCACATAGCTAGGACAGAAATTGACTAACTTTAGTGTTTATGATGAGGTCTTCAAACTGATGGTGGACTGTCTAAAGGTAAGGGCAAGATTTTGAGTGGATTAAGAGGAGCAACTCTGATGAGGGGTGAGAGCTAAACGTATCAGTGGGCATACGATAAGTATTCAGAGTAAAGTTAGGGAGTACCCTGGTTTAGGAAAGTAGTGGTATTGCATCTTCTCTAAGATCATGACCTAGATAGCCATACAAAACCAGGAATACTTTGCATCCTTTTAAGTGGATCTTAAATCCAATTAGATAGCTGTTTGTTATTGCCCAGATATAAGTACCACTACTACTTCTATTTTGGTCATTGCTGTGGTTTATATGTTGGGCAGACTATTTAATGCTTCCTTTCTTCCCTTGGTCACTTGGATAGCAGTCCTCAGGTCTGATCCAGTTCAGATACTCCTAGTCCTGTGTTTAAGGAGTGTAGTGTCTTCAGCAATAGGACCTTCAATTTCTGGAGGGCAACCAAGCAAACCAGCAAATAGCTTACACTGGTTTGGACTCCCTTGACCAACAACCAAATGGAAAATTTTGCTAGATAGTTTATTGCTCTTGGGGGGAGAAATTGTCATCACAATTGGCAGAATTTTATTAAAAACACATAGCATATATGCACACAATATGTGTGTGTGTAATTTTTATTTTAAGTAAATATAAAGTAGTATGATTTTCTATAGCCCTCTCAACCAAACTTAGTGTTATTTATCCTTCACATCCATCATTTAAAAGCTTTTTGTAACAAACAGAAACCATTACAGAAGCCACAACTAGTCAAAATGCAGAGAAATGACCATGGAGTGTCTGTCCCCAATGTCCTGAATAGATAGATATACAACAAAGCCCTTATACCCAAGGTTCAGAGAGTAGCACATAAAAGGAGCCCAAAAGATCATGAGAGTCAGACGACCAAAAAGTCTACTTCAAGATGATGTCTTCTATATATGACAAGGAAGGCAATACCCATAAAATCTTAACAGCATGGCTGCTTAAGTAAATCTAAACAATGACAACACTAGAGGACATTTCAACACAGAAAGGGACATCTCAGGGGGCCCTTCCCCTAGGAGAAGGCTAAAGGAAATTAATGACAAACGGAGAATTAGTCTTTTAATGATCCCCCAACTGGTTATCCAACACTAAGTAGTCAGGACTAAAAGCAAATGTACAATGCTAAATGGGCTTAGGAGGGTGCACTTATTTGTTTATTTGTATATAAATGTAACAATAATAATTTTTTTAAAAAGAGGCCATAAGTTTTGTAAGGGAGGATGGTGCCATGGGAGATTTTGGAGGGTGCAAAATGATGTAATTATATTTTAAGTTTTAAAAAGAGGAAAGATGCTACATTTGATGAAAGTATGGAAGTTGTCTAAAAGGCTAGTAGCTCAACATGAAAAGGTCCATGTTAACTGACTTATTTTTTGTTCTTATGATTGCATATATTATATATGGTTCATATGACTGTGGAGATTTCTTGATTCTACTACAGACATGTACTACTGGGTACATTCTTGATGCACATAATTGTTAACATCTATGCATTCATTATAAAATGCATTGTTTAAAGCTAAAATTATATAAACATGTGACAATATGTTTACGAAATTTTACCTTTTCTCTATTAATGAAGAGTTATAAAATCTCTAATCCTCAAAGAGACGGCACACAAACTTGTCATAGTAACAATAAATACTAATTGATAGCTATTAAATTGATTCTGTGTATCCAATAACTTACAGACTCAGATTCTTAATTTGGCATTGATCTCTGAGGTAAGCAAATGCAAAATAATATGTGAGTGAACTCAAATTGAAACATGTAAAAAGAAACAGCATTAAAACCTGAAATACCGAACAACTACATACTCTCTAGCTTTCACATTTATTTGATTTCTGTTTATTTCAAACATTGTAACACCACAGGCAAACTCACAGAAAGCAAGTTTCTTAATATAATTAGCTCCTTTCAATTCTCACTGAGGGAAGGGACAAGATTTGCTGCTGCTTTACATGTGTCCAATTACTTCAGATTGAACTATTTGTGATCAAGGTACCATTTACTTTTCACAAATTGTAGGAATGTTGTACCCTGGTTGAAATTAAATTCTCCCAAATACAATGTTTGAAAGGCTGGGTTTCTGGCTTCTAGTGTCTTTGGGAGATGGCTGCCTAGTGGAAAGAAATCAAATCACTGGGTTGGTGCCCTTTATTAAGACACCAGCTCCTAACAGGCTCCCCCCGCCGCGACACATTGTCCAACATGATGCCATGCTTCTCCACAGACCTACAGCAACAAGGCCAAAGCACCATATGCTGAGGTCTCTGACTCTAGCAGCCAAGAGAAGTCATTTTCAGCTGCTTACCTCAGGTATTTTGTCGCAACAATATAAAGAAAAAAATTGACTAACATGTGCCCTATATTTTGCTTTTGTAGTACCAGCAATAACTTCAGCCTTAGAAACTGAGTTACAACATTATTAGTTTCAACCTGTGAGACTACTTTTGCAATATAAAAAAAATAATGCAATATAAACATTTTAAAGCAGTTAAAGAAAGAGAAAGTTGTTTGGGGTGAACATCTGTTTTTATTTCATAGACTTTTATTTCTAATAAGCAAGGGAATCCTGAGGCTTATTGCTTATCTTATTGCTTCATTCCTTCACCGGCAAACCAATAAAATCTTCTGTCAACTTATAGAACTATAAAGTTAATCTTGTCTTCCTGTCTTGGCACAGAAAGTTTCTCCACCATGCAGAACTTGCCTAGCCCTACGCTTTCTGCTCTACGTCTCCCTGGCATGCCGTGCCCTCTCCTAGTCCAGGCTCTTCTTCAGCAAAGAAGACAACTTAACACCCCTGCACATAGTATTCAGTTCATGTAGCATGGCATACACAACTTAAGACCACTGTACATAGCTCTCAGATATATAGCATGGCCTACCCAACAACCCTGTACATCACTCTCAGTTCATGCAACATGGCCTACCCAACTGACCAGCCCTGCTGATAGCTCTCAGTTTTGTAGCATGGCCTATCCACCTCTGTGCCCTTCTCTTGAAAGCTCACAATCATGGCTTGTGAACCAATCAGCCTTCTTCATTGAACCCTTCTTGGTTAGGGATAAAAAGGAGAGTGTGTTTGGGGGACCTTGGAGAGGAGCTGAGCAGGGAAAGGGATAGGTGGAAATATGTAAATACAGTACTCATGTATGGAATTCTTAAAAACAATTCTGAAAAGGAGTGTTGCCAGATATAGTGCAAGCCTTTGAGCCTAGCACTTAGGCGGCAGGAGGCAGGTAGATCTCCATAAATTTGAAGCCACCTTGGTCTACGTAGCAAATTTTGGTCAGCTAAAGCTTCGGAGAAAGACCTTGTTTCAAAAGAATAAAATGAACAAATAAACACATACATAAACAAATCTTAAAAAAAAAAAAGGAAAAGAAAAACCATCAGAACTAGGCGCACAACTTTGCTATTGCACATACTAAGCATTGTGCCCTATATTTATACTTGCTACATATATCATAATACAGCATCCAAGTTACCCATTTAATGACCCAAGGGAGCTGATTATTGTTTCTGAGTAGACTCATCTGGCTCTGAAGTGGTTCTCCTGGAGTTTCATTTTTTGATGTTGCAGTTGCTTAGCTGCAGCTGAAATCATAGGAAGCTATAAGTAGTCAAGATGTTCATCAGACTTTCCTCGGATGGCTGGAAGTGTGTAGCTGTGGCATGGACTTCCCATCATCTAACAATAGTGCAGTAGCTGGGTCCAGGAGAATCAGACAAAAACGGAAGTTTCTTTGCCCATGGGATGATAAGGCTATCCAGTAAATTTGTCACAAATTTCCCCCCATCGCTGAAACTTTCATCTGTTACATTCTAAGCCTATGGACATCTAGAATGCCCAGACTGGAATCTGAACTTTAGGGACATCATATGGAATGTAAAACCTATTCTAAACCAGAAAACTTTAAATTGTCTTTTCTGTGATTTTAAATGAGCTAACGAGCTCACAAACACAAGTTTCACAGAAAGTGTGCATGAGGGGATCTGCCAAATGAGCTGACAGCCATCAAAAAAGCTTTTCACAAAAGAGAAATGGGGAGGAGACGGGGGATGAAGCTGTCAGCCCTAGGAAAGGAAGTTACTTTTCAAATGCTCTATTTTTTTTTTTTTTACCCTTTGTAAGGGATATAGATTCTGAGTCAGAGAAAACACAACAGTATTGTAAAGTCATTTGTTTTTTAAGATAATAGCAAGGAATATAGAATTCTCCATGAAAAATATGGAAACTACTTTCTCAGTCAAATGAAATGAAGTTTCAAATAGTAGCAAAACCAAACCAACAACAATAACAACAAAAACACATCCTACTCTCTCTATAGCATAGAAGGTAAGGAGGCCTAAAGGTTAAAAAAATTAAATTCCTCTAAAATCATGATGAATGTCTACATTATGAAATTTGTACCTTGTATCTTGTCTACATATAAAAACAGGCACATCTCACTGGAAGACTAAATCCTTAATCTCTACACTAGTGAGCCTCAATGGCATCCTGTCTAATCTCCCCTTTTCCTTTTCTTTAAACCTACTAGCTGTACTGCAGGTGTCTATGGAGAACACCACAACCTCTGAAAGCATCGTCTCGGCTCTCAGGTCCTCTTGTGACTCTTCCTCTTCATCATCACCATGCTCTACCACTGCGATGTTGCTGCATTGCCTCAAGATTAAAGCAGCAGACTCAACTGACCATGGACTGAAACCTGTGAGACCAGGTCTCACTATGTCTTATGTCTCTTACGCTATTTACGTCCTCTGCCACTGTGATGGACAAACAGGGAAGCACACAGTAGGTAAGGGAGAAGCTTCTACAGCAGCTTCACACTGCTGCTTGTCCTTGCTTCCTCTTTTTCAGAAAGGGTCTGGACTCTCTCAACTTCTAGGAGACCTAAAGGCGTTACTAGTTAATAAATCTGAAGGCTTGAAATCATTGCAGCGATATGTGTCCTGGAAGGGTTGGTTTAATTTGTATTTATTTATACTCAACCACTAAAGAAGTTACAGGTTAATAAATCTGAAGGCTTGAAATCCTGCAGAGATGTGTGACTTGGAATGGTTGGCTCAATTTGTATTTATTTGTACTTAACTAGCATTAGTCTTAGTAATAACTTATATTAAGGTAAAAAAAAAAACAAGTTCATTTAATTGGAAATTACTATTTTCTTCAGAGCAACCAAAACAATATGTTTTAGTTTTTGTTGTTGTTCCCATGCAGCAATTTATAGAGTTTGTTCTATGCTTTGATGATTCTGTCTCCAATAATCAGTGAAACAATGTAATGCGCACTATGGTCAACACTGCTACTTTCTAATGCAATGAACTAGCATGCATTTTGCCTAGATATTAGCGTCTTTAATATAAATAGATCCTTTTCATTTTATGGCTACTCACATATAAAATAACCGTGTGTGTGTCTGTGTGTGTGTGTGTGTGTGTGTGTGTGTGTGTGTATGTATTCACAAGAATCCTGCAGCACACATGTGGAGGAGGCCAGACAATAGCTTGACAGAGTCAATTCACATTGTTCTTTTTTGGGGACTGGGGTTGGGTGGAGGAAAGGCTTTCTTTCTTCTTATGCTTACAGGCTACCAAGGGAAACCAGAGCAAGATCTAAAGGCAGGAATATGGAAGCAAGAACTGAATCCAAGATCTGGAAGTGGCTCCCTCTGGCTTGCTCAGGTACCGTTCTCATACAACCCAGGTCCACCTCCCTTGGGATAGCAATGTCTACAGTAGGACCAGTCCTCCTATATTAATTAGCAACCAAGAAAGCACCATACAGACACGGTCACAGGCCAATCAAATGGAGGAAATTTCTCAACTGAAATTCACTCTTACTAAATATGTCTAGGTTTGTGTCAGGTTGACAAAAATAAACCAACAATCCATTGTCTGGACACAACTCATACTGTAAGCAATTGCCTTCAAAAATGGTTACTAATTACTAACTTTTTGCTATTTCAGATGGTCACTTTTCAGCACGTTGGTCCTAGGAGCCTAACTCAAGTCATCAGTGTCCTCGCCATGTACCTACACCTGCTGAGCCATCTCACTAGTCCTAAAATCTTAAACTGCTTTAAAATTAATTTAAGCATCTTTATTAATGCTCATTGTGAAAAGAAGTGTCTTTACTTATGAGTTTAAATTATACTGTAAAAATTTATACCTGTTTAATATCTCTCTTTGTTAGACATGATCTCTAGTGCAAGCTAGCCTTTAGGTCCCAATGCAGCAAAGAATGGCTTTGGAATTCTTATTCCCTTGCCACCACCTCCAGAGTACTAGGATAGTAGGTATTTGTGCCTGAGCTGGACCATGAGCAGAGTGATACATCTGAACATAGGACAGGTGTCTCCTGCCATTTTAAAGCACATGAGACAGAAGCTTGCATCTGGGAAAGGTATACACAACAGACTACCAATCCAGTGAGAGGTGCTACCAGCTCAGGAAGAAAACAACACACTGCTTGTGGTACACACTCTAATGCATTCAGCTACATTTCCATGCTTTGCAAACTGCCCTGAATTTAAATTATTTGCAATGTCTTTCCTGTGAGTACCAGTGGTCAAATGCTGGCACACACTTGCCACTATCAAGCATATTCTTTACAGTGATTATTCTTTAAGACAAAACTACATATTCTAGGATTAATATAGTAACATTTACTTGTCAGTTTGTCATTAATAAATCCTGTGTATTGATTCAAATTGTAAATTAAAGAAACTTTGGAGATTTGGATTGTTTTTCACTGATTTTTCTTTAAAAGTTTATCTTCAAAAGTCTGCCTTAGACTTTGACATAACTTCAGCTGTAAGTAGCATTTTAATTTTCTCATGCAATGTTAAATATGTTTCTTTTAGAAAAGGTATGGCTTTTATGACCAACAGAAACAAGACAGAATATAATCTTACCCTGGTGTGAGTACGAATGTGCATCTTCAGTCCATCATTTTTGCTGAATCCTTTTTCACAGTACGGGCACTGATAGGGACGCTCACCTACAAACAAAGAAGCCTCCATGTGAGAGACAGGCAAAGCAGCAGAGCATCCTCAGTGCCACTGCTCCTCACAGGGGCTCACTGGCACGAAGGTCGTTCAGCACAGCTGGGCAGGCAGAAGTATCACTGTTCAGGAGGGACACATGGGGCACTCCCTCCAGCCCAACTTGGCCAACACCCAGAAACAAACAAGTAGCCCACAGGTTTGCTGTGTGACCTTCTAGTACATGAATCCAATTAAATGTGTTAACTTTAAGGTTTTATAAAAAATAGTGTATATCAGCCTGTTATGTGACTCCTCATTATGGAGGTCTTTAACTTGTTTTTTTTTTTTAATAACTTTGCTTATAAAGATTTCATATAAATAAATAGGGTCCATATCTATGCATTTCAGAATAATCCCATAAATCTGGTGCATGCTAAACAGAACGATTGGTATTTAAACTGCATAACAACTGATCCACACTTTCCTACATAACCAAGTAGCTCTAAATTAAGGCTGTAATTTAGAAAATGGGAAAGATGTTTTACAAGGCAAGCAAGACCACACATACACCCCCCCAAAACATAATACGTCTACTTTAAAATGACAAAATGTGACAAAAACTAATATATAAAAAGAATTCAAGGCTGTACTCATCAAAGCATAATTATTTACAATAATACATTAGGTCCAATCACGAGTTTTCTTTATTCTTTATTGAACAATAGACAAACATGACAAGATGCTAGAAACTTGCTACATTCCAAGATCAGTAAAATGAAGTGAAAAATAAATGTCCTCAGAAAGTATATATTTTCTGTCTTTCCTTGCCTCAGGGCCAGGGCTGTGAGTAAGTGTCCTCTGCTCTTTTGAATTCAACCTGAGCATCCCACGAATTATTCCAATTACCCCACCAGAGCAGCTATGAACTCTTTGTTCAACGTCACTATTTTCTCAGAAGAGGCCTTGCTTCACCTCCCCCTTTCCTCCTCTTCAATGCTTCATGAGATGAGATTCAAGATTGACCTAAACTTATACCGGGTCTGACCATATGGGACTACCATGGGGTGACAGCCCCAGCAGAATGGCATTTCTCAGCTTCTCCCATTTTAAGGGGATCATCTTGGCCATTGTTTAAATCACAGCCTCAAAGCGACAGTCAGTCAGTTATGTAAAAAAAAAGTATGGATCAACTGTAGCTTAAATTCCCGTAGTCCTAATGGCACCATAAAGTGGTTGCAAATATCCATAAGGGAAAGAAAATAGAAACAGCAGTGTCAGCCAAAGCAGGAACAGGTATCTTTAGTAAACTATCCAGATCTACCAGCTACTGTAAGACAAATAAACTTCTGGCAGTAGTCAGTGCACCTGGAATACTTGAGGTAGTAATTATGACTCTGGGGCATGTGGCTTTCCAGGGCAGAATAAAGGGTTATAACTTCTAATTTTAACAAGAAGATGGTAACCATGTGCTTATCTTACTTCCCATCTCTACTGAGCCTCAATCTCTATATATCCATCTGTCTAACATTTGGATACCCAATAAACAACTCAAGTTCTGCATGTATCACTCTAAATTTATGATCTCATCTTCTATTCTCATGTGCTCCAAATACACTATCCTGATTAGCTGAGTAGATTTATTCAGGTATCTAACAACAAAACCCCCATACATCTGTACTGCACAGCGATTCCTAAATGATGTTATTCACTCTTGCCATAAAATTGAACACAAGTATGTATAGCTATGTGAAGTCATAGTTGTATTCATTTATTTTAATAACTATTATAATTTATTATGTATCTCATAATAGTATGAATGACTTATACACACACAGTAAAACTTACTGAAAAAGAGAAACTTGAGAACTGCCCAAGATACTCAGTCCTATATAGATCCCAGTCTCCCATCATAATGGTACCCTGGAATGCTCCTCAAGATGACTGACTGGAACATGGAGACTTAACAGTCATGCACCTATTAAGGTCTGCAGTGGGAACTGGTGTGCAGCAGGACCTGCCATTTGTCAAGTTGTTAAGCATTTAACATAACCATCCACAGAAGTTTAAGGACTGGAAAAACAGCACACACGCATGCTCATCATCATATTCCTGCAGCATAACAATGCAAATCACTTCGTCCTCTGTATCATAAAACCTTACAAGTCATTTTAACATTTTTTGGTGCTTTTAATTTTTGTTTTTATTTTTAAGACTGTGTCACTCTAGAGTGTCTGGAACTTAAATATATACCATGCTTGCCACAAACTCATAGACAATCATTCTGTTTCTGCCTTGTACTAATATTATAGTCTAGCTAATATTTAGACTCTCACAACTACATTCATTTCATTATTTTACTTTACTGAAATTAAGGAATGCTACGCTGTTTCCTTCCTCTTTATTAATAACTGAATTAATCAGCAAATCAAATCTAGATGATAAAGAATGATGAAGATAAAACGTCTGAGGGCAGGACAGATGGCTTAGAGGTTAGGAGCACTTGTAATTCCTGTAGAGTTTTAGATTTGATTCACAGCATCCATATGGTGGTTCACAATCATCTGAAACTCCAGTTGCAAGGTGTTGAGGTCCACTTATGAACTCCACAAGCTACCAGGCATGCACGTAATGCATATGCATACATGAAGGCAAAATACTCATACACATAATTTTTTTAAAAAATAAAATTTTGAATGATACACAGAAAGATTCTTAGTAATTTTTCTTTCAAACCATTGTGTACCTATTCTCCTGAGTTGAAAGATTCTCTCCTGGAGGGAGGCTGATGAGACTCACAAAGTAAACAAACCTTACAAGGCTCAGGAAGTAAGTACCTGGGAGTTACAGGACTCTCAAAGGCCCTCCCCGAGGCTACATAAGCAGTAACAATTTCTGGGGAGATACTGTCCTATCAGCCAACTGTCTGCATCTGATGCAGTGAGCTCTTGGGATGTAACTTTCATGAATTTTGAAATCCAGGCTCTAGGGTAGAGTTTTAGATGCAGTTGTCTTTGAATCAATCAGGTAAACCCCTACTCATACTTCTAAAAGTAAGTTCAATATACTAACAGGTGTGTTAATCACTCATTCATTCATTCATTGTTCACTCAAACAATTAGGTGGAATTGTTTCTCTAAGCTGATGTCAGTGCTTTATTTGGAGTAGAGAGACATTTATTTACACTCTAGAAGAATTAATACAATTGGTGCTAATTTTTTTTCATAATAGCCAGAAACTGGAAGCAACCTAGATATCCCTCAAACCAAAAAATGGATAAAGAAAATGTGGTACATTTACACAATGCAGTATTACTCAGCTGTAAAAACAAAAACAAAACAAAACAAAAAAATCAAACAAAACAAACAAAAAACAAACAAAAACAACGAATCATGTAATTTGCAGGCAAATGGATGGAACTAGAAAAACTCATCCTGAGTGAGGTAACCCAGACCCAGAAAGACAAACATGACAATAACTCACTTATAAATGGATATTAGCTGTAAATTAGGAGGTAATCATGCTATTTATAGTCCACAGACCCAGGAAGGCTATGTAACAAGGAAGACTTAAGAGGGGCTGCCAGGGTCTCCATGGGAAGGGGAAATGGAATAGATTTCTCAGGTGGGCTTGGGAACAGGAGGGTCAGGTATGGAGGAGAAAACGCTGGGAGAAATGACTGGAATTAGAGGGCATTTGGGGGATGAGGTAGAAACCTAGTACAATGGAAACTCTGTGGACTCAATAAAAGCAACCCCAGCAAAGACTCCTGAACCAGCCATCTTCTGTAACTAGACAAGGCCTCAAGTAGTGGGATTAGCACACCAACCCAACCTTAAAACCTGCTACCTACAGTTTTCCTGCCTGTAAATCCTTCTAGGACTGGAGCCTAACAGCATTGTCATGAAAGAGACAAGGGAGATTTCATCCAGCAACTGAGGGGAGCAGAGTCCACAGCCAAGAATTCGCCAGAGCTCAGGGAGTCTTGAGGAGGAGGGGAAGGAAGGGAGAGGAACAGAGGGGTCAGGGACACCATGAGAACATGGCTCACAGACTCAATTGAGCAGAACTTATGGGGGCTTGCAGAGATCAGGGAGCCTGTAGGGGTCTGATCTAGGTCCTTTGCATAGACATTATGGCTGAGCAGCATGGTGTTCTTATTGGACTCCTACCAGAGGGAGCAGGGACTATGACTTTTTGGCCCATTTGGGACCTTCATTCCTCCCACTGAGTTGCCTTGTGCAGCCTTGATGTGACAGTATGTTCCTGGCATTGTACTTCAGTTGATGTCCCAAGAAGGCCTGCTCTTTGCTGAGGGGAGGCAGAGGGAAGGCAGATCTGAGGGGGAGAGGGGAGATGGGGAAGAGAGGCTGTGGGGAGGGGAAATAGCAATCTGGGCCAGATTGTAGTATATGAGAGAAGAATAAAAAAAATAAATTAAAAAACAACTCAACTCTTGGGAGTAAATACTTAAAAGAGCACTTGTTGCTCTTACAGAGAACCTGGGTTTGATTCCCAGCACCTACAACACTATTCACAAGCATCTGTAACTCCTCTTTTGACCTCTAATAGCACTGTATGTGTAATACATAGTCATACATGTAAGAAAAGCACCCACACACATAAAATAAAAAATGAAAAAGAAGAAGAGAAAAAAGAAAGATGAGCTGGTACCTATCACAGGCACTGAGAGATGCTATCAAGACTGAGCCACATGCCAGGAACGTATCCAAAGGGGCCATTGTGACATGGTTACCTTTCCCCACGTGCAACTGGACTATGTGTGTCTTTGTCACGGTGTAGTTGCACAGTATCTGTCATGCATGGGTGTTTGCCTGGAATCTCCGGCTCCTGCATGGCCCTCCAACCCCACCACCTCAGAGACTCTCCAACAAAGAAAGGGTGCCAAAAAGCCCAGTTTTGCATTCTTGGCAACTGTGCCAGCAGCCCAAGTCCCAGCCTAACGTGTTCGGGTTTTGACCATACTTGGGCATGAACTTAGCTTGTGGTGGACATGTCATCATTACTTACCTACAGGCTTTATAAACTCCCTGCTTTAGTTTGGGTACATGACTTCTCTGCTCTCTATCTCTGGGGATGGAGAACTCACCTGGAGTCACTTTGTTCAAATAAACCCATTCTTTTACCTTTTCAATTCGAGTTGATCTGGCTTACTTTGTTGGAGGAAAAAAAAAATCTATTATTGAGCTACAGCAAACCTACTCATAGGCACTAAAACATGCAATTAAATCTGAGCCCCTTGCAGGGGAATCACAAGGCATCTCTTCCTCTACATGGTCTGGCTAGCATGCCTTTTTGATAGACGGAGTCTTCCTCAAGAGTATGGATACATCCCTCAAATGGCAGAGGGACTAGAAAAGATATTGCAATTCCCAATAGTGGGGAATTTGGGGAGGGATTTTAAACAGGCTGTGGTGACTGTGGAGTGGCGTTTTCTGTGGGCAATAAAAGATTCCTGTATATAAAGAGTGATAACAAGAAAAGGGCGTGCAGATCCCCTGTGTCAGCTTCTGGGGGAGGATAATACAGTTGGCTGGCCTTTACCTACAGCTAGCGGGATGTAAGGGATGTGCTCAATACCATTTCATGGATCCTCAAACTGGGCAGTGAGGAGCAAATGAAGGTGGTAAAAGTACTGAAAGACATGCCCTAGATTCATACCCCATAACCTGAGAAGATAGGAAATCCATGCTTCAACATGGAGACAGAGACTTTAAAAATGATTCAGTACAGGAAACTATGATAATTGAGAAATTCTCAACAACTGGCCTGCTTAAATTGAGGAATATTTTAAACAGTAATTAAAAGAGACCCCTTCCCCGCCCCAATACAGGCAGGTTTGTAGTGCTACAGGGCACAGGGATAGACAGGATGGGTCCAAGGGTGCCCTGGAAATGGAGAAGCTAAGTAACACAACTAACTATTCATTCCTCTTTGAAACAAAGGATGCATACATAGCCTGGGGTAATCAGAATTTGAGTCATTATAACACTATTTGCTGCTGAAGGCTGCATGAACACCAGGGATTAGAACACAACAAAGGAAGGAGGGGCATTACTGAGGTAAAGGAGAGAGAGAGAGGTAGAGACTGAGAACCAGGGCTGTGTTTACAGAAAGGTTAAGGAGGGTGAGGGCTAAACAGACAGCTGTCCTGCAGAGGACTCAGGCTTAGTTCTCTATACCTACATGTGACTTTAATCCATTTCCAGGAGATTCTCCACTTTCTGACCTCCATTGGCATCAGGAACATACACAGTGTGCGTACATATATGAAGATAGAATGCTCATAGACTTCAAATAAGAATAATACATCTTTTTACTAAGAGGTTGATTTAATAGGGCTTTGCTGAGATCCATGGTGACACATGGTTGTATGATACATAAGAAACTCTGGCAGATCTATGTGATTCAGACCAGCACGAATGTAAAGTGCTAAAGTAATCCAGATGGGAGAGAGGAGTGGGTGAAGCCAATGAACAGATCTCTCCAGGACACTTGAAGACTGATATGGTAATATCCATATCAATTCTGTATTCCTAGGGTAACTCTTCCTCTTTCAATTGAGAGGAAGATAACCAATAAGTATATAAATGTGCGTGTGGGAACTTGGAAAGAGACTTTGAAGGGCATGTGGTGGAAAGAAGCCCCTTGACCTGATCCAGCCAGACCCCTATCAAGTCACCTTGAACCTAACACAATATAAATAAATGTTGATGACAAATGCCCACTACTAAAAGCAGTAAGAATACTTACATTTTTGCAGTTGTCTTGTTCTATGTAATATAACCTTAATAAAAGATTTTAGAACTCAGTCACACCCAAGTATCAAAACAATAATGACTTAATATGGCAATAGAATCATGAAAATCTGTGGAAGGGAAATAGCATTCATCTTAATGATGAAAAGCTGCCACACCAAGGAAAACACTGAATAGCTCCCATTTACTGTGCCCCTTGCTTAATAGCCAAGATTCTGATTGAATTATTTTTCCAAAAGTTTATGTTCAAACAACATAAAGTTCATTAAGAAAATATCTCAAGTTACTTCAATCTTTATATTCTTAAATTGTCCCATGAATTTAACTCAGGAAGTCAATCTAACCTTCCCATTAGAAAACTGAGAATAAAACTTTATTCATGCTACTACATCCACTAAGTGAGTAGATTTAGTAATGGGGACCACAATTAACCACACATATAATGCAAACAATGATTATAACAATAAATTATATTATTATATTTTCCACAGTTTTTGTAAGTATATAATTATTATAGTTTCTAGTGATTCAATAAACAAAAAGGAAGACTTAATGCATAGTGTGTGTATATACAAGTCCTAAGAGATATTTGGATAGAGTAGATGCTTTCCAGAAGTGAATTTTAATGATGTTGCTTTGTCACTTAGTATAGCTAAAAAGAAAAGAAGCTGTGCCAAGTTTCCTACCTCTCACAGACACTTATGAAGAATGTGCACACAAAGAAAGTCCAACCTGAAACAGTAAAATCAAAGCCATATACTTTCAAATAGTCTAAATAAGATTAAAGAATTAAATGAAGTAATTTGTAAAGATTTATGAGCCACAGAGCTTTACTTGGATATTTTTAAAATAAAAATAATTGTTGGTGATGGCAATACTTCTATGTGAAGAGGCAAACTTTTCAAGGTTATGTAAAGTTTTTGGGGAAAAATGCTGCTGAGATGGCTCCACTTGGGTGAGTTTGAATCTGTGTGCTATATCTCATTGGTCTTCCATAAATGTCAAAGTACGGGGTCATTTTACTTTCTGAGGACTTAGGAAATGGTCATAAAATAGCACACTGAATCATTCTTAATGAGTGTTAAAGCAGAAAAAAAAATCTAAGTTTGGAAGCACTACCCAATCACTTTTTCAACAATACCATTCAATCCCTTCTATTTGGAAAACATCTAATAAATTAGAAGAACCATGCTAAGAGATGAAATGCTACACTGACAAGTGGGAGCTGCCAGAGTTCATTCTTGGCACCTTCCTGTGAACTGAAAAAAAATGTATCCTTTAGCAAAAGAGTCATGAAGCCCCACTGACTTCTCTGAGCCCCACCTTGTTAGTCTTGAATGTCCCCATTAATCAAATTTGCTAGAACGGCACTAGATCTAAAAGTCAAAGAATACATCTCAAGGAAAGACATCCAAGTTCTGGAACCGACATTTACTTCTTGGTGGTTACAAAGACATTGTACTAAAATGAGTAATAAAATGTTAAAGCCAAATAAGAACTTTGCTCCTTCAATAAAATACTTGTGCCACATGAATCAAGCCAGATGAAAATTTGTCAAAAATAAAAAAACAAAACAAAACAAAACAAACAAAAAACCTCCCTGCATTTTCTTACTTAAAAGATGGATTTTGTTTTAAAGAATCTTCTAGAAGCTGGATCCTTCAGTTAATGAAACAAGAGAGATTCAGAGGAAAACAGGAAGAAGAGCCGATGTACTCACTACCTTTCCATTCTGGAGAACTAATAGCAAAAAGGCAAAAGCAAAACCAACAAAGTAAAAATGAGTTTAAAAATGCAAAAAAAAAAAAAAAAAATGGAGGAAGATGAGGAAAAGAATTAATGACTAAGTTTAACTATGATTAGGTAAGAAGGAGCCACAACTAATCGCCCCACAGAGTGCTCCTGTCTGTCCAGACATCAGTGTAAAGGGCCCCTTCACATTGATTGGTCTGAAGGTAGCTAGATGTCTTACTGCAGTCCTGAGTGCTGCAGAAGCCCAGGGTCTGCTTCCCAAGAGCAGAGAGCTGCAGAGCAGGTGCCCAGGCCCCACCCTGTGACAGAGGCAATGAACAGTAGTGCCCCTGGTTACTAGTTTGTTTTGGTTCAGGAAGTCAACTACTGGTAACAAATCCTTAATATTTTCACCTAGTCATCTTCTATCTTGAAAAGTTTCAACCAGTTTCTTTAAAATGGCATTCGTGAGCATCATAGCAGTCTACACACAGAGGGCATTTTACAAATAGTGCCAGCAAGGAAGAATCAAGAGCGTATAACTTTTCAACAGTGAGAAACTCAGAGTTGATTTCTCCTATAAATCTGGATAAGCTACAAAACCTCCATGAACCCTGAAGCAGAAAAAGAACACGGGGGACTACTCTTGGAAGATAGTTATAAGAATGGCAGAGAAGACATTAAAAGAATCACATTTTCAGCTTCACTATACCCCATGAAAAGACAGGATTGGGGAGTAGTTCAGTGGTGATGTATGTACTTAACAACACACATGAAACTCTCATAAGTTGATATCACCCAAACAAAAAGTGATGATTGCAGCTTAAATTAAATGCAGGTATGCTGGTGATATTATCTAATGATGCAAGAATAGGTGAATCTTTGTGGCAGTGTTAATCAAACATTGTGGGCCTAAGACACTGTCTGTTTTCAGGGTACCAGCATGAAGAAAGAATATGGAGGAAGAGTGGATGATGGAAATGCATCTTACACGAATACTGCAGATGACCCCCATAATTGATTCTCTAACTTGCCCACATGGAGACACACACACACACACATAGGCACACACACAGGCACACATACATAAATAAACATTCAAAAATGGGGTTTTTAAAAGGTTTAAAAAGAAATATAGGTAAAGACTATAAATGAAAGTAAAAATGAAGTCAACCTGTTATGGGGCCCAAGTCAGTAAAGAATCACATACAAAAACAAAGCTGAATGAATTCCTTTACAGTAGATGAGGTCCTTTAATGCCTATCAAGATGTGAAAGGCAAGTTTAAGTTCCATGAGTTTATGTGTTCACTGTTGTCTTATATCACTTATACTTATGTTTATATTGCTATTGGTTTATAATGTTTGAGCAAACATTTAAACACGATGAATCCCTTTAGAAAAGGTATTAAGGAAGAAATAAAACAATGGCTGAACTCCAAGTATAATCCATCTATAATACAACAATCCTTTAATTCTAAGCTGATCACAGGTGTTAATAACAACAACAACAACAAATCCCAAACAAACGAACAAAAAACCCCATGATTTATTACCACGCTTAAATAACTGTGTGCGGAACTGTGGCAGCATGTCCAACACAGCCGCTCTCTATTACCAGAGAACGTAATTCTAGGCACATAATTAACCTCCTGGCCTAAAGCTTAAAAACAAAAAACAGAAAGAAACTCCCACAGTTTCTTTTATAATTTATGAACTCATGGAATTCATGTCACAGTCTGTGGATTTCCTTGCTGAATGAGCCTCAGCTTTCACTGACCCAGAGAAGCCATAAACTCACTAAAGACCGTGCTCCACGATTCCAGCTGAGGAGAGTGCCATCTCTCTGGTCCCCTCATAGGAAACTGGATGATAAATTAGAGAGCGACCCACCAGACAGACACTCGAATGTTCACCTTCACTAACAGTGACTGAGTATGCCTCTTTAGTTGCCCCAGGCCAGCACCCGTTTGACAGCAAACCCTCCTCTGTAGCCTAGACATTAGCTATGTCCACAGTGACTGTGTGATGAGATTAGCAAGATGTCTTAGGAAGAAGCTCAAGAGTGCACAGTTAGAGTGAGTCTGAGCACCTGTACAAATACAAATACCACCATCACACTGAATTGTACAACTTTCAGGTGCATCAACATCTGTTCTTAAAGAAACACCAGGTGACTGGGACTATCAGCCAGCTTTTCAGTGGAGATCATTTTAGAGGTAAAGACGTGGACCTGACCCCATGATCCCACAACCCGGGTATGAACCAGGTATTAAATAATAAGGTATTAGAGATAATTTTGAGATGGGACAGGCTTTTCATACATGGATTTGTTTGGCCACAGGTAGCAGATTGCAGACCTGCACATTTCCAGGTAAGATCACTACTCTCAACCAGTAGATACATTAAGAAGGAAATATCCCCAGCTATCACATATCCAAGTTCAAGAATAATAGTAAAAGTTGAGTGTAGGCCAAGGAATAAGGAATAAAAAGACCAGCAATTTGATATGTTAGAAACAGTTAACAATCTTTGCTTAGCTCTTAATGAACCACTACTAGTCCTATAACCACACAAATCATTTTGCTAAGTCTTTCCTGCAGTAAAAGGCTTCTTACAGTCAAAATTTCACTTTTGAAACCTGCAAGAGCAGATGTTAGGACTTGTCATGTCCTGATTCTAATTACCAAATTATAAAGAATTTAAAGGTAGATACATATGTTAATAAAAATAACGTCTTCCAAATTCATAGTAAAAAAACAAAACAAACAAACAAAACCAAGAAGGCTTTGATAGACTTCACACTGATTCTGTAGAACGGTGGCAGGGGACTGTGGAGATGATAGAGGAGAAAGATCACAAGGGATTAAAGGAGCTGATTGGTCACTCATGGTATGCAAGAATAAAACTGATCAAACATGAAAGGATTGTAAGGTTGAAATGGTTTTGAAACACTGCCAAGGAACAAGGAAGACAGAAATACAAACATTAAGGTGATTCCCAGAACTACAGACAGGCAGTAATATGATAACTAATTATCACTGACCTATAGAGGGTCCATAAATTAGGAGGCAAAGGAAAACAACCCCTGCTCTGAGAAAATCAATACAGAAGACTCTGCCTTCAATGTTCCATGAAATGATTCTGTCATAAGACTACTGTGAGGTGCTGCAGGACAACACCTGTCAAATGTAAGGAAGAAATGAAAGGGACTCATGTCCCTCCCCATTGATAATAACAAGTGTTACTTTAGGTCATAAAAAGAATGGACTTTCCAAAAAAGTAAAAGTTAGTTTGAGTACCATAAATACTAAATTAAATTGACTTCTTCAATATATGGAAAAATGATTAAATGGCTGTTTACTGTATAAAAATCTCATTGCACTGCAGCATATACAAAAGTCCAACTACCAATTATTTTCTAGAAATAAAAAAGGCATCTAATCATAGTAAGTGCCATCATTTGCCTGTATGTTACTGTCCACTGTAGGGAAGAGTTCTGTTTTCCAACTGCAAAACAATTTTGGTTTAAAAAAAAAGCGATGATATATACTTATAATCACATCTCTGGGAGGTAGGGAAGGTAGATACCTGGAGTTCTGTGCCAGCTACTTGGTGAGCTTCAGGGCTGTATAAAACTGTCCTTAAAAAAGAAAGAATAAGAAAAGACAGACAGCACTTAAGGTAAGACAACCCCAGAGTGTCCTTTCTGTGAAAGTGTACTATACCACACCTGCATGCACCACACACACACACCACACACACACAGACCACACACATACACACACCACAAATACACATACATCACACATATAACATGTACCACATACACACATGTACACAATACATACAACACACATATACAACACACATACACATTACACACATACTCACACACAAAATACATACACAAATGACACATACACCACACATAAAGACACACACACCACACACATACACACACACACCACACACATACACATACCACATACATACTACACACATATAACATGGACCACATACACATATGCACAAAACACATACAACACACACACCACACATACACATACACATACCACATACATACTACACACATATAACATGCACCACATACACATATGCACAAAACACATACACAACACAGATATACCACACACACAACACTCACATACATACACACACACACACACACACACACACACACACACGCACACTCAAATCTCTCTCCTAAATGAGAGTCTATAAAGTGAAAGACTTCACAATTGCTTGTAGTTATTCCAACTCCTTTAGGGGAGAGTTGGGTCAGCAAATACACTTCTAAGTATCAACAGCCTTTACCATTCTTCTAATGAAAAAAACAAAAACAAAAACAAAAACAAAAAAACTTTAGAAATAACCAGTTCCTAGTCAAAATCAGTCAGTTTGAGAATGGTTTGCCAAATATTTACACTAGACTCCTTTTTTCTTTCCAAGATTCAGGGAGTATTCTCAAATGTTTATAAATCCTTCCATTATAAACATGATTTTAAGGGGGCAAGAACCTCAGTCATCTACACAAAATAATTTTAGGATTATTTTGAAGGTTAGTATAGTTTAAAGTCAAGGAAGAATCATCATCCACAATTTAGGGTTCAAAATACAGTTTTTCTTTGAACTGAGTTCTTTAAATATTTATTTAAAAGTCTAAATCAGGAATATAACCCATCAAAATGCATTTTGTTAATAGTAATACTTAGAAACTTTCATTATTGATGTCAAATAATTATCAACACTCAACAAAGACATTTCAAGAAAATCCCAACATATATTAAATTTGATTCTGATAAAGTTGGAAGAAAAGATATGAACTTGAAAACACTCAGTAAACTGCTTTTTTAAAAAGAACTTAAATAAAATAATAGAAATAAAATAGCATTCAATAAGCTTTGACACTGAATATTAATGAGTAAAACTTATTTGCCTTTGGAAAAGTAATCTAAATTTTGGTGCCAGTATGACAACAGTATTTTCAAGGTAACACTTATGATATAATTCTCAGGTCCAAAGAGGGCCCCCAAATGACAGTGCTCCAATGTCCAGAATGACAGTCTGCGCTCAGCTCAGGCTGGACTCTGACTAGATAGGTTAACAGAAAGATGACTCCTGAACAAATAAAAACCTAAACTAAGTATCCGTCAGAAACTTGTGAAGCAGGTTTCTGTCTGTCAAGAAAAGCCATTACTTCCCTTTTCTTCCCTGTAGCCAAATACCTGCAGCAATGGGGCATCTAATTCCCTAGTGACACATGGGTAAGTCCCCAAACTGGCTCCCAAGCTAGTCTGGCTTGCACACTTCCTTTTGCCATTTTTTTTTTTTCTGTTTGCTGAGGGACAGTCATAGCAGTTTTGAATTTCCCCAAATAACCCTTTCTTTCTGCCCACATAGCGGTACGGGTCAGTGGCTTCACATTGCCCCTTCTTACAACAGTCAACTATGAAATGCAAACAGGCAACAAGTGCCTTATAAACAAGACTTGATTGATTATTCATCAAGAACCTCTGAGGTAAAACAAGGGCTAGAGAGGATAACTACTTTGCTCAAAAGTATACTACTAGTAAGTGCTGGGCAGAATGAACTCAACTCAGCTCTCTCCTCAGTGAGGCTAATGCCAACAGTAGAGTGGAAAAAGTTAGGGCATAATGGGAAACACACTATGGCCTGCTTCTGCTCAGCAGGGCAGCTGTCACAGCTGAGAGAGTTTTTTAATGCAAATAAAACTCAGAAGAGAAAAGCCGCTATTACATAATTTTAAACATCAGTCAAGAGTTATGATGAGACCCCCCTTTTGCAATGTTCTATCTTTTGCCAGCTGCTGGAATATTTTACAGCAAGGCTCTGAAATACAATAATACATATGCCCAAGTTGGAAAAGTCATAATATTTTTGTACAAACACAGCAGGGGCAGCTGAACAACAAACAGATAAATACAGCAGGAGTAAGATCTGGTAATCCTCCTAATAACTAGCTGGTTGCAACAAAGGCGACATCAGGGACATGAGCATGTTTCAGCAACAGCAGCAGGTGGAGAACATATTGCAGGAAAGGTAGAGCAATAGATGGAAGCCATGTCAACCCAGTTAGTGAAATGGTCTCAGTTATACACATGACCCCTGTTGGATGAGTCCTCATTTGCAGCCTTCTAGTTTCTCCCTGTGCTCGAGTGCGCACGCGTGCGCGCGCACGCGCGCACACACACACACACACACACACACACACACACACAGAGAGGGAGAGACAGACAGACAGACACACGCACACACACACAGAGAGAGAGAGAGAGAGAGAGAGAGAGAGAGAGAGGGAGGGAGGGAGGGAGGGAGGGAGGGAGAGAGAGAAACTGACCTTTCCATAGATATTTATCACAAACTGGGATTCCATCTAGAGTTTTTGTTCTCAAAATGCCAAAATGTAGCCTCTGCATTCCCAGGGATCCCTAAAGCCATTCCATACAAGGTCAAAAACACTTTATAAAGCTATTCTATAACTTCCCTTTTAACCATGTATACATATATGATTGGTGCAAAGTTATGGTAGGAACCCTGCAGGTTTAGTGGTAAAGGTCAGAGCAATGACCTCAAACTCTATTCTATTCACTACAGTCAACACAGGCACATACACTAGCAATAAATAATGCTTCCACTTGAGAATATCCATAGGAAGTTATTGATTTTATTAAACCTAACTGTCAAGTATCATCTTTTTCATATGGGAATTGGATGGGAACCTCTTGCAGTGCACATGACACCGTTCTCAAGGCCTCTCTATGA
Organism: Phodopus roborovskii; assembly: GCF_943737965.1. NCBI lineage: Eukaryota > Metazoa > Chordata > Mammalia > Rodentia > Cricetidae > Phodopus > Phodopus roborovskii. The sequence goes on from NW_026126571.1 coordinate 12,911,007, forward strand.
CAGAGCTGGAAACTGAGCCTGCTGCTTTTGCCATGGAACATTCTTACATAAAGCAAAAGAACAAGTGACAAAGACTGGGTACTAAAAACTGCTATGTGGAGAATATTTTCCACACACAGCAAAGAAAGGAGGCAAGATGACAGTGAAGCAGCGATTCTTCAAAACATCACAGGTGAAACGGACAAGCAGGCTGACGAACTCGGCAATGGCATTACCAAATGTGGAGATCTTCAGGACTCAGTGAGGGATGCTTCCCAAGGGACCTGTGCATCCTGTTACCGAATCCTTCATGGGTGAAAGGTTCATTCCAAACACAACACAGGCGGGTGGATTTTAAAGTGACAGAGCAGAAAAGGGTCACTGACATAATTTTAGGTTGCATTCGACAGCAATCCTTATCTGAAAGTTTGGCATCTTGATTTTTAGTCTAGTAGCAAATAATACTTGATCAAGACTATTAAAGTACTCTGTAAGACTGATGCACATTCTCCAACCCCAACTTCCCATTGCAGGATGAATGAAGAAACAGATATGAAAATCTAGCTGTCTCCTCAAATTCCAGACAGTCAAGTCAATGTCTTCATCCTCTCTAATGGACTGTGGTTGGAAAGCACAGTTATTTTCTATAAAAGCATGTTAACCTGGAATGAACTTCCTATGTCATTTCCAACGAAACAATTTTTTTTACATTTTCTAATAAGATGCATTGCTTAAATTGCTAATGTTGTCAACAGCTGTGGACAGAAAGGAGCACTCCCTAGGGTCCCTGAGAATCATCAAGAGGAAGGTATTGGGGCAGCAGGGTGTGCACTGCTCAGCCAAGCACAGTGCGCACAGAACTGTGTCTGCCTGCTGTAGTCAAGCACCAGATCACCGGGAAGTGTTGACACTCCACTGACCATTCCATACCCAGCATGGAGTCTTTACTGCTGGCATGCTAGAGGGCGACCAGAAATTGCAAAACAGCATGTAAAGGGGGCGATGAATGAAATCCGAAGGAAAATAAAGGCAGAGAAAGGGATAAGTTGGCAAAATCTCAAACAGTAAGAGCTGACCTCAGTCGCCTGGAGTCAGTGCTCAGGGCTTAGTGAATTCTCAGCTGTGGAAGATGTGATAAAATCGTGTTTATTCACACCTGAAAGAGAAACCCATGTCAAGATTGCTGAAGAAGCCCAGCCACCAGCCTCCAGCAAGACATCCTTAGCTCTGTAACACTGCTCCGGGTACTCTGTAGGAGGTAATCACTGAACAGACTTGTCATCCAAATGACATACAGCAGGGTCGAGAATGGGACTGTGAAAGAAGTCCGAGTTTATACAGAAAGATTTGGAGATAAGAAAGTGCTCAAACAAACAAGCAGTTACAGTTACTTGTGTACACACACACACACACACACACACACACACACACACACACACACACACAGTCTACTCCTTTTCCTTCTCCTGCATGTGTATATAAAAAAAATCTGTCTACACAAGTGTATACATGGGTTCACCATGCTTCAGAGTCAGATATACATTATGTTACATTAAATGCAAAATGATTAGGATTTTAGAATACTCTTTAGAATATACATAATATGGAATTTTATTAGAAAACAGGACAAACATGACACATTTGACATTTTTGTCACACAAATCTCTTGGATTTCAAAAAGATTAATATTTAAACATTCAGAATAATGTGTAGCATGAGTAATTTATGCTTCTCTACTGTGATTTTTCCTACAAGTAACTCACAGTGATGGAGTCATTAGGGAGATTCCCGTTCTATTTGATTGGGTCTATCTTTACTGTGCTGGAATCTATGCTTTAAAGTCTCTGCTTTTAAAGACATGGCACCAAGCTCGATGAAGTCACACAAGCATGTCTCAGGCATTACTTACTGTAAGCTTCTTTTCTGATATGTAGACATAACTTTCTTGCCCTATAAACAGCCGACTCTTCTTCCATCTACAAACAACGCACTGATACATATACGCAGACTGGCAACTCGAATAATTTTCTCAGTATGGCACAGCAATGTCTAGTAAGAATGACTGGCACAGAGAATGAAGATGATTTCACTGCTGCCTTTATCAGACCCAACACCACATGATCCCTGTTACACAGCAGGAAGGGATGGCCAAGGCCACCCATGCTACCTGACTGGAGAACGGTTCCCTAGTCATCATGCCTTGCTGTCAGAGGGCAATCAGCATAGTGCAGGCAGCTGGGGGCACTGTGTGTTAGGATGCCTACTCCCTGAATGGCCTCCTCCTGTTGTTTTTCTTTGTCTTCTCTCATCTTTGGGCCACCTTTATGTCTTTGACACCTTGAACTTTGTCCTAAAAGCCTTGATTTCCCTAGATAACTTCTGAGACATTCTTCTATAAAGAACCTGGTATCCGCAGTCTTTGATCACAGTGCTTAGCTTGTCACTGATTATATGGGTCATATACAAGTATGTGACTAACTATTCCAAGGTCCTAAGCTTACAGGAATGCTTTTTTAGCTTTCTCTACATTTTTTTAAAATTATGTTCGAATGTCCCTCCCTTTATGTATTACCTAATGTCATAGTGTCAATCCTCTAATCTACTTAAACTAGTATGTTTCACAAAAAAAAAAAAAACAACAACAAAAAAAAAAAAAAAAAAAAAAACAAAAACAAAAAAAAAATATGTTTCTACCATAGACAACATCCTGGGTGTGGCAAATACTTTTTTTTTTTTTTTTAAAGTCATACATTATGGCCATTGAGTAAAAAGTTTCAGCTACATTATTCAATTAAATTCATTCTCCTTAGTTTGAAGACAATTCACACAAGCATAAAATTATTTAGAAAGCAGAAAGAGTAGAAAAATCATTTAGTTTACACAGTAAATAAACTATAGTCAAGTTCCTTTCAAAAATATTTGGCTATTTGCCATCAGTGATCACATTGTTTTTCTTGGGAGAAATTGCAGAAGAAAAACCAAAGAAAATAGTCTGAGACCCTTAAGAATCACAGTCCCCTCATACCACGTGAAGAAAGGCAGGTCCATGTTAAACTCACAAAGGCAACATTTGGTGTGAGATACAGGATGGATGTAGAGGAGGCCTTCTGTGTGCTATGAAAAGTGAGGCTCTAACACTTGCGCTGCCCAAAAGAACCCTTCCTGTCACACTCACGGCTCAACTAAAGTGTTGACACTTCAGTCTTTCTTTCGATTTTGGAGAAAATCCCATTACTAAAAGTCTCCAGTACAACCTGTTTGTATGGTTCTCTGAAGACTGCTAATGGGGTTTGGCAACTCCCTAAACAACCATGCTCTCTATCCCGACACTCACTTCCAGTGTCTCCAGCCCCAGGTCACTCCCCATACCTGTGTGGCTCCGGATGTGAACTCTCAGGGTCCCACTGCTGGCAAATTTCTGGCCACAATATGGGCAGACTTTCTCCTTTTCTCCTGTGTGTGTCTAAACAGGAATAAAAATAGTTGGTGATAAATACAAAGACTTTGGTAAAAATGATTAAGTACTTCTGATGATAGTAAATCTGCATTTTCCAGGATTATGTTTCATTAAAATGATTTAATGTCACAATGCGACTTTAAACAATTTATCACAGATAATCCCATAGGTTCAAAGATCCCTTAGAAGCATGCATTAGCATTAATTTGAAAATAATTCTGCTGTTTACTGCCTAAGCCTTTATGGAATCCTTGTTTAACTAAACATGATTAAGTTATATAAAACCAGTGCATGGAGCAAAACCAGATAATCAAAACAGGGCCAGAGTTGCCCTTGACTGTTGCCAAGAAACATTTCTTTTGAGTTTTTTTCCACATTCTTTGTGCATATTTCACTCTGAAGGGCAAAATTAATCTCTAGAAAGTCATCTATAATCTATGCTAGGCTTGTCTGAACAGATTTCTCCACAAAACAGAAAGCATTATACATCCAGTTTGGCCTAGAAAACCAGCAGATAACTGAGCAGTCAATTAGAAAGAGAATTTCTGCCCTCCACGTACTTACTATCTAGGCCCAAAATAGTCATACTAGAAAAAGAGAAGAAGTGCCCATAAAACAGAGTTTAAAGAAGCCAGTGTGTAGGGCTGGGAATACAACTCAGTGCTAAGACACTTGCCTACCAGGCAGGAGACTCTGGGTTCAATCACTGCCAAACAAATAAGCAAACAAACAGACAAATGAAAATTGTAGAACAAAATGGCTGATGGTTTCAGAAGGAAGGATAGAGTATGTTAAGGCCTCATATATTCAATGGGAGGCTTGTTTGTCCATCAACATACCAAAAGAAAAAAATTCTACCGTTCTAATGAATGAGGAGTCAGGAGCAATCTGGGAAGTATCAGGGTGATGGGAGATGCCATTATGTAAATATGTTTCTCATACTGGTTAATAATAAAGCACTGTTGGCCAATAGGAAAGGAAGATAGGAGGGACTAGGAGACAAGGAGGAAATAGGAAGTAGGAAGGAGGAGTCAAGATGGAGAGTCTGGAGAGAGCAGTATGCGGCAGCCGGCTCCCGGTAAGAAGCACACGTGGACATACATAGATTAACACAAATGGGTTAATACATAAGGCAGAGCTAGCCGATTAGAAACTAGCACCTGGCCAATAGCATTGTATCAAATACAGAGTCTCTGGGATTAATTGGGGCTGGCGTGGCGGCGGGACAAGACCAGCGGCGGCCGGCAGGAAAAACCGTACACCTTACATCAGGGCTTTTCAGACTTAGAACAATAAAAATGGTGGTGGCTGAGGACTGTTGCAGGGATCACGAGGAGGCAATTTCTTCAGATAGCTATCTGTGTAGCCTTTATAATATTGCTTTGAGAATATTTTCCAATAGCAGTCTGAAAATGAGTGAAAACAGGTAGTGTCTGCTAATAGCGAACAATGACCATCAAGTTACTTGTTTTAAGAGTTGCCCAGGGATTAGTGACAAAGACCTCAATGGGTGTATGAAATAGCATTTCTGTAGACCATCAGATCATGAAGCCTCTGACCAAATCTACAGATGGATTCTAATCGGATGGCCTTATTAGTAGGTAGGGGAGAGGGAGAAGGTGGGGCCAGGCTGAAATGTGTCATTAGGGGGCACATCCTTAGGAATGTATCTTGCCCTGGCTCTTTTTTTTTTTTTTTTTTTTTTTTTAATTTGAAACAAGCCTGTTTTACATGTCAATCTCAATTCCCTCACCCCCCTCTCCTTACCTGTCCCCTTCCCACTGACCCCTTATCTCACCCCCTTTCTGATATCCAGGGAAGGTGAAGCCATCCATGGGGGATTTTCAAAGTCTGTCACATAGTTTGGAGCAGGGCCCAGGCCCTCCCCATGTGTTGAGGTTGAGAAAGTATCCCTCCATGGTGAATGGGCTCCCAAAGTCCATTCGTATACTAGGGATAAACACTGATCTACTACCAGAGGCCCCATAGACTGCCCAGTCCTCCTAACTTTATACTCACATTCTGGGGTCTGGGTCAGTCCTATGCTGGTTTCCCAGCTATCCATGAGTTCCCCCTTGTTCAGGTCAGAGGTTTCTGTGGGATCAAGACCAGGCTAGAGAAGCCCTAGCTCTCACTGTATTCTCCTTTCCTACTTCCTGGCCACACTGAGGTGAACAGGTTTTATGTCACTTGCTGGAAACACTGGCGTTGGAAATTCAATTGAGTTTGTCATAAAATAGCTTTGTTATTTTGAAGTGATTTAAAATGCATTTATTACAATGCTGTATATTTTTATGAAATAGAAAAGTAAACTCAAGTTGCTGGATATATTGATCTAATTAGCATAATACAAAAAGATAATCTTGAAATCACAAATGAAACTATTTCATATGAACTGTATTAATATCTGTCAAACCCCAGTTCTATAACAAGAAACCTTCTGTGCCCTAGACTTCCAGTAAACACTTGAATTAGTTCTATAAAAACAGCCTATCCAGGTGGCGGTGCTGCATGCTTTTAATCCCAGCACTCCAGAGGCAAAGGTAGGTGACCCTTTGTGAGTTCGAGGCCAGCCTGATCTAAAGAGTGAATTCCAGGACACCCAGAGTAACCAGAGAAACCCTGCCTCAAAAAGCCAAAACTAACAAACAACCACAACAACCTACCTGAGGTGCTAGTCATATTTTCAGAAGGAACCTTCTGTATTAAATGAAAATAGTTAAAAATGGGCAGTCTTACTGAATATTTTCCAAGCCTACTTGTCAGTAAGGCTAAAGTTACATAGAATATACAAATAACTTGGAGGTTCCATTTTATGGGAAAATGTCTATTCTGAGAAATAGAGAAAACAGGTATTTCTTGGATAGTTAATATAATCATACATTTGTGATTGCCAATAAGCATGTCATAAATTAACATAAAACTGTCACAAGATAGTGGATATATATGTCCATAATCCTTAACCATACAATGCATTCTGCCTTGATGAAGTTCCTACTTACTTTCTTATGACTTCTGAGCACTGACGGCGTAACAAAGGCCTTATTGCACAGCTCACATCGGTACTTCTTGTGTCTTTCATGGACCACTTGGACATGAACATTTAATGTGTCCTTCCTTTTAAATGTGGCATCACAGTGATGGCACTTGAAAGTCCTTTCACCTTAAAGACAAGTCAACAGTCAAGTCACACACACAGGATTTCAGATTTGTTCGCCTTAAAATTACAGAAATTCTCAATTTTGATGTGTTACTTCTATCAGATTCTGTCTTAATTCTGTCAGAACATTCCCCAACCTTCTGACATAGAAGTTAGCCGGAGACATATCTTTTGATTTTCAGTGTACACAGAAAGAGAAGTATTTCCACAGTAAGTAGACAAATTGTTGCTATTTTAGTCTATGACAAAGATGTGTGTTTGTAAAAACAGTTAACACCAGTACTGTTAACACCATGTGAAACAAGGCCAAGTACTCTGTTCTTTCTGCTTCAGCCAGTCCTGCTGTTTTAACTCACTGATCTTCACTGATGCCTGTCTGCACCTTACATTGTTTACTTAGTCCTAAATTCTAGAGTCTGACTTTTCTGGCCAGACACCACAGTGCAGCTTTAGAACACCTCTTCTAGTGTTGCTCATTACCATCTCAGCCACAGAGCACACAGAACAGTCTCACGAGCCACTTCAGTCCTTCCTCTGAAGATGCTGAGGACCAAGAGGGCAACATCCAAGGTATCTGATTAATGATAGTACAAACTCATTGCTGCTATGTGAAGTGAAATTTGATTTTTTTTCCATGAAAAACTGCCTTAGCATCAAGCCAAATTCAGTTACATGCTTTAGTAGGATGAATGAAGTTCATTGTCTAAATGCCTATTCTAAAATTCAACCATCTCTTAAGTCATCCTGCTGCTGCATAACAAACTTCATTCTTTAATGGCAAAGTTACTCATTATAAGGAAATGGAAAGTTAGGCTAAGCACTCCTTAAAGCTGTATAGTGACCAACCTGGACTGAAAAGACAGGCTGTCTTTTCCTACAGAAAGCAGCTTCTTCCTCATGATCATCACCAACATGTACAAAAGCTTAAGATCGTTATTATTTTTCAGATTATACTTGAGCAGAGAAACATCTTCCTAAGTCACCCTTCTGTATGACCAATTGTCACAATGCCTTGTATGTGCAATTTAATACTGAAGCAGCAGTAGGAACTTTACAAATGCATTTTAAAAGATGTGTATCTACACAGACCATAATAGATTACCTCCCAAATTAAGTACAAAAATCAGACATTTTACATGAAGTAGGGAAGGTCCCTGCCTATTAGACACATGGATGCAATATCTAGGATCCTCTACTTGAAGGACTGGGCTCCTGTCAGACTCAGTATTCTCAATTTCTCCTTAAACAGGTGTTGGATTAGATGACCCATTCTAACTTTAAGCCTGTGAGCTAATAAAACCCTGACCTATGACATAACTCCCAGTTTTACAAAGGGAGACAAGTTTCCTTAATCATCATAGTTAAAAGGGAATCAAAGTTTGTGTTTCAAAACAATGTTCAAAGCGTACTAAGTGTGGGGTATCTTTTTATGTACAAAGTATAAATAATGGGAAGAGAGGATATAAAATAAAGTATCTCATAAAATGGTTAATGGCAATCCATCTTCTTTATGTTTTAAACAGATTATTTAACAATTCACAGTACACTTCTGTGATGTCTACATTCTGAAAGGGTCTAAGAACACAGTGGGAATTAACCCTATCTGTCCTCAGCTGCCCGGATTAGGACTTACTGTTGTGGATTAACAGGTGTCTTTGCAGAGAAAATGGGGTGCGGAACAAGGCTTTACATTCGTCACATTGAAATGGTCTCTCCTCAGAGTGGGTCTGCAAAAGGAAGACAGTGGGTTAAAGGAGACTGAGTTCATCATTACAGAAGGCTGACAGCATTGGGTTTCTTCTCATAGCTCTCTGCTATGGAGGGGGAGGAAAAGCATAACCATATATTTCACAGGAAGAAAATACTTGTTCTGTCAAACTCTCAAATTCAACAGACATTCATTAAACAGCAAAGGAAATCGTTATTACTATCATGAATTACTAATGTAAACACACATGGAGATTTTGTAAGATCCACTTTGTAAACCAACATGGTATATAGTTTGTCTGCTGTGAAGTTAACCCTGTGGGGCACTTGACAGGCTTGCTCATTTTCCATACAGGTAAGAGAACGATTCACAGACTCTTTGTCTGTTATGGGCTCTTTCCCCTCCAGCCTGGTCCCACAGCCGGATGGAGACACTGAACTACATATAAAACTGTTGGCCTGTTACTAGCATTTCTTATTGGCTAGTTCTGTCTTAAATATTAACCCATTTCTATTAATCTTAGTGTTTCCCCGTGGTCTTATCTTACCAGCGAGAGGTCAAGACCTCCTTCTCAAGTCCCTACATCTTGAATCTCCTCTACTAGATCTCCCAGAATCATCCTTGTCTCCTAGTCCCACCTATCTTGCTTTCCTATTTGCCAATACTATTTTATTCATTAACTAATAAGAGAAACATATTTACAGAATGACATCTCCTATTAATTGGCTCCACCCTTTCCATTAAAACATCACTGGGCTGCTTTGCATCTAAGTTACAAGTAACCTGAACAAGCATTTATTAAATACTTTATTTGTATCAAATGTCATGATAAATACTGTACAGAGACTAGTGAATTCCTAGAGCCAAGTTCCTGATTAGAATGGTACTACAGTCATGATTTTAAGATGAGAAAAAGTGAAGGCTTGCCAAAGATGTGTGTGTTATAACAATCTATGGTTCTTGACAAATATGCATTGAAATGATCATACAGAAGTTTAAACCAATTTGGCACAAACTGTGAATAAAATCTTATTCAATAGTGTGGATAACAAGGTTTAATTTAAAATTTTTATTTTATGTGTAAATATATTCAACCTGTGTGTGTACCACCTGTACACCTGATGCCTGTAGAGGCAAGAATAGGGCATTAAATCTCCTAGAATTGGAATTACAATTGGATATAAACTGCCACGAGGGTGCTGAAAAATGAACCCAGGTCTTCTCTGCCATCTCTCAGCCCCAGTTAACAACATTTAATAAGGTTCACAAATACATTTTTAAAACACTCAAAAATCTAACAATATCCTTTCATTATAGCAAAGTAAGCTATAAACCTGATAGATTTTGTGGTATTAGCACACAAAAAAGTATCGGACAACTGAAGGAAGTCATTTTATTCAGTTCAAATTGACATAGACTTCCACAATTTGATGGGCATGTCAATATTCAAGTCCAGGAAGCATCATGAAGAACAATGCTATAACATAAGCATTAACATGACTGCTTCCATTGTCAAAAACATAAAAGGTAGAGGAAACAAATATTAAAAGTCAGGATAAATTTAACATGTCTAAATGTGTTATTTGGACACAGGAAATTTAGATTAAAAAAAAAAACAGAGTAGGAGAACATTTATATAATAAGAATGGCATTGTGAACATGACATTCCAAACTGAGAGTTATGGAATACTTACTAAAGGATTCTATACAATGAGAGTTAGGCCCTTCATTTCCTACAGTAGGAGAGGCTATATGGATTTAGTATTTACTTATTCATATATTGACTTTCTGAGAAAGTCTTGTTATTCAGCCCAGGCTGCCCTTGAGCTCTTATCAATCCTCAGGACTTTGCCTCACAAATGCTGATATGGCAGGAACACACCATCATATCTGGGTTCACCTATTTTACAAGTGCAGACTAAAACTTCAAATGCCATAATGTTAGTAATTTTTATATAATAATTGAATGGGAAAAAGTTTCTAAGTATGATGGAATACAAGGTATTTAATTTTAAATATAAATTTAATACTGTAAAGTAAAAGTGATTTCCAAATACCAAAGAAAGTATCTGTGACATCAAATATACATTACTAATATAAGGATTGATGGTACATTAATAAGAAAATGGAAAACAGTGACAGAAATAACATACAAACCCAGAGATAGATATTGGAATTACAAATTACATACATTAGCAGTGAATCCATGTGTTTACTTTACAGGAAGACCCTAATTCATGTTAGAAATGATTGTACAGTATTCACAAGTTGTAGATGGGAAATTTATGTTCATTATGTTTTATAAGTATCAGGTGAAATTAAGCTTCTTTTTTTTTTCTTTTTTTAATTTAAATTAGAAACAAGCTTGTTTACATGTCAATCCCAGTTCACTCACCCTCCCCTCCTCCCATGCCCCTGACCAGCCCCCCCCCAGTGGTGAGGGTGAGGCATTCCATGGGGAGTCTTCAAAGTCTATCATATCATTTTTCCCATGTGTTTAGGCTGAGAGAGTATCCCTTTATGTGGAATGTGCTCCCAAAGTCCATTTGTATACTATGGATAAATACTGTTCCACTACCAGAGGCCCCACAGATTGCCCAGGCCTCCTAACTGACACCTACATTCAGGGAGTCTGAGTCGGTCCTGTGTTGGTTTCCCAGCTATCAGTGTGGGGTCCATGAGCTCTCCCTGATTCAGTTCAGTTGTTTCTGTGGGTTTCTCTAGCCTGGTCTTGATCCCTTTGCTCATCACTTCTCCCTCTGCAACTGGATTCATAAATTAAGCTTCATTAATTTTTTATTAATATTTTATTTAATAATTGATCTTTGAGCTACATAATTCTCTTTCTCCAACTGCCAAGCACTGCTGTCACCAACATTTTCTAACATAATAAAGTTGCCATGAATAAATAGCATGAATTATCTTCTTAGATACTTAAGTTTTTATGGAGTAAGACCAATTCAGGTTAGAGATATAGAAAAGACATAGAAAATGTGTTGCACTGTCTATAACATCGCTTAAGATTCCCAAAAATGCCTTGGGAAGGTAGCATAATGTACAGTAACACACCAAATTTGTATATTATAGCCACATGGATCAAATGTTAATTTCATAGTACCAGAATAAAATTTTCATAAGGCTACTCACGGCTAAAATGTACATCTTTGATTTTCAATAGTCTATATTGACTCATAATAATAGTATTTATTGCTGATGATATTTTACAAGAAAACTAATTTGATCTAAATCATACCCTCTCCTCCCAAGGCTCTGGGACCACCGCAGAAGCAGTGGAAAGACTCTGAGAGACAAAGGCAGTGGATGACTACAAGGAATCTGTTTTCCAGACACAACAGGGCAGGGACACATGTGAACTTGCAGCAGTTTGTGACAGCTTGTGCAAGACATACACAAGTTCAAGCCAGACAAAATCATGGAGAGGGGAGATGGGCATGAAGTCCCACCCTTAGCTAAGGAGTTATTGGCAGTTGATAGCTTGTGGGAGAGGAAGGGTCTGTTTTCTTTAAAGGTGTGACCCCGGTAAGTCAATTACACGTCAGTGGAAGGCCACCCATCCAAGAATATGTGGGTAGCATAACGTTACTTGGTGGCTTAGAGAGATAAGAGGACATAAAGTTGGGTTATGAAATCATAAGGATGGATTCCAGAGGACCTGGGTAAGGGAGAAGAATATGATCTAACTACATTATTTGAAATTCTCTGAAATCTCAAAGAATAACTAGAAATGAGAACAATGAAAACAAATTAAATATAGAATGCATGTAGAAAAGTAAATAAGAAAGGAAGGAATCCATTATACAGACTCAAGCCTTTCATAAGGGCATGCTAACCCTGAAGCTACAACAGTATGTTTTATTTAGATGTTTACAAGTCTGAGAGCTAAATTTATAAGCCAGACCTACAACTGGCTTCTTAAAGACTCCCTCCTCATCCAAAAAAGATACTAAAATTAGGGTATGAAACAAGTGCAAGTTCATTAGAATAACAGGTAGTTCACTCCACACAGAAAAGAAGAGGAAATAGTGGAGACGATTCCCACATGAGAGCACTGAATAACCAAGCTAATTCATTAAAGCTTCTCATCTCTGGTTTTCTATATTCAAACTCTTTACAAACTCAGACAAAAAGCATGTTAATGGTTTTACGTAAAGGATAAGATTGTGTTTAACTCTGTCAACAAAATCTACTCAGGTTATTGGGATTGTAGGCCTTCACATACAGTCAAAGAACAATGTACGAACATTTGTTGATGAGAATCCAGAAGCATATCACACAGGACAAGACGAGGATTGTGGTGTGTTTGTATGTGTGTGATTTTTTTTTTTTTGGGGGGGGAGGTAGGGCGCTGAGAGTAAATATAAATCCATGCTGTATAACTGACTACCATGCATTCACATACAATCTGAGGTTTTATTCTCATGAGATGTCTACTAAGGAAAGAAAAAGTAGCAAGAAAAATTTTAAATCTGAATACAAAAGAAATGTGCTACTAACATTTCCAGTATTTCTCCTGCGGCTGTGCAAAGGTTAGGGCAGATGCTCAATCACATGAGTGGATAAAAACGAGAAGGAGTTTCTACACTAAGATCCGAGAAGGACATTGCTGACTTCCAAGTGTGTTGTGATCTGAATATTCAGAAGAGTAAAGAAAAGTTCAGAAGGATTAGGTCATTGTGCTAAATAAAATAAGCATGGAAAAAAAAAACAAAACTATGATGTAGAATCTGAAACATCAAACTCATAAAGCAGAGAGTAAATGGTGATTGACAGTAAGTAGTGTGGCTGGAAGACAGGGTCATAGAGGGAAGAAAATTGGGATGATGTTGGTAAAAACATACACAGTTCCAGTTGCAATGAATACATTTTGGAAATGTATAATAAGCTGACTGTAATACTGTACTATATATTTATAATTGCTAAAAGAATAGATTGTTAACTTTTAATTTTCTCTCATAAAAATACATATGTGTGTATTACATTATGACATGTATACAGTGGTTAAATAACATATCACCTCACATATATTGACATTTTCTTTTAGTTTCTGCAGTGAGAATATGTAAAATCAGAAGAATAAATGTTACATGTTCTTACCACACCAAATAGAAACAGAAAACCATATCTGATGATGGACATGTTATGTCATGTGACAGACATGCTGACTAGCTTAACTGTGGTAAACATTTCACAGTGTTTCATAATTAAAAGATCATAATGAACATTGACAACAATTTTGTCAAATGTGCTTCCATCTTGAAAATAATTAATTGAAAAGTAAGCTGCACATTGCTCTTTCTTCACTCACTTCAGAAAAGTAGCAACAAAGCTAATGGGACAGTGGTTTTCCGCGATAAATGAGCCCCAGCTGATCATCAGCACCTTCTGAACACTAACACTTTGATCCTTTTCCTGCCTAGCACGCATAACTGTAAGCATCAAACTGCAGTCACTGCCATTCCAGGAATGAGGAGGTGGTTTTGTAAAGATGAAGGAATAGGATTAGCCCAAGCAGGCTTGAAGAAAAGCTACCTGGCTAAAAAGACAAGACAGGGCAGCTGGGGTGTATTTACTGAGTGTCTCCCTTTCAGTCCTCACCTTAATACCTTCCTAACACAGTTTAAGAATTTTTTTTCTTGTGTTAAATTTACCTCTTGTGCTCTGATTTTGTAAATGAGTCTGTGATCTGTTAAAGATAAACTTATATTTTTCTTTGAGGTCTAACAAAATTTTACCACAGCAACGTTTGAATTACAGTGTCTTTCAAATGGTAGGATCATGACCCAAGACATATTTCTTATAGCAAAACCAATTAAGAACCTTCAAGAAGGATCAGTAGGTAAAGGCAGGAGCTGCCAAGGGTAGGAGAAGACCAATCGCAGCAAGCTGTCCCCTGACATGGCATCCACACTCCAATACAGGTAAGTAAATAAATATATGTAATAAACAATAAGGTAAATAAACATTATTTATTTCATTAAATCTTAAAGATAAGCTTCTGGTTCTATTTGCAATGCCTGTTCATGTCCCTGTAAATAGGGCTGAAGGCTAAGAAAGTGTCCATTGTTCAGTTTTACTACAAATGAGTGAAACATGAATTTAACAGCCCAATAGAATTTTTCCAGAAGTTGTGACTAGATTCCTATATATACTTCTACAATTCTATTCCTGAAAAATTACACGGAACAAATTTAATGACTAGGCACATATATGATGCCAAAGGGCTCCAAAGACTTTCTTGTGGCTTTAAAAGCTCCCATGGACTCATTTTCATCATCAAACAGATATGCCAGCTTGAGTAAATAAGACAGCTTGCTCCATTTAGACACCCATCTCACAGGAAGAGGGGGCCACCACATACTTTCTTTAAAGTTTTGTTCTGCAGTATGTTTGACAGGAAACAAATGGAGAAAGATGATTGATTCACAGTTGTTGTCTCCTGTAGTTCTGAAATGTCTGACCAATTATGATTCCAATATCCCAAATCTAACTGGACCTAGATAGATGACTCTGATTTTAGCCAGACCTTACAATACAAATCTGAATCAGATAAAGTGAGTGTAGGGAAGGTGAGGGAATGAAAAATAAAAACAAAAACAAAAAAAACTAATGTTGACTGAACCTACAGAAGTAATAATGAAACTGTAACAATGCCACCATGCAGCACCATAATCCATCCAAAATGAGAGAAATACATGGATATTATGGAATTCATAGAAAAAAAACCAAAGGGATATTTTATTTACTTAAAAGAACATTTGGGTGCTTCATGGTGGAGATCAGACTAACACTTAATGATTTTCTTTTACTGATTATCTTGGCATGCCATTATTTTGTAGTTTCCTAAATGATTATTTCTGAATAATTATGGAACACCAGGTTGACTTAGTTTTTCATAGGATTCTTGAATATTTTAGACATTTTCACACAACCACACCAAGACATACTAGGATCACAACACAGAAACACATGTGTCAGGGGCAGCAGGACTGAGAATGTTTTCCACTTTGGAAAATCACAACCACCATGGTTTCTGTCCTCCCTAAGACATCATTATTACTTTCATATGATTTATGGCTAAAAAGTATGAGGGATAGTGCAAAGATCCTCTGCCAAATTCCCATATGGCATATAACATAAGCCAAACTGTGAAAAACTCATAAATGTGGGCAGATCAGTTTCATCAAAGAAAGGATTAAGAGGGTTCCAGGGACCCAACAGGAAACTCGCCAGATACTTTTTACAGTCATGTAATTCCAAAGGAACAACAATGACTACAAGCCTGGCCTGGATGCAATCCTTGAGTTAAATGTGAGCGTCCAGAGCAAGAAACCAGGCAGAGGCAGTGTGAGGTACTATCAATCTGGCCTGCTCAGTTTTTATATATATACCATTTCTTTTTCTTCTTGGACAAACACTAAAGTCAGTATCATTTTTAATGCTTTCACAAGAGAAAGCTGTTTCTTGAAACTCACTATAAATAATGAAGTCACTTCAATACCTTCTAAATAATACAGAAAAAATGTTTCCTCTATAATCAATGAACAAGCATTTCTGATATCACATATGTTTTCACATAAATTTCTATGATGTTGAATGTTCAGACAAAATTTCCTGAATTTGAACACGAATTATATAAAAATAAACGTGGAATGATTAAAGCTAGCATGCTCTAAAAGAAGAGGCAGAGTAAAAGTGCAGTGTGGAAATGTAACCAAAAATGTAGAGATCCAGAGAAGAACTAAAAGAATACAACCTGAAGAGAAGGACATCAAAGAACGTGTAGAAGAAAAGCAAATATCTACTGTCACAGTGCCTGAGCAGTGACAAGCCCTTGCTGCATAAGCCTGACAACATGAACTGGAACCCAGGACCATGCAGTAGAAGAGACCCAAGTGCCTCAGATCTCTACCTAAGCACTATGGTTCACACTCACATAAACATGCATACACACACACACACACACACACACACACACACACAGACACACACACACAGACACCATACATACACACATGTACGCACATATACAGGCGCACACATATCACACATAGATATCCCCCATATTACACCCCACACACATATACTCTACACACCTCAACTCTCACCACACACACACACACACACACACACACACACACACACAGGAGTATTTTTTTATTTTGTATTATTATTATTATATGTAAATCAGTGACTTGCTTGTTTGTATATCTATGAACCTTGTGTGCCTGGTGCCTGAGGAGGGCAACAAAGGGCATCCAATCCCCTGAAACTGGAGTTATAAATGGTTGTGAATTGCCATGTACATTCTGGTAGCCAAAACAATGCCCTGTAGAAAAGCAGCCAGTGCTCTTAACTGCTGAGCCATTGCTACATCCCTGATAAAACTATTTTAACAAGAATATGAGATAGCAACTCCCAAATTGTTCTAGGTGTGTTTAAAGCAAAGCATTGAAGATAAGCTTAACAAATAGATTGAGTTGATGGTCCAGAGGACTCTGTACAACAGAAGACATATGTGCACTATAACTTGGGTAATATTTGGTAGTCACATCATTAAGAGGAGAAGAGTGATATTACAGTTACACTTTTGGATGGTTTGCCTGGTAGGTCAGGCTCTGGTGAAAGTGCTGAGTGTCAAAAGCCTAGATGAGGATAAAAGTGATCAAAGAGAAAGAGAACTATCAGGGCACTGAAACAGTCAAAGAAAGCCCCTCACGCAGGTGAAGGGCATGTAGCTCAGTGGTAAAGTACTTGTCAAACACGGGCAAGGTCCTGAGTTTGATCCTTAGCATTGTCCAAGTAAATAAATAATAAATAAATGGCAGATGGTGGCAGACATAATGAAACAATAGACAGGGAAAACACCTGTGACCTGGTTTCTACATTTATGAGATTGGAAAATGAGTGTTGGATAATTATTCATTTCTGTCACATACAGAAAGAAGAAACTACAAAAGTGAGTTACCTGAGGCAAAGAATAAAAAGTCATTCTTGCTTGGGATAATAGAGCCTGATCAATGCACTGCCAAAATGTTTCAAAAAAGTAAACTACCTGGAGTTTGTCAGCTTAGCATTGACAGCACCAAGTCCTGGATTCAGTGGGCATCTGCTAGAAAGGGAGAGAGGGCACAAAGAAGCCATCCACCTCAAGTCCTCAAATGTGGGGTGGTGACAGGTATGGCTGAGAACTTGGATGCCTCTCAGACATTCACATGTTGAAGGCATGGCACCTCACTGAAAGTGCTTATTGAAAGGCAGTGACTACTTTAGAGGGTGCAGGTTAGTGGAAGATGTCACATCACTTGAAAGAATGCCCTCTAAGGAGGCTCTGAAGCCCAGCCTCCCACCGCCACCCAACATCCTGCGGCTTCTTGGTCATAGTGAGGGAAGCTTCACCTTCATTCTCAGTGAATCCCACCATAAAGATCTCTCTGCTTTATCTTGAGTATAAAAACAACAGATCCAGACAACCATGGACACAAAGCTTTGAACTAAGCCCAATAAATCTTCCTGATGAATAAATAAATTCTCCCAGCAACTGAGAGTTAGCAGACTCAGTCACACAGCAACACTTTGCTTGAGAGATCAATTTTCAGAAGATGGAGACAAGAGAAGCCAAAGAGGTCAGTGATCTAGGTGAGTGTTGACAAAGGAGAAACAGAACCATCTATAACCATCCCATTCACTTCATGTCACATGCCCCAACCATGGCAATATCTGGTTAAGACACCAGCTAAAATCCCATCAGCTAATCAGTAAATAACACAAGCTGGTAAGTGTCTTTACCTTCTTGTGGTTCTTGTAAACGTTTCTGTGAGCAAATCCCTTTCCACAAAGCTTACACTGATAGGGTTTATCTTCACTGTGGATTACTTTGTGGGCGCCCACTTGATCAAGCCTCTTGAATGATTTGTTGCAGATCTCACAGTTATAAGGTCGCTTTTCTGTGAAAATGAGTGGAGACAATATCACAAAGGTCAAGAGCCAAGGGGAAGCATGCTGTCCTGCAATTACTTATTATGCATAAGCAAACTAAGGCATGGTCAGACAAGCACAAAAAATGTCTCCCATGTAGTTCATCTATGTTAAAGATGTTAGCACTCACAAATGAAAATGATTATTTTTCTATAGACATATTTTGAAAGTTAAACCTTTGAAAGAAAAGTTTAAGTTCAAAGTACAAATTCTGCTTCTAGATGAAAAACTAAAAGTGTATGTTTCAATCAAGTCTGCAACGCCGGGAGTTCTGTCAGTGATGGAAGTCATCACACAGTACCAGGCAGGCCCTGTGTGGCAGAGATTCCCATCTTCAGAAGAAGCCAAGCATTAGCAGATTTTAACATTCATATTTATGCACTAGGTATATAGTGCTAACAATCCAGCAATTGATCCTGTGCAAATCACACAAAGCACACCCGAAAGCCGATAGTTTCCCATCGCCAACTATAACTCACTAATGCTTACTCTTCTTCCAAACCACAAGGGTGTTCTAAAGCACATATTTCAATATCCTCAACTATCAATATCACAACTATAACCTTCCTCAAGTCTCTAAAAAGATGCCATAAGGCAAAAATTTTATTACATTTTAGTGTCTTTGTAAGTAAACACACAAAAATATAATTCTCAAAAGTATCTAGGAACATAATAAATCAATAATTGTTGAATTTCCACTACATGCTAGGCATTATGCTAGCATATTATGTAAATGTCTTTATTTAATCTCCCAAGTCCTTTTGACAGATGTCATGTCACAGATAAAAAATAACGAAATCTAAAGAAACCAAGGTCCCAAATTAAATAGTGATTTTTTTGAAAGCCTTTCATATCCTGCAGCCAAACAACCTTTGGCTTATAACTAGACAAGCACTTAGCAATCCTATGACTAAGTCAGAATTCATAGCCAGAGCTTCTGATTGCTCCTTTTCAGTTTCTTGAACAAGATAATGTAATTCTTTTGCAATGATTTCAGTATTGGCAAGAAGTACATTGCCAGGTGGGGGTGGTGCATGCCTTTCATACCACCACTTGGGAGGCAGATGCAGGAAGATCTCTGAGCTCTGAGTTCGAGGCTAACCTGGTCTACAGAGCAAATTCCAGTACAGCCAGGGCTACATAGAGAAACCCTGTCTTCAATAAATAAATAATTATATAGTTCACCTGAGTGAGTGATCATGTGACGCTTCAGCTGATTGGCAGAAATAAACTTTTTCATACATTCTTGACAATCAAATATCTCATGAATCTGAAAAAGATTAAATTGACAAATAACCAATTATTAAAAATGAACCTTTAATCCCAGTACTCGGGAGGCAGAGGCAGGCGGATCTCTGTGAATTTGAAGCCAGCCTCATCTACAGAGTGAGTTCCAGGACAGACTCCAAAGCTACAGAGAAACCCTGTCTGAAAAAACAAAAATAAACCAACAAAAAACTAATTACCTAATTAACTAAAGCAAAAATGGAAACATGCGGACAGTTTGGACTGGGCCCACACTGCCCTAAGTCTGTTTCGTGTACAGTGGAAATGTCATACCATGACAAACTGTCTAGCTAAAGCATCATGAAGAGAAAATGGTCACAGTAAAGCATGCAGTGCAGATATCCTATTTGTATGTAGTAAATATATGAACTGTAAAAAAATGTTCACAAGTAATATACATCAATTTGTGTTATACATAAAATTTAGAGTAGGAGGTATTTGTTGCTAGGTCATTAACAGTTCTTTTTTTTTTTTTTTTTTTTTTTTTTTTTTTTTTTTTCCCTAATGTAAGGATACAGAGCAAATTGACACCCACAGTGAAAGGCCAGTAAGAAGCTGACCTGAAAGCACTAAGTCCCACATGGCAGTAGGACCACAGTAAAAAGGATGGACCACATAAAGCAGCCTAGATATAGGATGACTAAGTCTAAAGACCTAACATTAAACATAAGTGATATGGTCAATAGTAGTACGTTAATAGCGGTATGGTCACTAATTCTTAGTTAAAGGAATAGACTACAGGAGCTCTGACATGGGCTAAGGAGTTAGATAAAGACATAAGATGTTAATGTGGCATTGTTTCACTATTCTGATTATTCTACCACATACATATACTTCATGTCATGTTGTATACTCTAAATACAGATGAATAAAATATATATTGAAAATCATGTATTCAGAACACAGCTTTTAGCAGGCAAGCTAATGTAAATGTTATACCTGGGTACTACAGTATCAATATAGTAACTAAAGATTATGGCTTTCTATCTCAAACCATAAAATAGTTGGTATGGAGAACAGAAGCCCAGTTTGTCATCACGAGGAAGGCGTTCAGCTAGCTCTAAGCAGCAGACTGAATGAAGCCTTCTTTGGAAATGCTGGCCACCCACCCAATGAGCAAAGGGGTGGCCACCCACCATTTGAGCAAGGGGCTGGTCACCCACCCAATGAGCAAGGGGCTGGCCACCCACCCAATGAGCAAGGGCTTTAAACTATTGGACGAAGAGTCAAAGCTTCTTCTGCTGAAGGTACAATAATTAACCCTAGACAAATTAATCCTCAGGGAGCCAAGAGTGTGTTTGTCACTGCAGAATAACTAGATACCACTGAGGACATTACCAGCATGACTGACACTGGGTATGAGTGAAGGATGCGGCTGTATTGGGATCTAAGTGGCCATGGCGGGAAGAGTGAAAAGAAGAAAGTTCGGAGACAGAAAGACTAACAGATCCGAGGCTCCTCAGCGGGCCACGTTCTATGCTATGGCAAATCTGAGCTTGAAAACCATCCTCTAGTTATTTTACTCTTTAACGAGAGCCAAAGCTCACTTGTGAAAACCTGGAAAAGGCAGAAAAGCAGGCAGTCACCGACAGACACCGATCCTCTGGAGTTGGCGTCTCCACACTTAGAGATTCATCCACACCCAATTCTGAGCAGAGACAGATCGCAGTGTGGAGCCTGTGCAGCTCTAGTGGGAGAACTCGGAACTGAGTCACAAAGCACAGAGGCAGCCTCTTCCTGTCAAAAGCCTACAGGGTGGTTGGGGGGGGATTAAGCTAAACTCGGAAGTTTAAGAAATAAGGACGGAACATGTAATGTTTATTTAGAGCAAGTCAGTACAGATTTATATTCCTAAACACTGCAAGAGAAATACATAATACATAATTTTATAATGATAAGATAGTTTAAAATGAAAACCTTCCATGTCATATAGAAGTGAAGACTTTATATGTAGTGTTCAAATTCTATTGCTTTATAAAATGTTAAAAATAATCTATGGAGGACCCCCAAATCCGGGCCTCTGCTAAAGAAAGAGGCATCAGCTGGAGAGTTCCAGTTTCCAGTGAGATCCGACTATCCTGCAAAACCTTCCCAAGTTCCAGCTCAGCCCTTGTCCTCTTCCGCCGGCTATTGGCCAGAGGTGAGTCTGGGCCCAATCGGAGCTGCCTGTCCCCTGCAACCTCTCCCCCCAACCACCCGAACTCCCTGGGTTGGCCCCTGATCCTGCTGCTCTTGTCTCCTGTCCCCATCGAGAGCACCCTTGGAGCTCTGATACACCCCCACCCATCCCCACCGCCAGCCTACCCCCCTACCCTGTGCCCTACCCCACCCATGGTCCTGCAGCTCTGGTTGAGCACTGGGACAGAGGGTGGAGCCAACAGTCCACCCTACTTCGGAGACTTCTGGGAGCAACTCTGAACAAAGGAGACCTGACTATCCACATGGGACCACTTCCGCCTATCTCTGCAGGACCACTGTGAGTACCTGCTGGCATCTTCTACTGGATCCTCATCCTTGACCCCATCCCTGGGTCCCTGTCTGTGGAGAAACCTCCTAGAGAGGTTGGACCACACAGAGCTACAGATACCACATAAGCCCATCGGGGAAGTACCATAGAGAGAGGGGGGAGACCCCACCAACACCTACTGGAAGAAGCTATGGGAAGAAGGCAATACAAGAAAAAATAATCTATGGATAAAATAACCATTAAATAAAACACTGAAAAACATTCTTATTTATTTAATTTTAAGTCTTGTAGGTTTTGAAACATTTTCAAGGTTAAATTAATGAGATAGATAAATTTCAGCATTTAATGCACATAAAGCTTTTTTTGCATTAACTCTCTTATTTATAGTGGAAAATTAAGGCTATGGATATTTTCAAAACTTCTAACAAAACATAACAAAGGACAGGCAATAGTTTAATTATACCTAAGAAAAGATGTTTTGTTAAATTTCCAATTTTCCATGCTGATTTTCAGAGTGATAATGTACTTACTATTTGAATTCCTAAATAAACCACATTAATAAAAATCATAATGTACTTTATGACAATAAGGGATAGTATACTGTGATATAAAAGACTACCATGCTGTAATTTAGTATTGTCATAAAGCACCATCTACTGTCAAGGGGAAATACTGCAACTACACTCTATTAGACATTAGAGCTAGCCAACTAAAACAATTAACATTTTGGACTTACTAAACTGTCCCTTGTATACAGAAGGGTTTCGAGGGGATGCTCTAGAATAGAGGGAAGTGTGATTGTGCTAATGATTTATTAAAATTCTGCAAATGTTCATATTTTAAAGGCACAGCTGTACCTTCTGTATTCTACCAACAGATACACCTTTTTCTACCAAGTTGTTCTATTATAGATAAAGTTTCTATATTATTGTTTTTATGGGAAATAAGGAAGTATTCAGAAATGGGCTCCATGACTAAGTTTACTAAAACACTCTGTTAAAATATCTTAAACATCATAATCTAAGGTTAAATAGATCCAAGAAATAAATCATAGACTTTAAAACAGGGGTGTTTAGAAATACATGCTCCAAATATTGTTGCTTCAGATTCTATTTCCCACGTCTTAGCATTAATAAGAGGGAAAAAAGGGATCCACAGGCCTTTAAGAGACTCAGTGGGTAAAGCACACTCTGCAAGCATGAAGTTTTAAGTTCAAATTCCCAGAACCCACATAAAAGCATGTCTGCAATGCCAGTGTTCCTATGATAATGCAACAGGCAGAGAAAGGAGGTCCCTCAGAAACTCAGGAGCCAGACAATCCGGTATATGCAGCAGAGAACCAGAGTCTGTCTCAAACAAGGCAGAAAGTAAGGACCAACAATGTGTAGACTGTCCCCACTAGTCTCCACATATGTGCTTGTCTGCACTAACATGTATACACATATACGTGGGTACACACACACACACACACACAATTTAAGGGGTGGAGCTAAAAGAAAAGAATGTAGACTGGCATTCTGCAAAGTCAGCACACATACTAGGGTCTGAATGTTACTGGACAAAATAACCTGGCCCCTGCACATGAATCACACACAAATTCAAGAGGCATATTACATCTTCAAACAGTCCCATAAAGTCACCAGCTGGATATTGCAAGAAATAAAAGAGCAAGCAGAAAATTATAATCAATTCAATATCCTCTTCCAGAAATGAGAAATACAGCCTAATATTTCATGGAGAATTACTAACAGAAAAATAAACTGGGTCTTCATCCATTATTTCTCCTGAAGATGATAAAAAAAAACTCTCCAAATCCA
Source organism: Phodopus roborovskii (assembly GCF_943737965.1). Lineage (NCBI taxonomy): Eukaryota > Metazoa > Chordata > Mammalia > Rodentia > Cricetidae > Phodopus > Phodopus roborovskii. The sequence continues at coordinate 12,934,878 of NW_026126571.1, forward strand.
GGAGACAACTTCACTCATATCAATATGATAGTAACTATTTCATGTGTCATAATTTAAATCCATGCACATTTGGTGAACTAGTAGATGAATAGTAATATGTGCTTTCAGTCCTACCAAATTACTATATTGTAATTCCATATACAACTACACAAAAGGCATTTTACAAGTCGCATGAAAAGCGAAATTTTTACATTTGTCAGGCAATATCTCCTCAATTCTGGATATCAAGTAACTGAAATTTTTTCCATGTTCTTAGTTATAGTAAATATTTAACATGATAAACAGGAGATACTGTGTACTCTATCATAATGCAGATAGATTTATAAATTATTTTTGTACCAAAGTAAAGTATATGTATTCATTTTAATAAAAAAAAGAGCATACTCAGCACAAAAATGTATGTTTTTAAACCACTGATTTGAGTTCCTGAGCAAATACCAACTGAGAAACCTTGAAGATGTGCTCTGTGGGAATCAGCTAGACAGGACTCCTTCCATTGCAGAATCTGTCAGCTAACTATGAACAACACAACTCTTCCACAGTTCACTCCTGTACACTGTTTCTGCACTGGAGAACGCACTGTCCCTGGCTATCTAAGTTCTGTCTTACTATAGCATCAACCAAGTGCATTTGAGAGATCATAATGAAGGCCTTGTGACCAGTCGGCTCTCACTCACCTTCCTGTGCTCCCGCAGGCTTGAGAGTGAAGTACACCTTCTACTGCACACGGAGCAGATGAGCTTTCTCTTAGGATCACCTAGGACGGCAGGGGTGAAACAGCATCACAGAGTAACTGAGGTTGGCCCAGGATCCCCTCTACAGGATTTCACCACCACGATTTAGAATTCTAGGCTGTTATACTCAAGTCTTTCTTTTCAAACTTGAAGGTCCCCAGATCACCAGCTTCTACATATATCAAATAACATTTCACTTTTCCATCTGGTAAAATAGTCTCCAGAGAAAAAATTTCCACAAAAAGTCAGAACAATACTCTATTAGCCTAGACACATAAGGGGAGGACCTAGGCCCTGCTACAAAAGATAGGGCAGGCTTTGACGATCCCCCATGGAAGGCCTCACCCTCCCGGGAAGCAAAAATGGGATGAGATAGGGGTTGAGAAGGGGACAAGGGAGGAGGGGAGGGCAAGGGAACTGGGACTGACATGTAAAACAAGCTTGTTGCAAATTTAAATTAAAAAAATATTATCAAAAAGTCAGAACAAAATTAAAACAAATCAAATGTGCTTTTAAAAGGAAAAGTGAATATTAATTCATAAGTTGATTTTTCTATGTCTTTTGCCTTCCATCAAATGATTTCCTTTCACTGTTATTCACAGACTACTCTTTCAGTAATAAATTCTGATAGAATTAGAGTCCATGCCTTATTAAATAAGTATTAATAAATAGTATAATGTAAAATCAACCACAGAAACATATTTGGCAATCCACACCATTAGAAAATCAAACCAAGACTAAATTTTGTTTACTTTTCTAGTGATTATAGGGACTCAATTCATATTTCAAACATCACAGTGACTGAAGAAAAGACTCAATAATCTCAAAATGTAATGTCATAACCATACTACCTACCTGTACCAACACAAATAACTTCAAAATGATATTTTATAATTTTAAATGATTGACTTAAAACTCTCAAAGTAAATATTTAACATAATCCAGCACCCTATGTCCATCATGTCACCCAAAAAAGGTGAAGGAAACGTATATCCATTTTCACTCCAACCTCAGGGACAGGCATCTATGCCACCAAAACTAATATCACTGTGTTGTTTGCTTATGTTGTATAACTACATGTATGAAAAGAAAGCAAATATTTAGAAAAAGAAAGGTAGGAATTTTCATCCTGCTTTTGAAGATATCAAGATATTCATGGTAACAGTGGGTAAGTTTAGCATGTTGAAAACACTCTACAGATGGCAACCAAGAAAATGTGTGTAAAGGTGACAACAGGGATTCAAATTACAAACTTTCCCTCAGCAAGATGAACATTAGCCTCCAGGTTCATCTATCTGCACATATATTGCAGAAAGATCACTGAGGAAGAAAAAGAAGCAGTCCATCTTTTCTAACTCCCACTGTCTAGGATTGTCCACCTTCCTGGCGTGGCCCTGCCATACCTCTTCTTGAGACTAGGCCCTGGTCTTCCCATAAGGCAGGGAAAAGGGCTGGAAAAGAGAGGAAGAGGTTGACATCTCCCACCATTCCATTTCACTTCGCCTCCACACCTGCCTTTGCTTTGGTACCAATCTCCATTCTGTACTCTCTCCCTCCACATCTCTTTTTTTAATCTTACAACTGGAATATTGGATTCATATAGAGAAATATAGAAACAGTTTATGAGGATACAGAAAAATGTTATTTCTCATAACACCCCTTTGTGTTAGCATCCACAGAGTGCATAGACTTTTGGCTTCCTACATTCAGGAAACATAGTTTGTAACTTTCAGTAGGGCTGGAGATATGGTGATATAGTTCAGTAGGCAAGAGATGTCCTAGGTTAAACCATTAGTACCAGGAAAACAAGCAACAGCAACAAATCACAGCAACACTCAACAAAAGCAAGCGATGGTCACAGAACCCACACAACCACACTTACCTACAGACCTGCCCATCATATGCCATTGTTTCTATAAAAAGAAAATTTGGTCTGTGTTTGAATGTTCAGCTTCTCTTCCTTTACCTTCTACAGTGTATCACCTGACAAGGGCAAGCCTCGGGCAAGCCTCACCATCAGTCAGTATAGAAGTAACAAGGTTTCCTAGTTCCTTGAGTATTCCTGTTCTTTATACAGAGTCCTTAGACATACCTGAATGCTACTTTCCTTGCTATAACAGAAGTACCCCCCCACCGCTGTTGCTACTTTAGAGAAAAGGGGAGATGCATAAGAGCCTATGGATGAGAAAATGAAACCATGTACCAAACCAAGTAAGAGGTGTACATGGAAACCTAAGCTAAAATACAGCAACTTTCACATCTTATCAAGACCTGCAACATAGGATAATGATGATGAAACAAAATCTTCATGTATAAATCGTTTCCTGCAAAATTGCCACAAATGTCCCAAAGCTGCAATAGTAAGCAACCCAAGGCCAATTACAAGAAGACTCAAAAATTACTCTATAAGCACAGCAGGAAGTCCATATGCCTAGTTATGAGAATGGAAAAGTTTCCAGAGTTGTAGCATCCATCTGGCTTTTTACTTAGTTCAGCAAAGTTGACTTTATACTGACATAAAAGTTTGGTTAAAATACGTTGCAGAAGAAGATGGAGAAAATTAAAAACAGCATTTTAGCCAAAACAGCATTAGGGGAGAAAAGGAAGGCAAATCTATCAAAGTTATGGCTGTGTCTGCCATCATATGAAAAGCACCAGTATGTTTCAAATTCAAAGGGGGACGTCATTTTCCATATACTGGCCTTACGTTCTTCAAAAGGAAAGCCACAAAGCAACGCTGGGAAGTCTTGATGATGGGCCCTCCTGAAGGCTGGTTCACAAAGCTTCACCCCAGCCATCAGAACATTGTTCATGGTTTACACTGAGCAGGCCCAGTCAGTGATGAAGCGAGGCCGGCAGGCACAGTCGTGCTTACCTCTTATCATCTTATTATTAAAGTCTGTTAATTTCAAGCAACAGAGGTCCTGATGCTGGGTATCAGTCACTCATTTCACCTTATTGTGAGAATAAACAAGAAGGAAGAAAAGAGTTTCTTCCCTGTCCAATGGCTCACTTCTACTCACGTCCCAGAAATGATAGGCAAAATTACATGCACAGAATGGCATGATTTCCTTGGGTCTTGAACTCCTTTATCAGAGAGAGCAAAGAAGAGAAAAAGCCCCACAGCAAAACAGACATCACAACTAAATTATATTCACTGATGGCCAAGAAAGTACTAAGGAGAAAAATCCTAGGTGACAATGAAATGATATGTTTGTCTTATTGTTTGGCTAGGGATTACAAGGAATTAAGTGTTTGCTGAAAATTCAAGTATTTTCAACTCTGTGACAACATATACTTAGGAATTTTCTCTAGTATAGAAGAAATACAAACACTAAAGGCACTAAATGTTCATGTAAAACATTAAGGCAGAGGTATACTTGCTTCATAGTTTCAAAGTACCTACAAATTATCAATTTCAACAATCTGTGAAAAATAAAATGTATAGACTAAAACAGTGAAGTGGTCAAACAATATACAAAACATATACAAAAATATACCTGAGTGACAAGAAGAGTAAAGTGTGAGCTTGTTTTACAGTAATGATTAATTCAGACATGGGAAAAATGATAAATGCTGCTGAAATCAACCTCAAAAATAGTGTTCAGGGGAAACATATAAACAAGTAAGAGATGTGCATCAATGGGAAGCACAAAGGGAAGCCAGCTCCCTCCTCTCAAAGGGAATTAAAAAGCGATCCCATGGCCTGGGGAGAGGGAGCCCAGTTGGAAAGACTATCTGATGCTTCCTCACCAGTGTGGACATTTTCCTGGTGCCTTTTCAGGGCGTCCTTGCTTTTCAGCCTCTTCCCACAGCTGTCGACTTTGCACACAAACCTGGCGTCCCCTCGGCAAGCCTTCTGGTGTTGCTCAAAACTACAAGACAAGTAGCAAGGGGAGCAGAAGAAATGATGAAGGCATACCTACAGACTTTAAACATCACAGCAGGCTTCTATAACCCATGCTTCCTAGGACATGCTTCCTGTAGGAGTCTCAGGGTCATCTGATGCAGTAATTATGTAGGTAAGAAAGAAGAACTTAAATTCTTCAGTTTACTTAGTATAATGCTAACTCCAAGTATGAAATTATGCATGCAAAGATGATCTGCTAATTTATAAATTCACTTTAAAATGAGACCATAAACATCAGTGCTGAATGGAAAGAATTGCAAACAGAACCCTCAACACCAACATTCAACACCGGAGAGTCCTTCATGCATCTGCCACTCAGTGTTCACTGAGCAGGGAGGGAAGAAAGCTGGAGTGCTGAGTTATCTCCCATCCCCCTCCTGACACCCTACCCTTAGGCTTCCGCATTTTTAATGGCACCTTATTTAGCTCTAAGATTTGGCTCAAAATATAATACAGTGCAGTAAATTACATATAAAAGCTGAATAGAATAAAGGGTATAAAGTTAACTTATTAAAAAGGTTATAACTCATACTTGGCTTTAAAAAAAAAAGGAGTTAATGCATCCTAAAAGTAACATCTTTCCTAAGGATTTGTTACATGCAAATAAAATTATTTTCAGATTTCATAAGTAAAAGAGAATACATGTAATACATAGAAGTACCATATCTATATATAGAAAACAGATGGATAGACAGACAGACAGACAGACACTTTAGAATTGAACAAAATGAAAAGAGAACAGTAAGCATGGAAGATGTTTTACTCCTGTAAGGTGACAGTCTGCGAAGTGAGGATGTTTATAGTCTCTGTGCATTCTCTCATTTTTGACAACTCTGGCCTTGCAAGATGTTAAAACAGAAGCTAATTTTATATGTTGTGAACATAAGTGATCAAGGAAAGGTAAAAGGTCAATTCTGGTAACTCACTGCATGTCATCCTCTATTCACCTTCAAACTATTCTTAACAAGTCACTGTGAAAGTGCTCCTTATCCACTCATTATCCCTACCTTGAAGTATTCATTACTACACGTCTTTAAAACAAGTAAGAGAGCAAATAACTGATACTCAGTAAATAATATCAATGTAAGGGCTAAACTGTGCACATGTAAATTTCAGAAAAATTAAGTGTAATATTTAATGGCAAGAACCAAACAGAGAAGAGCTAGCATAAATGGTATTTATCTGTAAACCTCATGATCAGAATAGTCAAAATCCAGTAGACTACACTCAGAAAAGATGAACTCATGCCAAAATAGGCTGCCCTCCACTTTCCCACACAGACATCAGGATGTGCTCACACACAGAGACACACATATTCAGAGCTGTGTCAAGCAAGGTGAACAGTCCAAGTGTGTGCTCATAAGCCCAAACACCCTGAGCATACGCACTGTCTCTGCAAGGCCTGCCTCACGGGGAACTTCTTCCCACAGCTCTCGCATTTGAACTCTTTCTCCCCCATGGGTTTCTGGTGCAAGGTCTGACGGTGCTCACTAAGGATTTCCTCGCTGGAAAAGCTCGATTCACACTGTGGACAGGCATAGTCCTCTTCAGAGCCTGGGTGACCTGCGCAACATTACAACACCGGAGTTAACAAGCCAGAAACTAGCTTTGGACCTCATTTCAAAATCAAACTACAGTTAAACTTTGTTTTCTCTAACAAATGTAAGCATCACCCATATTGAGCAGAAACCAAACATGTTATCAGAAAAACTATTTCAAAAATCATTTTAGTATGTTTCACAGAAGCAATACAAAATCAAATTCAATCTCCAGTTTCCCTTTTCAAGTTAATGTTTCAGATCAAAAATGGTAACAAATGCTGAGCTCAAAGCAAAACTTTTCCTGGAAAATGGATCATCTTCAGTGCTGACTGTGGCGAGGCACCCATCCCACATGGCTGAAAGAACTCCACCCAAGTTCTTCAGGCGCTTCAATGTTATATATTTTTGAGTGATTATCCAGTAAAATGAGGATTAAAATGTATTAAATATGAAAAATTAAAATAATCAATAATGGCTCCCTGAAGACACAGCTGGTGCATGCCAAAGCTACATGTGTTCAGTCTGTGAAGAGAATGTCATACCTTGTGTTCGTCTTTCCATGTTGCTCTTTTTCTCTGACTTCTAATTCCAAGTCATTTACATACTTAAGGTGCCACATTCATGTTATCAAACTCTACACTGGTAAACATGTGGGTGGCGTCTTTGTCTCTTTTGCTGGGGTTTTGTGTGTGATTTTATGTCTCACTTTTATAAGCAAGGCAGAAGTCAGACAGCAAATGTGTGGGTACCTCACCTTGACTGTCGCATACCACAGAACACTGAATAAGAAATCCGGGGTTATTGAGAAGCCCTGCAGCCCGAGTGGATGGAGACACAGTGTGCTGTAACAGCGCTATTACACGGTGCGCTATAACAGCGCTGTTACACCGTGTGCTATAACAGCACTATTACCATTCCCTTTAAATGTTATTCAGGGCCAAACATAAGGCCCAGCAATAACTCCACTACTCCACAGCAGTCAGCAACCAACGGACATCTGTCCCTGAACAGCGGGTTTCACCTATGGTCACCTGAAGCTACCCCAAACAAGGGCAAAGGACAATCCTGCCAGTGGCTGTGACCAGTACACAAATAGATGGCCAGAAGGTCCAGATATCAGGAGGCCTCATAAGACAGAGCCCAGGGACCATTTGTCCAGGGCACAGCAGGGCCACCCTGTCCATCTGACCTCTTCAGCATGTGCATGAGATTAATCTCTCAGAGCCCTGAGTGATCTCCTTACTGGCCCAGGGTTTTAAGCTGATGATTGGCAGAGCCAGTGCAGGAGTAGACAGCCCTTCGCTGTGTTACCATGGTGACAAGAACCAGAGCTGCTTCCCGAACCCCCGCTACCTTGACCATCCTACAAGACAATCATGACTTAGCCCAAACATTCTTTTCCTGCTATTAAGAATACTTTTGACAAAACCTATTTGAATAATACCATATCAAACATGCAAGTATAATTCAAGTAATTCAGACTACCTTCCTCTTCAGTGTATCTTCCTTGAGATCACCAAATGAAGATGACGTACCTTTGCTTGCAGCTGCTGACTGTCCCTTGGAGTGGTCAGCTTTGCCTTCTTTGGTCAGAGCCTGCTGCTCCTCTTCCTCTGTCTCTGCATCACTGTCCAGGTAGCCAATCAGAAGCTCTGTGTCAGTTTCTATATCATCAACTGCCAAGTAGAAAATATTTTCTCCTTCCTGAAACACAGTTTAAAAATGCTAAGGCACCATTCCTTTTAAGAAATATTGACTGAGTATGGAATACTGATGATGCACACCTGTCAGCATCTGGGATACAGAAACAGGATGATCAGGGGTCCAAGGTTAGGCTCAGATACAAAGTAAGTTCAAGGCCAACTTAGACTACAAAAGACCCTATCTCAAGACACAAACAAGCAAACATATAAATAAATACCGTAACAAAATTATGGAGGACCATGGGCCCATGAAAAGTTACTATTACTTTGTAATTATCTCGATTTGATTTGTAAATTAAAGAATATTCAAGTCACCTGTCAAGCAAAATACAAATATATATAAATTATTAAGATGAGTGACTTCATATGAATTACATTTATAAATATACAAGCATGCATTAGTGATTTCATACCGATTAATGTTGCATATAAAATCAGAAGAGAAAAAATTTCAGCTTCTGGTATAAATAGAGTGAATATAAACATTTTCAGAAAGATTTCTTTTTTCCTTTTGCTCTTTTTTTATTTAAATTAGAAACAATCTTATTTTATATATCAGCCCCTCTCCCTCCCACCCTCCCACCCTCCCATCCTCCCATGTCCCCCCCACGGATCCCTGTCCCATCCCTCTTCTGCTCCACAGAAAGGGTGAAGCCAGCTTCCATTGGGGGCAGTCTGGTAGTGGAACAGCATACAGAAAGAATTTCTCAGGAGCAGAAGGAGAAATACCAAAGACACTAGCCACGGGAAACTTAAGGTACTGACTAGGGACCCTGTGCATTTCTGTGGCCTTGCTAACCCTATGGAAATGCACAAAGCAGAGGGAAGGACAGAGGCGCCAGCAGCACACCTTCTCTCTCTCTTCTTTTCTGGCCAAATTTATTCTTTTCTTCCAATGAACTTATTTCTTTTTTTTTTACATATTGATCCCAGTTTCCTCTCCCTCCCGTGCCCCCCGCGCCACCCCCTCCCATCCCATTCCCCACCCAGTCCACAGGGAGGGTGAGGCCTTCCAGGAAGGATCACAAACTCTGTCAAGTCATGTGGAGTAGAGTCTAGGGTGCTGGCACAGCTAGAGGACACCTCCTCTTTTTTAAAGGAAATTCTAGCAGGGGTGAGTAACCCTGAAAGGATAACTTCTCCAGAGGAGCCCCAACCAAGCACACGCACAGGAAGAACACTGCAGAGCCTAAGACATGCCCAGAGAAGTTTCACTCTTGAAATAAAATTGGTATAAAACGCCTCCCTGGGCCTTAGGCCAATCGCCAAGGAAGCCAGTCCTGGGGCTGCACGGCCAGCTCTCCCCGGAGCAAGCGCCCAGACTGGATTTGCTCAATGGCTGAGAAGCCTCCCTAGTCTGTCTGGTGAAGATAAACAGAAGAAACACAAAATGAATTTACTGAAACCTCCTCATGGGCAAATGAGGAAAGAGTAAAGAAAACCCGTTCCACTGAGGAATAAAATTCAATAAAGCACAGACTGAGGGCATCATTAGCTGGACAACATATTATGTGCTTAAGTTGAGGTGCCCAGGGAGAAAGAAATGGGGAGGGAGTATTTGTCAACCTTCCTAATGCAATGATCTGTAAATACAGTTCTTCATATGTGGTATCTCCCAACTATAAAATTATTTTTGTTGCTACTTCATAACTATGATTTTGTTACTGTTATGAAGTGTGATGTAAATATCTGTGTAATAGCCTTATGGGAACCCTGTGAAAGGCTAGTTGGACACCCCCCCCCCAAGAGGTCACACGACACAGGTTAAGAACTGTTGCTTTTGATGAAAAAGTACAGTATAAACAAGCAGAAACTGTTAAAAGTTCACACATGTATTTTTAGGACTGGAAAGGCACTAATCCATATGGCTTCGCCATCCCTCCACCCTGTTGTTGTGACAAATACATCACAAAAGCAACTTAAGGAAAGAAAGGTTGATTCTGATCGTCTGCAAATTTAATCCATCATAGCCCAGGAAGTCATTGCTCTGGGAGCAGGAGGTGGTGATCACATTGCAGCTATAGTCGGGAAGCAGACAGAATACTGAGCTCAGCTCTATTACCTGATTTTTATCAAGTCTGGGGACTCAGACTATTAGGCTGCTGCCTGCCCACATTCAGGGTGCGTCTTCCCAATGGGACTCAGTTAAAACTTTCCAGGTTACCCTCACAGACATGTGTAGGTGTGTTTCCATGGTGGTGAATGAATACCCTGTCATGCTGACAATGACAATAATGAAAAAGGTCTCACTATACAATTCTCCTGGCCCTGGTTCCCACGTGCTAAGATTGTAAGAGTGGACCACCAATTTTGTTTTTAAGTATATTTTGTAATTTAAAAAGCAAAACATATATTTAGACTGTCCCCTGGAGAAAAACAGAAATGATTATCATTATTCACCAATATGAGAGAGAGAAACACACAGATTCAATCAGTGTTTGGTCATAGTTGATAACACCATGTTTTAGACCATCTACAGTTCCAGAAACATAGTTCTTTCTAATTAGGAGAACTGAAGCAGTTTGTATAAACTACTACCCATGATATAACACGAATAAAGAAACAAAAAGGCATAGTCAGTAGAAGGAACTACATCAGAACCAGGCCTTCCCAGGTTCAGTTTCTCCAAGCACTTGAAGGCTTACCTAATGGAGGCCTCAGACACAACCATAAATCTTAGTGCTTATCTGATCTACATGCATGAAAATTAATTAAAACCGCTTTCTGGTACATCAGTCATTTTGTGATGGTTTGCAAAGCAATAGATAATCTTTAATTTTAAAGCATGATAACATTATATTAAACTATAACTTTAAAGGTTGTATGTTTATTGGGAGGCTCTGTAGTGAAATTGGGGTTTAATATTTACTAGACTTTTAATAAAAGGCAATGGCAGTATTTCACAACCTGAAGTGCTTGCCCACTTTATAATATAAAGTGAAATGCAGTTACAGCCATAACACACATCTGTTTAAGGAATGGGAAAACCCTTCTCCATATAATTCATGCCATTACCAAGACCCGGAGTCTCTTCCTGTGCATTTATGACCATGGGGTTAAGATCACACTCTTAAATCTCCTCCCTGCCCATCATACAGTCGGCATCTTGGATGTCTCACATGCTGAAGGGTTGGTCTCTAACATGTGATGCTGTTGAGAAAGAGTGGATTCTTACAAGGTGGGTCTAGTCATAGCAAGCTGACTAGGGGTATGCCTCAACGGGACCACCTTGACTCTGGACTCTTCCAGTCCCTTCTTTTGTTTCCACCACATGTTACTTACAAAATGGTGCCTGGCCAAAGGTCACAGAGCAACGCCAACCAACAAGGAACAGAACTTGTGAAGCAAAATGAACATAATAGCCACACTACTAATTTATAATGTCACAACAATTCCTGTAACTTTCATTATGGTATTATTGTTATTCCCTTTCCAAGCTCTGTCAGAACCTGCCATGGGACTAATTTCTGGAGCCCAGTGGAACTATATTCCTAGCCTGCAGGTTCACTCAATACCTTATCATCTCTTGCAGGGCAGTGGGAGGATGTAAAGAGCACAGATCTAGGAGCTAGAGAGGCGACACTGTAGCTAACAACCACCTATAACTCCAGATCTAGACGATCTAATACCTTTGGCTTCACAGACACTCGCACGCAAATAAGTGCATGTTCATACTCAGACACACACATGCATACATACACACAATGAATAATAAAAACATATTCTAAAAATGACTATGGCTCTAATGCACTGAGACTCAACATCAACTCCTTATTATCAGTATGCCTGTTTTTGCATTCTAGACCTCATAATTATTTCTCCTTATTACTGTTAACCATTATTTCTGCTCAAGACTTAATCACATGACCATAGTCCCTCTTTGCACGAATTCAGTCTGTGATTTATAATTTGGAAATTCACTTTCTTGGACCTCAACCTTAGTGCTAAAACACGGTTTATGGTCTGCTTAAGGCTTTAGGTAATTGAACCAGAAATTTATAAAGTTTTTTCAAGACCATACTCCCCTTAAAAGTATTTCCAAACCATTAGCTTTCACAAGCTAATAGATGCATCACATAGCAATTAGCTTTTAACTGTTACTCATCTCTTCCATTATTGCACATAGCTTTGAATGTTTTGTGTTTGTGTCTCTTCACATCTTGCTTGACTTTGCTTGCACATACCTGATGTTTGGTAAATTGCTTCTCCTATAAGCTATCTATAATATCAAAATGTTGCAACACCCCAAATGCCCAATCAATCAAAACTAGTTTTTAAATATCTATCAACCCCTATTGCTATGGAACGAAATAAAGATATGTATTACATAGATAGCAAAACCAACATGTCTGTGTTGGCTAATTTTATATAAATTTGACCCAAGCTATAGTTATCTGAGAGTAGGAAATCTGAGAGGAGGGCTTGGGATTTTTTAATTTCATTTTACATTCCAAACACAGTTCTCCCTCCCACACCTCCTCCTGCCCCTCATCTCTTCCCACCCTCTTTCATCACCACCCCCCAGTCCACTCCTCCTCAAAAGTAAGGGCTCTCGTGAGGAGTCACTATAGTCTGACACGATAGCTTGAAGCATGGCAAGGCCCTTCTCCCATGCATTAAGGCTGAGCATGGCATCCCACCATAGGGAATGGGCTCCAACAAGCTAGCTCATGTACAAGGTTGGTATCATGGTCCTGCTGCTAGGGGCCCATCACATAGTCCCACATATGGGGGGCCTAGTTTGGTTCCCTGGAGTCCCCACAGTTGTTAAGTCTAGCGTTCACGGGTTTCCACGAGCTTGGTTCAGCTATCTCTGTAGATTGCTCCATCATGATCTTGACCTCCTTTGCTCATATAGTTCCTCCTGCCTCTCTTTGACTGGATTCCCAGAGCCATCATGTCTGGTTATATGTCCCTTTATTTGAAGAATGATTCCCACAATAATCTACTGATGAGTCCGTTAGTGGGGATTATTGACCGAAATCACAGAAGCAATGAGAAGCAGTCAAATTCTCAATAAACCCTGACAGACTATGTGTGGAAAAGTGAGCAGGAAGGGCTGAGGATGAGTCAAAGGTGGCAAAGTTTATGACAAAGTCTGTTGATGCTATCCTCAATAAGGGATCTATATATATGCAAATAGAGTTTAGTTGTTTTGAATCAACATGTTTCTATACATAAAAACTTACATGTGAACTTTCACTCATATACCCAAGAATATCAGTGACCTCATCAATTTTTTAAAGTAAATTACTATTGTTTAATAAATCTTCTGAATCACTTAGTAACTTCAACCAAAGAGGAGGAAAGGGACTCTTGTAGGTGATGACTTACCCACAGGGCTTACATTTTCCTATATACTACATGACCTTGACTTCATGTTCAGGACATGTGTGTCTTCCAGTGACTAGCCTGCCTGTCCTTAGGGAACTCTATACAAGCATTCAGGTGTGCCGCATGAGAAGAATAGGGTCTAGAGCTCTTCTACCTTTTCCTGGCTGCTCCTGGACTCTGTCAAGTGGGCAAGCTTCCTTGTCAAGCAGGAACTCTACCTCAGCTACAATGTGGTGATGTGGGGCATACATACAAAAACCTCCTCCCTTGCTAGGCTAGAGGCAGCCAGTCGCAGGTTGAGTCAATGGAGCAGAAGGACAAGTGCTCCCAAAGCTTGTCTCTCGGACCTTGTCTCACTTAGGAAAAATTGGTACAAATTAAGAAAACTATCAAACCAGGATGCAATGAGAAGCTAGAATGCACACCCTCTAAGACTGAGAGTCTTCTTCTCCAGAATTACAAAGAGTAGTTTAAGCCAACATTTGATGAGTTTTTTTCAATGACTACTATATTATGGCAGTGGTAAGGACCAAATGCCTTTCTGTTGAATTTGTTCTGATTCTTCAATTAATAAACAGACTTAATCCTGGAAGTTTAAGAGAGAAATCTGATTTCCAGGGCTGGAAATATGGTTTAGTGGATCAGCAGTTGCTGCTCTTCAGAGGGCCAGCATCCACATCCGGCAGCTCATAACTGCCTGTTAACTCCAGCCCCAAGGAACTCAACACTCTCTTCTCGCTTCCTTGGGAATCAAAATAAATATGGCATGCATGTACACACACACACACACACACACACACACACAAATAAATAAATCATTTAAAAGGATCATCCTTTCCAATACCTTATCTCCTTTCAACAGCAACATTACTTATAAACTTCGATCTTCCCTGACAATTTGCCTATCATCCCTACTCAAGCTCCAGGCCTCACTGGGATAGATTTCATGAATTCATGCATGGGAGGTTCACTTGTGTTATTTGCAAACAGCGGAAGTACTCCATCTTCTTTCACAAGAATATATTGATTCCCCACTGCATGCAAATAAACATAACTGCAAAGGAGGGCATGGGTGCTTTGGCACTTCAGCTGCATCTGTCTGTGGCATCACCTGGTTCTTGTTTAGTTGTTGGCAGGCTGCTGTCCACATGTGGTGATACATAAGACAAACCATGATTATAAACTTGGCAGAGGCACAATTATTCTATTGAAAAGGTAGTAAGCTGTGAAAAATACACACCATCCAGCTGAAGTGACCAGCACATAATCCAAGCACAAAAAAAAAAAATCGGCTTATGTATTAATACTTTACACTAGAGTGGGGAAAATTTGAACTGCTGCAAAATAGTTATTTTCATGAAAAGATGAAAGCAAAGAAATCAAGATAATAAGAATTTGATGCCGTCTATCATCTCACTTAACCCTTCCTTACTAAACCCCTGAGAAAAGTCTCAAGCTGCATATAAACACCATTTCTACAAGATGAGAAACATCAGGAAAAACATTCTGCTGTAGAATTAAATCTACAACATTAATCTAACAACAAAATATGTTAGAAATGAGATGTAACTATTATCAGCAAAGCATTCCAACCTACTCACTTCTGACCAGTGCACTACAGCAAGCTGCCACATGACTCTGAATGCCATTGATCTCTCTGCACTCCAAGCATGTCTGAGCAGCTGGCACCCACTGACACATGGGTTTCCAACGGTAACACCATGAGCCACACCCAAGGGAAAGCCTCAGTACTGTTCTTTCTGCCAGGAAACACACAGCTGCAGTAAAATCCTTTCCTTTGGGTACCATGTGGGTGAAGTGTTCAACCTGGCAACCATGCTCATACAAACAACAGTAAGTCTTTATTACTAAAAACTACCATAAGAGCTTTTTCTAGACATGATGGTAATACCATAATCCTAGTGCTCATAGGGAAGTAGAAAAGAAATTAGGAATTCAAGAATAGTCTCAGCTACAAAGCAACACCTTATCTGAAAAAAAGGGGAACAAGACAATTAGCAGCGATGATGTGCACCTTTAATCCCAGCATTGGGGGGGGGGGGGAATACAGGGAGCTGATGCATAGAAGGAGCACCTTGAGTTAGAGGTCAGCCTGGGGTATGGATGAGACCCTGTCTCAAAGATAAGTAAACAAACGAAGCAAGGAGTGACGTGAGGCAGGAAAAGGACAAGTTGTGTTGAGAGTAATGAAAATGCAGAGCAACCAATTTCATATCTAGATCACATTAAGTAGGCACAAGAAAAATAAAAGCTCAAGCAAGTGCAAAGAAATCTGCATCCTTTAGAGTCATGGCCTGTGATCAACCACCCAGCAGGGAACAGTTCACACTATCCAGAACAGATGCAATCTTAAAAATCGAGCCTGTGAACAAAGCTTCATCAGTGGCAGATCCCTAAGCAAGTACAGACATCTTTCTCTGATCCTCACTAGATGGAATTGCTGTGAAGCAAAAGAAAGAGACAAACCATGACTCTGCTGGGAGGGAAATAAGTAAATAAAGCTACACTTCATCTTTTTCTTGCACATAATTTGTCCAAGACCAAGAAATTTTAGAACGAAATAGTGCTACAGGGGTAGGAGTTCAGGGAGCCATTTTGAAGGTAGACAAACCAGGGCAGACTGCACCGCCCTGCACATGATTCTTTATCTGAAGCTCTTTTAACTAACCCCACAGGGTGGCTAATGTGTGAGTCTGTAGCTGTTCTGAGAGCTGGCTAAGTGACACTGGGATGTTCATCTCAGGCAGAAGGTGGTTCTCTGATTACCACATTACATTGTGATACGGTAGTAAATTCCAATGTGAGGGACTATTCTCAGAATGAAAATGGTTCTCTTGTGAATCAAAACTTTGATAAAGAAATGCTTAATTATTTTTAAGTTAAAAGAAAATATTTTAGGGGTGACATTCAGGTGGCAGTTCGAGGCGATGACCTTTCACCCTAGACCATGGCCAAATTCGTCTGTAACTGTGCCGAGAAAGCCCCTGCACTAGTAACCCCAGCAGAGACTTACTCAAAGGCTTGATTGGCCATATTTTAGCACTATGCCAAGGCTGAGCTGGTTCCCCAAACCCCTGCTGAACTCCCTGCAACTATACAGAGCATGAGAAAAAAAAAATAACTCAAAGTGCTAAAATTGCTAGCTTCAAAAACAGCTTACAGTTAGGGAAGCTGTGCTAAATGGTTTGGTGGCCATTGATGTGTGGATGTGGTTTTATATCAGAGAGACCACAGGCAAAGGCGGCCTCGTTGACTATGATGTTTGAAGACGGATCTTTAACATCTAATCTTATCTGAGTTCTTATTTGAATGTTATTGAATCACATGTAATGATACTGATACCTGAATAAAATACTAGTTGCCGAAAAATAAAATAAAATATTTGAAATATTAACTGCATAGCTTACCAAAATAGCTAGCTTTGCCTAACTGATCAATATCAGTCCATACTACATCAAGAAAGAAGTATTTTAGCTATATAACCATGCCAGAGGCTTGGACAGAAGGTTCTAGGCTGCTCAGCTTTCTCTCCCTCTCTCTCTTACTATTTTGAATTTATCTTAATTTATTTATCTGAATCCTTAACTTGCGGCAAACTCTATCAGAGAAGGGATTATTCTTCAAATTATATATTAATCATTCACAATATATTTACTATTCCACATCATATTAGAGTTAGCTGAACACACGTTTCTCCTCCCTCCCCCACCCCTCCGTTTCTCCTGAATTAGTAACATGTCTCACTGCTGTGGTCAATTTCTCACCAGAACATATTTAAAGGGGTCTATGCTGGCTTCTAGTTCCAGGTGCCACAGGCAGCCCATCATGGCAGAGTATGGCTGCAGGAGAAAGAGATAGCAGTTCACACTGCCTCTGACATCAAGACACAGAGAATACAGGAAGTAGGAACGTCTCAAGAGTCCACTGAGACCCCATTTAGGGCCCAACTCCAGCTGGGATCAAGTGCTGAAACACTGAGCCTCGAGAGGACATTTCACATACTACTCAGTTGTGTTTGGGCCTCAATAGTCCCAAGGGCAGGCATTCTCCTATATGCATATTTGTTTTGAGCTAATAGGACCCCAAAAGCAATAGTGTCACTTAGGAAAGAAGACGGAGCTACAAAAATGGGTTATGGCTCAATTTTCCATTCTTAACAAATTCTAAGTAATCCAATAGTCAGCCAACAGTTGTGGGTGACTTAGCTTTAAAATGGAATGGAAAAGAACAGTGTCTGAAGGCAGAGATGGGTAATGGCACTGGAGGTTACTGAGGAATTTAGTCAACAGAGGTAGGAAAACATCCAGTGGTGTCATGACACAGTTCACTGTGACCTGAGGAAAACCCACCAACTACAGAAGATGAAAGAGGCCAGGGGAGCGTGGCGGGAATAGCATGTGTATGCAGCAGGAGGAAGGGGAGGAAAGCATGCGGAGACGAGGGCATCAACAAGTTTCACTTACACCCAGAGGCAGAGAACCTGGCTTCCAAAAGCAGGGAGGACCATTCTCTAAGCCAGGAGAAAGGAGAGAGAGAGCAGGTGTGTTTGTAATGTAACATGATGTGTGATATCATGGGGCCAAGCTAGGAGTATTATTTGTAACCCCTTTCTTAACATTAGCAAAATAGGGACATGCATTTTGAAAGCTGTGTTTGAACTGTAGTGTTGTTTCAAATATTAAAACAGACAACTTATATTCTTCCATAGTAATGTCATCTTAACCAATGAACTCCCAAATAGGTGCCACCAATCTCAAACGGCCTCTCAGCTACTGTTTCCTGTAAGTCGTATAGACGGAAAAAGTGGCCAGTGTTTGCTAGTGTAGAGCTGTAAATGTCAGGGCACTCGTGATGTAGCTGAGAGACATAGCATGTGCCTTGCAGGTGCTCTGGATCTTCTTGAAAATAAAACATTTCAAGCATATGTAAAATACTGTTCCAAAGTGTTCAAGAATTCCACTGAGTGTCCTAGATAAAACTTGCCTATATGCTCACTCCATCTCTCTATTGGAAGAACTTAAATAATAAAAATATTTTTGTCACACATGTGCCCACACCCTGTAAACCTGAGCTTCAGCAGTACTACTGTTTGGGGAAAGCTATTAGCATTATAAAGCACATGATACATGTAAAATGGAAAACACATGTAAAATGGAAAACACATATGCATTAACTAGTTCATATTATCAGTGGCATCTTTATCACTAAACGCAATGTGATGTGGTATGTACCACAATGCTATGACTTGGTGGACACCAAAGGCTTTGAGATGATCTCATCTAACAAGTTGAAATATTAGATATTGGGGTTACCTAGCTACTAAGTTCAACTCTTGCGACATAGCTAGGAATTGCCATACCTGACAGGATCTCACATAGGCAGTCTGGGCTGCCCTCACATTTGCTATACCGAGGATTACTGTGAATTCTGGTCCTCCTTCTTCCATCTCCTAAGTGCTGGGACTACAAGCACGCACCACTACACCAAATTTATATAGTGCTGGGGGTAGAAGTCAGGGCCTTGAGTGTGCCAGGCACTCACACACTTTACCAAATGAGCAATAACTCTAGCTCCATCATGCATAAGACTTCAATCCAACACTAAATTTAAAGAAATTGGCTATGAAAACTGTCTCCTTGGCTTAAGTAAAGAACATTCCTATTTCTAGGATTTAAAAAAAATAGAGAAAGTATATAGTAAAGTTTGCGTTTTGTGGAATCTGCAGATATTACACATAGGGAAATCAGCAGGCTAACAGGATGCAGACTACTGTGGTGATGGTTATTTGATTTTGAATTACAAAGTTGCAAAAATCTGATGTTTTTATGATCATTTGAAGCACCATAATTTAAGAACACTCTTTGTGCTCGCCTGCTCTGGTTCCACTCACCAATGGACTTTCTGAGAGTAAAATTATCATGAGGCTCCCACATGGGTTTTAATAATGAGCTAAACCAATTTTTAAAAGCATAAATTTTATCCTATAATAAGGAGCACAGTCTTTCAAAGGATGATTCTATGTCAACATTGTATCACAGAATTAGTCTTTTCATGAGCTGAGATACAGTATGAACAAATATATCAATATCAACAAATATGTGCTTAATAATATACATTTTAAAACATAAAGAAAAATTATCTTTGAAATTATATTATCTTCCAAAATATAGAAATGGGAATTGAATGGAGTTGGAGGAAATTCTCAAAGCCCAGTTGGGGAAGAACTAGAATAACTGAGCACCCCCTTTCTGTTCTTGCCTCTGAATGGAAAAATGATACAACAGAAAAAATATAAAGACCCATCTCAAGGACATTAACTGGCCACAGGGAAAGAAGCCAGAATACATTGCTGCTATCATCTTTGTCATGCCAGCATGTTAATAACATGATTATCTCAAGCCATTTGGAAAAATCATAGGCATATCAGTCAAATGCCCTATTAATTAGACATAAGAGTGCACAGGATTACAGCATAATAGAGCAAATGATCAACATAACCACTGTGGAGCTGTCTGTGAACATCAACTACAAAGCTCCCAGTGAAAGTTCATGCTCAACTTTTATGACACATGTCCTTTACCTGGACTCTGTACCTTCCTGATGTCACAAACCTCTATATCCAAACCCACAACTACATTGAAGCCTTGTTTCCTCTGATCTGTCCCCAACCTGTCCTTTTAAATCATGTCAGATTTCAACTGATGACAAAATAATCAAGACAAACATTAGTGACAACCATTAACAATAATCTAAACTCACCATCAAATATACCTCCACTTTTGAAAAATACAACAAAGATATTTCTTCTTTTGTGTGTGTTCATACAAAATGAATGTTGCCCAGCAGCAAGAAGCAAACAAACTTAATGGGAGAGCATGGATTCTAGTGTCAGGGCACATTTACGCTTACATGAGCACACAAGTAACTATTAGTTTAATTTCCGCTCTGATTAGTGGGCTTATTGGGCTTTTTAGCTTCAATGCATCCACAGCAAATGCCTCTTGTCACTACACTTTGTAATGTAGCAGCTAAGAATCTCCCTCTTTCATTTATACCACACCCCGTAAACAGTATCCTGTTGATCCAATGCAATGTTCATTGATTCGCAAATATCCCATTATTACATTTAATAATATGATTTGTAACTAACCTATTATTACTTCATAGCAAACTTTTCAGACTTTATCAGTTCTCTGAGTTAGCTCAGGTTGCAATCGATAGTTATCAGTGGATATTGGAATTTACAGTTCTACCTGCTGGAGGTTATACTTTGAAAACAACTTTGATGAGGTGTCACTGGTTGTAAAGCAGACCAGTAGTTAAATTTAAGGCAAGTGCGCTACAAATTGATAACTAACACAGCTACATATGCACACAGATGAGAAGTATAAACCAATCCATTCAAAAAACAATGTAAAATCCATTCTCTTACAAAATGACTCCCATAGCATTGGTGACACACCATTAGTACCACACTCTTAATGCTGGAGAGATGCAGATGCTGGAAAGTAGAGCTGGCTCTATCCAGGAGATATAAAGTTAAAAGATGCTATGATTTCTGGGATCAGATGTATAAAAGCTCTTCTTGGCGAAACTTAGCCCACCAAAACAAAAAAGGCCCCACCAATAATATTTTATTCATGACTTTGAATGGCTATTTGCAGAGTCTATACTAACACTGCTTAATCTTCTGTCTATTGACAGAAGATATCTGCTTAGCCATACATGCTCCTTAAAAAGGAGCTTTAAAAAAAAAAAAAAGAGCTTCTAAAATTATACCATGGAAAGAGGAAAGCATCTTCAACAAATGGTGCTGGCATAACTGGATGCTGGTATGTAAATGACTGCAGACAGATCCATGTCTATTGCCATGCACGAAACTTAAGTCCGAATGGATCAAAGACCTCAATATAAATCCAGCCACACTGAACCTCTTACAAGAGAAAGTGGGAGGTACCCTTGAATGAATTGGTACAGGAGACAGTTTGCTGAACATAACACTAATAGCACAGACACTGAGGTCTATAATTAATAAATGGGGCCTCCTCAAACTTAGAAGCTTCTTTAAAGCAAAAGACACAGTTGACAAGACAGAACGGCAGCCCCCAGAGTGGGAAAAGATCTTCACCAACCCCACATCTGACAGAAGGCTGATCTCCAAAATATACAAAGAACTCAAGAAGCTAGTCACCAAAACACCAAATAATCTAATTAAAAAGTGGGGTACAGAACTAAATAGAGAATTCCCAATAGAGGAATCCAAAATGCCTGAAAGTCACTGAAAAAAATGTTCAACATCTTCAGCCATCAGAGAAATGCAAATCAAGACAACCTTGAGATACCATCTTACACCTGGCAGAATGGCTAAAATTAAAACACCAATGAGAGCTTATGCTAGAGATGATGTGGAGAAAGGGGAACACTCCTCCATTGCTGATGGGAGTGCAAACTTGTATAGCCATTTTGGAGATCAGTATGCTGGATCCTCAGGAAAACTGGAATCAGTCAACCACAGGATCCAGCAATTCCATTCTTAAGCATATACTCAAAAGATGTACATCCATGCAACAAAGACATCTGTTCAACTATGTTCATAGTAACATTATTTGTAATAGCTAGAACCTGGAAACAGCCTAGATGCCCCACAACTAAAGAATGGATAAAGAAACAACGATACATTTACACAGTGGAGTACTGCTCAGAGGGGAAAACAAAACAAAACACAATGAAATCTTGAAATCCACAGGCAAATGGATGGAATTACAAGAAACCATCATGAGAGAAGTAACCTACTCACAAAAAGACGAACATGGCATGCACTCATTCATATATGGATTTTAGACATAGAGCAAAGGATCACCAGCCTACAATTCACACTGTCAGAGAACCTAGGATACAAGAAAGACCCTAAGAGAAAAAATTCATGGTCCCCCACAGAAGGGGAAAGTGAAAGATCTCCTGAGCATATTGGGAGGGTAGGGTGGGTGGGAAGTGAGTGGAGAGGCAGTTAGGAGAAAGAGAAGGGGAGAAGAGGAGGGGGCAGGAGAAGATGAGGATGCAGGAAGACTGAGTCAGGGAAAGGATAGAGGAGAGCAAGAAAAGAGACACCATAATGTAAGGAGCCATTATAGGTTTGAAGAGAAAAGTGACAGAGAAATGCCCAGGGACCTACAAGGATGACCCCAACTAACAATCTAAGCAATAGTGGAGAGGCTACCTTAAATGCCCTTCCTTGATTTTGAGATTGATGACTACCTTATATGCCATCCTAGAGCCCTCATCCAGTAGCAGATGGAAACAGAAGCAGACACTCACAGCTGAACACTGACCAAACTTTTGGAATCCAGTTGCAAAGAGGGAGAAGTGATGAACAAAGGGGTCAAGACCAGGCTGCAGAAACCCATAGAAACAGCTGACCTGAACAAGGGGGAGCTCATGAACCCCAGACTGATAGCTGGGAAACCAGCATAGGACCGACCCAGACCCCCAGAACGTGGGTCTCAGTTAGGAGGCCTGGGCAGTCTAAGAGACCTCTGACAGTGGAACCAGGATGTATTCCTGGTGCACGAAAGGACTTTGGGAGTACATCCCCCAAAGGAGAGATATCCCTTATCTTAGAGACAGGAGGGCGGGCCTAGGCCCTACCCCAAATGACTTGACAGATTTTGGTGATTCCTCCTGGAAGGGCTTACCCTCCCTGGGTAGTGGATGGGGAATGGGAGGGAGGGTGTCTAGGGGCATGTGAGGAAGGGAGGGAGAGGGAACTGGGATTGATATGTAAAATAAGAAAAAAAGTAAAAATAAAAATTAAAAAAAAAAAGCCAGGTATTTGTGGCACATGCCTTTAATCCCAGAACTTGGGAGGCAGAGGCAGGAGGATCTCTGTGATTTTGAGATCAGCCTGGTCTACAGAATGAGTTCCAGGACAGACTCCAAAGCTGGCAAAATCCAAAAAAAAAAGAGCTTTAAGAGCTTTAAGTTGCTTAAGGACATTAAGGACAAACTTTCAAACTTCCTTCCATTTGCTACTAATGATGCATGGTCAATGCTCTTTGCACAGAAAGCTATTTCTGAATGTGTTGGCAGTGGGGGCA
This sequence comes from Phodopus roborovskii, assembly GCF_943737965.1. Taxonomy (NCBI): domain Eukaryota; kingdom Metazoa; phylum Chordata; class Mammalia; order Rodentia; family Cricetidae; genus Phodopus; species Phodopus roborovskii. Next base: position 12,958,215 of record NW_026126571.1, read on the forward strand.
GGGACTTTTTCTTCATCACTGATGTCTATTAATACCTTTTTGTTCTGTGAGGATGAAAACTGTAAGGTCTATAAATGAGGTATAAAGGACAAATTTTCCAATTTCTCTTTTTCAGTCTTTGAGTTAAAGTTTATACCAAATACCAGTAACATCTTGGTTTATAGTGACCTTTTCCCAGGGGAAAAAAAAATCTTGGGTTTTTTTTTTTTTTTTTTTGTGACAGATCTGAATAAGGTACAAATGTTAACAACTATTTTTTTTAGATAAGTGATTTCCATGTGGTTAATTACTAACTAAACTGATACTGAAGTCTCAGTGCCTCCCCCCTCAAAAAAAACACCCCTACACTGACTTAAGACACTGACTTGGTAGTTGTGCACAGCTCAGAAGGGAGAATGGGTAATCTGTGTGACAGCTGGTGGATGCAGGATCAACTGAACTCAGAAGTAGAGTGAATCTATGTTGCTACTTGTGGCAACTGATTCTCTGTACTTTAGTATACTGCCACATAAAACATTTGGTTTCTGTACAGAATGGCAAGGAAGGCAAAAGGAAAAGAGGCAGGTTTGGAGTGAGCCTATACCTAAAAGACCACCCATAAATGCTAAGAGAATTAGGGGACACTATAAGGTGATGCTAAATTACCTCGTCCTGTGTAAAGCTACCTGTCCTGACTCTGAACTGCATAAGTCAAGAAGCCATGGCTGACAGAAACAGAAGAGAAGGAAAATAACAGGAAGAAACTGTCTATATCATTCTAGCTCTTCATCTATATGTTATATTTGCTTATAGATACTTAAAATGTAGGAATTTATTGACCAGTGTATTGATCAGACTTAATTCTAAACCAATTGTAGTGAGGGAAAATCCATAGCATTAAGTTAATTCAATGAAAAATAGAGTCATCAAGTATTCAATTTCCTACCTTCAGCTAAGCACTTTCTATTTTAATATAAGGGTTAGGAAAATAATGTATTTCTCTGTATGGGCACATAGAGCGAACTAATAAAAAAAGATAAGATATAGTAGATAAAAATCTTTGATAGAAGAGATTGTCAAATAGCATTTTGTATTGCCCTTGACATAAGGATGCAAACATTCATTTTCCATTCATCTATAAGCATCAATTTCTTTTTCAAGTACATCTATACCTGTCCATGTTCATAATCAGAGTAGTTACATAGCATTCATAGTTATGATTCAATGGTCATGTACTGTTTGTTCCTTTGTAAATGTTACTGTTGTCACAATTGCTAAAGAAATTTATTTTAAGCCACATATTGCCCTTACTGTGCTTCAAAAACACACAGTAAACACACACACACACACGCACACGCACACATACACACACACACACACACACACACACACACACACACACACACACACTTGGTGTTGGGCGATGGGTTTAGCATTTTCCCAAATTTTCTTTACTTGAGAACTTTCTTCATATTTCTGAGAATCAGTAGTTTCCCTCATTTTCTCCAGCTTTTCAGGTGTTTGTTCTGAGCTTTGCACCAAGCCTCAGATCCCCTCCACAATTCTTGTTGAATAATGTGCCATTTGCCTGTTTGTTTTAATCTACCTTTAGTTAATGGAAATAGTTGTGGTTCTGCTGATCTTGATCCTGTCTCATCCACATGCTACTCTACTGAGCACTGTGTGGTTTTCCCCCACACTGGGGACACTGCACATCTTATTTTTAGCAATCACCCTTCAACAGGCACAGTTATCACTCTCATCTGAAACACTCAGTGACCACTTTTCCTCCCCTGTGTCAACTGTATTCCTTTCCTTGAGAGAGAGTGAGTAGGTGAAAGAAAATGGTTGCAGTTGCTGTCCCTCAGGACATTACTGGTGACTTAAGAAGGGGATCAAGGTAAGGGTTAGGGTTAGAATATGACAAGACTTCTGTGAAATTTCATTCTTGATTTAATTAGGGTTTAAATCTGTTCAGAGGCCACTGTAAGGATCTTGATGCAGAAGCAATGAGGATAGCTTGTTTCTTTTAGTGTTGCCTTGCCCTTTCTTAATGGGAATGGATGCACATTTAATTACCGTGGTTTTGCCATGGTTGAAAATAGGAACCTTATTCACCCCCTTGAGGCAACAGCTTGCTCACTTGTACAGTAGCTATAGTAACAGATTGCTGAGCCTTCAAAATCATATATGAGTAAGGGCAAAGAGTGTAATAGTTGGGTCTCATGGCTGAAAACAAAGTCAGCCTTCTAATTGGTTAGGATGCTCTCCTGAGAGTTGCATTCCAGAAAATCCGAGTGGGTAAGACAAGAGCATGATGTCTCGTGCATTACATTATGAATCACTTACATTCCAAATTGCATCTGAAATTTGGGATATTCAGGAAATTTTTTATTTGAGCTGCATGCCCTAGGGGTAGAGTAAATGAGAAACATTTGTGGCTATGTGGCTTGCTTGGTGGAAAATGTCAATACTTGTTCCAATTTTTTTGGACAAGGGATTAAGAATTTCAGGTCTGTTTTGGCAGATGATTGGAACTCCTTCATAGAGGCTCAATTATATTTGTAGCTTTGCGATTTATTTGATTTTTGAAAATTTGCTTTGGAAATGATGATTGAGTATCTGAATTGTTGAAGAAGGATCTAGTGAGAAAACAGTTCTTCCCGTGGGTACCCTTTTCAGAATCATCAGTTGAAGTGTGTATTTAGACTTTGGAATCGTTTCCAACTGAGATTAGAAAGTTCTAAATATGAAATATATGTCTGTGATGCAGAAGCACTCTTAAACATCTGAATAGTGCGGAGGCTTCTCAGAGTTAATTTTGGGCCACTAAATGAAAACATGTGCGTAGTATTTGGTAAAGAATGATGTCGGTGTCTTCTAGGCTTATGAAAACTTTTTTTCTGAATAGAAAACTAGTTAAAGTTACTTAAGTATACTAGTGAACTATCCTATTTGGAATAGAAACTGAATTCTTTGGGATAGGTAGTGTATCTCATGCCCCTCAGCGCTCCATTTCCAGACTCGTCTTCCCCAAGGCCATTTGCTGTATGCTGTTGGCATGAACAGAAGAGTGACTTAGTGTTTGTGCAGATGGCACATGAAGGAAGCCTTTGGTCTTCATCCATGTCATGAGGAAGCCTGGGCTATGAAGATGTTCTGAGTGATGAAGAGTCAGAAAAACAGCAACTGCTTTTATGGATCAGCTTAACTGGGCATGTAGTGATTGATAACTGGTTAAAACGGCATGTTGTGTGCTTTTGTGAAAATGGTTTTGGATGACAGTAACATTTCAATCAGTGGGCTTGAGTAAGGAATATTGACTACCATAATATGAATGGGCTCATTCAATCAGATGAAGGTCTGAACAGAAAATAATGCTGCCCCTGCTTGTTCACCATAAGAGAATCAGCATGTCTTCAACTTGTTCAAAGCAGCCAAAGCTCTACAGGAGCTTTGGTCTTTGGATTCAAACTGAGACATCAGCTCTGCATATTTTGCATTTGCCAGTGTCCACTATTTAATGAGCCAAACATTTAGATTAGATCTGCATAGAGAGATATTTAAATGTATCCCACTGGATCTGTTTATATGAAAAAAAAAATCTCAAAAGCACATAATCCCCATGAACCCTAGTCAGACTGTGGGGGAACACACATGAACAAACTGTCTCCATGAGAAACTTCTCAAAGAATAACCCACAGCAGAGTACAGTGAACCAAAGCAACTAGCAAACCAAACTGCTATCAAAACTAAAAAAATCTACTGAAGAAAATCAAAGTATTTGAGGGCAAGCTCTGCCAAGCACTGTATCAGATCATGTAATTCATTCCCCTGAGAATTCCCATAAAGCGAGTAATCTGAAGAGTTCCTCTTCCTCCATATACTGACTACATAATTTCTCTGATTTTATGACTTAGGTATGTTATTTGAAGCTTATCACAGGGACATCAAATGAAGACACAGAGTAGAGTTATAAGTTAATCCACTACTCTCATGATGAATTGTACGAATACGAAGCCAACAAACTCACTTGAATGGCAGCCAGGTTCTTCCGCTCCTGAGATGGTGCCTCATGAACAAAGCGAAGCCAGTTGGAGTGTCTGGGGTTGGTGGCATCCAAAATATACAGAACTTCTCCCTTGCTCCCACGAACCTAAAACAAAACAAAACAATCCATAGTAATCATATTAAATTTACCAAGCATAGAATATTACATATTTTTCTGAAGTATGCATCTTATATTGATAAGCACAGAATAACTGTGAAACTAACAGCACTCATGACTTAAACAATTGTGTAAAGAGAGCTTACTATTTATTTTGGCAGATGTCTGCATGATTCACAACCATGGTGGAATTTCAGAGGCATATCATGTTTTCTTTCTCCTCTTTGCAGGTATATTTGAATATGCGTGTGACAATCACAATTGTTGAGGAGATAATCTTAGTGCCTTGTATCTCCAAGAAGAGAGAAGTACTGTCTCCCAAATGTGAGGAGTGAAGCTGGAGCAATCTCTTCCAACTTCCTTTCTATCTGCTTAGAGAATTATCTGAAGAACGGAGATGTGAGAGCTCATAGGACATGGGCCTTTCTAGGGTATAAACGAAATAGACTCCATTTTGTCTTCTAAACAAACTACTTATACATTTCTCAGGACAATATTTTTTAATTATTTTATTTTACTTAGTGCCTAGTCATAAATCTTGCTGGTCAAACATAATATTTTAACAGGGAAAGAATTAACAGAATTTTTTGCAGCTGTGTAGTGGGATGACTACTTGCTGTGATTAATTCAGGTATTTGAAATATAACACATTTTTCTAATTGCAGTTATTTGAAGGGAATGGCTTTATACCTAACAATTATAATTGTTAATGAAATTTCTCTTTGAGTGATAGGTATACATGCGCTTTAAATCCAGCAGAACAGTATTGCTGGTGACTATTTATTTACTTATTCATTCATTTGTTTATTTGTATTCTCCCTGGGTCAGTGAGGCTTGAAGCAGGGAAGCAGAGCAATTTCAATAGAGTATGTAATTTTGTTAGAGATCTAACTAGTACTCATGGTTCTACACCTAAGGATTCAGGAGACACACAAGGCTTTTAGCAGTTAAAATACTGAAAAAATAAATTTTTGCTTTCCAGTGATCATTACAAATCTCTTTAGAGATACTGTAAAAGGATATTGAAAATTACTTGGTTTTTGAAAAAAAAAATCCTTTGAGAAATGGCAGATATCAGACATTAGGAACAGGCTAACTAATTCCCCCCCTACACAATATATGTTAGAACCTTTAAATTTCACTTTTTTGCCATCATCCAACGAATGACGTTTTAGCAGATTTTTGTGGGATTAGAGCAAATACCCTGCAGTGACCGTGTGGGTGGTTCTTGGTCTGTATGTTTGTGGGTAACTTGCCATCTGCCAGTTATCTCAATGCCCACCCCTTTCTCAGTTGTGCTTACTGGATCTTCTTCAGCCTCTCAAATGCTATTGGTACATCCAGTTCATTTCCAGAACTCAAAGCCTTTGTGCTGGTTTTGCTTGCTGCCCTCTGTGGAAATTATGTCTATCTCCTTCTTCCCTTTATAACACTTGAGTTCAAGTCACCTCACCAAAGGTGCTTACCTGGCCTTTCCCCCATTACTTAATGTTCTGGGCTGCTTTACTTCATATCGTTCATATTTATATGAAGTTTCATTCTGTTTACTCCGAAGGGCTGTGAGCTCAGAGACTTAGTACTAGTTATATCTCTAACAAAATTACATACTCGTATTGAAATTGCTCTGCCTCCCTGCTTCAAGCCTCACTGACCCATGAAGAATACAAATAAATAAATAAATAAATAAATAAATAAATAAATAAATAGCCACCAGCAATACTGTTCTGCTGGATTTGAAGCACATGTATACCTATCACTCAAAGACAAATTGCATTAACATTTGTAAATGTTAGGAATAAAGCCATTCCCTTCAAATACCATCATAACTGCAGTTAGAAACAAATGTTTATATTTCAAATACCTGAATTAATCACAGCAAGTAGTCATCCCACTACAGCTGAAAAAAAATCTTTTCTTAAGGAAACTACAATTTAGAATCATAACTATTGCTGAAATACAAATGACCTGTCAATGAGTAAAAGAACATGTTTGTCAATGATGTCATCATAGCTTGAAGAGGGACCCTAGTCAGGGACTGAGCTCAGGGCCCCTTTGCAGTGTATTCATTACTACATATTTCATAATATGTGATCAGATGTGCTTGGACATATGAATTCAATGCAAAGAAGTCAGGCATTAACAGAGGTTTCTCAGGCTTATTATAAAAAGCACAATTAAGGAGGACTGTTCATTCTTTTTATTTCAGTTTTGTATCAGGCCCCTTGGCTCCAAATATTTTCAGTCAGTGTAATGATCAATAATAGCTGTCAGCTTGACAGAGTCTATAATTATCTGGGAGATCATCTGTCAAAATTATATTTACTACATTAACTGCATTGGGAAACCCACCCACTGTGGGTACCACCATCCCCTGAGCTGGGTTCCTGGACAGTAAATGTAGATAGAGAGCTGAGCAGCATGCATCCTTCACACTCTATTCCTGACTGTAGATGCCATGTGACCAGCAACTGCTTGCCTGCCATGATGAACTACACTCTGAACTGTGAGCCAAAGGAAAGCCCCCCACTACATTACAATAAGCCAAAGGAAAGCCCCCCACTACGTTACAATAAGCCAAAGGAACGCCCCCCACTACGTTACAATAAGCCAAAGGAAAGCCCCCCACTACGTTACAATAAGCCAAAGGAAAGCCCCCCACTACGTTACAATAAGCCAAAGGAAAGCCCTCCCCCACTATGTTACTTTTGTTAGGGTATTTTATCAGAGCAATAGGAAAAGAAAGTAACATACTCAGTATTAGCATGTGCTTTCATTTTGGTTTACCCAGTGAACATATTTTCCAGCTGACTTAACCTCATACAGTATTCCATCTTAAGAGAATTATACAATATAACTTCTTACTGAAATTATTCCACACTTACTGTTATTTCTATTCACATAACAAAAATAATGGTGAGGAATTACTATACACTGCCCAAATCTTCCTATTTGAAAATCTACCTTTGTTAACATAGTCAACGCTGATCTTATTAAATATACCGGCACTCGGACTATTAAGTGTTCCTTCTTGGCATTTTACTGAGCCATTCCCTGGCCTGCAGTCTGAAAGTCCTGTGAAGCTGCTGCCTTACCTATTTGTAAGAGTACATCTTCCTGCCCCTGTCACAGTACACTTGCTGACACACCCTCTGAAGAAGACATCCTTGCTCTTTCAGTACAAGGCAGTGAAGACAGCCCCAGGCAAATGGCTACTATTAAAGTCTCCAGGTAACTGCCTTAATTTGATAATGAACCCTGAGGTAATACATTCAACATTTTCGACATCTAACAAAGAAGACTAAAAATGCTTCTTAATACCACATCCCAACAGCTTGCAAGCTTTGCAGCAAAAGCACAAAACTAGTCTGCCAAAGACAGTCTCTTTTACTTAACATTTCAAGGGAGTGAAGCAACTTACCACCATCCCCATTTAGACAGTCTTCTACAAAACAGGGGTCATAATGAAGTCAACATTTCATAGTGAAATCATCTCAACTCAAATCTGTCCATTTATCCAGCTTTTCCCACACAAGCAACACAAAGTAGTTGCCCAAAGTCAAAGTGAAAGATACCCTACGAAAAGTAGAAGACAAAATCGGGCTGGTTCACATCTCTCTGTGCTTGGCTCCTCAGTCAGTGAAAACCGCACCCAGATGGGAACGCTACTGTTTCCAGCTCCTGTTCAAATCTGATGTTGCTTTTCAAATGTCTAAGAGGAAGGAAAAATGTATGCATTTTTGCTACCACAGGTATGTACCCTCTTCCAGATCCAAGACTAGCAAACCCAAAGGAAAACCACAGCTCACTTCATCTTCCAACCCAGTTATTTCAGAGGAAAACACACACACACAAACTCAGCTCAGATAGTAAAAATCTTAGCATGTGGGGAGAGAAGAATCAAGCAGTTAGTCTCAATCAGCTTCCCTTAAAGCTCACTATTTTTCTTGTTAAATCAGGTCAGCTCTAGACAGGGAGATTCCTTTGTTACTCAGGTCTTTACTGTTAAATCAAGGCTCTACAACAATTAATTTGTCATTATGTCCTTTGTTCAGTTCAAATGCTAAAGTATTTCTAACTCACTACCTACATGTACGCCAGTTACACTCCAAAAGCAAAGCTAATCTGACAAAATTTCCCCCCAAGAAAAAACAAAATGGTACAAATTAGCGACAGTAGAACAGTCAGTTCCTCAGACATCCTTGATGAGAGACTAAAGTGTGACTTCCTGGAGGAGACACGTGCACTTTAGTAAGGCTTTTCAGAACAGTGGTTCAGAACGCTGAGATGGACAGCATGTGTGTCTTTCATGTAGAAAATGTCATCGCTTAATTTAAATCGCAAGCACTTCTCTGCAATGTTTTAACTGAAGGAATCCGTATGCCCTGCCTTCAGGGCTTAATTAGTCAAATGTCAAGACACTTTACGTGTGCTGGACAGCAAGAGATGCTGGAGTAATCTGACATCCACCCCAGTGTTATCAAATTTAAACCAAAAGGCCCAAACACCAGAGATCAGCAATATTCACTAGCAAACCGATCGATTACAGTTTCTAGGAACAGAGTGTGCTTCCCTTGGTGGTTTTTCAAAGGATTCCGGAATTTTTCTTCTCTGGGTACTTACAGACACCAAAGCAGTTGTCAATGCGGGAGTTAGGAGCTGAGGAAATGGGATGGAGGATGTGAGTTCACACTGTAGCTCAGCACCATGTTAAATGAACTTGATCGAATTGCCTCCAGCTGGGAGTGGGGGCAACCCATGAGTAGCAGTATGAGCACAGGAACAAGGTGTAGACTGGGGAGGTGGTTAAAGCCAGGGTATGCCGATTCCCACCTGGTGTCAGTTCTGTAAAATGCTTTATGATCTCAGAGTATAAATATATCTCTGCGATCAAATATATCCCAATTACCAATTATCATCATCATCATCATCTAATAATCATAATTATTTGCAAAAAATACTAGAAAATTTGTATCCCTTATTAGTATTAAGTATTCATTGTACTTAACATTGGTAACTTTAAGATGTGCCAGGAAAAGCTTTAAAAGAAATTCTGAACATAGCTTTTTTTTTAATTATTATTATTTAATTAGCATTTTGAGTATTACTAAGGATATCTGAAACTTTCTTTGAGCCCATAAAACACTGTTCTGGGCAATACAGAGTTGAAATAAATGTGAACTGCATTCATTACAAACATATATTATGTATGGCTATAAAGTGCAAATAGTTCATGTGGTGGATGGAGCAAGGAGAAACATAAACCCTAGAGCAGACAGGACATTGTGAAAAGTCACACCCAGTAAACCTTACAGTTGGCTTCGGGACACAGAAACATGGCAGAGGTGTGGCTCCCATTTTTACTGCTGGCGATCCTCACAGAGGGATGGCAGACGAAAGGGGGGCATTGGGTTTCTCCAGACTCCGTTGCCATCGTCAACTGTTCTCTTAGAGTCTGCCAGTACATTGTTCTGATGTCACTGTGAAGAACCTTATGTAAAGAACACCGAGGCTTGGGTCCCAGGAGTTCTGCTAGGACGTCCTCCCATCTCTTCTTGACCAAGACCAGCTGCCAGCACTTCCAGGGCCAGGATGCCCTGTCTGACCCACCTCGCCTCCACAGGACTTCCAGGAACAGACTTGCCCAGTCTGACCACCCTCTGCTTCTTCACAGGCTGACTTGCCCTCTCGCCTCAGGTCTCTCTCCCTTCCTTCCCCTTCATTTCCAACAGAGACTCAGCCACACACACCCTGGCTCAAGTCATGTAAGAGCACAAGTGTTCTACCTGCAGGAGAAGACTGCATGAACAGACAGATGCTCAAGAATCAAGATTCCACAGTGATGAAAACTCTTCTGCTCTTAACATTTGTTGTGTGTGCTGAACATGTGCTTTGGATTTAATAGTCAAGTTCATTACATGAGAACTGAAGTGTGCCAGCAAAGGATTCTGCTTTGAAGAACAAATACCAGTAATAACAATTAATAGTTATGGAGTGTTTATTATGGGCCAAACACACAGTAACACGGTATAAAATATAATCTTTTCAGCTCTCAAATCTGTTCTACAAGGGCAGGTTCTCTGGAAACTGATGAACAAACTGAATGAATATTTTGGGCAGAAAAATAAAAGCAACAACAAAATAAACCTCAAGCTATTCCTGGAGTCCAGGCTTGACGCATGACCATCCAATTATGAAACCATGTTCTTTGTTACACTACCTTAGTATGTGTACAACCGTGCCATCCGTTGCCAACTAGTGAACCAAATTCTAAAAATAACATTTTACAGCACCCACCCATGTATAACTGTCCCAGCATCTGAGAATAGCTAAAATTTAAGTAGAAAGGGGATTCCTTCTAAGGTCATGTTATGCTATGGAAGGGGACATAGAGTAATAAGAATTTGTTTTCATTTGTTTGCCTGTTTAACTGTAGAATGTGCACTTCCTCATAGAGGGAAATCAGATGGAAACATGAAAAGGACTCAACATAAGGGAGTTTCTCCAAAGCTGAGACAGAGGGTCCCAAAGTTAGCTTGATGAGTGCCACTAAGGGAACTCAGTTTTCAAACATGACTCTGGCCAGCAATCAGCAATGAAGTGAGGACTTCAACCTTAGAGTATAGGTCAGTGATTCTCAACACCCTTTAATACACTTGCTCATGTTCTGGTGACCCCCAACCATAAAAATTATTTCATTACTACTTCATAACTATGTTATGACTCGTAATGTGAACATCTGTGTTTCAGGACCCCCATGAAAGGGCCACTCAACCCTCCAAAAGTGGTCATGACCCACAGGTTGAGAATCATGCACCTAAAAGAACCAAATGCAGCCAAACTGAACAAGTTTGGACACAGACATTCGTCGGCTCCAGAAAGACCCCAGGCCTGAAGGTGGAGAGACGATTCAACAAAGAACTCAGGTTCAGTTGCCAGCCCCTACGGGATAGGTCACAACTGTCTGCAACTCCAGTTCCACAGGATCCAACTTCCTCTTCTAGCTTTGCAGGCAACAGACACTCAAATGGTACACATATTTACATGTAAATATTCACACACACACACACACACACACACACACACACACAAATACATATACAATAAATCTTTTTTTAAAAAAAATGAACTCAGGCCTGCCAATTCCAATTCCTAGATCTAGCCTGGGTTGGTGAGAATTGTAAGCAAAGTTACACCTGGGCTTCTCTTCTTCAGAACCCTATGATAATAAAAAGGTAGTTTTTCAAGCTACTGCATTCATGTTCATTTGTAAGGCAATAACAGAAAATGAATATCCCAATCCTGGAACTCAGTTTTCTGTCTGCTAACCTGATAATATAGCAACCTTATTATCACAAAGATTAGCATAAAATAATATGGCTTACGGGGTTGACATTAATTAGGTCACAAGTCTAAAATGGTTCATCCAGATGCTGCAGGGGCCTGTGTGTGTTGGGTGGAGAGGTCTAAAAGTTTCTACATCCACATTCATTCCAACTACTGGTCCACCTTCAGCTACCTGAAGCTGTGGGGCTAAGGTCTTCCTTGTTTCAGTTTATGAGGTTCTAAATGATGGCTTATAATCTACAAATACATTGCTTATATTACAATTGTGTGATTGCCTTTTAGAAACAATATAAGCATGTTTAATGTGAGGAAATTATTTTAATGAGGGGAAGGAGGAGGAAAGAAGAGAGAATTGTTATGTACTCACTGAGTTTTTTAGTTTGTTTTTATTTTGTTCAGTTTTTTTTTTTTTTTTTTTTTTTTTTTTTTTTTTTTTTTTTTGAGACAGGGTTTCTCTTTAGTTTTGGAGCCTGTCCTGGAACTCCCTCTGTAGACCAGGCTCCTCACTGTGTGTTTTAACGCTAACTCTTAGATTACAATCAATTCTTCCTATTTTGAAAATAATTAAGCCACATTCTCCACTTCCCATCTCTCTAGCTATCTCCAAATACTGAGTGCTGGGGTGGTTGGTGTTTTCCCTGCTTACATCAACGCTGCCTAAATACTTCCATGGTTCTAACTGGTCACATGGAGAACTCAATGGTAAAGGCACTACTGATTGAGAATGCTTTCTACAGCTTTATCACCGTGACACACAATAAACATTTAAGAATCATAGAAGCAAAACACAATAAAGGGAAGTCAGGGAACTAGGAGCTCAAAGAGGAGAATGCTTTTCACGCTGCAACTACCTACCCTGTAAAACAAGTCATCTACAAGTGCAAAGTGACACAACACTTCCTTTGTCCAGAGCTATCTCACTGTATTGGAGAAAAAAACTGTCCTAAGCATGCAGATACAAAAATCCTAATGCAAAACTGGAATGACCATCAACTGTTCTTACTACTTTGCCCTCCACACATGTGCACTGCATGACAGGGTTGTGTGGATGCACTCTTAAGAGAAAGCAGCTTCTAAACATATCGTGTTCTCATGAGAAAAGATAATACCCTGCTCCTGACACTAGCATCTGCTGTCTGATGCATAGATAGTCGCTCTACTAGATTTTCCTGCAGGAACAGCTAAAGACTGTGGGCTTCTGCATCTACACAAACTGAAGATGTTCCTCTAGAACAGTGGAATCCCTTACAGAGGTGTTTTTAAAGTGACTTTTAGAAAGGTAATATAGGACATAATAATGCTTATATATTATTTGTTCTTCGAGTTTAATTAATCCAGAAGAGGGTCTATGGACCTAGCGGCTAACATAAGCAATTGGACAAACAGGTAGAGCTCTTTTAGGTTGGCAAGATAAGATAAATATCTGAGGATGTCAGCAGCTGCTCTGCACTGGCACTGAGAGAAAGCACAATGCCACAGAGTTAAAGAAAAGCATGGCAGCCTGCCTAAGAACAGAGATGTTTGATGTGCTGCTGAGCTTGCAGAGGAAGCATGGGATGCAGTGTCCATCAGGCTGATCAGCACCACCGTTTCCAAGGTTTCCTTCTTGAGAACTATTTACTCCCACACCTCTGTGCCTGAGTGTGGAGCCCATAGATAGAAGAGACCATGCAATGCTGAGATCTGCAGTCTCTCCTACACTTAGGAATACATTCCTTTTGGGATCCCAGACAACAATCAAATTAGCATACAAACTAGAGACAATCTGGAAGACCCAGTCAGGTCATCATAGCCCTTGCCTGAATTTTGAATCAACTAAGAGTAAGAAAATACAAGACTAGCCAACTGCAGACAAAAGAACCCGTTAGCATTTCAATCTACCTCTAGGGTCTGACAGCAGGGATGGTATCTTTAAAACTATGGCTCATTAAATCAAAAGTTAAAAAAAAAAACAGCAAATACATATATCAAAATATTAATAACCTAAGCTTCTCTAAAAATTCTTCAGAGAACAAAAGTAATTTAGCCCAGTCATTTATCATGCAGTGAAGAAATTATAGGCTAAGCCATTAAATGAAATTTATTAATCTTCTTTAAGAACATTAATCTTCTTTATAGGCAAAGCAAACAAAGATTCTCAGGTAGTTTCAAGAAAACATTGGACCTTACCTGTCAAGCTTCTACTGTGTGGTAAAGGTTTGTATGTGTGCTACCGTTTGAGAGTTCAGAAAATAATTTTACTAACTTTGTGGAAAACTCTCAACCACTGAGGCCTTGGACCCACTTTTTAATGTAACACATAGATCAGAGCTACAGAGGTCAAAAGAGAGCAAGCTCACAACTCCCGTGAAAGAAATTGGCGGTGCTCTCAAGGAGACCTCTCACCTACAGTTCCTTTTCAATTTACTACCCAGGAAAATGGCAAAAGGTCTTGAAGGACACAAACATACAACGTAACAGAAACACAAACAGCACCTGCGCTACCTTAACCAACCAGCAATGGCCAACGCCAAGAGACTGAAACAAGTCCAGGATAACCAGACAGAGACGTACTGAGACATGTACAAGTGCAGAAAGCAAAACTCATCTTAGCACAGGGATGCTCCAACCTCAGCACGGGGATCCATACTAATAACGCGGGGGATCCATACTAATAACGCCTGCCAAGCTGTGAGCGTAAGCTCAAAAGAACAAGGGAAGGAAGGCAAATGGTGTGAGAAGCAGGGGTGAGGTGAGGAGAGGAAGGAAGAGGAGGGGAGGTGAAAGGGAAGCAGCAGGGATGAGAGTGAGAAACAGGAGGGGCAGCCGGGAGAAGGTGAGGGAAGGGCAGCTTGCCTTCCATTCCATTTCCTGGGCAGCTTGCCTTCCATTCCATTTCCCGTGTACGCTCCAACCACATCCGGGACTCTAGCTGAAAACATGCATACACTAGGCTCTTCTCTAAGCCCCAGTCTCTAACAGCTACAAGACTTATAATAAGCAATAGGATAGATAAATCCCTTTCGTTCAATACATACAGACTGTTTGCACAAAGAAATCAAAGATCCACAATACAGAGTGCGGTGCAGTGCCGAGCTCAGAGCTCTTGAGGAGAGGCGGGGGCAGACACCAGACGCTGCAAACCAGCGATGGGGCCAGCAGTGAGCAAAGAGCAAAGAGCAGGCAATGGAAAGGCCACGGGCCAAGTAAAGACAGAGCCAACAGCACATCGGTGGGATGGGATAAATGAAGCATCAGCGCGTGGGTGGGAAGTGGCGACGGAAAGAACAGAGAACACGGTGGCAGGGGGTCAGGAAACGCCAGGGAACTATGATAGACAACAGAGGACACTGATGAAGAACAGAGGGACAGGAAGTGCCGAGGGACAAAGAGAACAGAGGGACAGGAAGTGCCGAGGGACAAAGAGAGCAGAGCGACAGGGCTTCCACACGGCCCTTGTGCAATATGGAAGAGGAGCACCACCACCTTTTCATTAGGAGAATCAAAGACTAGATTCTTCCTAAGGGGGAGAGTCATTTCATTTAACATCTGGGAAGGTTGTGCCTCCACAAGCAAAGCCAGCTACTACGCTGCACTAGGCTGTTTGTGTATAGAAATTATTTGTCGATTTTCTCAGACTGGTATGAACGGACGGTGGGGATGAACTGTCTGTACATGGGTCACCTTGCCAGGTTCTGCCTGCTAGAGGAGCATCCCTTTGGGCTGGAGCCTGTCAGCATCAGGCCTTTGTGCACACACTTCCTCCACAGACTGGGAAGCTGCAGGTTCTATGGGGGACGCGTCTCGCTGCCTAAAAGGTTTTCCTTAAGTTGATCAAAACCATGCTTTCCTCATTCCACTCACAGCATTTTGTTTTGCTTTAGGATGGCCCAACAGCTGAGTTTCAGCATTTCCCCTATGGCATCCCAGGGAATCACATGATTCTAACTATTGTTGCTTCTATTCTTCAAGGGTTCTCTTCAAGAGTGGCAAGTCAAAAGCTTCAGATCCTCTCCTTGTGTGGCTGATGGGTTGTAATGCTAGCTCTTCGCCAATTTCTAAGTCTACAACTAAAACTCCCACCAACAGGAGATGCTGGCTCACCATGCTAGAGCCTAGTTCTGTACCATTCACAGACATTCTTCTTCTGTTACAGTCTAGGGTTTTCGTTTCTTGCTGCCAAATAATACCAGTATGGAAATGTCCACACAAATGAAGTATACCCTGAAGTGATTTGCATATAACCAGTGTCATCTAATTACCCTCCATCCTAACTAAAATGTCCTCATGCCAATTTCAGCATTTGCCTTTGGTCTCTTTGTTAGTTTCTAAAAACTCACGAAGTAAGCAAATATCCTATAATCTATCCAGCCTGTGAGGTGGCTCAGCAAGCAAAGGCACCTGTTACCAAGCCCTGGGGCTCACATCCTAGAAAGAATCTATTCTTATAAGTTGCCCTCTGACCTCCACTCACGTACTTTGCCACATGAGTGCTGCCCTCACACGCGTGCATACAAACCATTTTTAAAATGTAATAAAAATGAAAATATATACATATTCATTCCTCACATCTGTTAGCATGCTACAACTGAACACAAACAATAAAAACAGAGATGGCAATGAGGAAGTGGGAAAAGTAGAACTTTTTTAAGTACTGTTAATGGGTTGGAAACAATAAAGAGGTCCTTTGGAAAATCACATATAGAACTATTTTCTGTGTATAAACCGAAGAAGACTTGAAATCAGATTCTCAGAGTGATATCTACAGATACATATTCATAATGCCATTTGGAATAGCCAAGAAGCAGATGCAACCCCAATACCTAGCAGTAGATAAATGAGTACTGACAATGTGGTGCTCATTAACAATGTTACATTATTTACGAAAGGAGATTCCATCACATGCTATAATACACTGAACCCTGAAGTCATGGTTAGGGAAATAAGCTGAGTATTTAAACACACACACACACACACACAGAGAGAGAGAGAGAGAGAGAGAGAGAGAGAGAGAGAGAGAGAGAGAGAGAAACACTGTCTGATTTCACTTACTTGAGATACCCAATCCAAGTCATACGATGTGAAAGTGGAATGGTGGTTACCAAAGAATGGGAACAGGAAATATGGAGGAGATTTAATGGTATATAGTGCTAGATTTGCAACATGAGAAGCTAAAGAGGTATATTTCACAATGTAAATATTGTTATAATTACACTGAAATGTATGGTAAATGGATAGTGTTGAGGGATTGAGCCCTGGGCTAGATCCTCAGAACCATAAAAAAATAAATAAAAAATAAAAATTGATATAGATAGATAGGTAGGTAGGTAGGTAGATAGATAGATAGATAGATAGATAGATAGATAAAATTGTACAATTACAACAGTAAATTTTGGCTAGGTTTTGTGGAACATGCCTTTAATCTCAGCACTCTGGTTTCAGATGCAGGTAGTTCTCTTTGAATTTGAGAACAGCCTGGTCTACTTGCTGATTTCAAAGTCACCCAGGTTTACATAGTGAGACCCTGTCTCTTAATTAGCTAATTAATTAATTACTTTGATTATTTACCACAAATTTTAAAAGGATGAGAGAGCCTAGTGGTGGTGGTGCATGTCTTTAATCCCAGCACTTGGGAGGCAGAGACATAAAAATAGATCTCTGTGAGTTCAAAGCCAGTCTGTTCTACAAAGTGAGTTTCAGGATCTGTTCCAAAGCTACAGAGAAATCCTGTCTCAAAAAAAAAAAAAAAAAAAAAAAAAAAAACAGAAATAAAAGGATGAGAAAACGTGTCCGGGGGTCTCTAACCCTTAGTCTAAGTCATATAGGTGATACCGCCAAATGTGTACTCAGTTTTCACAAGCCTTGTCAGAAATGTTGAACAAGCAGAGAAAAGCAGAGCTTGTCATTTAAATGTTTTTACGGGAATTATCCATCCTATTGAATTTGTGTTTGGCTTGCATGGATGTATGTGCACCATGCACATTCTTGGTGCCAGAGAAGTTGAGATTCTTTTTCTTGCCAACACCGACACTGTAGGTAGACTGAGGCCAGTGCTTGCAGGCTATTATTTATGTCTCCTGGAAGCATCTGGGCCTTTAGCCTGGACCAAGACCATAGCTACTCTGCTGCTGCTGCTGCTGACACATTTTTGCAGAAGTGTACAGAGGGACTAAGTAAGGGCCCTGTGGCAGGGCACTCCTCTGGGCTGGCTGGCTCAAAGTAATAACCTATGGCATATGGCCAATAGGTTATTTTCCCCATTAGCTAGCCAGAGCCCGATACTCAGTCCACCTTAGGAAGCAAAAACCTACTTAAGCAAAACTTACTTAAAAACAGAATTAACTTAGATTTGTAATCCAGCTTCCATTGAGTGGTGTTGTTTCCCTGGGGCACTGTGCTGGGCATGAGGCTGAATCCCCCCCCCCCAAAAAAAAGGCCCAGTGATCCCTCTAGGTCTGAGCTTAGAGTTGGTGAATTAAGGTGTAGAACACTTCAAATACCATGACAAGGACACTCCTGAGGCCATCATCTAACTTCTCCCTAAGAAACAGCTGGAGAACACTGATGTACTTGTGAGGAACGGAGCACTTTAGAATGAGTCAACCACATTCCCAACTCAGTGTCCCTGAGAAAAAAGGGTGAACAGAAAGATTAAGCCAATGTTAGAACTCAAAAGAAATGATGAGGATATAACTAATCTAGAGGCAAGGAAAAGGTACGATCCAGAAAAGCAATACAGTTTATGTAAGAGACGGTAAAAGCCATAAACACGGTGCAAAGCTCACTAAGTGCATAGCCACTGCCCGGGGAACAGAGTGACTCGGCGTTCGGGTAAGAACAGCTGGCTTCTCTTGATTTAATCTTTTCTTGTTGGTTCACCTTGTCCAGCTTCAATGTACGGCCTTCGTTCATCTCACTATAGTTTATCTTGTTCTGTTTGGTAGTTATCTCTTAGAACCCCATTCTTTTATACTGAGAGATAGAAAGGGAGAAGATGAAATGGGAAGAGGAGAGAGAGTGGGGAAACTGGATTTGGGATATATTGTTTGAGTGTAACAACTCCAACTCCGCTTCCCAGAAAGCTTTCCAGGGTGGGGATTGGTCAGTTTTCAATTCCTCAGCTCAGAATGACTAGATAGATCTCCTGCTCAGGGATTAGTTGGTTTTCTACTCAGGTTTAGGGTCAGGTTTGTCTCTGGTTTCAGGAACAAAGTGTGTTTCTTCCACTGGTCCTTTTTAGACTTTAGACCCAGGGTGTATTGCTTTCACGGGCTCTGATTCCAGGGACAACGTGTGTTTCTTTGGCACTGGTTTCAGGGTCAGGGTGCATTTCTTTGGTTATGGTTGCAGTGTGTTTCTTTGGCTCTGCTCAGAGTGTGTTTCTTTGGCTGGCCCCTTTCCTCAACAACTACTCTATAAAGAAAATAAAAGCTATCAATGTTTCAATGTTATACAGTTTACTCTGCTATATTGTTTGTTTTTAAGATTCAATTAGCTCTAATATAACTGAAATATTTCATTTGTTGTAAGAAAAACAAGGCAAATGCAGAAAACTGCATCCAGACCACTTGTGTCATGTACAAATATACAAAATTTAGCATGTCCCTCGGTTCATTCACACTTGTGTTGCTGAGACACACCTGATCTAATATTTCCCACCCAATTTCGGAAAATGTTCCTTCCATCATTTGAAAAATAAATAACAGGTTCATTTCTACAAGTCAGCTTCAAGTCTTTCTGGAAATAAATTGCTTGACCAAGCACAACAGCACATGCCTTTAACCCCAGTACTCAAGGAGCAAAAGCAGGTACATCTCTATAATTCTACAGAAAGTGTTCCAGGACAGCCATAATCAAGGGTGATATATAAAAAATAAATACATAAATGTAATTGTTAACTTACTGTGCAATTCATCCTGTTAATAGACAGGACCAGCAAAGACGCTCCCTATACAATACCACAGCTATAACACTAAATATACAGAACAAAGAAAGGTATCAGAAGCTGCAAGAGAAAGTCCACAAATAATATATAAAGAAGAGCCCATCAGAAAAACAGATGGCTTCTCATTGGAAACTTTAAGAAATATACTCCAAGTACTAAAAGACCACAGAGGCCAACCCAGACTACCATCCAAAGCAACTCTACCTGCCAGAATTGAAGGAGAGAGAAAGCTTTCCAGCTACAAACAGGCTAAAAGACTCAAGTCCACCAAATCAGCCCTATAGAGAACAGTGCAAACAATACTTTGGGCTGAAGAGAGGCATAAGCATAGCCAAGAGACTACAGAAAGGAAAAAAAAGCAATACTATAATAACTGAAATACAATATAAAGCTAAGAACATAAACAACACAAAGGATGCACACAATGAATAGTAATCTATTCACTCCTTTCAGTAATAATTTTAAATATTAATGACCTGATTTCCCCATCAAAAAGCAAAGATTAATAGATTAAGAAAACCAATTTTTTTCTACATATGATACATCTATAAGGACAAGTTCCACTTTGTAATGAAAAAGTTTCCAAGCAAACATAGACAGGAAACAAGCAGGCATCACTATCCAAATACCTGATGAAAACATACTACATTCCAAAGTTAATCTGAAGAGAAACAGAAGGATGCATCAGTCTGATTAAGGGAACAATTATCCAAGAAGACATTACAATCCCAAACATACATACATCAAACACTGATGCACTCGACCTCATGAAAAGCATAATACCAACATAAAGTCAGAGATTAACTCCCTTCCAGTGTTAATGGCTGGTTTTAATACCCCCCTGTCTGTGTGAACAAGTCATCTGGACAAATAAACATACAGAAAAACATCAGAATTAGTTGACTTCATTCACTGAGTAACAATGAAAATCTCTCTTGACTTGGAAAAGACTGAATTTTTGCCACACTGCAATGAGTTAAAAATGTGTCTTGAGATCATTTAAAACTATGTCATTAATCTGCTGTCCTACTGTGCTCAGTCTGTTTAAGTTTACCCCACATTTAGGAAAACAATGTACCCAATCTTACTATGCCTTCAATTTCCCAAGTAAGCAGTTTTTACAATCTAAGCTAAATGTACTCCTTACCTTATGTTATGTACTTTTTCATGCCCCTGAACCAGAATAATGAATGTGTGTGCATACGTGTTATGGTAAACATTTGATAAAAGCAGCCAACAAGGAATAGTCTGAAAGCAATCTTAAACAATAAATATTTGATAAATATTTAAAAGCAGCATGTGGCTATGATTTGGTAACAGCTGTGTATAGTTCTCAGTGCTACATTGGATCAGATGGGGTCAGGAAAGTGACTTCTTCCCTAGTAAAAACTCCGGTAAAGATGCCTTTAAAAAATAAATAAATAAAAGTATTGCTCATTCCTTCCCCATGCCATTTTTTCTGTGCAGAGTTCTTTGTTAGAGGCAGAAAACACACAGGCAACAGAAAGAGACAGACATCAGACCCACACAACAGACAGGCCACAAACTACAAAGTACAGACAGATGAAAGTGGACAATCCAAACTGGGGTTCACTCTCAGTGTAAACTACTCTAAGAAGTATATTTTTTCATTACTTTAATGTGAAAACAACGTAGATCCTATCTGGTAGCTACAGAATATTGTACCTGAACACCAAAGAATATACATTCTACTCAACAGCCCATTGAAGTTCATCTAAAGTAGCCCAAATTTTGGGACACAAAATAATTCTAAAAATAATTTTTAAAAAATTGAAATAACTACATGTACTCTCTTTGACCACAATGTGATAAAACTCAAAATCAAGAACCAAGGAATCTCTAGATACATAAACTCATAAAGATTAAATAGGCCACTACTGGATGATGAACAGATTAAATAAGAGAGGTTTTTAAAACCTTGGAAATAAAAGAAAATGAAAAAATACAACATTGCAAATCCTCTGGGTCACATTAATAGCCATACTAAGAGGTAAATTTATTGCTCCAAGTTCCTACGTTTAAAAAATTAGAAAAGGTACAAATAACTACCTTAATGATGCACCTCAAGATTTTGGAAAAAATAACAACAAACCAAACACAAATTGGTAAATGGGAAAATAATAATAAACCTAGGGCAAAATACAGAATTAATATCTCTCTCTCTCTCTCTCTCTCTCTCTCTCTCACACACACACACACACACACACACACACACACACACACACACTGCTGAATAAATAAAACCCAGGTCTATTTGGGTACCAAATTAAATTCTTTCAGACTTTGTAATAGTAATATAGCATTTCCAAACTCTTTCTCTAAAGCCATTGCTACTCCAATAACAAAGCATAGTAAAGACATAACAGCAACAAAAAGGAAATTAGATTAATATCACCAATGAATATACATACATGCAAATATTTTCAACAAAACACTTGCAAATGAATACAGGAATGTATCAAAAAGATATCTGTTGTGATAAAGGGATGGTTTAACATACATATGTCAATAAATACAATAAATCATATAGACAGATGTAAAGACAAAAGTCATATGATAATCTCAATAGATGCTGAAAAGGCATTTGACAAAAATCTAACATGGATTCATAATAAAGGGGCTAAAGATAAAAAGGCCAGAAGGACCATAACTCAACATAACAAAGTCTACTTCTGATAGGCCCACATTCAACATTGTAAGTGAAGAAAAGCTTGATGTAATCCCACTAACTTCAGGAAGGAGACAAGGCTTCCACTATCTCCACTCCTCTTCAAATAGTGCTTGAAGGCCTAGCTAGAGCAATAAGAAAAGGAAAGGAAATTAAAGAATTGTGAATAGAAAAAGAAGCAAAGTCTATTTGCAGATAATGTAATATTATACAGAGAGATCCCAAGGATTCCAGAAGAAAACATCTAAAAATGATTAAAACTTGCTGGAAAGCGGCAAGATACAAAATCACTTTACAAAATCCAATGTCCATTCTCTGAACAAAAACAAGCATACTGAGAAAGAGATCATAGAAACACCCCCATCCACAGTATCCTCAAAAGACAAGCAATCAAACAAACAAAATCACTTATCAATAAGCAAAGTCAAGGAGATAAACATCTTCTACAATGAAAATTCTAAATCTCAGAAAAGAAAACAAAAAAAAAAAAAACAAAAAAATAGGAAATCATTGGGAATAGAAAGACAGACCCCATGAGCTCAGGAATTGGTAGAAAAGATACTATTTAAAAAAAAAGAAAGAAAAGAAAAAGACCATCAGAATCCAAAAGCAATCTACAGATTGGATGCAGCCCCAATATAAAACCTTCATGGCATTCTTTTCAGGAAAAAAAAAGAGAGAGAGAAAATCAAACCTGAACCTCATATAAAATCACAGTAGATGCCAGAAGTCACAAAAAAGAATAATGCTGGAGGAATTACCATACCAGATTAAGATATGTAGCACAGCTGTAGTAATGAAAACAGCACGGTTCTGACTTAAATATAGACACGTAGATCAATGGAACAGTGTGAATTTCAGAATCAAACATATCTGAGAAGTATGCCTGCACCCTGAAATCTCTCAGAGGTTTAAGGTAGGAGACGGAGTTCATTCTGGGCTCTGGCTGGGAACCTGAATCTACTTCATAGGGACAAAAGGGAGTGTCATTTTAAAAGTCAGCAAGTCTTTTCATCCTTGCCAGAAAGCTGGTGCCAACACAAGTTATTCTGCTGACAGCCTGTCAGCTGATAAACATGGGACATGCCGTCTCTGCTCTGCTCTGCTGTTACGTCCCTGCTCCCTCCTCTGCACTTTCACCAGCACAGATTCTTTAGTAGGTGAGCTGATAATGTCTACCTGCCCTCAATCTAACCCATGTTTGCAAATTAGCTGTATTTAGTTTGTTCCTTTGCTTTCAAGCTTGATATAAACTAGCCTGTTACCCCAATAAACAAGCTAACCGAGGAGCAAACTTGTGAGCATTTTGTTTTGTTTTTTGTTTTGGTTCGTAGTTGCAGCTGTTGGACAGCCTATCCTCTGTTCTCCTGAGGCCCCAAGACCACTATAGCAGGCCATGGACAGATAACAACAGAATAGAATAGAAGACCAGTTGTAATGTAATTAACGCCACCTGATATTTTACAAAGATATTGAAAACACACAGTAAAGACAGCATCACTAAGATATGGTGCTGGGAAAACTAGATGTACCATGTAGTACACCTTAAAAGTCAACTTCAAATGGATCAAAGATCTCAATGGAAAACCTCAACTGCTGAAACAACTAGATTAAAAAGCAATCTGAGAGAATTTTTATAATAATAAAAAAAAGATGATGTATGCATACTGGCAAATGGTAAGAGAACAGCTTCCCTATAGAATAGAGCTAGAGGAACTCAACATTGGTATTTTAAAAACATGTCTATATATACTTATACCTCTCACAAAAATTATCTTTGCAATATGAATCACTTTGTATGTCCTCAATTTTAAAAAACTAAATTATAAAACTCCATGCTGGTTAGTTTGGTATCAACTTGACACAAGCTAAAGTTATCTGACAAGAGGGAACCTTGATTGAGAAAATGCTTCCTTAAGATCAGGCAGTAGGCAAGACTGTTAGAGCATTTTCTTAATTAGTGATTCAGTGGGGGAGAGCCCAGCCCACTGTGACTGGTGTCCCATCTGGGTTGGTGGACCTGGGTTCTACAAGAAAGCAGGCTGGGGAAGCAAGGGGAAGCAAGCCAGTAAGCAATACAATTCCCTGGCCTCTGCACTAGCTCCTGCCTCTAGGATCCTGCCCTGTTTGAGTTCCTGTCCTGATTTTCTTCAGTGATAGACTAAGATGTGGAAGTGTAAGCCAAATGAACCCATTCTTCCCAAGTTGTTTGAGATCATCATGTTTTCACACAGCAATGAAATCCCTAAGACAAACTTCAAGAAATTAACAGAGAAAATCCTAGAAGACACAAAACCAAAAGCAATGATCCATGAGAAAAAAAAAAATTGAACCTAGACTTTATTAAAATTAAAACAAGTGTTCCATGAGAAATATTACAAAGAAAATGAAAAGGCAATTCACAGATTGGTAGAAAATTATTGTTGGCATCCAAAAACTACAGAAAACACTTAAAACTCAAAAGAAGAAAACAATCCAATTTTTCAAATGGGAAATGACAAGAAGACAGGATAACCAAAATGTCATACAGATGGCAAGCAAACATATGAAGAATGTTGAACATCACGCACACTTCAGAGACTGGAAATTAAAACAAGGAGAGATGCCATACCTCCACCCAACAGACACTGAGAAGGAAATGGAGTGACAGAAATGATCATTCACTGCTGGATGGAACTAAATGACACAGGGTCTGTGACGAATTTCAGTAGTGTCTAACAAAACTGAACATGCTCTCACTGCATGACCAGGTGGCCATGCTACTTGTCAGTTATTCAAATAGGCTGAACATGTGTGTCTGTACAAAATCATGGTCATATTCAGGAAGTCTAAATGTATAGATTTTAAATGAAATTTATCATCTGAAATGGCTATATATTATTTGATTCCAAATATATGGTATTCCGGATTTTTTAAAAGGGACTGGTGGCTGTTAGCAACTGAAATAGGGCATAGGAGGAGTAACAGACAAAGAACAGAGGATTAGCTGAGTTGGGAAGCTAGTCTACATAATATTGTAATGGTGGACACTTAGTCAACTATCAGAAGTTAAAGAATCAAAGCACAGATTAAATTCTAATGTAAACCACAGAATGTAATAGAATGGATCCATACCATCACATCAATTGAAACAAAAGTTCAAAAACTAATGAAAAGATGATAATAATAGAAGAATTGGAGAGGGAAAAGGGGAACATGGGAAGCTTAATTACTGTTCAATGTCTGTGTAAATCTAAAATGCTCTAAACAACATGATAATTAAAACACAAAAAAAATAACTAAGCTTTCCTTTTCTTTCTTACTTTTTTTAAAGATAGGATCGCAAAAAAGCTAAGGCTGTCCTCAAATTCACTACTTAAGTAAGGATGATGACCTTAACCTTCCGATCCTTCCATTTGCACAACGGAAATTCTGGTCCCAGCACTCGAGAGATGACATGGAGTGCTGGGACCAGAATTTCCGTTGTGCCCCACTATGTCCTGCGTTATGCTGTATGGAGGGCC
Source organism: Phodopus roborovskii (assembly GCF_943737965.1). Lineage (NCBI taxonomy): Eukaryota > Metazoa > Chordata > Mammalia > Rodentia > Cricetidae > Phodopus > Phodopus roborovskii. The sequence continues at coordinate 12,983,822 of NW_026126571.1, forward strand.
AAACCTGGTGGTCTGCACATGGTAAGTAGGCATGTACACAGAAAGTACATCTCCAGTCCCTAAGCTAAAATTAAGTGCTAAAATATATAACAATTTAAAAGTTAAGATATATCAAAATAAACTAAAGTCCACTTTCACCACCAATGAGCTGCCCTTCTCTTAACCTCTGCCATGAGCCAGTTCTGAAGGAACAGCCCAAGCAATTTTCTACATCCTGTTCATGCTGTCCAACAGAAGCAAATGGTGAGCAGCATAGGCCACTTCAATAAAACCACACCAAACTCAATAAAAAACAAAATCAAAAGTAATCCAAAAACATATGTATGACCCAAAATGTCTATAATATTTTTTACATATAGTTGATATGGAATAACAAAATTTTATAAGTAGAACTAATACCAATAAATACACTTGTTCTCTAAGAAATACTGCATCTCACTTCATATTTTACAAAAGTCAAAATTAAAAACTTCATGACTAAGAATGTAGTATAGGTAGAATGCTTGCTTGCCAAGTCTGTTATGCTGAACTTGAACCCAACACTGACTAAATAAATAAATAATACACAAATACATGAGAAAACATGTTGTTCAAAAGCCACTTGCCATTTTCTCAATAACTGAATCAATTACCATGAAATGATTGATCCTTAATATATTTATATGAAGACAAACCTAGGTCATTTTAGAAAAAATGATTTAACCTTGAAAAATAAAGATGTTTTAATTCAAAAGCACATCTATCCAAGAAAGTATATCACTGGCTCTAATGTCAAGAAAGTTTTATTCCTCCCTCACTTTGATTTACTCCAGGAGCTTGGCCCATTGGTTAGTTACGGATTTCTGCATCTGCTTCCATCTGTTTCTGGAAGAGAGTTCAAACTTCTCTGGGGTTATGGATTTCAGGATGAGTGTCTTCTGCTTTATTTCTGGTATACACTTATGAGTGAGTACATACTATATTTATCTTTCTCGTTTTGGGTTACCTCACTTTTTCCCCCCTAGTTCTACCCATTTGCCTACAATTTTTAGGATGTCATTGTTTCTTACTGCTGAGTAGTACTCCATTGATTGTGCAGTATCTCTTTAGAACCTCAAGAAAAGGCCTGTAAAGGGCCTTCACAATGGTGTGTGTTATGGTGAATTTAAAATGTCCCCCAAAGCTCATAATTTGAATGCTAATACCTCCCTCCATCATGGCCCTGGGAAGGCAAGAGAGCCTGAGAGAGGCCATTGTGTGAAACTATGGAAGCAAAACCTAGGTTGGGCTGGAGACCATGAGATGTCGGAGATGCCAAGAAGACGTAAATATGGGAAGTGGAAACAGTTCAAGAGAGAGGAGTGTGTTATCGGCAGCAAAGCTGGAAGGCAAGAACTGTCTAAACCCTTTGACCTAAAATAGGTGTTACAAGATTTGGATTTCACCTTGCACGGTTCCAGTCTTGTTTCCATCCAGTCTATCTTCACTATGCCCCATCCCTCCCTTTTGAAATGGCAATGCACATTCTGTTCCATTCTATTTTGGATGCATGTAATTAGCTTGTAGATTTTATAATAAGTACAATTAAGAGATTCCCTTGGCTCTCAGAGGCCCTGGACTTTTAAACAGGGTTGAGACTGAAAGGCTAAGAGGACGTAAAAGTTGGACCATGGGCTGTGCATTATGATGTGGCCCTGAGACAAGGGAGGTCAAGAAGAAGATGTGGTAGTTTAAGTAAATAACCACCACAGTGGCAGGCATTTGCAATTGATGCTGCTTTTTGGGGATGCCTGAGGGAGGGTGTTGAGTACAAAGACTCGTGCCATTTCAAGTTTGTCCTGCAAGGTCTCCGATTGCTGGTCCAGTCACTATGCCCACCTGCTGCCACGCGTCCCTGAATGACGGAGCTTGAATGACAGGGTGAAATAACTCCTTCCTTCTACAAACCACTTCGGTCATGGTGTTTTATCATAGCAACAGAAAAGTGACTAACACAAGAACAAAGCTCATAAACACATCCTCCTAACACCATACTTTCTCAAAGTCTAAAAACATTTAGAAATTCTAATAGCTATTAATTTTATTAAATGTCTTGATGTTACTTCTACATTAAATAGTAAAACTGATACCAACCCCTCAATTTTATTATACTGTTAAAGTGATTACTTCCATAAGTGCATAATTCTTCCATGGAAGTACTGCTTACTAATCGGAAATGCTTTCTTTAAACCATTTCTTATAGAGTTAACTAAATTTTTACCATAATCTCTTCATGTTCTTAAGAAACTCCTCAGATAAGTGTATAATGTAGTATACTGACATGAACATAAAATCCTCCATGCTATCTGCCAGCAGTGAGGCTAAGCCACTACCAAAGAGAAAATGAGATTGGAAGAAATTGACTCTCATCCCTGAGCTGACTGGCAATCATCCCTGGAGTGGCCTCAACAACTGAGTTTCTTCGTTGGCATCATGGGCTTCTTTGCATTTAACAAGTCGAAGGTTGTAATCACAGACAATTGCTTCTGTCTGCTGCATTTAAGTCAGGATTGGACGACAAGGATCACAGGTTTACTCCCCAAATAAAGAAACCTAGTTTTTTTACTTGTTTGTTTCAATCATGCAAGGCAGCCCCTCCAGTGCTCTTCTAACCCTATGTGAGGTTTAGCTGAATAGCCAGAAGTTGGACAGACTTAGGCCCATGTGGAAGAGTAGACAAAGCACAGCCTCGGGTAATGCAAAATGTCCAGAAGGCACTAATATTCACTGGCCTGTCTCCTAGCTGAGGGACCTGTGTCAGTAAGGATGTCCTACACTACAACATTTGTGTCACCAGTTCTAGCAATCTGAAGGCTTCATAGGTGGTATTTTTCCACTAATGTCTCCACTAAGTGGTTCCATTTGGAACCTAAAAATGTTACCATCTGCAAAAGAAAAACATTTCATAAAGAAACATCTTTGTTCCAAACACCTAAAAGGATTTCTATAAACAATGAAAAAAAATAAAAGATTTGAAACAGTTTTTTCCAAAAACTAAAACACATTGGGAAACTGGTACTGAGTCAAGTTCCCAACAGCAGAGCAGCTGCAACCAGCAGACAAGGTCAATGAAAAAGAAAAAAACCATACAAATAAAATGTCTGCTTCAATAGTCAACCAGGCAGCTACTTAACAGACTGAATTTCAGTCAAATCCTCTCTTCATGAAAAAAAGAACGATGTCTACAACATAAGCAAGCCATGTGGAAATCAATACACTGCTGAATCACATATTTTCTAAGAATGCAAAATAACAAGCACAGGTTATATATTTTCCAGTATCTTTGTTAAATATGAAATAAACATTTATACAAGAATATTTACATTTTAGATATATTGTGAAAAGACCTAGAAGCAAGCCTCATAGTCAGACAATAGAACAAGTCATCTCTTCAGGATTGGAAGTGGAGTCCATCCCATCTCTGTCCATTAAGTGCCCTCTCTAATTAAGTGCATCACTGTTTGGCTGTCCATCCTGTTGAGAGCAACTGACATGAAGAAGAATTTGTTTTGGCTCACAGTTCAAAGTTCTAGACTTCTAGGGAAGTCAAAGCAGCAGGAGTCTGAGACAAGCGGTCACATCCTGTCCACTGCCAAGAAACAAGCAATGGGTTTGCCTACTCTCCTCTCCATGCATTACAGGACTAAGCTATAGTGCCACTTATCATTAGGATGAGTCTTTCCAGCTCTATTAACCCAATCAGTATAACCCCTCAAAGGCACACCCACAGGTTAACCTAACCTAAATAACCCTTCATGGGTGTCAGGAAGCTTGCCTCCTGCATGAGTCAGATCCTGTCATGTTAACGGTCATCACTAAGGATCACAACCACATTCTACCCAGAACAAGTATCCAAAGCCACTCTTGATTTTCACTTTCAATACAGAAGCATCAAGTCCTCTATATGTTGGTTAGTTCCAATCACTGGGTCCCAAATCCTAAGCACTTAGAAAGTCTGTACCAGACCTCAAGAGTCAGGACACCACTCCCTTACTTCGCTCAGCAGAGTGCTATGCTCCTGTCACTCTAGCTGTACTTCAGGGGCAGAAACTTGTTGAGGTATGCGTTAGACTGCACTGCTGTAGTTTAAATCTCCTTGTGACTTCCTTCTCCAGTAGAAGCCACCTTGCAGTCTGACTTGTCACTACATCTCCGACCCTCTGCATAGGGATAATGGAGGGGATGGGATGTGGGAAGGATGGGACAGGCTACAAGTCTAAAATTTAACAAAGCTGATGAGAAGGGGTAATGTGTTCATCTTCCAAAACACATCTCAGAGACATTAAAAGCAACTAGTTATGCTAGCTTACACAGACAGAATGTTGGTGGCCTTGACTTTAACAGCGTTAGTGTTCTCATCCCTAAAGCTAAGGAAAACACCTCATAAAACCACCAATCCATTTCACACACAAGACATTCCTTAAGAACCATCTTGCTCGCTCCTCTTCCGGGAAAATAAATCCACTTGTGTTTTTTAGCTTAATTTTAAAACTTGCTTAATTAATCTTTAAACTGTGTTGCAAATCTCATCCTTTGAAAAACATAACTTCAAAAGCAACACAGCAAGTATGGAGGCATCTAAGAATGTCCTTTGTCTGAATGCCCATCTTCAGTTCAAAGTATGTACTCTTATTTATCTTAGTCTTTCTGATTCTCCCCCTCTGTCTTGAAATTCTTTTCTGAGGCATAGTCAAGGATCTGGCTTTACCTGAGTGCAGTCCCTGAAGAGTAAAGGACACAACAACAAACGTCTCCCCTTCCCTTCTGCCCCTCCATCGAGTTATAGCCGGAGACTGAGTCTCCAAGAAGATGGTTAGGGAACACATTCAGCAGCCACTCTGAAACTTAATTCTTGCCACAGGTTGTTCTAAGATCAAGATGTAAGAGAGAGTATAGCACTGGCACTCTGAGCTTAGGGGCTCAGTCACGTGGTCTAAGTAAACTTTTCTAGAACAACATATTTAAAAGTTATTACCTACCCATTAATAATGTAGACATTTCCCTCTTCATCTGCCTCCTGTGTGTTCACTGAGTAGAACCAACAACAGAGAAGTTACCAAGTAGGGACCACCCTCGCAGTGAAGAGATATGCTAACTAGAGGCTGAGAAAGAAGTTCCAAAAGCAGCCTATACTAACTGTTATTATTAGAAAACCATCAGGTGTACCACAGGGCTCACATCACTAGATGAATGCCATTATTCTAAATGTCGTAACTGTAGGAAATCAGCAATCTATACAAAAACACACATAAAACTCAGATATTTGAGCAAAGCTATTTTAAAACATTATTTACTCAATAATAATAATTAATAATGATGATGAAACAATATTGACTCTTTTCTGCAGATTAAAATAAGTAAAATTAAGCAGTTTAACATGCTGCTTTCTATAATGTGATTAATGACTCTGGCAATTCCAATGATCTTGGGCAAACAAAAAATAAATAAATAAATAAATAAATAAATAAATAAATAAAGCAGAAGGTTTCCCTCACTGCTCCTCCAGGTGACAGATTTAGATTTAGGAAAATAAGAGAATGTCAAATTTTAAGTGTTTTTACTGCAAGGCTTCTAGTGTGTGAAACCAAGCTAGTAAAGACACCAAAAAGCCAAAGGAGCCAATGATCTGCTGCCAAAATGCCACACACAGTGCAGAAACACCGCCCTACACTTCCTTTCTTAAAATTTTCTTTTCAGAGTAAAATGACAGGCACTATCCCTTTAACAATGCCTCAGCTGGGTAAAACATTGCTTCCACCATTAAAATTTCCAGACAACAAATATCAAAAATCATTAGCAACTTGTTAAATATTGTTATTTTAAAGAATGTGTGGGTTTTTTCTCGAGGGGTAGGAGTGGGGTTCCTTTTTCACATAACATTTAATTTCTGAAAATCTCATGGCAGAAGGATGAACTGCCTATGGAAACATGGTAGAAGCCACAAAAACATTTTAGGTTCGTAAAAGTAAGCAATTAAAACAGTCTGCTAATTTAAGAGAGCATCATTATAATTTTCCATTTGGATTACAGTGTAGGCAACTGCTGGATTCTGCTCCTGACCCTTGTACTGCAGAAAAACCTCTTCGAACCCTTTTTCATACTACTGTACACCTCTCCAACAGTGTCAGTAATAGTAGGATACACATACATGTGCTTGCTTTGCAAACAACACGCTATGATGGATTTATATGTCAACCAGCTAAGCTGTAGTACTACATGAATGAACCAAACACTAACCTTGATATTCCCCACAATAAGTTCACTTTAAGTCAAAGGGATTGCCCATCACAATACGAGGGACTCTCACTGCACTGGTCCATTGCTTAAGAGAAGGCTGTCAGGGTTCCAAAGGCAGATCTGCCTGAAGACTAAAGCACTAAACTTCATCTGAGTTTCCAGCCTGCTGGCCTCACCTTCTGTGTTAGTCACTTTTCTATTGCTGAGATGTAATGCCATGACCAATGTAGCTGACAGAAAGAAAGGGTTTACAGGGTGCTTTCACTTCTAGAGGGAAAAAAAGAATCCATCATGGCAGGATCTCGGCAGCAGATGGCAGACATGGTAACAGGAGCAACTGAGAGCTCGCGTCTTGTACAATAAGCAGGAAGCAGAGAGTAAACTGGAAATGGTACGCAGCTTCCGAAGTCTCAAACTCCACCCCAAGTGAAAGATTTCCTCCAGGAGGCCACACCTACTAACCCTACCCAAACAGTGGCACAAACTGGGAACAAGTATTCAAACATCTGATCCAATGGGGGTCATTCTCATTCAATCCATAACACTTACACATTTCAGATGCCAAAACTGCATGATTTAAAGCTTGAAATAAATCTCTTTTTATATGTTCCAAGCTAGCCTTAGATACATGAGATCCTATCTCAAAAGCAAAGCAATACAAAACAAAGACACATTTTCTGACTTACAACCTCTACCTTTCAAGCCATCTACACATGCCTCAGCTCTTGCCCACCTAATAGAATTTTTGCTGCTGAGGTCTTCAAATTCCCCTTTCAACTGTCTCCAAGTGCCTGATTCCTTAGTTCTGATCCTCAGACCCTTCTTCTAATCAATAGAATCAAAAAGTTATTAAAACTAGGAGATGAAATCTGCATGATAAATAAGACACACACTCACATATGTAAATTCCACAGAACAGAAACTGCAAATGGTAAGGGCAGTTTACAACATCCTTCTCCCTTACTTGTATATCCTAAAGGTAAGTATGGCTCAAGTGTGAAGTATGGATTGAACAAGGAATACAAAGTTACTTCTATTCAATTATAACTGCAATATGGAAATAAAGGTTAAAGGTAAAGCACAACTTCATTTACAAAAAAAAATCTAAATTCAATGCATGTTTACTTTGAAATCTAAACATCCTTTATCATTTCTAGTGACAATAGTTACATTTCAGAGTTGTAAAAGAATTGTCTAGCAGCCTTTGCAGCAGTCTAATATTTTTAATGCTGGTCTTCAAATTGAAGACATTCCAGGTATGGAAAGATGGTTCCACTGCTAAGTGTCCATGTTGCTCTGCCAAGGGTCAGTCTGTTTACAAACCACCTGTAACTTCAACTCCAGGGGATCTAGCATCCTCTTCTGGACTCTACAGTCCTCTGTACTCACAGGTACACACACACACACACACACACACACACACACACTTAAAAAATAAACCTTTAAAAACAGTAAGACATTTCAGTACCTAAAGCTCAACTGAGACCAATACTAATTCATACTTTAGTATCATACAAAGGAGAATGCATCCCTGATATTTAATAGCTACCCCTTACCTCCCACATCAGTCGGTAGTCCATATTTTCATCCAAGTCTTCAGGCATTCGCTTCTCCCCAGCAAACGGTCCGAATTTTTCACCCTGTGTAGCAAAAAATAAGGTTGAAAAGGCATCAGTGTAATAATCAGATGCTAAAATAAACTGTTTTATCTTCTGGAACCTTTTCCATCCACATCTTCATCTTTTAAAATATTAACTATCTAATAGAAACTACAAAATTAATAGAAAATGTTTCCATATTTTTTAAATATGGCTTAATCTGTTTCAGTCTAAAAGCTGCAACCCACAACACAGAAGCCAACATAAAAGAGTTAAACTGCTCCACTTTCAAATTCTGACAGCCTCTGAAAACTGCTCTATGCTTCCATCACCCTCACAGCCTCTGACAGGGGTGGGGTAAATGAAAAGCACGGATGTTGCCTGACTTGAGAGACAAGCCCACCAGCCAGAACATCACCTGGTTTCTATAAAAATCATAAATCCATCCCCATTTTGCACAAGAAAGAATCATGCTCACTGTTCTCAGAGGAAGGCTATTCATAAATAAAGTTGAAATGTGCCTGCCTATCTTTCCAGAAGCCTGGTGGTCATACTTTATAGAGCATCTCCAAATGTGTGCTTTGAAACCACTGCTTGAGCATCACCAGGGCAGTTGTTTCAGATACTGAGTACCCACTTTGTTAAAAATCAGTGTCTGGAAATGGAGCAGAAGGGACAGAATTCTTACAAGTATGCTGGTGAGAAGCACAGGCAAAGGCCCTATAAACCATGAGAAAAATATCAAGTGGATAAACATGAAGCCTTGATCTGCCGACTGTTATAGGCATACATTCTGAGTGTTATCAACTGTGAGGAGTAGACTCTGAGAGTATTAACTGTAATGTGTAGACTTTGCTGTGTCAGTTGTGAGGCATAGCCTCTAAATGTGTGTGGACTTATGAAACCATATGTAATAATAATAAGGGACACTTCTATTTGTTCATGTGTGTGCATGTGTTTGAAGATGTGGCCTCATGTGCCCCAAACTGTCCTCCAATTGCACATATCGGTTTATTTATGTTTATGTATGTGTATCTGTGTGTTGTGTATTGAGGCATGGTCTCATGTACCACTGGCTGGTCTCCAACTCCATGTCTATTTGTTCAAATTTGTCTTTGTGTTCTGAGCAATGGTCCTGTGCACTCCAGGCTGGTCTCGAGCTCCACATGTAGCTGAAGATGACACTGAGCTGTTAAGACTCTTAACCTCTGGCTCTGATATACCTGTGTTACACATGAGGTTCTCTAAATCCACTTTTAAACAGTGCAAGGGACTGAACCTAGGTTTCAGCCATAGTAACCCCAGCCCTGGTGCTGGACATTTTCATATCTTACAGCTAACACAACTATCTTATCTAATCATCATGGTAGGCTCACTAGTGTGCTTGTGAGAAGGGTCATTTAAACCAACAATATTAGAAGACTCGTGAGTGTTAGTTGGCTTCCTTCTGGAGCCATACCCACACACTACATTGCAGGCCACGTGACCAGAATGCCAGAGGGAGGCATCTTCAAGATCACATGCCCAATGATGCAAAGACCTTTCTTTCATTGGTACCACCTTTCTTAAGATTTCCTTTATTGTCACACTGGAGACCAAGCCTTTATAAGAATACTTGGCAGGCATTGGAAATCTAAAACTATAGAATCTTAACAAGCTGCATCCTGAGATTTCTGTTTTTGTGCCATCGCAGTGTTTGATTTGTCATCCCTTCTTCACATAATTAAATTAGTAAATTGTTTTGTTCCTTTTCTTCTGCACTGAGAAGAAATAACTGACTGGCTTGTACGGACCTGTGGCACTAAGAGGAACCGATCGGTCAGTATGTGTGAATCTGTGGCACTGAAAGTGTGTTCTGGTTGGAACACGTGGCTCTATGCCCATGGGAGTTTATGCTGAGAGGAACTGGTGGACCGGCATGTGTGCATTCATGGCCTTGAGGGGAACTGATTGATTGGCATGTGCCGTCTGTGGCACTGAAAGTATATTCTCGTTGGTGTCTGTGGACCTGTGCCACTGGGAGGTTATGCTGAGTTGAACTGGTTGATTGGCATGTGAGAATGTATGCCGAAAGCTCTCAGGAGCAGACTCATGTTGCCCGAGGTACCATATGCATTCCACTGTGTAAAGAGTTTGATGAAGATGTTGTTATTATAGAACAGAATAAAGACATAATCCAAGACACTTTTCAAATCATTGGTGGGAACATCAGAAAGGCCAGTTACAGCACAGTGGGGGAACCCTCTGCTATAGACTCAGGTCTACCTGAAGACATTTGCATGCTGGGTTAGCAGAAGCGAAGCATCTACAGGGTTAATGGGTCCTAACAGGCTTCGTCTGATAATCATAGGGATGTTAGGTCAGACTCGGAGGTGGGCAAAGTGTGGCTGCTGAGGGAGCTGAACACACTGTAAGACAATCTGGCTCTGGATCTATGACATTCCAGCTCTCCACCTTCAGGAAGTTCTCATCAATCACTCAGTCTTGTAGAGTCACTGGGAAAAGTGTGGCTTTTTACTTTCCTGAGGACTTGAGTTCACATTACCTTTTGCAAAATTTTTTGTTAAATACATGGCAAAATGGCCTGAAGTTGACCCTACCCACTAATGACAAATCCTAAAATTTGGTTTAAAAGTACTGTATTTTTCCATCTGTTTTCAGATTGGTCTTAACCTTGTTTTACTCAGTTTCTTAACCTGGACATTCTTGAGTACTGGGTATCTGCCTTGAGGGAGGCAGGGCCTTGCACACCTGCGGGACTGTGGGTGATAAAGTAGTCAATGCTGGAGCTCTCTGCAGATGCCTTTGGCCTTTGTGAGCTGACAGAGTGTAATCACGCTACTTAAACTGCAAGTCTCAGAGATTTGGTTGGTTTTTTTTTTTTTTTTTTTTTAATCTTTTCCAGAGGGGAGTTTCCACTAAGGACTCTGTGAAGTTCTTACCATGGTTCTGCTAGTGTTAATTCCCTCCCACTGATCTCATTTCCTATGAAGATTTTGTTCGCCTGTCATCAAATACTGGTTTGATCTCATCTTGATATCTAATCTCACTATGTAGTCTTGTTGGTTTGTATGTAGCTCAGTGTGTATACCTCCTGAGAGCCATGGCTAAGATGAGAGACAAACACTATCATACCTGGCCAGAGGAATGGTTAGTTTTGGAGGAAAACCTTTTTGGAATTGTGTGTTTGTGTGACGGGTACATGAGGTAGAATGGCTTAATTCAGCATGAAGTGAACCAAAAAGGAATCACATCTCCAAAATGTGTTCTCTCCTCTGGGACTGATCACATGCTTAACCTCCAATTATTTAAAAAAAAAAAAAAATGGTTTCTAATCAACTTCATAATGGATCTCTTAAATTATGATCCAACAGTGACTTTAATTTTTTAAAGGATTAATTTTATTTATATGGATATTTTGGCTCTGAGTATACATGAGAACCTCATGCATGCTTGATGCCCGCAAGTTCAGGAGACAGTGTCAGATATCCTAGATGTGGAATTAGATGGATGTGAGCCACCACATAAGTACTGGGACTGACCTGAAACTGATTCTCTCTAAAAGCAGTCAGTGCCCTTGACCACTCATCCATCTCTCTAGTGACTTTTAATGAGCAAAAAGTGTATAGTAGCAAAGCTCGGTCCACATTCTCAGAGTTTTAGCATTATTAGAAAGGGGTTGAAAGCCAAGATTTCCTGCTGCCTCTTTTAGAATTGTGGGGCCACTGCAGGTGAGGCCTCACAAGATGTGGATTCCAAGCCTTTCGCTACTGCTAATTAGTGATAACAATGTGTCCCAAACAGCTGAGCTTCAGTTTTCTTTTCCATTAACAGGGACTTGGAAGAGCTGATTCCTCCAGCTCTATAGTTCTGCTAGAAAAAGTGTCTTTCAGCCAAACTTAGAATAATTTTGGAAACAAAAGTGACCAAAAAGATAATTAAAACACATAATTAAAAAACCATAAGCAAACCATAATTTTAAAAAAAAATAGAAGAACTTTATCCACCATAATTAGAGAACAATTTATTAAAATTAGCCAAGGGGTAGTATCCTGGCTATTATACTACAACTTCAATAAAATCCTTCATCAGAATCATCAGAACAACCATGAGCATCATCCCAGACACATTAGCATCTGGGAGTAACTGTAGCAGTGAGGTCTAAAGTCAAACAGAACAAGCATGAAGCTAACAAGCAAGAAGAGAGGTAGTAGAAAGGACTGAGCCAATCACTGAAAACTAGACAGTTATAAAAAGAACTTCAAAGGCAGCCATCTTCCCTTGATGTGCAGAAAAGTACATGGAGGCCAGAGAGCTAATTGATGTGACAACACCCTCCTGCCACCTGCAGAATTGACTTGGCCACAGAAATGGCCTAGAAGAACAGGGTCTACCTGCCAGAGAGTGAGATCAAAGTGAAAAGTGACACCCAACTCAGGAGGTTAAAAAGGAAAGACAAACTCCTCTGGCAGGAGGACCCCTCAGTTGCAGGAATACTAAGAGCCAAAGATTCAGCTAGAGAGAGGATCTACTTCATATACACAAAGTCCTGAAGTCCCGCCCCATCCTAACATAGCAAACAAGAACACTAACTCTAATAAATAAAAAGAGAATACATGAATTTTCTAATGGAACTTAGAGACATGAGAAACAGCAACTCAAAAGAAATCTTTCATGAAAATTTACTTGAATGAGTATTTGTTTGTAGTTTAGGTGCATACGTGTATGCACATTCCCATGTGTGTGAGTATACCTATATGAGAGCACATACATGTGTATGTGCATGTCTGTGAAGGCCATAGGTTAACAACAGGTATCTTCCTCAATTGCTTTCCTCTTTATTTAGTGAAGGTCTCTCAGGGAACCCAGAGCTCGCCAGTTTGTCTAGCCCTGCTACCTGCTCACTCCATGGATCCCCATTCCAGAGTCTCTGGAATAGTGAATGACAGGTGAACTGTGAAGTCCCCAGCTTTTTCATGTTGGTCCTGAATATCTGAATTCTAGTTTTCTAGCACTTTATCCACTCAGTCATCACCATTAATGGAAACTTTTAATAATTAAAAAACATGGACAATTTTAGAAAACGTATTGAAACATAGGAAGAAACATGAATCAAATTAAAGACATATCTCAAAGGAAAACAAAGAGAGGTAAGAATGAGATTTCTGAAGAACAGCTCAAGGATATTTAAAAAAAAAATAGGTTGAAAGACAGTAATTGGGAAGACAGTTTCTAAAGCTGAAGATAAATCTGCCTCTGTAGGTCTGATGGCCTTATTAACTCCCATGCCAAGTGACACCAGAGGCACTGCCATGCTAGGCAACCTCAGAGGCACTCACTCTTGTATTGCATCAGAGTCATCTCCATGCTAGATGATGTGAGATAATCCCATGCTAGATGACATCAGAGGCATCCCCATGATAGATGATGTGTAGTACTTGCTAGATGACATCAGAGTCATTCAATTTGTATTAGATGACCTTGGAGGCACTCACTCTTATGTTAAATGACATCAGAGTCACTCCCATGCTACAAGGGCATCAGAATCATTCACTCTTGCTAGGTGATGTAAGAGTCATTCACTCCTTTGCAATGTGGCATCAGAGCCTAGGCACATTCTAATAAATTCTCTGAACTTTAGAGAGAAATCAAGAGAGCTAGCAAGATTCCCAGCTAAATTAGAATGTTATCTCTAGGGGCTGGAGAGATGGCTCAGAAGTTAAGAGCCCTGGCTGCTCTTCTAGAGGTCCTGAGTTCAATTCCCAGCAACCACATGGTGGCTCACAACCATCTATAATGAGATCTGGTGCCCCCTTCTGGCATGCAGGCAATGCAGGTAGAACACTGTACAAATAATAAATAAATAAAATATTAAAAAAGAAAAGAATGTTATCTCTAAAACACTAAGCATCAAGCAATATAAACAATCAAATAACTCAAGAAAATATTCACTATACACACAAACACACACACACATGCGCATGTGTGCGTGTGTGTATAAAATATATAAACTACTAAAAGTCATTTAAAAAATTCAAGACATAAGGAAACCAATTTTCATATTCAGATTCAAATGGAATGTTGCACACATGGTTTAATAAGAAAAACTGCACAAAGTTCATTAACTAAAATCAACTAGGAGAAAGACTCTGGAACTTAGACCCAGAATAGCAGTTGACTGCTGTAATCGGAGATTAACATCCTATAATCATAAAGGAAGATGGTAGTACTAGAGTAATGCATACAGTAATGACCTGGTTCATGAGGTTTCAGGGGACACAATATTAACAACTTAACTGGAAACCATTCTCAATATTTTAGTAAAGACTATGTTTGCCCTCTGCCCATGACCTAAAAATTTGTCTAGGGTAAATCTGAAAGGACTAATTCCTTTGGTGGAAGGCATTTCAAGACAGTATGACAATGAATCCATGGCATAGCTATTACTACTGTTCATGTTTATGCAAGTCTACAATGAAAAAGAGCAATTGGGAAAAAATACTAAATACAGTTTAGAGAGAAAGATAACACTAGGAAGATTAATGATGCCCCCAAGGCATGTGCTGGAAAAGAAGATATGATTGTTAAAAAATGAGATTAGGGCCATTAAGGAGAGGACTGTTCTACACTAGAAGAAAGGGAAGGGTGTCCTCAGGGCAAGACCCCATCCAATTGAGTCTCTAATTAGTGAAAGGAAAGTCCTTTCCTTACTCCTAGAGAGCAACTGCTTCAACATACAGAAGCTACTGCAAATGTAAGGTTTGGGGGGGGGGGCTCAATGTCCATCCCAAATAGGCTACCAAACATGGCGCTGTTATCTATGGGAGAATGGCTTTAGTGACATTAAAAGTGCAAGAGTTAGGTGTCAGGGATTCTCAGCAGTTAAAGAGCTACGCTGCTGGGTCTAGGAGATGTATGATAAAAGTAGAGTCCCTTCAAGAAGATCCTGTGAACACAGGAGGCCCTAAATTTCCATTAAGACCAAGATGTTGGAGATGCTAGAGCCATGAGACATCTACCAAGAGCTACACACAGGGAGTGGAATCAGCTCAGTGGACTTAGATTTGGTGTTGGTCTGCTCCATTTTGGTCCAGTATTTCCTCACTATACCCTCAGTATTCTCGTGGCCTATGGTGAATAAAGTGTTTGAATGACTGTGTGAAATAGGACATAAACATTATGGCACAACAGCAATATGGAATGTATTCAGTCACCATAAAAGATTTGTTCACAATAGCCAAGTTATGGCATCAGTCTGGGTACCCATAAACAGACACACAGATGAAAATGTCCATAATAATTATACACAAGCACACACAGTAGAGTTTCATTCAGCCATGCACATTGAAATTATGCAATCTGGAGGCAAATCAGTGGAAGTGGAGACCAGCATGCTGCAAGAAAAAGCCAAGCCCAGAAAGATGAGTATCATATGTTTTTTCCCTTAAGTGATAGTAATTTAGATTTAAAATGTAAACTTAAAACATCTAGATTTAAAAAATACTAAGGCATCAAAGCAGAAGCAGATTTATTTAGGAAAATGAAGATCAGTGGGGGAAGATGGAGGACAAGAGAGGACAAAGAGAGTGACTGAGGTCAAAGTATATGGCATCCATGCATGGAAAATACCACAATGAAACCCATTATTTTATACAATTAACATGGCCTAGCTATTTTATTTTAAAGACCACTGGTAAAGTATAATAACAAGATTCCAGATTTGAGGGAGGGGTTTTATATAGCTATATAGACAGATAAATATATAAATATGTGGAGATGAAATCCAAGTCTAAAGGGGGGATTCATGTTTCACGTACACATTACATATTGTCTGAAGGTAATTTCGTACAAACATTAGTATGCCTGGCTACATGTAGTGTGCTCCGTTTCTGTTATCATGTAGACTCACAATGTTCTAATTTTGAAACATTTCAATTATATGTTAGAATTGCCCAACTCATATGTGGAAGGACCTGAGTTCAAATTCTGATGAACCACGTGAGTGCAGAGGGAGGGACCTTTCCCTCCAATCAGTTCCGTCACCTACAATGTAGGGTTTTGCTACATGGCCTAAGAACTGAGATAGCATCTTGACTGCTATCTCTGTCATTCACCCTCTGTCTCTAGTAACAAGGACAGTTCCTAACAACTGCAACAGCTTCATAAATATTTCATTAGATAAACTATATGAAATTATAAACAAAATATGTAAGTATTGGTAGGGGCTATCATCACAAAAGCAAGAATACAAAGATTAGAAAACATTGGCTTAAGGGGATCTACAGTGTACCTTTAAAACTCTGTAAAGAGCAGGAAACATAAGGCCCCCATAGGTCCCCGTGTGTTTACTTCCTGGAAGACTCCCTAAGCTCATTATGGACCCTAGTCTCTCAACTTTAAATCAGCAACTAACTTGAATTTCAATTACACTATACAGCAGAAGTACATACAAGCATACCTGCTATAATAGTATGATATAACATCTGTAACTGTCATCACACACTCCAAGGTGAATCCCAAAATCTGTTTAGAAGAACGAGGACATGTTTAAGTGAGGTTCCAAAAACAGCTCCAATCACAGCTGTTATCTCCCAGACCTCATCTGGTAGGACATACAGGGTTGACTCGGAATAAAAGAACTGAGACATGGTGAAATGGGTAAGGTGTTCTTGCAAGAACATTTAGCCTGATCTTACAATTCAGCTAAAATCTGCTGTGTGGCTTCAGTTTTGCCTCTGGTGTTCGGGGGGGGGGGGGAGCAAATCTAACAAAAAGTCATCCGTGAAGTCATCCACGACCTTGTGATTGAGTATGTTAGAATAGCAACTCTGTTGAAAGTAGTCAGATTATTGTAAGCAGGGTTCTGCATGGTCAGCATGCTAGATGGAATCTAAGTGGAAAAAAAATCTATGTTTTCTGTTAAAGGTACATTAGCAGTATTACATGAGCACCTAATAATGGTGGGCTATTATGACTAGAGATACCTCATCCAACATCAAGCAGTACTCCCAACACCGGCACAGGAAAACCTCAAAAGAGTTAGGCAAAAGAGGAGGGGACAGGAGAACATGGGGGACCAGGAAGACTGAGTAGGGAGAAGAATAGAGGAGAAGAAGAAGAGATGCCATAATAGATGGAGCCATTATAGGTTTAAAGAGAAATCTGGCACTAGGAAAATGTCCAGCGACCTTCAAGGATGACCCCAACTAACAATCTAAGAATAGTGGAGAGGGTACCTTACATGCCCTTCCCCAATAATGAGATTGATGACTACCTCAAATGCCCTTCCCGGATAATGAGTTTGATGACTACCCTATATGCCATCTTAGAGCCTTCATTCAGTAGCTAACAGAAACAGAAGCAGACACCCACTGCTGAACACGGCGCCGAACTTCTGGAATCCAGTTGCAGAGAGGGAGAAGTGATGAGCAAAGGGGGTCAAGACCAGGCTGGAGAAACTCTCAGAAACAGTTGACCTACAGTCATGGACTGTAGGACAGTCATGGACTACCAGACTGACAGCATAGGACCGACTAAGACCCCCTGAACGTGGGTCTCAGTTAGAAGGCCTGGACAGTCTACGGGACCTCTTACAAAGGGACCAGGACATATCCCTAGTGCACAAATGGACTTCGGGAGCCCATTCCCCATGGAAGGATACTACCTTAGCCTAGACACATGGGGGAGGGTGTGGGAAGGGGCACAGGCCCTACCCTAAATAACTTGGCAGATTTTGATGATGCCTCATCCCTGGGGGATGAGATGGACGGTTTTGTAGGGGTTATGGGAGGATGAAAGGAAGAGGGAACTGGGACAGATATATAAAATAAGAAAAAATATATTAAATTAAAATTAATTAAAAAAAGAAAATGCACAGTCCAACTACTAAAAAAGACGTGAGTAATGCAAAACAAGGATGATGTGATATTACTTCTGAACAAGTGTCTGGTGTCTTACTATTCATGAACATGAAATGGTTCTTAATTATAGCTATACCAGGAACTTTTAAGCAAAGTTGATTTGAACGTTTTTCAGGTTGTAAGACTAAAACAGAACTAGAATGTCAACGGCATAAGGCAGTCATCTGATGAGGGTTGTATTTGGCTTTGAAAGACTGTTGATGTTAACATTTGGGTTATTTGGCAACAACTACCCAACTCATTGCTAAATTAAATGAAGTATTAACGCCTGTGCTTTATTTGTTTACATGTGAAAATTCTCCCAAATAGCCACTGATAAAATGTTAATATGTGGAGGTTTATTTTGTTTTTTGTTTTTGTTTTTTGTTTTTTTCCCATTTGGGCTATGGAAACTTCTTGTGGGTCCTGTTGTAAACCGAGCACTGTCTTTGGTCTTTGTATCAGAGGCTGAGGCTGGGGTGAACCTCTGTTTTTCTAAGTACCTGCTATCAAAGCCAAGCCTGGACAGTAGAGAGGAGAAGCTAGGAAGGTGTCAGGGGCAGGGATTCTAAAGCATGTTGCTCCATAACAGCGTGTTCTAAAAAGATCATAAGCTTTCCTCTCAGAAACCATGGCCTTGAAGCCTCATTAGCTCAGCAGGATGTTTAACTTCGGAATTCTGATGCTCGCCTGTTAAATGAGAGCTAAGAGCTGGGTCTAGAGAGTGTTGAACTGGTAAAGTCAAATGATACATATATACAGACGAAGTACCAAGCATGGGCCCTGCTCGGTGAGCATCTGCCCTGCCTCCTCTGATCTGATCCCTTTCACATCTGCCAACCCACCACAGCTCAAGCCACCACGCTGTAAGGTTGTAACTTAAGATTTGGAGCGCTCTGGTATCCTGTCTTCTACACCTCTGCAGCTGACAGACAACATCCGCAGTGAGTCATCACACAGACAGGGCAACCTGAGCAGCGCTGGAAGGCGATCCGGCGTCAGAATACCATTCAAAAGCGCAAAGGAAACAGGCCGAAGATTCGGATTCTCACACCAGGGTGGCAGTGCTGAAGGGCCTCCTCTCCGAGGCTCCCGGGCCTGCACTGTGCTCCGCTGCCCGGGCCCCGTCTGCATATGAAGTGAGGGGAATGGGCACAGCGACCGTTCAGAAGGCAGAGGCCGCCCGGCGCCGGGCTCCGGGCTCCGGGCTCCGGGGGTCGCCGGCCCTGCGGAGCCCCCGGCCACGGCTGCCGGCGCAGGGCGCCCAGCACGGCCGCTCCCCGCAGGCCCGCACTCCCCGCAGGCCCTGGGACGTGGCGCGGCCTGCGCGGGCCGCTCACCCACCTTGCGCACGCGGCGGGCCGTGTAGAGCCCCATCCCGTCCTGGACCCGGGACGACTTCAGGGCGAACCTGTCTGGCACGTACATGCCCAGCATCCTCCGCCCTCGCTCGGCCGCGCGTCCCGGCCGCCGCACGTGGAGACGGGGTGCGGGCCAGGGGCGGCCGGGAGGAGGAAATGAGCTCTGCTCCCAGAATCCCCACCTCCCTGCTCCGCTCCCCGCGGCCCGGCCCCTCCTTGGCCCGGGCAGGCGCGGCCCGGCCGGAGCGGCGGGGCGCCCGGGCCACCGGGCCACGCTGATTGGCCCAAAGTTGGCGGTGGTGGCTGGAGCCCCTAACCTAGGGCCCCAGAACCTCCCGCCCTGAGGATGAGCCTCTGGCCACAGCAGCCCTCCATAAAAATCTCTGCCTTTGGCAGAGGTTTCTGAAGTCTCCGCATGCAGAACGAAACGGACCTTGGCTCAGCCTTGGCATCACCAACACAGCCTTCTGCTGACCACAGCTGAGAACAACCCTGAAGGTCTGGAAAACCTTTTGAGTCTTAGTGGCTGTGTGTTTGTGTCAAGGGTTGAACTAATGAACCACCAAATAGAACGCTCTAGTTCACTCTGGAAGTTGGACATAAGTATTCAAGTAACATACTTTCCAAGTATTATACCTTCCAAGTAATATACTTTCCCAGTGATTTTACTTCCCAAGGCTTGTGACTGCAAAGTCTTGTGTTCACAGTTGTCCCAGTCAGAGCCTGGACTCTTGCATCCCATTCAACAAAGCTGGTAGACCAGTTACCCATACTAGTTTCTCTGTCAGCTTGACACATGCTAGAGTCCTTTTGGAAATGGGAACTTAAACTGAGAAAATGTCCCCATCCAACTGGACTACAGGAAGCCCATGGGGCATTTTCTTGATTTACAATGGTGTGGTAGGGCTCAGCCCACTATGGATGGTGTTATCCCTGGGTCAGGTGATCCTGGGTTGTATTAAAGGGGGGGGGAGCTATGAAGAGCATGCAGTGTTTTGCTATGATCTCTGCTTCAGTTCCTGCTTCCAGGTTCCTGCCTTGAGTTCTTGCCCTGGGAAACATAGATAGATAGATAGATAGATAGATAGATAGATAGATAGAGCCTTTCCTCCCCAAGTTGTTTTTGTTCAGAATGTTTTAGCACAACGGATAGAAAGCAAAGCAAAGTAGAACACCTGTTGAAAGAGACAATGAAGATTCAGTGTGACTACATTAGGAAGAAGAATAAATAGAGAGAAACAATAACTCCACTAGGTCCATCTTCAGGGTCCTGGAATGAAATTTAGATTCAAATAGGGAGAAAGGAATGTTAGTGAAGAGGCAGGCTGGTCAAAGTGTGGTTGCACCTATCGAGTCATCATTTTAGCTCCAGTCTTCCCTGCAGAGGAGTCTGAAACTATATCAGAACTTTTTAAAATCAGTTCCTGGGAGGAAAGTTCTTCCAGTGGCCCAGGCTTCAGGCTTTCCTTCTCCACTTATGAGATTCCCAGGGAAATTCACATGGTCCATTGCTTCAGCAGTATGATAGGCAACGGGAGGGGCATAAGGGCCTCTAGAATATTCCAAGTACTGCCTTGGCTTGATGTATGCTGTGAGTTCTTAGGCCATGTTCTTCAGATACTGCTGTTTAACACTGTAGTGTGCCCATATGTTCCAGTTCTAACTTGTTACCTTTTGTTCTATGTTTTTGTTTTTTTGTTTGTTTGCTTGTTTGTTTGTTGTAGGGATAAAGCAGTTACCAATCTTTGCCTCCAGGTTAGTACTAGACAGTTGGTGGCATCTTGTACAAATGGAGAAACACTCTATCACTACATTCATACCCAATGTAGAGGCAAATCCTGCTGCATAAATTGAGACACCTCGGATAGGTCACAACATGAACACCATAGTCTCAATAGTTTCCCACTGTGGATATTGCCTTCTAGCAGGGCACAGGAAGATCTCCATAAACGAATCTAGATACTATGAGCCCAAGTGAGAAGTCAGTAGTTTTTTAAAAGCAGCTTATACCTTGCTATTTCAAAGCCTACCAAATTATCTGTAACTTCTGATCAGAAATTTGGCTACAGGTAGTACAATGTTGTGTTAAGGAATGTAGTATTCTTATCAATAGGATGTTCTGAAATCTGTGACAGTTATTCAGAAATATTGATTGCACTATGGAGAGATGATGCCTAAACTAAGTAGATGTGGACATCATACATGCGTATATATAATGGGAAAATAAAGTCTGTAAGTGCCTGGGACTCAAATGAGTTACACTTAAAAGAATTAGTTAAAGCACACGTCAGTGTTCATGTCAGTACAAAAGCTAGTGTTCACAAAGGTAACAAGAACTCAAAGTAACACAGGGGGGAAAAACAGAGTAAATTTTCATATAATGAGGTCTAGAATATGCCATGAAAGTCTACATTGTGTATATCCATAACCTAAAGCTACAGAAGTAGAGAAGCTTAGAGTCAGCGAGGCTTTGAGTTGACCCGGACATTCCAATAAGAAGAGGAGAAAACAATGTAACAGTTTCTTTAAATATATATTTGATTGCAGCCTGAAGTAATTTCTAACCAAACTTGTTGTGAAATATTATTTTCACTGGGCAAAGATGTGTTGCATTTGTTCATGCTGCAGAATATAACTTTAGCTGTATAAAGGTGCATTACATTTGTGTTGTGCTGCTTTTGTTAATGATGTAAGGATGTGTACTTAGTTATGTAAAGATATATTTCACCTTGCATGCTTAGGGCACCTGAGTAGTCTAATAAAGAGCTGAATGACCAATAGCTAGGCAGAAGAAAGATGGGTGGCTAGTAGGCAGACAGAATAAATATGAAGAGAAATCTAGGCTTGAGGAAGAACTACAGGAAAGAAAAGAAGAAATAGGAAGACATGGCCAGAGCAAGAAGCCAGGAAGCAGCCAACAGCCAGAGAAGAAAAGCAGTAAAAGTTAAGATACACAGAAGGAAAGAAAAGTAAAAACTCCCAAGGCAAAGGATGGATATAAAGAAACAAATGAGATGTTTATAACTCCTATATCTAAGACTTGCGGAACATAGCAGAAAGGGGAGTGGATAGCGTGTAAGATCCTAAGGCCCAGAACAACTACTGTGTGATAGTTTCTTCTGGACTGGACAAGGATGTTGTCCCCGTGAACTGTCAACAATATGGATGCCTGCACAAGATGTACAAAAACCACACTAGTCAACTCACCATAAGGACCCGGCCTTAAATGAAGAACCACAGGTAGACAAAATAGCTGCTGGAAGGAGAACCACCTTTAGCTTTTGTTTTTATTATTTTTGTTGTTGTTTTTCTGGAACAGGACTGAAATCCTAAACTCATACAAATAGGTCAACAATAATTATATACATAGATGTCACTAATTAGAGACGGGGATGGTCCAAAGGAAAATGGAGGAGTTGGAGGAAGAAGGGAAGAGATGTGTACTTATGCAAAAAGCCAAAAAATCTTTTCATTTATGTAGTAATGTTTTAAATTGTTTTGTTTATTCTTTGATTAGTTCATACATGCATGTGATGTATTTTAATGGTACATATAAATTCTTCTCCCTGCAGGAGCATCCACAGCCAATCAGCTGGCACCTTCCATCCAGGAAAACCATACCACAGAACTGTAGTAACAAACACCTGCAGCCTAGACCACTTATGCAGATAGTAAAGAAACAAACAAAAAAATTGTAACACCCATTAAAATTCAAAGCACAACATACATAGCTAACACTAGCACAAGTCCATACACACAATAAAAGTCTCTATAGGGAAAAAACAAAGAATGGGAAAGGCAACTGCTATCCTAAATGCATAGATATCAATGCAGTTACACAAGAAACATAAAATATCAAGGAATCATAAAAACCAATAATTCTCCAATCACAAAAAAAAAAAACCCAAAGAGAAAATCTACAAACTTCCTGAAATGATAACCAAAATAATAAATCTTAAGGAAGTTCATCAGGTGACAAGAGAATAAAGACAATGAAATTTGGGAGAGTTGAAGACCAGAATGAGAAATATAACAGAGATGGAAGTCTTTGCCAGGAGAAGAGGAGAGAAAGCCTGTGACATCTGTGGGCAATCATTGAGTAGCCAAATATTTACATTACCAAAATTACACAGAAGATCTGAAGAAAGAAACAGAAAACACATTTAGTGACATGATAGCAGAAAACTCCCCAAATCTTGAGAGAGATGGAGATCCAGATCCATGGCACTCACAGAATATTAATTAGATTCAAATCTAAGAGGTCCTCTCCAAAAGTCAAGAGAGAAAATTCTAAAATGAACAGGAGAAAAAGTATCAACTCACATATTAGGTGTAGTCATTTGTGTTTCCAAGCAGACAGAAGCTGGAATCACATAGGGGCTGGGCCTCCAAGCAGACCTGTGCGGGATTATTTAACCTCTGGTGATGCCTATTCAGTAGACCTCTTGAAAGAGGCATCCTGGCCTTGAGTTCTGGACTGCATAGAAAGAAAAGGAAATGAGAATAAGCATCCCTCACTCTGTTCCTAGTTGTGAGTGCAATGAGACCAGACACATTTTAGTTCCTGTCAATGTCAGCCCTCCACCATGACCAACTTCATTCTGCACCTATGTTCAGTATGAACTCTTACTGTCTTAAGTTGCTTTTGTCAATGTATTACATCAACAGGAAGAACAACTAAACACCGGAGAATCACCAGTAGACTGAGGTAGATTTCTTACAAGAGACTGTTCCAGAAGAGAATGAAATATCTAGGATGTTGAAAGATTTTGGCTCAGCACAGCTGCTCTCTGGACATGAAGGAGAAATCTTTTTTCTCAGGCAAGGGAATGAAAAAAAAATGTGCACTGCCAGTAGGTCAACCATAAGGAAGTGTCTAAGTGAAGGCTAAATCTAGATAAGAGAGGAGGAGAGCATGGTAGTTGCCGTTGTGGAAATGTGGGATACACTACTAAAGCAGACACACAAAGGAAAGAAATTAAAGCAGAATCACTGCAGAAAATACCAGGCTATCCACAGTCAATGAAAGAGCATGAAGAACAAAGGTTATTTGACAACTATGAATATAATGACAAGGGTAAGCCACTACCACCAGTCATGGGCTAAAATGTTAAGTGCATTCCATTCTCAGGTGAAATGTGTAGGTTGGCTACTACGAATAGTGGTACATTCCTATAATCCCAGTCCTTAGGAGGCAGACACAAAAGGATTGAAATGTGAGGATAATCTAGTCTTTGTAATGAGTTCAAAGTCAGCTTGAGACATGTAACAACATCTTATCTCTAAAATGAAAATAAATAAATAAAATAAAATACAGACTGGCCAAAGGGGAAAAACTAAAAATCAAGAGTAAACATAACCCAAATGTATAGTACCTACATAAAATTCAATGTAATACTATGGTGGTTTGAATAGGTATGCCCCCCCCATAAGCTCATGTGTTTGGATACTTGGCCATAGAGAATGGCATTATTAGAAGGTATGGCCTTGTTGAAGGAAATGTATCAATACAGGGTCAGACTTGAGTTTTTATATATGTTCAATATACACCCAATGTGACACATAGTCTCCTTCTGCTGTCTACGAATCAAGATGCAGAAGTTCTTTCAACTCCTTCTCCAGCACCATGTCTGTCTCCACTACCATGTCCAGACAGCATGATAGTGGACTAAACTCCTGAAAGTGTAAACCATCCCAATTAAATATTTTCCTTTATAAGAGTTACCATGGTCAAGGTGTCACTTCACACTAATAGAAACCCTAACTAAGACAAATACTAAGAACAAGTTGACTGAAAGTAAAGAGACATAAAACAAGCCCCACACCAACAGAAACACAGGGGACCAGGAAAAGCTTGTATCCAGGATGACACACCCCAAAGAAATAGTCTTAAAAACTGTCATACAGACAAGGTTATTACTAACATGTAATGATAAAAATAACAAGTTCAACAGGAGGATATACCAGATGTATACACATATACACCCAAAAAGAGGGACAGAAAAGATAGACTGAAAGGGAAATCAAGCTCCCTGAGACCATATTTACTGTTCTTAAAAGAGATTTTGAGAAGAAATGGCAAGAAAGTATGGAGGTGATTAACTCAGCAAGACCAATAGAAGACAGAGAAGGACCCAGGGGCCCAATACAGAATGCAACTCAGAGTTAACTTATCAGACTCTCAGCTTTGGGGGACTCCCATCCAGAACACTGTCCAGTGCTGAAGCATGCATATTATCTCGTTAACACAACTGAAATGGTCTTCAAAACAGACCACTCTTTCATTCATAAAACAAGTCCCCAACACTTCAAAATAAAATCTACCATGGAATGAAATTACAAATCAAAGGCAAAAGGGACTGCAGAAATTGTATAGTTACATAGAATTACACATTAAAACCCAAATTAGGTGTCGCTTCACTCCATTCAGAATGGTAATTATCAGAAAAACTTACAGGTACATGCTTTTAATCTGAACATTTGGGAGACAGGGCTAATCTCTTCAGGAGGTCAAGGCCAGTGGGGCTACATAGTGAGACAGAGTCTAAAAACAAAGACTGAGTGAGAATATCAAGTAGAGTGGTGATGGCTCTTAAAGTAAAAGCACAAACTTGATGTCCTGAGTTTGATCTCCAGAACACAGGACAAAATGGAATGAGGAGTAACCCCACAGAGTCTTCTCTGTCCTCCACATGTAGACCATGTCATGCACCCTATGCATACAAATGTATGCCCACACAAAGAAAATAATATTGGCAATAATTTCTATAATGGCTAGTGCTGATGTCAAGGACATGAAGAAAGGAATTTGTTCACACTATTGGCTAGGATGCAAAGTAGGACAACAGTTACAGAAAACAGGTTGTTGTTTCCAAAGTACAAGAAATAGAATTACCATTTGATTTAGCAAGTCTGCTATGTGTACCCAAAGAAA
The DNA here is from genome assembly GCF_943737965.1 of Phodopus roborovskii. NCBI lineage: Eukaryota > Metazoa > Chordata > Mammalia > Rodentia > Cricetidae > Phodopus > Phodopus roborovskii. Next base: position 13,009,869 of record NW_026126571.1, read on the forward strand.
CTGAACACAGTATGCTAAAACAAGCAAACAACAACCTCCTCCCAGATGATAGCCAACCTATGAAATGAATCTAGGAATCCACTGATGGATGAATGGATACAGAAAATGTGAAACATTAAAGAGTAGAGTACTACTTAGCCATAAAAGTACAAACTCCTGCCATTTTCAGCAATATGGATGAGCTTGTAGGATATTACATTGCGTGAAATGACATAGGCATAGAATGACGAACACTGTGTTCTCTCGATTGCTGTGGAAGAACAATATACCATGGCAGTTACAAGGAATGACAGAAGTGGTTATGAAGGGATGGTACTTAAGAAGAACAGTGTCCTAAACATGACAATTTGTGTTGAGTAGCCAAGTAAAGAGCTGTGGTTGCAATGGTAAGTAGTAAAGCATTGTAGTAGACAATGATTGTGTATTTCAAAAATAGCAGGATTTAAATGTTTCCCGTAAAGATGGCATTTGTGTAGTGTGTATGCTTGCTATCCTGATCATCCATGTACATAATATAAGAGAAAAATAAATGTATAGCACATAAGGCAAAATATTGTTCAAGAAATCTTCTGTCATACCACATGCCACTAAAAGCCTAAGCAATGCATGCTCAGATTCATTATCTACTTTATTTATTTACTTATTTGGTTGTTTGAGACAGCGTTACATGTACCTCTGACTTATCTCACTTTACACCATCTGTCAGTGAATTTAGTTTTAATATTTTATCAATTTAACACTTTTAAATATCTCGTTGCTTGAATTCTTTAGCTAATTACAAATGTAAATGCTTTCCACACTAGAACAAAGTAGTTAATTATCTCCAATAGAACTAAACACATTTTTGTGACTTCTCTTCAGCCTGGTTCCTGGCTTGGATAAATGCTCAATAATCAGTCATCCCTGCAGAGTTCCATCACATGGATGCTACTTTAATATCTAGGAAAGGGATTAAAGTCAACGTCAGAAAATAGCCGTAATGACTTTCAGAAAAGCAGTCAGAGATGAAATACTATGAGGTGATCTTGCAAGCTGTTTGGCTAATGTAATTTGGAAGTCTGCATTCAGTAGTTTACACACACACCCTTTCCTCTTACTACCTCCTTTCCTATTTCCTTCCAGTCTCCCAGAGCTCCAGTGTATGCTGCAAGAAATATTTTATGCATGAAATTACAGTGCCCTTTAAGGCTCACTCAGTGGGGGAATGTGGAAATTGGTAACTGCAGCTCTATATTTTTTCATGGGAAATGAAAACTGATATCTGGAAGTAGCAACTTGCAGTAAAATCATATCTTTCTTCTCTTCCTGGCATTTCTAAGTAGCGTCAATTTCAAATACTTTATTACAGATAGTTCTTACCATTTTAATGTCCAAACATGCCTCAGGAAAAGTAAATAACTTTGCAAATGTAATTCCAAATTTTGCCTTCAAGGGACCTAACACATTCCTCCATGTTAGTGGAAGTTACAAAGTGTGGATCTAAGGAGGGGACCTGACTCATGAAATTTAAAATGATTAGCAGGTAGCAGGGTTTTTAAAGCATCCCTGATGCTTGTGACTGCATAGTAGCTGTGGTTCTTTCAATGTCAGGGCTTTAAAAAAATGTCTGCAGCAAAATTAAATTTAAAAATAAATCATCATTTTTTCCAAATTTGAAGCTTTTAAAATATTTTTTAATTCAGTGTCTCCTGTATCCCAGGCTGACTGAAAACATATTATACATGCAGGAATGGTCTTGGACTTCTGATCCTCCTGCTACTACCCCCCAAGTGCAGAGAACAGAGGTGTAGGCCAGCATGCCACTCTCCCTGTTTTGTGGTTTGGGAGAGTGAACTCAGGGCCTTATGCACAAAGGCAGTCTACCAACTAAGCTATACCTGAAGCCCTCCTTCAAGTTCACCTTAAACAATATCTTTAATAAAGAATGGTTTATCTATCCATTCAATATTTATCCAAAGCAGAGTCACTTTATTTCACACTAATTAGTTGTAAAGTGAAATTTGAATCTGTTCCAGAGTATTGCTTAACAGAGAAAATAAAAAACCATGCTATTCTATGGAATGTGTTTAGATGTTAGCATAAGATCTGGTTTCAAAAAGAAAAAATAAAAATAAAACGCACACACCAAAAAGATAAATAAATAAATAACACACACACACAAATAAATAAAAACTGCAAAAAACAAAACCAAACTCAAACCAAAAACAGCAAATAGTAGGATGCCTAAACAATGATGTGTTTTGTTTTTGTTTTTCACTAAATTCAACAGTCAAAATTGGGCATTTGGGGACACAATTTCAACATTTTTCAGTATTCCCACCTTCCAGCAGCATCTGTGCTTGAAAGACTCTATCAGGAGCCTTAGCTTTGAATTCTCCATTCTCCCCTACTTCCTCCCTCACTGACAGTGTTACCTACAGCACATTAGGCGCAAACTGTCATCTAGCCTTTCCCCTTGAGTGTGCCGTAGGGGTCACTTTGTGGTAGTGTTGCTGGAGGGTCAGGATACCTCACCTCCTCCCTAGAAACTTGAACACATGCACCTTCCCGAATCCACGTCCCTTAATTTTTGGACCTACTCTCACTGTTCTTTCAGATCCCTCATCCAACTTACTATTATTAATAAACTTATTATTCTCTCCCTAGTTAGATGCCATGCTCACATTTAATTTCCATTATTTGTCATGCTTTCTTTTCTCCTCCTAGGATAAATGTGCACTTTGTCTGTCTGTCTGTCTCTCTCTCTCTCTCTCTCTCTCTCTCACACACACACACACACACACACACACACACACACACACACACACACACACATTTTAAAATTTCTTTTCAATTATCATGCTTCCAAGTAAAAAGTGGGAAACCAGAAGGAAAAAAAAAAAAAAAACAAAAACAAAGGGAAGAAAGCATGACGAAGATAACTCAAAGCATAGAACTCATTACAACTGGCATCAATTAAGATAATATATTGGAGCTGGAAGCAACAAATGTCCAACAAATGTGCCACCCTGGTTAGGATACTGGTGCGCCTGTGGATGGCTTTACAGGCAAGCATATATAGGCAGAACCCACTGGACTAGGTGATTTAAAAAACAAAACAAATACATGAAAATTGGGAGGGAAACATGGGAGGGGGGTTCCGTGAATACTTGGAGGAAAGGAATTAGAAGTGGATTTGGCCAAAAAACATTATATGCAAGCATGAAATTCTCAAACAATAAAAATGAATATATTTAAAGACAAAGTGAACACGTAATCTTCGTATATGCTGCAATATGTGTGAAACCAGGAAAGCATGCTGTGATATAAGACAACCACAAAAAGGCAACTCCCTTTAAGTCTCTTAAGACAGACTTAGTATGTAACCCAGGCAGACCTGTGACCCAGTTTCCCCAAACCTAGGCAATTGTTCTACCTCAGGGAATCCTATGATCATAGCATGCTCATTTTCAAACTTTACAAAGCATTAATTTTATTCACAAGGGCTTTGATCATCATATGACTCAAATGTCTCTCAAAGGAAAAAGGCTTCACCTCCCAATACGATCACTTTGCTTTATATTTCAATGTATTAATTTATTGGGAGTAAGCTGTGACTATCCCTGAAGCAAAGCAGCCACCATCTTGAAGGGTTCAGCTGTGCCTCCTTGTAAAAGCACTATCCAAGTGGGATTGTTGACTATTTATATCTCCTGTTGGACATGGGGAGGGTCATGAAACCCTCATCTGAGCACCCAGATGCCCCCTACCACCTGGTATATGCTACTATGTCTTAATTGCACATGACCTAGAAGAAGGACTAGAATTTATAGGTGAGGACAACTATCGGAAGCAATGGGTCCATCTAAGAAGCTATAGGGAAGCCCTCATTTCTACTAGGTTAAGCCTTTCAAGCATAGCCTATTTGGAGAAAGGCACCCACACTCCTGTAGGCAGCCCCTCACCTACGCCCTATAAGGGGGCTCAATAGACTCATTGGTTCCCAGGGTACTTTGGTGGAAGTACATATTGGTTTGTTGTTATGGGTAGGTTTTTCCACCAGCCTGGTCCAACCACTGCACCAGCCCCAAATCACACACAGAGACACTGTATTTGATTAATGCTGTTGGCCTGTTACTAGCGTTTCTTATTGGCTAACTCTGTCTTAAATATTAACCCGTTTCTATTAATCTAAGTATTTCCACATGGTCTTATCTTACCGGAGAGAGGAACTGGTGTTCTGTTCTCTCTCTGTCCTCCTCTACTACTTCCGGAATCCTCCTTGTCTCCTAGTTCCGCTTATCTTGCCTTCCTTTGGGCCAACAGTGCTTTATTCATTAGCCAATACGAGAAACATATTTACAGAATGGCATCTCCCATCAGTTTGTCATTGGCACACTATGAGGAGGAGTAGAGTAGACCTTGCTTACATCTCTTCCTGGGAAGAAATATTATCAGCAGAATACAACATTCAGGTCATAGCAATAGAAAAGACAGTATTCTTATAGGATAAGAATAAATTAATATTTGCAAAATATTACTATAATATTTATTGAACAATCTTATTAAGAAGAGAAGAGGCAGCGCAGGAATTATTTATGAGGTATCATTGGTTTAACTTCAATACAATTAGTCTTTGATTCACAAATAATCTATTCCACATACTACAATTTAGAGGTATCATAAGTCAGTAACAATCTATTATCACGCACACATGGGGGCTCACATTCATCATCATATAGTAACTGCTATATGGGGAGTTTATAAAACTTTCTTGGGACTCAGGCCAGGGAAACAGATCAGTTCCTTGTTCAGCCATCATCAGCGAAGTTTCCTCCTCCAGCAGATAGAAACAAATACAGAGACCCACAGCTGCACAAGGTGCCGAAGAGTGGGGCACCATGGAACACTCAGTCTTAAGCGGGAGGTCTCCATCAGATCAGGGACCCAGGGAACCCTGCAGGAAAAAAGGCAGAATGAGTGTAAGTGCCAGAGAGGGTGGAGGATGCCAAGAAAAAACAAACAAACAAACAAACAAACAAAAAACGGCCGTCCAAATCAACATGATCAAAGCACATGTGAACTCAAAGACGTTGATGCAGCATTTGCAGGGCCTGCGTGGGTCTGCCCCAGTTGAGATATTAGAACTGAAAGGAGAAGAGGGCATATGTGCCCATCCATGCCTCAGAAGTAATCCAACTGATACCCACTTGCAAATGACTATCACTGGGAAAACAAACTATTCGTTAAGTATAGGCTGTTTGCCCCCGTGTAGACAGTCACCATCTTTGGAGGCTCCTTGTTTCATAATGTCTCGTAAGGACTCTTTCTTTGTATCTTAAAAAAAGATATATTATTTTATAAAGAGAATATATACATATTCTCTTTTTACCCTACAGTCCCTTGTGTATATATTATGACATATATTATGACTTACAGTTTAGTGTTCCCCGAGTGTGTGCATGAGTGGGTCCATCTCTTGTACCTTCTTTTTGGCTCTTTGGTTTCTTTGTTTTGTACAATTCTGATGTATTTTTACTTTACTGTATTTTACTATTGTCCAGTAGGAACTTGTTCATTTCTTAATGAGAGAGAGAACTGGAATGGACTTGGTTAGGAGAGTCTGGGAGGGGAAACAATAGACAGCATATATTATATGAGGGAAAAATCCATTTTCAACAAAAGCAAACACATTTAAAAAAAAAAAAAACAGAAGAACTCCCACACATAAAAAAGAAAACCAAAGAAATGCTTGGAAGGACAAGTAGACTGAAAATTAATTTTATGCTAACATAGCAAAACTTCTTAATGCATATGTCATAACACAACTAGTAATGCATACTTGTATAATGTAAAACTTCTTTTTTAGTATGTATCCCCTTAGAGGTTTACAAGGATATATTGGTATTCTCTTCTTTGAAAGCCATGTGTACCTGTTAGGAATGATGAAACTTATTTTTTGAGATAAGCTGGGACAGACGGACACTTTTCCAACAAATATAACAAAATGGGGGCTTTGCTGGGAGGACTCTCTCTTGTGCATGACTAAGCATAATCACAAATGGTTCACTCAAACAAGCCTGAGGAACAAAATCAGGCATCAAAGTATAGATGTTTCCAGTTGCTGCCACAATCAAATCGGAATTGCCTATTGGCAAGTACCATCTTCCGGGGAAAGTAGTGATGAATCCTGCCAGATGGTCATCTGGGCACAAAATCAGGACAATGTCCCTCATCAAGCAAAGCCTAAAACCGAGAACTATGTGCTGTAGCCTTCCTGCTCCATGCTGTAACACCAGCATCGTGGCCACAAGTCTTCCCAGTTTAGCAACTGGATGCACATGTAGTGAGATACTCACCTTGTCTGCACCTGTGGCATAGACCACGCCTTTTAGGGGGTGGAGACAGGGCCGGACTTGACCTGGGGGAACTAAGGCTGAGGAGGGGGCTCAGAGAGCTCTCTTGCTTGCAGCACGGGGACAGGAGTACATCCCGAGGCATCCTTGGGACCAGAAACCTGCTGGTGTTCATCTGTCTATGTTGTGAGTTACTTCTCCCTGAATAAACATCTGTTCGGCCTGTTTGTTTCTCCTGATCCTTATTAAACATTGATATGCAGGGTTGCTGCAGAGCCCTCACGTTCTCCCAACCTGACCTGACTGTGCCTCCACCTCAGGGGCTCCTGGAGATGTCCCCAACAGAAATGCCACCCCCCATCACTCTATACCCCAATCTTACATTTCATTATAATCCCAATTAAGACAAAACACGGGGGGGGGGGGACCCACAGACACACATACTGCTTCACTGAGTCTTCTGTGATTAAACCCAGACAAAGAGATTCATGGGATACTCCCGTTTCTTGAGGTCTATTATTTGAATAGTCTCATAGCTAGAATGAGGAACACACGTGTCTCTTTGGAGACTTAGGCAACTATTTATTATACTGCAACCATTTAGTAGGTTTATAAATAGGAATTATCTTCATATCAAAGAAGATGCCATTTTTCTGTTTTCTCTTTTAAAAAGATGCTATCAGTCCTTTTAACAGTTGGCAGGTATGTGCAGTCTTGTCTTCAGCATGTTAAGGCTGAGGAGACTCAGAGGGATAAAAAACTTACTGAGTCATTTGGGTTTATGTCGCTGAGCTTCTATGCCCATTTGACAGGGAAGCACCTGAGTACAATACAATTGCCAGTCCTTGCTTCTTGTCCTCAGTACTAAGTGGAGGAAAGATGGCAAGTTAGTTCCTCTCCCTGGGGATTATGGGGAGAGATCAGACAAGTTTTTGCCTTTTTAAACATTTTTTTAAATATAATCTGTCTCATTAACAAGGAAAGTTAATGAGATATTTTCCGTCTTTGCAGGTAACACAAATCATAGCTCATTAATAAATGTTGTTTTGTTTGCTTGGTCAGTAGCCTCGCTGGGCAGCCTATTGTGAAGCAGAGGAATTGGACCCCTACCTGCTGCAGTCAGTCCGCTGGCACTGCTGTAGATTTGCAGTTTGCTAGTCTTTTAGTTATCTAAGGAAAGCTGAAGGAACCTCACCCCACACTGAACCTTCTCCAAGACCAGGAGACAGGCCAATCCCTTAACTGTCTCTTCTCCACTGATATTACTTACAATTGGTTGATATTTGTAACACTAACATTTCAAATATTATATTTACAGACCCAGCTTACCCTAAGTTCCACACTCCAACATGGTAGCTGTTGTCATTTTCGAGGTTCCCTGACCGCATTCAGGCAAAATGACTGGTCATCCCAGGTATTAGTTTTTTTAGGGGTTGGCTGCACATGTGCCATTAGCATTCAGGCAAAACACTCAGTTACCCCATGTGTTAGCATTTTGGGAGTTGGCTGCACACTCAGTATCAACCTTCAGGTAAAATGCCTAGTCATCCCAAGGCCTTATGTGCATAATTAGCATGGCCACGCAATCTATGCATCCATTCATTTGTATGACGTGGCTTTATAAGCCCCCATATACATGTTCTATGTGACTTAGAAGCAGACCTACTCATCTCTCTTGCCATGTTCCTTCCAAACAGGCCAATGTATACTGTTTACTCTTTACTGATAAAACGCTTAAGTGGGTTTTGCTGTATATGCTGTGGTCAGCTCTAGAGCATGGTGAATAACAGTAATAGTCTAATGAAGTTTTGTAAAACATCTTGATGGAATCTCAGGCGGGATGCAGAAATGTGGGAATGTCTCTGCTTAAGCGTCATGTGGTGTCTGATGACATTCTTAGCCTTTTGGTTGGTGGCAACCTCTGCCCTCTCTGTACACGCCAAAGGACCTCCCAACAGTCACACCAATGTTAGGTCACACACACAGAGGAAGGCAATAAATTGCTGTGGAGGGGCTAGAGAGTAATTCAGGTCTGGACCTGCATCATTCCAACTTCACAACTGCCGACATTTGAATCAGTTAAGCAGCCTTGCATCAGATTCAGGCTTCATAATAAGCCCTGACTTATTAAGGAAGAGAATAAGGCAGCAGTATGGGGGAGGGGCACCAACGTATTTACTTGCCAGGCAGTTACCTCCTGTGTCTTCATCAGCTTCTTCGGTCGCTTGGGTTTTCAAAGGTAGAAAATATCAAGCAGCCTCATTCTTCCAAGGCAACCATTAGAGGAGCAGCTAAGACCCATTACCTCATTATGGGGAAACTATTTCCCCCTGGTCAAGAGAGTGAAATCTTTGAGTAGACCTAACAATCAAATTGGGCGGATCATGTACCTACCAAAGGAACAACCAGCCGCTCAAGAAGGCATTCATCTTAAGCTATCCTAAATAGAATAATTAGATTTTAAATAAGCTAATATACTTTTTTTGTAAGCTTTGTGGCATTTGGGATCCAATGGGCAGCGATTCTGGCACTCAGGAACCAAAAAGTACTGAGTGTTACAGCTAGGGTGGAAAGGTATTCTGGTCCTCCCCTGGAGTCACCTCAGTCAAGACTCAGCCCCTAAAAAGCCCACCATTGCTGGCTCCAACCCCGAAGGGCATTGAAAGCCCCCACCTCTGAATTCACCACGTGGTTCCTGGTTTTCCATTCCCCTAGAGCTGCCCCAGAATGCTTTGCTCAGATTAAATCTGGATTTATCAATTCAGTGTGATTGGTTTATAGCATCACCAGCAATGGGTTTCCACTTAAGTTAAACTTAACACTGGAGACCTGTTCTTCCTAAGGAAAGCGAGACATCCTCTCTAAAATGATTCCTTGTGGTGAAGAGGACAAGGCTCTGTCTGCAACAAGGGTTGCCTTTCAGAACCCTCTTTTCACTTGTTTAACAAAATGTGCTGTTCCTAAGAGGTGATGATAGCAACGGCGCTTATCCCATGCCTACAGTCATCAGCCCTGAGTTTTTGTTCTGTCTTTGTTTTGTCTCTGTAGAAAACACCAAAAGCCAGTGTAGAAGTTATCTTCAGTGTCTGGAGTCTCGTGGCTTGCTCTTGAAGATTTCTCCCACCTGGAGCAGACTGACTGATAGTAGTAAGAATTAAATGCTCCATGGGGCTACTGTGCCTGCGTGGTGCAAGCTGCTCTTAGCTCAGTCTGGGTCTTCCAACCTGCCTCCTTGCCAACTTGTTTTACTCATATGCTAATTTCCCATGGTTTGTGTAAGTCCTCCAAGGACTGTCCACCCCACCCCTCCTCCCCACCCCCGCCTCTCGTCCCTGCCTCACTTCCCCTATTATTTCCCCTTGAATGGGTTCCCTCTGTGTCTGATGCACCTCTCTCCTGACCACGAAGTCATAAATCAGGACTTTTACTTTCAGAATCTTTGTCTGAGTCTGTAAGGTGCCATTTCTGACCTTTATCCCTGTAAGGAACATGGGTATGGAGCCAAGAGGCTTTGTTCAGTGGCTAACAAAGCCCCGATCTCCAGCAGCTCTCCACAAGCCTAACTGCTGAACTCTTAACAATTTACAGATGGCTAAAGGTAATGTCAGTACCCCACCCATGTAGAAGACAAACAGGGCAAGCTGCCATCTCAGAATTTGGGTGTACTGGTCCACTATTGAATTCAAGCTGGGAGTGTGGCTTAAAACTGCAATCCCAGGAGAGAGGCAGGATGACTAGGGGTTCAAAGCTAGTCTCTGTTTTTCACAGGATTTGATGAGACCTCCCCCTACCTCAAAACAAAACAACAAAACCCAACTAAACTGAATCAAGGTTTTGAATTTTAGTGCAATCAAACGTTAATTGCTTCTAAACAATGCTTTTGAAAGAGTAGAGTTGCCGTAGCAGGCACTCAGCAAATAAAGCCCAATTAAAACCAGTAACAAATCTTTGTAAAAGCACGTTAATCCTGTTAGGTATACAGTTAGCAAAGAGTTTTCTCCCATTCTGAAATCTGTCTGTTCACACGATTTAACTGTTTCCTCTGTTGTCCAGCTTTTTAATTTCATGAGGTTTTGTTTGTCAATTGTCAGGGTTGTTTCCCAGCTACTGGAGACCTGATAAGAAAGTCCATGCCTTGTCTAGACCTTAAAGCTTTATCTTTACTTCTTCTGCTACCAGTTTCAGAGTTTCAGGTCCTATATTATAATATTTAATTCAGGGACAAGAAAGATTACTCAGTGGATAAAAGCCCTGCCAGTAAGCTGATGGATGACCTAAGTTCAATCCTCAAGAAACAATATGGTAGAGAGAACTGACTCCTCCTATGGACTGTCCTGTGGCCTCCATACAAGCTCTCTCTCTCTCTCTCTCTCTCTCTCTCTCTCTCTCTCTCTCTCTCTCTCTCTCTCACACACACACACACACACACACACACACACACACACAAAGAATAAATAAAATATTTTAAATGGTTGATTCATTTGGAATTTGTAGACGGAAGAGGCGGGAACCTAGTTTCATTCTATATGCATCAATCCAGTTTGATCAGTACTCCTTATTAAAGAGGATATCTTTTCTCTAATGAGTATTTTGAGAACTTTGTCAAAAGTTAGGTAGCTGAGTCTGTCTGGATTATAGATGAGTGCTCTATTATTTTTTGTACCGGTAACATATATTTCCATTGCTATGGAGGTATACCATAGCTGGATGTGATGTGATACCTCCAGCATTATTCTTTTGGCTAAGGATTGCTTTGGATACACAAAGACTTTTGCACCTGAGAGTCCAAAACAGGTAGGATCAGACTTACATCCTTAATAGACAAACTAAAGAGCAAATAAAAAGCAGAAAGTAGGTATCTATCTAATGTAGCCACATTGGAAAGATGACCAGAGTGCTCCTGGAGAGCTCCCCATATCCATATTTAGAGGTTTAGATTTAAACAGAGAGTAAGTAAGCAGTACTGGTCTGTAGCAGTATTGGTCAAGGACAGTACCAATCAAGGTGTGGCCCCGCCCATCACCATCATCTCTGCTTCAGTCCTTCATGCTGGGTGGTCTGAAAAGCTGTCAGAACTGTGGGGAATCTTTCATGAAACAATTCCTCCTCTGGCTGACAACCAGAAAAGCTGGATACTTTCTGTTTCTCATCACAGGATTCCTGGGGAAATACCAGTGGGGACCATGGTTTGAGCAGCACAGAGCCAAAGGAAAGAACACAGTGGCACTCAGAATATCTTTATTCCTGCCAGAGTCATTACACTTTCATAGTCTGTTTGTTCTTTCCAACTTTGAGGTGAAATACTGTAGCCCAAAGTTTCTGTCCTGCACAGTCCTATAGCCCTTTAGTCCCAAATCAACACACAGAGGCTTATATTAATTATAAACTGTTTGGCTGATGGTTCAGGCTTCTTATTGGCTAGCTCTCTTTTAATTCTTAACCCATTTCTATTAATCTATGTATCTCCATATAGTCTTGGCTCACTAGAGAATGTCCAGGCATCATACCTTCCTTGTAGCCACATGGCATCTCTCCTATGACTCACTCTCCCCAGCATTATCCTACTCCGATAGCCCTACCTGTACTTCCTGCCTGGCTACATCTTGCTTGTTCACTGCTCAAAACAGCTTTATTCATCAACCAATAAAAGAAACATATATTCACAGCATACAAAAGGACATCCCCCATCAAAATACACCCATGTCTGAGACCAATATAACAGGAATAGAAAAAGAATACAAGTAGGAGCCATTGCCAGAGACATTTTATTAATACCAAGCAACCATTTGTAAGAAGTGTTTCTCCATAATCACTTGGCTCTAGTTACTTTTAGAAAGGCTGGCATGGAGGACTCCATTTTGTCTTGCTAAGAAAAATAGACTGGCCTCAAACTTATGTTCCTCCTGCTTCAGCCTTAAAGGCAAGCTCTATCATGCCCAGGAAGGCTTTATACTGATTCTTAGAACGTCTCCCCTTGAATCTGAGTATTATTATTTGGAGATGTTGGTGGCTGATTTTCTCTGTTTGCTATGCCCTGTCCCCCATTTCTTGGATGATACCTGTCTCAGTTGAAGAGAAATGGTAGATGTTAATGCCTTACTAGAAGTAAAACTATGACAAATTTTAAACAACAAAGAGTTTTAGAAGTAGTAGCTCTTAAGGTGGACAAACTTAAGTTCATTCTTGAGTTTTAGGTTGCTTGTACTGTGGGTAATATCCTGACATCTCAAAAATATTCCTTAGGTTCTTTGTCAGAAGTTGTATTTCTTCGGCATGCTAACAGACAATAGTTACAAACTATTAAAAGAAAAATAGACAGTAAGAGCAAATACTTAAAACTAATTTCAAAATGGTTTATTTATTTGTTTATGGGTGTATTGTTAGATCCCTTTGACAGCTTAAGGAGATAGAACTCAGAAAGTTAGAGGTATCTGACCTTAGACAGGCAGGACCATGTTTGTTCACACCAAGGGGGCATATTCCCACCAATGTGGGTAGTTAAGAAAGCCCAAGGGAAAAGATGGCTGGGGCCCTTTACAGGTGCAGAAATGAGTATAGCACATTTTCTCCCATAATCTCTCCCTTCCAGAGTTGTCTTGCCTGGTCACAAGAGAAGCGGGGAAGTGTAATCTTTTAGCAGGAGATTATCATGTACTCCTTAAGTGACTAATGTCTAACACATTTTCATTGCCAGGAGCACTTCTTAGAGTAGAAAGTGTTAGGATATGCATCTCTGCATGGAGAGACACATCAGGATACAATTAGGAACACAGGAACACAAACACAGAGAAGGGTAGCACTACTAAAAACTGTCGATTATAGCCCACCAACTTGCTAAAGGCTTCCAAGCTCTTCATCTTTGAAGGTTTATGTAATACAACAGGAGCATAAATACATGTAAGATATAAGGGAGCACATTAGCATCATCACATATAAGAACCACACAGAAGACTTCTGTATAGTAACTTAGCTTCTACATTTGAAGCAAAACTTAGAATCTTTGGTTGGCAGTATAGTGGTCTACAACACTGATTAAAATCAAAGTATCAGCCATATGAATTACAAATGTAATGCTAATGACCACAAACACACTCAGTTTCTGATATATAAAAATGCATCTCACAAATACAATAACAAAATATTTACTTTATCGAGGTAAATCTATGTGGACAAGAGTTTCAAATAGCAGGGTTAGCCCAATGGCTATATTTTCACCAATGGTTCTGTTCAAAATGGAAACTGGAGAGGAAGTTCAGCTGGTAAAGTGCTTGCACACTAAGCCCTGGTATCCAAGCTCAGTCCCTAGCACACTGTCCAAAGTTGTTTATGATGTACATGTTCATTATTCCACTGCTAGGGGAGCAGAGAATTGAAGACCATTGGAACTTGCTGGCTAGGCTGTGACAGACTCTGCAGTCCCCCACCAAATGAAAGGGATGACTCCTGTGCAACGACACTAAGGTTTGACCTCTGCACCTTCATGCGTGTCCACACATACTTACCCATAGTTGCATCTGTGTGCATGCATATGCACATGTACACATACAAAGAACAGAAATGTACAAAGAATACCACAGGCCATTTTACATGTCTAGAATCCGGAAACAAATAATTAAACACAAAGAGCACTCAGCAGTCACTTTCTATGAATTATACTCAAGACTCTTTAAATCTATAAACTTTCAGACAATACATAAAATTCAGACAGAAAACTCTGCATATTTCCAAACACAAATATATAGGGAATTTATTGTAATAAAACCATTTTAAATATTTGTTCATAAAGAGGTCATTTAAAGATGAATATAAACAGACATTAAAAAGACAATGTTTTGCTTAGTCAAAAAGCTCAACAAGATGATCAGATAAATATTACAAACTAATATTGATATTATTTATTAAATTATTAATTAATTATTAAATTTGAAGATAAATTATTAAATGTAATAAGAAAAGCTGAATAATTTTACAATGTAAATATGTAACAAATTATATCTGAAAAATGCTCATATAAATTACCTACAAAAAATGCTATATGTATTAGCAATTACTACAGCAGCAAAATGACCCCATCTCAATATTGACAAAAGACACACACACACACTACACATATATATACACATACATATACATATACATTTTTCTAAAAGTAACAAAGCTCAGAACCGCTTTACATATAGACCAATCCAATAACTATTTTTTATGTGTATGTGTGTCAGTATCCATCTGTTCATACAAGTTCCCTTATATGAGAATACATATACATGCGTGTTCCTGTATGTGGGATCTGAGGTTGATGCAAGGTGTTTTCCTTGATTGGTCTCCACCTTATGCATTGAAGCAGGATCTCTTACTGAGCTCAGAACTCACTGTTTCAATCAAATCAACAGGACTGCAAAAGACAAAAATCAATCATCAAATAACAGTCCCAGAAATAGAGAGAGAGAGAGAGAGAGAGAGAGAGAGAGAGAGAGAGAGAGAGAGAGAGAGCCCAGTAATTCAGAGGAGGCCAGGAATAAAAGCAAAATCTGATGTGCCCTTATCACAAAGAAATTGGCTGTGATGGCTAAACTTGGTGCTAGCATTCAGGCACATGCATTGGCCTGCCTTTGGGGACAAGGCAGTACTCAGGCAGTACTCTGGCGTGCTCAGGGTCCTGACTTCTTGGTCTCTGTATGCATGCACTGCTCCCCTTTAAGAGACGAGCTCCACCACCTCGCTCTGTGTCTCTCTGTGTCTGCCTCTGCCTCTCTGCCTTCCTGTCTCTCTGCCTCTCTGTATCTCTCTGTGCCTCCCTTTCTCGAACGCCATTTTTTACATTATGACACTTCGTTGTCAGCTGGACTGAATTTAGAGTGTGTCTATGAAGATATTTCCTGGAAGGATTAGCACTATGGGGGAGTCCATCTCTGAGGGTGTAGTACCATCTGGTTTACTGCCCAGCTGACCAAAAGATCAGTTGCCAAAGACAAGAAAGCCAGTAGCAAGAATTAAAAGAAATATTGGAATGAAGCTTATCACTCCTCTGACGTATACTTTCGTTTTATTTTGGTGATTAATGTAATATTGGTACGAAAAGTTGGAAAACAAGGCTGGCAAGATTACTTAGTGGGTAAACATGCTTGATGCCCAACATGACAATCAAGTTTAATCTCTGAATCCCAAAGGCAACCTAATACTGGATGGTACATGGGTATCAGCATTCACACATGTACACGGGCTGGGGTGGGTGGCGGAGAAATGAAGCAAATATTTTCAAACTCAGGGAAACATCATTTGACTACCATATGCATTTCTCATTTCTTTTCCAACATAATTACAGATCCGTGAGTTGTGAACAGCGTAGATTCTTTTATAAGAACCCCATAATCCACTTAGCAAATATCAAAACAAGCTATGTTTATACTCGCCGTTGATTAAAGCAACAAAGCAAATGAAGTGATGTCACAAAAATCACCAAACTGGAAGAAACTACTCATGGGAGATTTGAGTTACTGTTCAAAATAACAAAGTCGGGCTCAAAAGTTTTGCAAGCACCATGAAGGACATAGAACTTCCACCCATGCAAGGCAGTATGTGAAGCTATTGAGCCAGTTTCTGGCTAGATCTCAGGGTCAAGGTCTGCATGTTGACAATCTAATTTAGAAAAATTGCTTCTGACAGGCCCTGTACTTCTAGTATAATTCCTCAGTGCAAAAGGAGTCCCCTTGTGGCATAAGAGGGATAGGGAATAAGGCATGGTCATGGCATCACTACAGAGCACAAGTAAGGTTCCCTGGTGTCCTATACACTGCAGTATACTTTTGAAACAGACCTTCTTGACTCCCTCTTTTCTTCCCAGTCTGCTGTTGTTAGCAACAGGGTGATTGGGGATATAAGGCCTGGATCGAATCACATTGACATGAACTCAACACAAAACATATGTTCACTACTGATTTTGAACTTTGTGTTGCTCAAAAGAAATTCAAGACACAACCTATTTTCTTAATCAATTAACTAAGCCTTTCGTCAATACTTAAGAAAGCTTTTCTACCCTTAAGGAAAATGTTGCTTGTTCACTCACTCCACCCCCCAGGTCTAGAATGTCATTTTCCTTGATGACACTTCTAATAATTTAAAGAACACATTTTTTCTTCTAATATATTTTAATTTGCTACAATCAAGTGATTTATAAAAATAAAAGCTGGTAACCATTGCTTTTAGAAATTATTTCAAAACTATTTGGCTTTAATCACTATTTCAGTTTAGTCTATTATTTCTAAAACCTCAGAAATCATAAGCCCTGCCCTTACATAAACACAATTATGTTAATTTTAAGGAAGATTTTTCCTTGGTCAGCTGACAGATGCTTAGCAAAGTGCCATTTTCCTGTTCATCTGCTATTGAGGCTGCAAAGACAAAGAAATCTAAGGGGTGAGTGTAGCGAAAAGAAACCTTCACTCTGGGACATTGTTTGCCTTCCTTTCTGACTAAGATTCCAGAAATTTGAACACAACAGGTAAAGTCAAGATTCTATACAGAGATAATATGTGTTTTCCTAAAACACCTCAGTGAAATAACAAAAATTTTCAACACAACCACCACCAAAAAAAAAAAAAACAAAGACATGAAATATGATTATCTAGAGCTAGAGTTCTTGTCTCCTTGGATTTTACCATGAACATACTATACCCCCTTCCCTAATTATAAACAATGCACCTTTTAATTCCATTGCCAAAAGAGAATTCTTTAAAAGAGTGGATCCACTCATATGTTTAAATTTAATTTATAAATTATCCTTATATTTTAAACTCTGCTTGTTTAGCCTTGTTGTGAATTACATTCTTATGGTGCTGGGTCTCACACACACACACACACACACACTGCTCTGGAGCAGTCTGAATCTACTTCTTTCACACTGTAGCTCCCCAGCTTTGATCCATTCTGCCTCTTCCTAAACTCTTTTCTGTGACAGCAGAGGAGCCAGCCTTACCTGGGCTGCTGGTGGCTGTGTCTCTTGCTGCTGCTGCCAATAACAGAGGTGAGAGCGTCTTTGATCAAGTAATTGCTCGATTTCCTGGTGTGTTTTCTCCCATTCAACTCACACTGGCAGTAATATTTCCTGGGATATTGAATTTTCTGTCACGTTAGATTCCCTAGCCCTCAATTAACCCCCAAACAAACAAATGGGATTTCTAAAGGAAACAACTGCTGGCTCCTAGGAAAGGTCACGTGACTCCTCTACCTGCCTTTTATTATCAAACATGCTTGTTTTCAGTCATCAAGTTAATCTGCCTCCTTCCCAAATCTTAGCTACATACTTTATAAAGAAGTTTGACCTGTTACTGTGTGAGCACGCACTGAGGAAAAATTATTATCATCCTCATTTCTGCCTTAAATAATATGAAAAGTTACAACAGTAGTAAGACCCAGGCTCAACTAAAACGCTTAACAAACCTAAGCTGCTTTGCTACTGTGTGTCTTTAAGAAAGGCTATTATCCACCCTTTACAATGGGGAGCAAAGAGCCTAAGAGATGAGCTTAAGGCTGGTGATTAAGTCAATGCCACTTTTGAAGGAGATCACAGGGATGCTAGGTCCCTGCCTGGATCTGCAATTAGAAGACCAAGTTCTTAAGAATGGCTCACAGCAAAGTCTGAATGGTGTATAATGTACTCAACACTCTAGAAACAATCTCTTAAAACATGTGTATCTGAACTAGATAGTCCTTATTTTGTTGTTTTTGTTTGTTTGTTTCTGAAAGCATGAATACATATAAAGAAATAACATAAAGATTAGCAGAAACACCAGAGTTGTGGGACATCAGTTAGATAATCATTATTAAAATGTTGTTGAGGAATATGCTCTTTTAATTTGTTGTATTTTACTAATCCAAGTACACTCATGAGTAAAGATCTGTAAACTAGTTTTACAAATGTATCAGAATCATAGACACAACTTGAGGACAATAGTGGCATTAGTAAACGTTTGGGTACAAGGGAATTTGGAATCAGAAAAAAATTGGAGGCTTTGAACATTGAGAACAGGCATTTTAAACCTAGTAAATGAAGCTTTTATCCTCAGATTTGAACACCTCTAACCCTGAGGGCAGATTTTCACATAATGTTAAGACTCTGGAAACAGGGAGGACAGCATATGCTGCTCTTGATGTGGGCCCGGTGTTTCTCCACAAGCTGCCAGCAGTGGCCTCAGGTTCTGGGGGCTTTGCTGCTATGAGAGTTGAGGCAGTAATGTGGGTAAACAGACAAAACATGTTCAGTTTGGTTAGATGGTTAGTCTATTGTTGAGTTTCATTTGATTTGTTGACTCTATTGTAGAATTTTAGCGCACGCACACACACACACAAAACAAACAAACAAACAAAAACAAAACAAAACAAAAATCCCTCCAAAGCCAAACAAACAAAAACTACAAGTCAGGGAACAGATAATATTACTGTAATCATAACATTAAGGAAAATAAGACAGGAAATATAGAGCTCAAGCCCGGACTTGACTACATAGAACCAAACTAGATAAACAGATGCATAAATAAATAAACCTTTCTGCAGATTTAACTTGTTAGTTGTTAATACTTCCTAAAATTGCTTTTTAGCAATGATGTGATACTATCATGATATATGAATATTTAGGATTTTGTCAAGTTTAATAAAGACTCCTATCTGTGTATGCTGAGATATCCTTGAATTCAGAGATCCATAGTTTTTACAGAAAATTTTAAAATATCTTAAATTTCACAAGCATGCGCACACACATAAGATAGTGAAGATACTCTTGAACAATGAGGTGGAGATATCACCCACATTAATTTTAAGTTATATACATAGCAATTGTCTTCTATTACCATGGTAGAACTCCATGCCCAAAAGCAACTTGGAAAGGACAGGGTTTATTTCATCTTATCCTGTCATTCAAAGAACTCAGGACAGGAACTCAAGGCAAGAACCTGGGATCTGGAACTGAGGCGAAGGCTATGGAGGAGCATTTGCTTACTGGTATATTCCCCATGGCTTTTATAACAGCTTTCTTTCTTTTCTTTTCTTTGTTTTTAAATAGATTCTTTTTTCTTTCAGGCAATATACTCTGATTACGCTTTCCCCTCTCTCCTACTTCTCACAGTTCCTCCCCACTTCCTGTACTATTTGGATCTATATCCTGTCTCTCATTAGAAAACAGACGTCTAAGGCATAATAACACAATACAGTACAATAAGATCAAACAAAAACAAGTCAAAATAGGATGAAACAAACAAGCAGAAGGAAAAGAGCTGAAGAAAAGGCACAGGAAACAATACAGATGTGGAGACACACACACGATTCCCAAAAACACACAAATCTGGAAGCCATAGTATTCATGTAAAGGACCTGTGAGATAAATAGAAAGAAAAGAAGGAAGGGAGGGAGGAAGAAAGCCATGACAAAGTTATGAGACAGAGAATGAATTAAGTAGAAGACAGAATATCAGGGTTTGAAGACAAGGTAGACAATTTAGTACATTCCCATAACAATAAGAATAAAATGTGAAACTCTAACATTAGAAGACGCAGTTTACGAACAATGGACAAGAAGACAGAAAACTGCAATCAATGGGCACAGAGCATGTATTCAATTAACCCATATCAGACAGCTTCCCAAAATCCATGGAAAGAAATTGATACCTCAATAACAAGAGGCAGTAGATTGAAAAAAAAATACTGAAAGGACATCCACATGTCTCTATATTAATCCGCATTGAAAATATTGTATTTTAAATGTGTTTTAAAGTTTAAAGTTTTATTTGTCAACACTTTTTTTGAAAAATTTATATTGATGTTCATTAGGGTAATTGACCTATAAAATTTCTATTATCCCTTAACTTTGTGTTGGTCCCTAGATGATATTAGCTTTGTGAAGTGAGTTTGTGGTGTTCGCCCTTTTATTTCTTGGGATACTTTGAGGAGCCTTGCTGGCAAAGTCAAGTAGTGAGTCTATCTGTCATTCAGGTTGCCTTTAACAGGGATACTTTCTTATCACTTCAGTCTTCAAACTTGTAGGATAGGTATTTATTTAGCCTTGGTTTAATTTTGGTAGGCCACATGTATGCAGAAAAGTTATCCATTTATTTTTAGATTTTCAAACTTATTGAAGGTTCCATGATATACCCTAAAAATCTTCTAAATTTCAGGAGAATTTGTTATAGTATCTCTCCCTTCAATTTTTTATTTAGTATTTTTTTTTCTCATTTTACATATTGACCAATAAGAGAAGCGTATTTACAGAATGACAATATTGGGTGGAAAAAAAAGAATCAGCAAATGGTACTAGGGATACTGTATGTCAACATGTAGAACAAAACTAGATCCATGTCCCTTACCCCATAGAAAAATCAATTCAAAATCGATTGAAGCTCTTAACTCAAGTACTGGAACTTTTAAATTGCATCAGGAAAACTTGATTAGGGGAGGATCTTCAAGATATAGGCATTGGCAAAATGTATAACCATTCATCTTAGGATTTTTATTCCTGGCATTCAAAGTATTTCTTTCAAGAACCTGAAATTAAGATCAATTTTAAATCCTCATGATTTGATCCATTCAAATTCCCAGGACAATACACTCATGGCTTCTGTTTACCTACTGTGGCATTACATTCATTAAGCCTCCTCCTGATGCCTAAGCCTTACCACTGACAAAGTAGATGAAAATGGAATTACCCTTGTGTGACTGATGTTTTCTGGGGATGCACCCACACACACCCACACACCCACACACACACACACACACACACACATACACACACACATCTACTCATTCCAGACAGGGAGCTCATACCATACACAAGTACAGATACCACCAAAGTCAAAACAGGGGACCACTGAGTCATATTGGGTTACTTACAGGAATATAGGTGAGGAGTTACTTTCAGGAGCAGAAATGACTCAAAGAAAGTTCCATGACCAGCATCAACTCAGCATGGGTGACAGCTCACAAAAGCTGGGAACTTGGGAGTACGTCACAGAGACTGTAGGTAGCTCAACAAGTTAGCCTGTCCTTTCCATGTGGTAAATGTCCTTTCCATGCGGGAAGTGTTCTTTCCGTGTGGTTTAGTTGGCCTGAGGTTCTTCTAGGCAGCTCTGCTGGTCTCTTCCAGGCTGTTCAGGTGATTTCTCCTTCTTACCAGCTTTGCTCATCTGAGAGTGACTCAGTATGATTTACTAGTTATATAGTCTTAGAGAGAGAGTTACCTAAAGAATCTGGTCAGTTTCAGGGACTTCCTAATCTATTTTGAGATGTTTACTTTCTGTTAAGATGCTTCCCTGCAGGATTGCATGTTTACGCCTCAACCTACACTATACTGTTGCTTCGCCTCCTTGTAACCATCCTAGTTTTCCTTTTATAGTCCATGTCTCAAGAAGTTTCCCTCCAAGATGGGAGGTTTTAACCATAGAGGAAACAACAATGGTCCATCAAAGATGCTTGGAGGAAATGTAAAAGAAATTGAGAAACTTACACAGAGTGTAGCTATGATGTTGGAATACAAACTAACGTTTCCTCTTCAAACCTTCATTCTTCAAAACTTTGGCTCTTAAAAGGCCATGTACTTGAGATGTAGTGAAGGAAAAACATGAAAAGGATTGTAGAGAAGGCTAAATGATGTAATTATAGTTTAATTAGAATTATTTTGTTTTTGATTTTTCGAGATAGGGTTTCTCTGTAGCTTTGGAGCCTGTCCTGGAACTTGCTCTTTAGATCAAGCTGGCCTCAAACTCACAGAGATCAGCCTGCCTCTGTCTCCCCAGTAATAGATAGATTTTATAATAAAAAAATTGCTCTTAAATAAAACCTGCTTATGGCCAGCTGGACAGTAGTGGCAGTATATTAATGGCCAGACACTAACGGCAGTACATGCCTATTAGAGGCCTTGGTCTTGCCTAGGCTACATGGAGAGTTCTAGATGGCCTGGATTAAAGAGAGTCAATGTCAATGAGAAAGAAACAAATAAACAGACCAACCAAACAGCAAAACAAAAGTCTGCTATTTTTTTTTTCTTTTTTTGGTTCTGAGTAGGACAAGTTTGAACTACGAAAGTGCTGAATCGGCTAGACGAGTAACTAGGACAAATATCTGAATCATGTTTGGTGCTAAAGCAGTGTATCATTAAATTTGCTTCTTAAAGAAGAAAAGGGTTTTTTTTTTTTTCCTCCACATCACAAACCTGAGCTTCTGTGCTGACTCGGTGACAGAACAAGGCAGTGCAGAGGTTCCCCCGTCATGCATTCTTGATGAGGCCATTTTAGGTTTAACTAGAATTTGATCTCCTTGATGTGGAAACTCGTAGAAAGTTATTCAATTCTTTTCTGGAACCTGAGGTCAAGATATCCCAGCTAATTTATTTTGACTTCTATTAAAGTGCCTGCTTGTGCAGACATGCCGTCCCCCCCCCCCCGGCCAGTCAGCTAACAGCTTGTCTTAGCTTCTGTTAAACTACTTGCCTGTACAAACCTCTCCTTGTAACTGCTAAGTGAGATACAGGATGTGGTCTTTGCCTTTAAAAGCCCTTTAAAGTATACGCATGGCTATACTTCAGTCCTGAGCACCTGAGTATGGTCTTAACTGTCTGGAATAAAAATATTCAATTGGCTATAGACTGTATCTGAGTGGTCTTATCTGGTGGGTTCTCCATAAAACTATTAGAAATAAATTTATGATGAATAGCTCAGTAATAGAAACATACTCTTAACCTACCTCCACCCCAATCCTATTATTCTTCTTCATATTTCTTTTTTTTAAAGATTTATTTTATTGATTTTTTTTGTTTATTGGGTTTTTTTTTTTGGTACATTGGGGTTTTGCCTGCATATATCTCTGTGTGAGGATGCCACATCCCCTGGACCTGGAGTTACAGACAGATATGAACTGCCATGTGGGTACTAGGAATTGAACCCAGGTCTTTTGGAAGAGCAGCTGGAGTAGCCAGTGCTCTTAACCACTGTTATCTCTCCAGCTCCCTACTTTGTATTTCTAACTCACTTTCCACCAGATGTTTCCCCCCACCTATATCCAGTCCCAGCTGATATGCTCTAATGTCCCAGTAATCTCCTGTGTATGCAACACTTGAAGCAGAATAGACCAGAAACCCCAGCTTTTGCAAATTGAAGAGTTGCGTGAAACTTGAAACAGGCAGCATAGACCTTTGGTTCACGTGGCTGCTTATTTGGGACACATCCCTGTTATGAAGTACAAAGGTTAGATTGCTGGACTCTGTACGAGAGATAAACATTAATTTGGTCTGGAGGACAAGCAACCCCCCAAAGCAAGTCATTCTATATAAGATATTAAACAGTTTACTACCTCAGTGATTAATTTATCTTTATATTTATTTTCAGAAATTACAGATTATGTATGTATATATCAGATAGATGTAACCCACATATTCCATAAGTATTTGTTTGAACTGATTATAATATCAGTTTCTCACATACTAATAAGCTAAATACTCTATGAGCTCATTTTATATTTGCCTATAGCTAAGTTAAGCTATTTGATAAATATATTTAATATATCCTAAATTTGAGTTTATGATAATAACCACAGACAATAGCAAGCTACTACTACATAATTTTAACATTCCAAAATAATGCAATTTTAGGGCTACAAGTCAACAGGAGAGTTTTGTTTCGCTCAGCCTAATCTCAGCTTCTCAATTGGTGTTCTTTTCCTTATTACCAAAGTGTGTGTGTGTGTGTGTGTGTGTGTGTGTGTGTGTGTGTGAAGCTGTTGTGAATGGGATTGGTGTGTGTGTGTGTGTTTTCTTTGTTAGTGTATTAGAAACTTAGGGAGAAAAGAGTGTATTGGGTTTACAGTTATAGTCCATCATGAAGGAAGGGAAGTCAGTGTAAAAGCCCCAGGCAGGAACTCAAGCAGAGGTTGATGAAATCCTGCTTTCTGGCTTGACCTGTATGGCTTGCTTAGCATGCCTTTTAATGCAATCCTTTTTAAACACACCTGACCAGAATGTCTACCACTCATGGGGGGGTTGGGCCCTCCCACATGAGTCATTAATCAAGAAAATACCCCACAAATTTGCCTAGGGATCATTATGATGGAGGCATTTTCTCAGTTGAGTTTCCTTCTTCGCAGATTATCCTAGCTTCTGTCAAACTGACAGAAAACCAACTAGGATGCTTAGCATACTTATCGCTTACAGGATAAGCTAGTTTTTGTATGTTAAATTTTGTAGCCTATTACTTGCCATGAGTGTTTATAAGTTCCAAGAGTTTTCTGGAGTCATTGGGGTATTTTAAGTATAGTATCATGTAATCTTTAAGTGGGGATTATTTTAACATTTTCCTTTCCCATTTGTATCCCTTTCATGTCTTTCTGCTCTCTTAGCCAAAAGTTTGACATCAAATTAGAGAGGTGAAAGTAGGCATTCTTGTCTTGTTCCTGATAGTTTACAGACATTGTTTTTAGTTTTTTTCCCATTGAAAGTTCTTTCCTGTGCCAATGAGTTTATTTCCCTTTCTCCTTTGTAATATTCGTGCTATTAGGTCTTTTACTGAGATCTTTGATCCAACTGGAGATTGAGTTTTATTCAAGGTTAGAGTAAAGATTATGTCCCATTCTTCTACATGTTGCTATTCAGTTTATCCAGCAGCATTTGTGGGAGATGATATTTCTTTTCAAAGCATATTGTTGGCATCTTTGTCAGGAAATGGGTAGACATAAGAGTGTGTGATTATATATGGGTCCTCAGTTCTATTCTATTCATCAATGTGTTCTGTGCCATGCTATAACTACTATAGGTCTGTAATATAACTTAAAAGGTTAAATGATGATATTTGTAGCTTTTCTTTTATTGTTCAAATTTGCTCTGGCAACCCTAGGTCTCTTTTATTTCCAAAATGAAATACATGAATTTCTTTCAGTTTCTGAGAAAAATTGCACTGGTTACATTGAATATCTGTACATTGCTTTTGCTTAGTGGGATGAAAGTTTTCACAACTATCCTACTAATCCATGAGCATGGGAATTCCTTCCCATCTTCTCATTCATTTTTCAATGTCATCTTTGATTATCTTAGACTTTTAACTGTTCAAATCTTCTACTCTCCCGGTTAAATTGATTCCAAGTTGTTTGTTTGTTTTGAAGCTGTCATAAATGAAATTGTTTCCTGATTTCATTCTCAGTATGTGTATTGTTTTGTTTTGGAAAGCTAATCATTTTTGTGTATTGCTGCTAGGTTTCTGAATCTATCCATCAGTTCTGGTGCAGTCTTTAGGGTCTTTTATGTATAGAATCATATCATGTACAAATAAGGATGTTTTGACTTCCTTCCTATTTGTATTTCCCCTTATCCCCTTCATTTGTCTTATTGCTCTAGATAGACGTCAAGCTCTATATTGAACAAAAATGGAGAGAGTGGATGTGTTTGTTTTGTTCCTGGCCTTAGTAGAAATTGGTTGTTTCTGTTTCTCTTTGTTCTGTTTTTGCTTTTTCACTTAGAATGATATTGGCTTGGGGTGTGCTTTCTTTATTATGTTAAGATATGACCTTTGTCTTCCTAGGTTCTCTAGTACTTTTATGATGAAAGGATTTTTTTATTTTATTTAATTTTATATTACAAAGTCCAATTAAATGAAAACAAACATTTATACACAATATTTGGGAATTTGGGCGTCGTCCTTTCCAAACTACTTCCTGCTGGTAAGGGGCGCTGTCATGGGGGATTCAAAGAAGATTCAGATATCCTGGCTGTAGTCTGTAGGGCTGTTTTGTCCAGCTGTTTTGAATGTAGGATCAGCTTGTACTCTGTTTCAGGCGGTCTGGCGTGATCAAACCACACTAGTCTGGAAGGAATCCACATCTTTTCATTTTCTGTGGAAACAAAAATAGAAATCCTTTTCCCCAGTAACTTGTCCTTCAACTTAAATTTTGGAGTCAAGGCATTTTTTTAAATTTAATTTATTATTTTACATGTCGATCCCAGTTCCCTCTCCCTCCCTCCCTCCCTCCCTCCCTCCCTCCCTCCCTCCCTCCCCCCAGCCCTCCCTCCTTCCTTCCCTCTCTTTTACCCTTTCTGTCCTCTCACATGCACTCTAAACACCCTCCCCTCCCATCCCCCCACCCCAACTCCACATGCAAGGGAATGCCATCCAGTTGGGGTCATGCAGATCTGACAGGTCCTGTGAAGTAGGGACTAGCGCTTCCCTCCTGTCCCCAGATCAAGGCAGTTATCCCTCCATGGGGGATATGTTCGCAAAGTCCCCCTGTGCACCAGGGACACATCCTGGCTCCACAGTCCGTGGTCTCCTAGACTGCCCAGTCCCTCTGGCTGAGACCCACAATCAGGGGGAGCCCGAGTCAGTCCCATGCTGGCTTCCCAGCCATCAGTCTAGTGGCTATTAACTCCTCCCTGTTCAGGTAAGTCTCTTTGTGTTTCTGCTGCACGGTCTTGTCCTCTCCATGATGAAGGGATTTTTATCAAAGCCTTTTCCGCATTAAAGAAGAGAATTGAATGGTTTCTATCCTTGAGTATATTTATGCTAATAAATATTTAATATTTATTTTAAGGTTTTTTTCTTTCTGTAAAAAGGTGAAAAAGGAAGTTGAGCATCATCTTATTGATTTCTCTGCTCTTGAGTGCTCAAATCCAGTCCACAGAGCAATGAAAAAAATTAATTCAGCAACATATCAAACTGCATGCATATGGATACACTAAGAACTGGTACATTCCATCAATAGCCATACATCATAAAATGGGGGAATATAATATAGAATACACTATTTAATTATAATTTAGTTACAAGAAATACAGTAAATGAATGAAAATTGGAGGTGGAATGGGAAAGAGAAATGGAGGGAAGTAAGAAGAAATAAATAAAAAGGAAAAGAAGAGTGGGAAAGACTAATAGAGAAGCAGAGGGGAGTAAGATTAATTACAACAGTTGAAAAAGAAAATGACAAAGATTTCCCAACAATGATAAATCATGAAATTGAAAAATATGAAAAAAGAATAGAAAATAAAAGCATATCTTTAAGGAAAACAAACAAAACCAAACAAAATATTCCATTATGATAAAATTGAAATATTACTTTAAAAGAGCAGACTACCTGATAGTGAACAATGTGTAAACAAAACTATATGACTAGAAACAAGAAATAGAACAAATTAAAAATAAAGTGAAAATGCTGTAATATTGCTGAAGTGCAACAAAAAGGAAAACTGTAGGAACAAAAGAAAAAAAAGATGAAATGTTGGGGCAACTTCTTTCTGTGTCTTCAAATGTTGAGATTGCCTTTTCTTTTTATTTATTTATTTTTTATTTTACATGTCGATCCCGGTTCCCTCTCCTTCCCTCCTTCCCTCCCTTTTACCCTCTCTGCCCCCTCACATGCACCCTGACCACCCTCCCCTCCCATCCCCCCACCCCAATTCCACATGTAGGGCAATGCCATCCAGGTGGGGTCATGTAGATCTGACAGGTCACGTGAAGTAGGGACTAGGGCTTCTCTCCTGTCTCTAAGTTAAGGCAGGAGACTGCCTTTTCTAAGCATGGCAGGCAGGGCTGCTTGAGCTGTCATTCTTACGACTGATGGTGCTTGTGAGTCTGGATTGGGCACAGGTCCAATGTGACCTTTCCTGACTTTGCTGATTTTCTTTCTTGGATACTCAGGTCTTCTCCTGGACAACTTAGTTTTGCAATCTGTGGACTGGGCAGTTTATCTTACTCTCTAAGCCATTTCAGGTTGGGGTGACTAATAGTCTAGCTGTGGCTTGTGGGGATCTTTCCCCACATCACCTTTCAATTCCTCTGTATGCTTCAGACATCCATCACTACCTTTGGGAATTTCTGCAGCTCTTCCTCTCTTGGGAATAAAAACTATCTGTGATGATGATGATGATGATGATGACGATGACAATGACAGTTCTTCTCTCAATCGCTCAGAGGCAGCATCTAGTTCTCCATCTTACAGAAATGCTCTATTTTCACATGAAGTAACGCTTAAGAGGCTACCATGACTAAACGCCAGTCACTCGTGGGCAAATCTGGTCCTTTGGAAATGATGGCTTCTTGTATTCATATTTAAAGCAAATGCTAGATTTTCACATGGGCATGTTGGCAACAGAATGGTAGCCACTTATGAGAAAGACACAAGAATGGAATGCTGATTTGGCTTTTATGCAGAATACAAAACTGTTCTGACAATGCTAGAACAAAAACTTTAGTCATTTTTTTTTTTTAAAGTTGTAACAATCGATGCACCCTGGAAGGTCAAGTTTCTTTTTATGGTAGTCCACAAGAAGTTGACAATTTATCTCAAAGGGCTCAAAGCTGAAGGTTTGATAAATCATGGCAAAAGCCCAGGGTCATGTATACTTTGCTAGACAAGAGCAGTTTTGCCTCCATAGAAACCATGAGGGCATTATTCAGGAGGAAAGGAAGTAAGAAGAGCAGATGGTTTTAACAAAAGGCTGTAGGGACCGATGGCCCCGTGATTGACATTTAAGGCCCCACCAAATAACAAAGCTTTCTCGTCTCTCCCACTCTCTAAGACACCCCGTTAGCAATCGCCTTTTCTTCCTATTGGTATTATTGAGCATTCCTTTTAAACAAGTTTAACTTGTACGTATTTTAAAAAGAAAATAGGTATAGTGAGAGGTTCCCCAGTCCCATGCATTTCCCAATTCAATGCTACCCTGATCCACTTATTTTTACTTATAATCTATTAGGAATCCAATCTGTCCTGGCCTCTTGTACAAGTCTGTGTTTTAACCTGCTCATTTATTCCTTACTACATAATGCTATCACCAACCTCTTGTCTGTGTGTGACATGAGATTTAATTGCGTGTGTGTGTGTGTGTGTGTGTGTGTGTGTGCTCACATGACTGAGAAAGACAGAGAGAGAGAGAAAGAGGGAGAGGGAGAGGGGAGAGAGAGAGAGAGAGAGAGAGAGAGAAAGAGAGAGAGAGAGAAGGGTTCAGCAGCATCTCCCCACATCCTCTACAACTAGGACAGCACACAGCATACAGCAGAACCCAACAACTAGGAGATCCTTACAGTTAAATATGATTAGAGCTTTTGCATAGTTATTCATCATTTTAATGATCCTCCCTTATCTGAACCCCCTTTTTTTAAACATCTATAGAGAATGACCATCCTTTTTTTTCTCTCTCTCTCTCTCTTTCTTTTCTATTTTGTGAATTGGGACAAAGATTAATTCAGAAAATATGATGATGCTTGGTAGATGACCTTAATGAACCTTTTCTCCATTTTTAGCTATTCTTTAAAAATAACTTATTTTTAAAGATTTTTTTTAACTCTTAATGTATGTATGCCCACAAGCTTATGTATATGCACACACGCCTGCAGGTACCCTTGTAGGACAGAAGAAGGTGTGAGATCTCCTAGCAGTGAAATCACAAAGCGTTGTGTGCTACTTGACATGATTGTTGGAAAATGAACTCTGATTCTCAAGAAGAGAGGCAAGTGTTCTGAACTACTGACCCATCCCTCCAACCCCTCTTTTACTCATAAACTATGTGCATGTGTATTACATGTGCATGTACATCACCTGCTCGTGGAGGCTGGAGGAGAAAATCTGATTCCTGGAGATACAGGCAGTTGTGAGCTGGTTGACAGGAGGGGCCTCGAATGTCAGTCCTCTGTAAAAGAAGCAAGCATTCTTAACTGTTAAGACCTCTTTTAGTCATTTTAATTCATTTCAGCAACAGGTATGCTATTCACATTCAAAATTCTCTTAGATGGATTTAGATTTGTAGGGCTACAATATAGCTCACAAATAGAATGCTTATTTGGTATGCACACAAATCTAGTTTTCCTCCTAGTACAACAAGAAAAGGTATATAGAAGAATCTGTCTCCTGACATTGCAGTTCAAGTAATTCCCTTTGGGAGATCAGTTTTTGTTAGTTAGTTTGTACCTGTACCTCGTACTTTTATGTTCATGTGTGTTTTAAGGTGTTGACATGCAGGTCAGCATCTGATAACTCACCTCTCTACTTTCTCCTTTTCACTATCAATGTATTTTAAAAATCTTCCTACATCAATAAAAGTAAGGGAACTACTTCTTGTTTCTCCCCCGAACATGCCTATCTCTGTCTCCTTTTTTCCCTCCCTCTTTCTTCCTTCACGGTGAGATTGTGTATGGATGGATTCATTCAGTGGTTGAACATAGTTTATCAGCATTTTGATGATTGGCTAAGGGGGGGGGGTTGTGATTTTAAAATTCATGATGAGAACTTCCACATTTGGTGCCATTTTCTGAGAGTTCGGGTAACTCAGTATTGTGCATTTCCTAGGAGAGGATGGCTGACTTCAGGGACAGGGGAGTTCATTTTAGTAAAGTCTGATAAATGCTTTCTATTGCAAGAACATTTCCTAGCCCAACAGCAGTTTCCAAGTGTTTTCAATTCCCTTATCAACTTCAGTAATTTTAATAAAAATTGGATGCTAACTCAGCATTTAATACTTTCTGTCTCTGTGAGTGAAGCCAAATAAAGTTTTTTCTTAAAAACTGAAATCAAGTTGATTCCAATTTTTATATGTTCTTTTTATACTATAGATTTTGGATTTGGGGTCAAGAGGGTATCTTAGTAAGATTGGAAATTCACCAATAAATATATAGGGAATTCTGAAATTTCATATTTGCATGTAAAATCCATTTAGAATTGATTGCTTAGAATGAGACCCAAGCTTCATTTATGCAACTGTACTGATGCCATGGGATCATTGTCTTGATAGAAGATGCTACCTTTGATATCCTAGCCACCTGTATTCATTTGAATCTATTTCTATTTTGTTGTTGTTGTTGTTTGAGATTTTCTTTTTCAGTAATCAATCTATCTGCTTCTTTCTTATTTTCCAGCTGTTTTATTTATGGAAGCATTGTATTTTGTTTTATCATGTTGACTTTAGTGTTGCAGGTGTAACCCAAAGACTTATACTCGCTTGGTACACTCTCAAACTTTACACCTTGTTGCCATAACTAATAGGGTTACTCATTTTTGTCAATTTTCCTAGTCACTTTTACTTTGTTTATTCCTAAGTAATAACTTCAGTATTAAAATAGAATAAGTCTCAAGATAATGAGCATTTACCTCTGAAATGTTATAAGTACATTTTGGTATTGCATACATTTATAAATTTAACTTGTAATAATATCAGATACCGATTTTTTTTTCCTATGAGAAACATGGCCTTTCTATTTATTCAGATTTATCTGTTCTTCGGGAGTCTTCTGAAGTTTCCTCCTAAAATATTCATGCAACTCTTTACTCACTTCGCTTCTAGGTGGTACATTGTTAAGGAAATTGCCGGTAGCAGTTATACATTTAGAGATAGCATCTTAACATTCTTGATGCAGAAGGAGAAACCAGCTATTGCCACCCCTAAGCTGGTCAAATGAAGTTTTATAAACAGGTTAACAAGAGAAAAGCATAATTTGATTTAGTTTTATGTGACGTCAGCCCCTTTCTAAGGAAATGGCTAAATGCTTCATATACTGGATTTAATGAAGGTTGGAACTTGTAGGGACAGAAGACCTATGGGTATTTAGAAAGCTCCTCAGAGGCCCCCATCTTTGGAAATAATGATGTTCCTTTACTCTAGGGAGGCAGAGGGTACCTCTCACATGAAATAATTTCTCTCAACCTCTCGGCCTCGTATCAAAATATAAATTAGCAGCCAGAATCCATGCATCCATGAAAAGAATAATAAGCAGCATGTGCATTCTAAACCATCTCACCCTAAACTTGTATATGTATTGTGCAATGTATGCTTTGTGCCAACAGGAGTCAGAAGACACTGTTAGATCCCCTGGAATTTGAGTTATACATGGTCTTAAGACATAGTGTGAGTGCTGAAAACAAAAGTCAGATGCTCTGCAAAAGCAATAGGTGTTCTTAACCACTGTGAAATTCTCGATTCCTTCAAAGAAGGTGAACAACTCTTTCTATACCTACCATTTCTCATCTTAAAACATTTTCTGTGCCATTTAGCATGTTTTGAATACCGTGTTTTGTGCTTCAACACAAATGTAATAGTTTTATTATTTATGATAGGTCTTTAGTTGAAATCTCATAGACTTTTTGGCTTATAACTGATGATCTACAAGTAGGAACAGGTTAGCCCTTCATTCCATTTTGTATTGTTAATTGGTTTCTATAGTTTAACTGTGCTGGCTAATAGTATCAGTATAATAGTAAGCAGTGCTGATGTTACAAAATAACTTTTCTACTAAATTTAGCAAAGATAAATGTATTTAGTATGCACATACACCTTATGATACACACTACAGCAATAAGGAAGTATCCATCACTGTTTATTTAAAATTATCATATTATTAAAGCTCTCTTCCAAAACTCAAGCCCGAACATTAAATGATATTTGCCTTAAATACAGAAATAATTTCTTAAAAGTTATGTGATAAATTTTGTTAATGTGTTTCAAGGTCGAACCTTCTTTATAGTCTTGAGGGAAGTGGCTTAGAATGCAAGGACTGCATATTATTCTTTACATGGATCCCTGGAGTCTGACTGCTAATGAATATTTTAAGATTTTACCACTGATAGCAGCAGGCATAAAATATAACTTCCTTTTTTCTGTACTTTTGTGAGGTTTCGAGGAGTGTTAGTACACTTACGTCTTTAAAACACATAAAAATGTACACATTAAAGGAAACAGGAGATTGGAGAGACAACAACCTTGGAGCGGGAGAGCAGTGCTTGCCAGTTGTTCACCTGACAGGGGATTCATATCTAGGTTGCATATAGATCTCAAAAGATAACAATAAAGGAACAACTAATCTGAACCATAAACAGACCCTTATCTAAGGAAGTGTGAGTGGCCAAAAATGGAAAAAGGCTCTCAGCATCTTTAGTCATTAGGGGCATGCAAATCTAAATTACTGAGACTACAGACATGGATGGGATCGTTGCCTGTAATCCTCAGGAGACAAAGGAAGAGAGAGTTCAAGCCCAGTGTGGGCTTCACAGCAAGTTCCTGACTTAGAAAACAAGGCCCTACATACAGATGAAGCCCATTGTATTCATGCAATGTCTTTGATTTGATCTCCAGGACCAGAGCAAACAACTTGATCAAAGAAACAAAACAGCTACACTGAGATCCCATCTCTCTCAAGTCAGAGTGATTATAATCAGAGAGACGAGAAGCAACACGAGCTACTGAGGATACGCAGAAAAGGGAATCTGTATGCACCTCAGTAGCGATATAATGTGGTTC
The DNA here is from genome assembly GCF_943737965.1 of Phodopus roborovskii. NCBI lineage: Eukaryota > Metazoa > Chordata > Mammalia > Rodentia > Cricetidae > Phodopus > Phodopus roborovskii. The sequence goes on from NW_026126571.1 coordinate 13,043,444, forward strand.
AACCACTGTGGAAATCATCACGAAGATTCCTTATAAGACTAAAGATAGATCTGCCATTTGAATCAAAACCACCATAGAGACACCTGCACATCCATGCTTATCATTCTAGGTGAGAAAAGTAGACCAGATCTGAGACTATTGGGAAAGGGGGGAGGGCAGGAAAAGGTAAGAGGAGGGATATGAGAGAGAAAGGGGACAGGGGATACAATCACATTACATTCTCTGCATGTATGAAGAAATTACAATGAAGTCATTGTTCTTTACTATTAACAGGTGACTACTAAAATAATAATAATAATAATAATAATAATAATAATTCTTTTCTGAAACATTCAAAACAACACTGAAATCACCTTTTCCGTAAGGCTTGATAGTACTTTTCTGAGAAACCATCAAGGATTAATGCTTTTCCAGGAGATAGGACAGATGAATTAAAATTTCATAACCTTCATGGAAGTGTTTTTAATGTTTTTTCATCATCTATGAGAAGATTGGTGATAAATTTTTAATATTTTCCTTGGAGGTATTCTTGGAAAATTCTGTGCTCATTACCAGTCCCATTTCGGTGCTTTTCCTCCACCGTTAGCTGCAGCTTCAGTCAGAAGGGAAAGGGAGGCAGCAATCCAGGGCGCCAAGCTCAAGCGCTCTCCTTACCACATTTAGGGCCAAGCAGAAAATCTAAAACACTTCTGGGTCCCAGCTTCCCAGGAGAGAGATACTCAGCATACGGACATATGGGGCTGCCCAACTGTTGTTGGAGCTGTCTTGTTTGTCATGGATGCTGTTGTTGTTGAGACTACCAAACTTTCTGTCCATTGTCAAATATCCTGAGAGGGTGAAAACTGCCCCTAGTGAACTTCCCTATGCCCATAGGACAAGCTCTTTCTTTTTTCTTTTCTTTCTTCCTCCTCCCCCACCCCCAAGGTTAGTTAGAGTTTCTATTGCTGTGAAAATACACTATGACAAAAATTAACTTGGGGAGGAGAGAGTTCGTTTCAGTTTACAGTTTAATAGTCTACCATGAAGGGAAGTCAGAGCAGGAACTTAAGGTAGGAACCTGAAAGCAAAGGATGAAGGAACACTGTTCACTAGCTTCATCCCGTGACTTTCTCAGCTTGCCTTATAAGAACAACTCAGGATCATCTGTCTTCCTGAGGCTGCTGATACCACCCGCAGTGGGCTGTGCCTGTCCATTTCAAGCATTAATGGGGAGAGAACATGCCTTACAGACATTCCCATAGGCCAATGTGACAAAAGCGTTTTATTCAACATAATTTCCGTCTATGACAAGTTGAAAAAAGCTAGCCAGCTCTGGGTCCTATCTGGTTCAGAAGGAAATTTGTCTCCAAACCTACCCAAGAGGTCGCTTGTTGGCCACTATCAAGAGAGCACACCAGTTTCTAAGATGCCATATGTGTGCTTAGAATGTATTGTGCTAAATCTTCTGAAAATTTGGAGCCCCTGTTTTTTTTTGTTTGCTTGTTTGATTGTTTTATTTTTTCAGTTTTGTAGAAAACACAGTGTGTTAGAATATTTATTTGTTTCTGGCATCCCTGACAGCCTTGGGCAATGGCCTTGGATGCTGGCTTGTTTAATTTGGGCTTATGGTTTCAGGCGGCTCATTAAAGTCCATACTGGAGGCATGGTGGTAGCAACAGCAGAAACATTACACCATGATCCGCAAGGAGAGATGACAGAGTAGTTGGGAATGGCAGTCGTTCTGGTACTTTAAAGCCCAACTAAGCATTTGGAGTACTTAATCAAGCCAAAGGTCCCAATAGTCTTTTCCAGGGCACATTTCCAAAAGACCTATTTCCTCTACCCAGGCCCGACCTCTAAAACGTCCTGCCACCTTCTGAGAGCACAGTTATCTAGGAGTAAGCCTTGAACATGTGGGTTTTCATGAGATACTTATGATCTATAACATCTTTTTGGGCTGGTTGTTCTATTGAAATGGAGTCACAATTTAATCTGGATAAATCTATTATCTGTTTTATTTTTGTTCAATATCCTAAGTGCTTAGAGCTTTTCTTGTACATAATAGGTACTTATGAAAAAAAGGTGTAATAAGAGCAAGGCAGAGACAGAAAGAAGAGCTTAGGAGCTCTAATATCTAGAAAACAAACTATTACACTATCAAGTGTATGATTAGCCCTGGTTCTAAGACAGGAAAGAGAAGATGATGTGTTGGCTACTTTTTTATTGTTGACATATACCCCTTCTTTTCCCAGATTCTCAGGGCTTTTATCATATAGCGTTTTTGGACTCTGTTAGAGGCCTCTCCTATTTCTACGTAGATAGGTTCTGATGTGATCTTCTGCCTTGTGTCTATTCGTGTGTTGGCTTACATTTATTGTTCTTCCTATGGTGGATCACCTTTTCATTCATAGGATGAAGCCTATTTAGTCATTGTGAGTGAGCTTCATATGTATACTTAACTTTGTGTGGTGGTTTGAAAGAAAAGGACCCCCAAAGGGAGTGGCACTATTAGGAGGTGATGGAGTAGGTGTGGCCTTATTGGAGGAAGTGGGTCCCTATAGAGGTGGGCGTTGAGGTCTCTTATGTTCAACCTATGCCCAGTGTCATAGTTCCCTTCCTGTTGTCAGGGGCTCAATATGTAGAATTCTCATCTCCTTCTGTGGCACAATGCCTGTCTGCATGTCACTGCTGTGTCCCGCCATGATGGTAATGGGCTAAACCTCTGAAAATGTAAGGCACCAAATAAATGCTTTCCCCATATAAGAGCTGCCATGGTCATGCTGTCTCTTCACATCAGTAGAAACCCTACCTAAGACAATGGTTTGACAATATTTTATTAAGAAAATTTTAGTCTATGTCCACTGGGAAATAATCAGGTAATTTTCTTTGTAGAAGGGTGACTGCCTTTATCTGGTTTGTAATACTTTCTTCACAGAGTTTGGTAGCTATCTTACTTGTCTCTCTGTTGCTGTGATAGAACACTCAGACCAAAAGCAAGTTGGGGGCATATTTTACTTTACACACCTAGGTAACAGTCTTTTCCTGAGAGAAGTCAGGGCAGGAACTCAAGACAGAAAGATGGATGCAGAAACCATGAAGTAATGCTATTTACTAGCTTGTTCATTTACTCACTCAGCTAGCATTCTTATACAGCCCAGGCCCACCATCTAGGGATGGAGTTGCCCACAGTAGGCTGGAAGTACAGAGATCGATAGAAATGGTTAAGTTGTAAGAGCTAGTTAGCAATAAGCCTGAATTATTGGCAGAGCATTTACGCCTCGTATGGTAATGAGGATAACTCAATCTACACTCTGACCAATTATGAAGGATAGTTTTTGCTGTGCATAATAGTCTAGACTGGCAGCTAATTTCCTTCCAGGCATTTAAATGTGTCATTTCATACCCACTGGTTTGAGTGTTTGCCTTAAATCAATTTTTTTTTCTGATGAGTTTGTCTTTATATGAAACTTCATGTTCTGTCTTGCAATGTCAGTCTTACTGTTGTAATTTAAAAAAAAAAAAAAGTGGCTTGAGAAAGACTCCGTGGGACAGAGTTCAAGTGGAGAGTTTTTTAATTATTATTATTATTAAGGGAAAGGGATCATGAAAAGGGACAGGGGAGGGGCCTGGCCTCTGGGGACAGGAGCAGCACGAGAGAGGGAAGAGAGGCAGAGAGAGAGCTAAAGAGAGAGAAAGGGTGGGTGGTAGGTAGACAGGAACCTTTTAAAAGGGAATATAGTGACTAGACGGCAGCTGAGAGCATATCCTGTCAGAACTCCAAAGGCAGACCAGCAAACATATGCCTAAATACTAACACTTACTGCCTTTTTTTTTAAACCACAATATGACATATGGAGCTTTTTTGTTTTTGTGTTTGTTTTTGTTTTCCTGTTTGATGTTCTAAATGCTTTGTATATGACAGTTTGGGAAATATTTTCTGTGAATTTCTTGAATATATTTTCATTGCCTTTAGCTGTCTTTCTGTGACCACAATGGAAAGATTTGATATCTTCACATGTTTCACAAACATCATACATTCTGTTCATATTTTCTTAGTACATTGTCTTTGTCATTGTCTCAAAGTGCTGATACTTTCAAGTTGTCATCAGACCCAATAGTCTGTCTCCTACTTGATCTTTGCTACCAGAGACATTACACTGGGTTTTCATTTGACTAAAATTCAGCTTTTTATTTCCAAACTTTCATTTGAATTTTGAATGCATTTGTATCTCTCTACTGAATTCAAATTTATTTAGATGTTTTATTGACTTATTTCCCTCAGCTCATTGAATTATCTTATAATTTTTGTGTTCTTTTAAAAAATTTAATTGAACATTCTTAAAAATCAGTCTTTTAAATTCTCTGTCAGGTATTTATTCAATCACCATTCCTTGGAATCCTTTACTGTGGATTTAATAATTTTCAGAGGACTCACTTAAATCTTCATATTCCTTGTGCCTTTGCTTCTTGAACATCTTGGATTAACTTGATGATTGAATTTTGGTACTCAGATGGGGTTATTTGCAGTAGCCATTCCCTAACCTTCTTCAAAAAACTTATTTTTCAAAACATAAATTTATTGCACACCTGAACATACATGGTTAAAATGCCACATAATCTATCACTGCTCTGGTAACACATTATTTAAAATTAAAGTTATACTCCATTAGTGGTCAGTCAGCTTACTTTGTTATGTCTAGTATTTTCAAAATAAGTGGATCATAATTTTAAAACATGACAAAATCAATATGAATCATGATCTTAAATATAAATATTACTTAATAGATTGACTTTTAGAAGTACAAACATGTATCCTAGATTACCCTTTAAGCATATTTCCTAATATGGCCAGAATTTTCAAAGCATGAAAACTTTTATTTTGAAGGTTAGACAGCAGACTTCAGTTGTTCCTTATTAATAACATGAAGAGCACTATAGGCCAAAAATGGGAAGGTAGCATCCTTTGTGTAGCTCTTTCTCGGAATATCCAGAAACAAATAGTATTTTGGATAAGAGAGATAGCGCAGTTGATAAAGTGCTTGAGATTGATTTTTGGAAGCCATGTAAACAATAAAAGAAGAGTTGAATGTGATTGCACACTTACTCCAGTTCTGGGGAGGCAGAGACAGGCAAACTTTAGGGCTTTCTACCCAGCCAGCTTCATCCATGAATTCTGGCTCATGACACCCAGGCTTGTCTTTGGGGTTCCAAGGACATACACCCATGCATTTGCACCTATACACACAAACAACAATACACACACATACACTGTTACAAGAATTAGTGCCATAATAGTGTGCAAGTTAACGTAATCAGAGTGAGTTGTTTGTTGGTGTCTTACACTAGCTTGCCGATCTCTTGAGTATAACTAAATAATTCCTTCAAAGCACTCTACAGAACCTAACCAAAAATATCAACACAACGATTTCTGCTGCCAGAAAAGATAGGCGTATGTCTATCTTTAACCTTTGCTGCAACTTGAACATATACATCTACTCCAGTTTCAAGGGCTGCTAATGTAATAGCATGAAAAGGGGCTTCAAAGATAAAGGAGGACATTCCCCTTGTGGATAAGGCAATGTGCCTTGCCAGGCTTCCAGCTAAGTTCTCTCTTGTCCATCCTACTTCTGCCAGCATGCAGCAAGTAAACCTTTATTAGGCACCAGATGTCACCTTGCTTCCAGGGCTTTGAGGAAAAAAAATAATCCTCATGTTTATGAGTTACCCCCTCTGTGGTACTCTATTATGAAACATAAAATGGATTAAGGCAACTTCTAAGTCAATGCCACTGGCATGTTCATATGCATTTCAATGTGTTTATTGGTTAGTTTTTTGGGGGGAAGCTGAAAATGGGCTTTATAATGAGAGGAAAGTTCATGTATTGGAAAAGGGCAGTGGAGTGAAATGCATTCTAATATTTTAACTGGATAATTAATAATTAAGGCTTACTCTCAGGATCTGGTTGTGCACCAAGTTAGATTTTCTTTCTTTTGGCAGTAGAGAAAGGGATATTTACCTTTAAAAAGTATAGCACACATAAAAAGATATTGATGAATATTTGGGGGGTAGATATAAGAGTCCTTCAGAATACAAAGGCAAATAACATCAACAATAAAGACAAACAAGAAAATACTGATTCCAGAAAAATAAACACATTGTATCATCCTTGATCTACTCCATTGTTAGCTAGAATTAAAGATACATGGTTGACAAAACTGTTTTTGAATGTCTGCTTTTTTGAAGAGCCTTAGGAATCATTGGCTTGCTTAAGGTCTTCTGACAATGTTGAATATGGTCTAAGTCTCAGTGCTTGCTAGAACTTGCCATGGTGTTCAGGTCAGCAGTACCTGGTGCAGTCTATCGGGTCTGGAGAGCAGTGATCTTCCAACAGCTGAGATCTCTGGACTGAGTCTTGGTGTCTGCACCATAGGATGACATGATGAATATGTTTCTATGTGTGAAGACTGAGTATGTGCTTGAAGTGCTTGGTTCTATCAGCTTGCCCTGGGACTTGAAAGTGAAATTCCTGAGTACTTGTAGTTATCCACTATTTATAAGGTGGAAGCTGATGAATCCATGTGATTACATTGTTAAAATCATGAAGCAACTCAGTACAGAGAAAGCCCGAGACTGGAAGCACTGATTTTCTCCACTTCTTATGAAAATGCCAGATAACATTTTTGTTAGCAAAAGCTTTGAAAAGGGCTTTGAAAATTCACTAAGAGTTCCTGTGAAATTTGTGTCCTATCATAGTGAGGGATATGTTCAATTTCTCCACACCGGGGACAAAACAAACAAGACAACAACAATCAACTTTTTTTTCCACCACCGCAAGAGCCTTTTTTCTTAGCAAGAAAATGTCTTATTTAATCCTGAGTAAACAATGGCAAAATATGTTTGTTGTCCAATTTTAAGGCAACCAGGGTTGGAAGTGTCCAAAGGGACTTTGAAATGTGATGGTTTCCATTTCCCTCTTTGCAGTTTTGCCAGGATTATGATGTTGGCAAGTGTATCCTGGACCTGACCTTAGCAGTATTCTTCAAGATACATAGCCAGTGATGTTTCAGCAGCATGTTCCACTTAAAAATGTGCCTGTGGATAACACATTGAAGCACTTTGCTAACCTCCAGATTAGTTGGTATGTCCATGTACCAGTTTATGAAGACCAGTTATTTTTAAGCAATGTATTTCCAAATACCCCAATGGGTTTTCTGTTTGTTTTTAATCAGTGTGTGTGTGGGGGGGAGTGCTTGTGGATGTGCTGCATGAAGCTACATTGCCAGTGTTTCATTTATCACTGTTCACCTTATTCCTTTTATACAAAGTTTTACTGAACCTGGATTTCACTGTTTCAGCTATGCTGGCTGACTGGCAAGCACCAGGACCCACCTGTCTCTGCCCTTCCTCATGTCTCCCAGGCCCTGCCCAGTACTGGTGTGACAGGCACACGCCACTGCCCCTACTTGATGGGAGATGTCATTCTGTATATATGTTTCTCATACTGGTTAATGAACAAAGCACTGTTGGCCAATAGGAAAGCAAGATAGGCAGGACTAGGAGACAAGGAGGAAAGAGGAAGTGGTAAGGAGGAGTCAGCATGGAGAGACCAGAGGCTGGCCCCACTCCCCGGTAAGATAAGACCACATGGAAATACTTAAATTAATAGAAATGGGTTAATACTTAAGACAGAGCTAGCTGATAAGAAACTAGTACCTGGCCAACAGCATTATATCCGAGTCACCTCCCCAGTTCCTCCTGGGGTTTTGGAGATATATATATATATATATATATATATATATATATATATATATATCCATCCATGGTCCTTCCTCTTGAAGTGCTATGGGTGCAATTATTTCAGGAGATGCCACTTGACTAGCATGGCAGCAAGTGAGATCATTATGCTGGGATTTTGGATCATTATACTTTAAATGAGGTTCCATTGTTATGGTTTAAAGTTTAATTTGTCTTTCAAGCAAGTTTCTGTAGAGAAAAAGACAAGTGTTTGTGAAGTATTAGCATGGCAGGGGCCAGCTAACAAACATACTTGCTGTCTGTACGGACCATTCACCGCTTAGCTCTTATTATTTGGCAGTTTCAGCAGTGATTAACTTAGTGATAAATTTGGCTGGTTTTAGTTTTGATAGAAGCTCATATTCTAATAACACATTTAGGTTGGTGATTGAAATAAATGTAGCCTGCCTAATATTTTGGTGTCCCACCCTATGTGTATGTATTATATGTATATGCATTATTTGTATGTGTGTAGATGCCTTTGCCTGGGCAGGCATATGTAGAAGATGAGATTAATATCCAGTGTCTTCCTCAATTTCTTTTCTACCATTTTTTTTCTTGGAGACAGGGTCTCTCAATGAACCTGGAACTTTCCATTTTGATTAGACTGGCTGGTCATCAAGCCCTCAGTATCTGTCTGTCTCTGCCTCAATCTGTATGTGCACACTTCTATGTGGAGCTCTTATGTAAGTGCTGAGTGTCAAACTCAGGTCCTCAGGCCTGTACAGCTAGCACTTTAGCACTGAGCCATGTCAGCAACCTATATATCTAACTCTTAAGTACAAACAATATTAAATCAGAATTGTCCAAAGAAGACATTGCAAAGGGCAATTATTTTACAGAGCTCAAACAGTTAAGAAACTGTTTTTTCTTCCTTGAATAGAGAAAGGAGAATTCTAGAATGTTACCAACGAGTAGATGAAATATTTGGACGTATCAACAGGAAATGGGGCATTACCCCATTAGAGCTCACAGTCTGCCTGTGATGGAGAAAAGCACGTGAAAACAATAGAATGTACCAGCTGAGAGTTGTCCGAGCTCTGTCACTGCAGCTCTTACAGAGGGTGGACAAACACTACCCAGTGGATGGAAATAAGCAGCAGGCTTCTGATCATCTGCTTGTGCTTAAATTTTTGTCATGATGCCTGCCCAGAAGATTTATAGCTAAAGAGCAAAAAATGTGATCAGTAGATGTATCTGAGCTTGATGGATCTGTTCATACAATAATGTGTTATGTAATTCTCTTACTTTTTTTTTTTCATCACTGTGACCAAATACTTGGAAGAAGAGAAACTTATCTAGAACATTCCATGTCTATGGTTTTACAACTTTCAAGAAATTACTAGCTGTGGAGGGGTGAGATTGCTTCCATTCTGCTTTTGAATTAAGGAGTCGTCTTGTTCATTTCATCATTTGAGCCCATCTGTTTCATAATACCGCAAATTTACAGCCAGTTTCAAAAGCACTGGTGGTATCTTTATTACAAATGTGGATGGTCACAAATTATTTTTAATGCATTAAGACTGAAACAATGGAGCATTACATTAACACCTTAGAACAAGCGTGTGTTAATGAGACTAATCACGGAAGTGTGAGTTATATTAAGCAGAAGCAAAGGAGTGGCATTTACATTCTATTGCAAAGAGGCATTCTCAGTGGTAGATGTAATGCTTGGATAAAAGTTAAAGGGCAGGATTTGCTGGCGCCTGGTTCATGAGCAGTTTTGTTAACACACACTTTCTCTTCTTTTATCAAAGTGATGACATTCTTCATGATTATTTGTGATGTAGTCAAGGGAAGGCATCAAATTTGTACAATTTTAAGATGCTTGTACTTCCCCAGACCCTGCTACATTTGTGTTTCTCAGACTACTTCCTGGTTTATAATTAAGCAAAGCCAACACAAGAGGAAGCTTGAGGAAAAACAAGAACATAAAGGAAAGCCTTTGGAGGCTGAGGATGCCTTTTATTTGAAATCGGTTTTCATTTTAATGGAATGTCTTCTTTTGAGCCTGATGTCTGCAATGGTGTTAGCAACCTTGAGATTCTTTATGGCACATGTCTATGATGTAGTTATGTGCTGAAGCCTGGTGCGAGGCTTCCCTAGACATGTTCCTGTTAGCCCACAGCAGAACTGTGAGGGATGCAGCTAGTTTTCTTGCTCCAGTTTGGCTTAGCAACTGTCAGATCCAGGAGAAAAGGAATTTTTGGATGTGGACTTGTGAATTTGTCTTTCCAAGTCCTACTCATAGAAACCTAAGTGGCACTCAAATGACCCAGTAAGGAGATGGCTGGGGTCAAAACATAAAGACATAGGATTTCATTGTTCTTCCTAATGGCAAGTTTGATTGCAGATTTAGCACTACTGTTGAGGCTAACACTCCAACTGATGGATGGAAGTTATCAACACTGCAAGGGCCTCTGCCTTCTTGAGATTTTGGCATCTTACACTCTATACCTAGGAATTAAATTCAATTTATTCCATTAAAGTTTAGCATTCACGGAAATTACTTAAATGATAATTCTGCTAAATGCAAAGACCACATATCAGAGCAGTTAAAACTGTGGTGCTAGTCACATCTTCCTTTAATCCATGGAAAATGATAAAAATGTATTTGTTTGGGTTTCCAAATTCCCTTTGCTCTGTTAAAACAACACTGCAGCCAAAAGACTCTAATGAAAGTTTTGCTGGGACAAGCCTGAACAATGAACCAATGGGAATGAAAAATCCAACTAATGAGAAAATGATGTAAAGGCCGTATTTTTGCCTTTCCAGAAAGCTTTTAATTACAGAGAATTCAACAGATGTGCCAGGGTTAACATAAGAGTGCTGGCCATGCAAAATAACACCTTGGAGTGGAATAAATTTGGAGTAAATGGACTGGAAATATTGGCTTTCCAAGCAATCAACAACATATGAGAGAGAGAGAGAGAGCACAGGGCCCTTAATTTGGGCAAGTGTGCTGATTTGAAATTTCTTGATAACATCTAAGCTCATGAGTGTGTGTGTGTGTGTGTGTGTGTGTGTGTGTGTGTGTGAGAGAGAGAGAGAGAGAGAGAGAGAGAGTGGGTTTGTGTGTGTCTATGTTCATAGACACTTCTGATCTTTAATTAAATAAAAAGTAATGTTTGCCATGAACTGCTAATCATGATTTGAGAAATAAAGGTGAAATCTAGTCCAGAAACTCGCATATGAAAGTACTCACTTGAAACTGTGACTCATTACAGGAACATGCTATTCTTTCTTGTTTTGTATTGTATATCTCACTTAATACAGAATATTTTCAACAAATATTTTCTCCATTTCTTTAGAAAGGTTTTTTTTTAAATCTTCCTATTTCTTTCTCTGTGAAGATTATAGTTTAAGAACCTAAAGTCTGCTTTTATTAATCAGCACAAGAGTATGGCTTAGTTATCTAAAATGTTGTTATATTGGATAATAGAATCAACCAAGTGCCAGTGTCTAGTGGGCCCGGAACAGTAATGGAAAATCAAGAGAAAGAGAAAGTGTGGTGACTAGGAAATAACCTAATAACCTTGGGAACTGATTCTTGTGCTTCTTTCTCTTTTATTTAAGTAGTGTGAGACACTTGTGACTTCAGAGTGGTTCTCACTACAAACTGACCGACGCCCCCTCTAGTGAGGTGATGAGATACCATTTTATTTCACCAAGATGCAGCCCTTTATGCCCAGTCTCACCATTCCCCCCTGGTGCAGAAGCCCTGGTCATGGGAGTGACATAGCTCAGTCTCCTGGAGCTCTGCTCAGAAAGGACATTGGGGAAGCTCACAAAGCCTGGTACTAGTGTTCCACTTAAGTTCAGATTTCAACTCTGGTGTGTGAGCATTGCAGGTTGTCTTAACCTTTCTGAGCCTTGATTTTCTTAATAAAGCAATTTACCCGAGGTGACACTGTCATTGCTAATATGCAGAGGCATCCATTGTGGAGCTTCAGGCTATCTGACTTTAAGCCTGTACTAAGTCAGCTTTTGCTTTATTGGGGAAAATATAAGTCTCACATATAAAGACATTTGCTAGACTCTGATTTTACCAGAAGGCTCTGCTTCTTTCTTAAGTGTTTCACAGAAGGCTGGCTCCTTCTCATGTCTTACCAAAACAACTACATCTGTAGTGCATGGCTCTGACCTCTGACACCTGTGGCTGTATCTGCTCTGTATCTCAGATCTATTCATGTGACCCAGGCTGTACTGTTCCTGTGTGTTGTCTGATGCAGGAATCCAAGGACAGAGAGAGTCTCCTGAAGCTAAGGTATGAGAACCTCAGAGATGGTAGGCCTACGAAGAACAGGACTGTGCTCTGAGACCTTCTGCTCTCTTCTAATTTTAGCTTAAATTTTACCAATGATTGGAACTTCTTCAGAAGAAGAAGTGTGTGCCTCCTTTCCTCACCATGAGAAAATTCTCTCCTATGGATTGCTAGTGATGGCTCACCTCAGCGGGCATTTGCTTCTGTTTGGTTATCATCAGAAAGAGTAGTTTTGTATTCATTTGACTGTACTATTCGTGAAGGGAGTGACTATGCCCCCAATTTCCCTATTAGGTGCCCAACTGCTGGCATGGGGCTCAGTTGTGCCAATGTGACAACTAAAGCTAATTATGTGACAAGTCATTCTATAAGTAAAGTGTATGTGTAAAAAGCCTTCATTATTCTTTTTGAAGTCACTAGCCTCATGTGATAATCAATTTTTTTCTAGATGCTTAATATATTCATATATAAAATGATCTGGAGAATTCACTAGGAAATGTGTATTTTCAGTCTTAGATATGTTAGACAGTATTTGTGAGATTTGCTCTAGGGACTGGCTGCACAAAACTGCACAAATATTAACAATAATATACTGTTAGCATAAAAAGTCATTAAGAGTCTAGATGTCATGTTGAATGTTTTACCACAATGAAATAAAATGGAAGACTAAAATGCTTTGTTTTGCCTTTACTGCCGCGTATTTGGGGGTGAGTTAGAGGCTGTGATTCGTAATGAGGAGCTGGAGGAAAACTGCTTTTAATCCAACTTCGAAGTCACGTGCATACAGGAGAAATTGGTACCAAGATAGTCAGCTTTACATTCCAAATGCCAACTTGATTAGTATGAATAAGAGATAGATCACCCCAGACAGTAAAGCAGTGTAAACTTTAAAGCAAAAAAATGGCTGAACCAGCACTTTCAAGTAATTTTCTTAGAATTGACGTCTGAGCACGGGAGTCTGATCTTAAGAATTGTATTGCCTGGGAAGCTTCCTCCCCAAGGTGCTAATAGACTGAAAACAAGTGTAGCTTTGGGAAGTAGTTTCATTCTCTGCACAGGAAGGTTCTGTGGCAAAGTGAACATAGGACGGGTTGATTTGAAGTGGGACTGATTCAGGCCTTAATCATGTATGTGCTCACACAACACACACCTCCACGCATGAGGATGGTAGTCAGAGAAAACAGGCTGTTTAAATGGCAGTGGTATCTCACACCTTTAGCCCCAGCTCCCAGGAATCAGAGGAATGTGGACCTCTGTGAGTTTGGGGCCAGCCTGGTCTACAGAGCGAGTGCCAGGGCAGGCTCCAAAGCTACACAGAGAACTCTGTCTTGAAACAGCCCTCCCCCCAAAATGCAGCCAAATGGAAGGAGAATATGAGCCAAAATATGCAAAAATGAAAAGCCAGTGGAAGAATTGCATACTTCGTATGATTTTGTATAAGTTAAAATTGAAATGGTTTCTGCGTGTGTGTGATTGACGGGGAAAGTATCAGATTTCAAGTCAAATTATTAAAATATTTTTCTTCCTGGAAAAAAAAATCAGAGTGAAGAACCAAGTTTTGTCGTGCCAGGGGCAGAAGTGTAGATTGTATTTATCTACATACATACACGCCAGCAATTAAAAATGGTTTCCAACTGGGGAGGGAAAAAGAGGCAGTGGAGTCATCATCCACCCTTTATCATTGTCCAGAAAAGTAACCCATGAAACCACAACAACTGACTCAAAAGCCACAAAGGCACTGCCTAAGTCCTTTGGGTGGCCTCCTTTCCCATCCCTGTATCAAATGCAGTGGCTGCGTGTGAGCTCCTTAAAGGAGGCATGTAAGTGTTTCCATGAGAACACAGGTGCAAATAGCAAGTGAGAATATCACAGCAAGCACAGGATGTGTCATCCAAGGACGTCCTGTAGAAAAGAGAGTGGCCCAGTAGACTTAGAGCTACTGAATCCTATGGAAGGCAGCTGGATCCTCTTCCAGAATCAGCCCGTTCAGTGTTGGCTTTGTAACCAGTTAAAGGATTTGACTCTGACTGAACCTCTTATTTCAAGCAGACAGCAGGGAAGTTACTCAACATCTCTGATCTCAGCGGTTTTTGTTTGTTTGTTTGGTTGATTGGTTGGTTGTTGGTTTTTTTTTTTTTTTGCAGTAAAAAATAGAAAACAACAGAATCTACTTCAGAAGTTGGTCATGTGGATCAAAGATACAATGCCTAAGTTCAGGATAAAGACCTTGAGTCAAGACTTGGCAGCTATGTAGTGAAACTCCCCCAAATATTTGCTACTAGGGAAAAAAAAAACAGTAAAAAAAGAATAGCAATATTCATAAGGCCAAGACAGAAACAAAAGCAACCACAGGCAGCTGTGTGTGATAGACAGGAGTATTAAGAAGCCTTTATTAACACACATTACATTCATGCCATATATAAGGATCACAGCAAATTCTACAGAATAGCAGACAGAATCAAATACCATCCAGTTCTATTGTGGTAGCACAAGACACAGTAAAAGATGGCAGGATTCTACACAATTTGAAATACTCAGCAACAACTTGACAATGGTGCCTCTTTCATTTGTAGTTGTGCCCACTTCTCCATCTCACGGGCAACCTGCCAATGTCCAGGGCAAGCTTCAAGCATGCTAGTTTCTCCCTCTCTCTTTCAACTGGCTCCTCGGTATTCTATCCTAGGGAAATTCCGGCTGGCAAATAAGCCCTACTTCTCATAAGCATATGATTGGGCGGAGAGATGCCCATGACAGCAGCAGAAGAATCGCACATATCCTGGTTCTACCCTGTCTTAACCTTGTGGCCTTGGGCACATTGTACAGTTTCTTGGTTCTTTCATTTTGTTAAACAAGAATGCGATCGTGGCTTCAATCGATCATTGCTGTGAGCAAACGTTTAGCACTCATTGTGGACTTGGTTTCCCCTGCTTTTTCCAGAAGGAAACATGGTGATCATCACCATCCTCACTTTACAAATAAGGAAGTTTAAGTTCCCGATGCTTGAAAGAATACCCAAAGTGTCGTTTCTACTTCTCTCCTTTCTCTTGTTAAGTCACAAAACTTCCGGAAAAGGAAGCTCGGTGGGATAAGGGTATCCCCCCCTCTTTTTAATATGGGTTAGCTACCAAGACTTTGAAAGTAGGAACGAACTCTATAAAGAGCAATAATCAGTCTAAGAACACGTTCTGCTTCTCGGAGACAGTAAGAAACATTCTATAGAATGTCTTGGCACTAAAATCTCCAGAACTGAGAACTCATCCACCCACTTCAAGTCGGGCCTGAAGGAATGCGTGCACATGGGAGTGGCGAATGGGCTGGTGCTCGACACTGAGAGCAGCTAAGTTTGCTCCATCCACAGCCGTGTTCACAGCACCGCTCTACCAGCAGTCACTCGGGTCTGTACAAAAGGGAATGGCTCATGTTGTGACTCAGCACGCTACTTTCAGAGTTCCGCCATATTTAATGGAAGGATCAACACAAGTTCAGCAACTTGTAGAGTACAGTCGGGGGGCAGAATGACAAGCTTTACCTTCATCAGGAGACAGTCAATGTCGCTAAGTGAAGTGGCTCATAAAACTCTTACCATGCAAAACTGCTGGAATGTTATTTCTTTATTTAAGCAAACGTATGTGTGCTTGTTTGTCTCGTTTACCTAAAGTTCTTACTCTACTTGGAAAATGCAGAAGACATCAAATGTTCTAAGGTTTAAGCCACTGCTGAGCTGCACGGAAACCCAGCATTGGATCATGCAGTGCTGCTGACTGCCTGTAGCCACCTGTGCCTATTGCCATTTCTGTCGAATGGTTAAGTCACAGTCTAGTTATTTCACATACAGAGAATCTTTTCAGCAATTAGTTTACTTGTTGTATGTGCATGCATGCTTTGTCTCCAAAATGTCTGTGTACCACATGCATGACTTCAGATGCCAGAAAGGGACATTAGATCGCCCTGGGTCTGGAATTACAGATGGTTGTGAGTTGCTGTGTATGTGCTGGGAATTGAACTCGGGTCCTCTGGAAGAGCAGCCTGTACTCTTAACTACTGAGCCACTTCCCTAGCTCCAGGATAGAGAGAATCGTTAGAACAGACCTTCCCCTGTGGTTCTTAGGGTGTGACTATTCCAGCCATTGTGGTAAAGGTACTGCTGTGCTAAGTCCTCCTTGACAGTTCCGAGCAAAGCACACTTTCAGGAACACCTCCAATAATCAACCCCTTGTGCTCCAAGTGCTAAGTGCTTGGTCTGCTTGATATAGATAGTTTTTCTGAGAAGCAAAACCCTGCTAGAATAATAATTAAATATAGACACCACAGGGCTTTGTAGGGTTCACCATGAAAAAAAAAAAACTGCTTATGTTATCCTGTGCTACCCTTTTTTCACAGTTGGAGAGACTGTATCCAGAAGCAATAACAGAGAAGAACTGCACATTTACTTTTTTCCTAAATCAGGCTAACTTGATTGGACACTGATCTTAAGCAGTATTTGTGAGAAAGAGGGGAAAGAAAGAGGCACAGAAAGAGGAAGAGAGGGGAGAAAGGCAGGAGAGAGGAAAAAGAGGGGAGGGGAGGGAAAGACAGAGGGAGGGAGAGAGGCTGGGACTATTGTTTGAAACTGATGCTTAAATATAAGTCCAGTTTTATGCCTGGGCCAAGCTGAAACAGCTGTCTCATTTGACATCTCCCTTTCAATTTGGCCTTGTTTTCGGAGCCACACCATCTGCATCCTGTCACTTTCGATCAACACGGATGTCCTCCAAAAACTATTCCCATACCTGGTATTTTGGGGCAAGGCTCTGTCCTAGTAGGTTGCCCTATTTGCCCGTCCCTGGCTCAGTCTCAAAACTACATTCCTAACAAGTTTCAGAAACACCCACTTTCCCAAAAGTTCTCCTGGGCAGCTTAGTGAGTAGTGGCAATGTTCCAACAGCATCCTTGTCTATAGTTGCCTCTTGATGTAATCCCTTCAACTGTGAAAACATGGAACTGCAGAATAATGTTAACATCCTTGGATTTTACAAGGACCCAGGGTCCTTTCTCCCACCAAGGATAGCCCCTTCCTGTCTTTACTGAGAACTACAGAGAGACAACGAAGCAGCGTCACTATGCCTAAGACTCCATTCTTCCATCTTGGGCCAATTAGTTTTCTGTGCCGGGCATCAGAAACCTCTCCCTTATGCAAGTGAGAATAATATTATAAAATATCTGTGAAAAGAAAATATAGGGTAGATCTGTAAGGTCATTCCAAATTTTGTGTACTAAGAATAGTTTTCAGAGGTTGGAAAGAAGGGTGTAAAGACAAATTAAACCAATCATGTCTATAACAAGTTTGGGCACTCCTAGGAAATGAAAAGTGTCTGTCAGTAGGATCCAATTCTAACAGAGGATGGTGATTTGGGTCAGCATCTCCAGTGTGAGTTGCATGTAGGACAGCATGCAAAATCTTAATAAGCCAGGCTGTATTACAACTTTGACTCTCTTCATCTCCTGGGCCTCTCAGAGTAGGAAATTAGATAAAACTGCCCTTCTTTCTGTATTCTACTCTTCGGTCTGCTCCTCCCTTGTGTACTTCCCATTTTCAAACCAACAGCAAAGACAGATATCACACTACTGTGTATTCGTCTGCCAGAGGCCTCTGGGTGAAAACAAATGGTTCATGTGCCCCAATGCCAGAAACCTACAAATCAGTGACAGCTGATATCTGCATGCAGTCGTCTTGGCTTAGTCCTCGGGAGAGCAGCTGAAGATAAGTCCCCAGTAGCTCTAATCTCTGTGACACACTATCAAAGTGGGAAAGGAAGCAACCAGAGCGAAGCTCCAGAAAAGCATTTTCAACTCAGCCACCAGGTTGTTCTGTGTCACTCTTAAGACAGCTGATCTGTAGAAGTAAATTGGGTAAACTGTTGTACACGTCCTAAAGTGAAGTCAGGGTTTAAGCCAAGTCCCGAGAAAGCATTAAGTTGGCAATGAGAGAGCCTGGGTTCCAGTCCTGGGGAGACCTCAGTTTCTGCATTGTAAAGTGGGCCGCCAGTGCTAGATGTTCTGTGGAAATGTTGGCGATGTGTTAAAGAACCTGGGTTGTTGTCCTGAGTTCATCTCAGTTTCCTCTGGTAACGTGGATGGCAGTGCTAGTGCTTCTATAGAAGTTAGTAAAGTGCTGGAAGGAACCCTAGATTAAACTATACCTAACCATGAAATTAGGAGTGAAAATGTTTGTGCGTGTGATCTCACCGAGTAGACCCACCCCCGCCCCACAGAAAGTAATTACGAAACATTACGTTATGGGGCTGGTGAGATGGCTCTGCGGTAAGAGCACTTGTTGCTCTTCCAAAGGACCCAAGTTCAATTCTCAAAATCCTCATGTCAGTTCAGAACCATCTGTAACTCCAATTCCAAGAGATTCAATGCCCTCTTCTGTCTTCTGCAGAAAGAAGGCACACACATGTACATAGAACACCCATACACATAAAATAAAATAATTTTTAAAACTTTGAAAGAAACATTAAGTGCTGCCCAAATTCTAAAATTCATCAGTTTTAACTGAGCTCTCATCACTTTAATTAACTATTCAGGACAAGGAAAACACAGTTACTTCAGATGTGTTTGGGGCAACAAAAATTAAGGATGTGCGTGTCTTTTTCAGTTTTAAACTTTGAATGCATGTTTAAAAATGAATCTAGGGGCTGGATAGATGGCTCAGTGGTTAAGAGCCTGGTATGCTCTTCCAGAGGGCCAAGGTTCAGCTCCTAATACCAGGCTCACAACCATCTGTACCTATAGTTCTAGGAGATTCAACACCTAATTATGGCTCCCACAGGTACCAGGTGCACACTTGGTGCATAGATATACATGAAGGCAAGACACTCATACATAAATAAATTAATCTAAACTATGATTACAAATTAACAAAAAATCTGTTAAGATTTTTTTATAGAGTCTTAATAATTTTAGACTTCAAAATCCAGGTTTTACCATTAATAAATAGACTACTGAACTTCCAGTCTTAGCTTCCTATATACAGACCTACATTAGAAATACTTTGTCTCTAGTTGAACAGGGGTGGATGGAGCATGCCTTTAATCCCAGCACTGGAGAGACAGAAGCAGATGGACCTCTGTGAGATTGAGGCTAGCCTGGTCTACAGAGTGAGTTTCAGGACAGCCAGAGCTACACAGTGAAACCTTGTCTTCTAAAACCAAACAGAAAAAAAAAATACTTTGTCTTCAATTTTTTCTTACAATCTTGAAGTGATCAGTTATAAATGATCACATATTCTTAAAAAAATTAGAAATGGTTGGTATGAAAAGACTACTCTTTAAATCTAACCCACAAATGACTCTTTTTTTAACCAAACACTGGTGATTTCTATTTGGAAAGGATTTTGAAGTCTATATAGTAAATCACTTAGCTGTTTCAATTATAAAACCGTGGGGGTGAGGGGTTGTTTGTTTTGTTCTATTCTGTATTGTTTTCTAGACAGTGGCTCACATTGTAGCTCTTGGTGGGCCTGGAACTCCTTAAATAGACCAGGCTGATCTCAAACTCACAGAGCTCTGCCTGCCTCTGTCCTCTGGGTGCTGGGATTAAAAGATGGCACCACCACACCGGAACAAAACTTTTTAATTTTTATTTCTCTTGGGTTTAATGCATTCTGTTCTTTCTCTGTCATTGCACCTGGAAGGTAAAGATAATGAGCTGAGTAGCTCAAAGCCCTCTCTTTTCACATCTGTCTACACACCACAGTGCTCATCTCCACCTCCGTATCTATTGTTCACTTGGAGATTAGCACTGGCCAGACTTTGTTTTCACGTTAGCAGGGTTAATGTAGTTAATGTGAACTGTTCTTTCTTTCTTGTCCCTGATCTACCTGGGTGCTATTGAGATATTAACACATGAGTACCATGGCATGATTGCCATGGATTCCCCTTTGCTATGAGCAGTAGAAGTTCCACAAGATCTGTTTCATTTTCCTTAGTTTAAAAGGCAAATGTTCCTAGGGCCATGATAGGATTTCTGTATTTGTTCAGAATATAAAGACTCCACCATCACAGAAAAGCTAACTTGGGTAGATCAACTCAGCTTGTCTCCTTGCTCATGGGTGTTAAGCATTACCCAAGAGCTCAGATCATCAAAGCTTCAGTAAAGCTGGTCCACTATAGTCCCAGTTAGGAGGCTGTTTTTCCCACGTTTATAACTAAATATATTTTCTCTGGGTATTAATTGTTAGTCTGTCCCTGTATGACAGTTGTCTAACTAAAGCATTGGGTGCATAATCTTTAGCTTTCAAAAGATTATCTCAGGTATCATTTGTGCCTTGTGTGGATGAACTTGTTTCACTGAAAAGTTACTGCTGAGGAGTTAGAGGGCCTGTCATAACTGTCATTGCCCTTAAAGAAAGCACAGTGCATGTCATAGGGACTATGAATAGCCCCATTTCAGCCACCGTGTTCCTATACGCTGTAGCAATGCTGCTGGCGCTGGACTCTCCCTAGCAAAGGCTGCATGCTGCAGAAAGCAAAGAAAGTAACAGCTGTACCTGTAGAACTTTAGGATTTAGAGTTGGACTTTTACAAAAGGCAACTTCTTCTGACAAAAGGAATCTAATAGTGACCTTGCATCCACGTCTGCTACCACCTCAACTTTGTAATTGGGAAACAGGGATGGTATGCAATAACAGATTCCCACGAAGTCAGATTGTTTTAGGGGATTAAAAATTACATGTATTTCTGAATCTTGGTCTTGTGGTCTCATGCTGTGTTGGGATTTATGAGTAAAATCTATAGAGGATAAAACTGCCCGTACGCGTTCCTGGTAGAGGCTGCAGATGTTATCTGCTAGACTTGTATCGCACACTTAAATTCCCTTTAAAGACAGACGAAAACTCAAAATTAAGAGCAGCAGTGTTGTAAGCAGCAGGTGCACTGGTTGTGTTCTGACTGACCAAAGTCCTAATCAATGTGTTCCCTGTTGCTTCAGCTAGTGGCTAAAGAGATTTGTAAACATTTAAGCAAATGGAAAATACCTATAACATCTCCAGTGTGTCACTTAAAATAAATGTTTAAAATGATTGCTTATCAGGCCGATAGTGTTTGGCTTGTCCCATTCTCAAACAGGTCTATTATGGTTCTTCGGATCCCACAAAGGCTGGCTTTCACTTGGTGCCCAAATCCAGATTTGAATATCTGTCTTTTGGTGCCAGTAAATATCAAGACAAGCAATATTCCTTCCTAGCTGCTAAATAAGACTAAATTTTGGTGCCAAGTTACAGAAAAGCACAGTTTTAGGAACAGATAAGAAACTGAATACACCACAGTACTGTTTGGGAAAATGAACAGTGTAATAATCTAATATTCTTAATTTTATGTACATGAATATAATGTATATCAACTTTTTACAAGAGATACATATAGTATTTAAACATTTTACTGAACAAATAAGAATTTACAACAACAATATTACTGCCTAGAGGGCAATGTGATCTTAGATTAGATCTATACTTTAACACAGAAAGAATTTAATAGCTTATAACAATAGAAACACCAACATTTGAAACAGAATTTATTAAATAATTTATATATATATATGTATATTTCCCCTAGCATCTATAGAGAGGAACTATTTGCATTTGTGAATGTGTGCAACAACTGGCATGGTTTTAAATTTTATGTAATAAAATAATTTAGAAGCAGTTCATGCAATGCTCAAAGCAAGGAGTGGTATACATCAAAGTACCCTCTTCCTTTGACATCAACCAGCATCAGACGGATAGACCCTAAGTACCACAGGTATGTGTGAGTACAAGTCTCCAGGTTATGCTATACAAACATCGATGTACACTTGTTGGTATCTTTCCTTTCAAGCACAGGTCACAACTTTGGTCCTTTGTCAGAGCAGTCAGTTTACAAAGTGACGCCCTATCACTCCTGGAGTTCTATACATCTTTCACTCAAGGTAACTAGCAGACCTTCCTTGTTTTCACAACTTTACTCTGATACTTCAAGGAGTGTCCCCCATGTCCTACAACATAAACATCCAGCAGGTAAGACTTGCCAGGCTGCAGATCTTTGATCGTCTCTGAGGTCACTGCTTTTTTCCGGTTTGGGCTGTGGAAATATTTGCAGAGGACTTTCTCTGACTTCTTCCTGGTGTCTGGTCCAAGGCACCGGTTTTGCTCTCTTCTCTTCTGGTCTTCACTGTAGTTGCCATCCACCTCCTTTCTGTAGATACAAAACTTTCTCCTTTCTTGGGTGCCTAGCCAAGCCACTGTGACGGAAGAGCAGGTGCGCAGCTTATCGAAGGCTTTGATTCTTGTGTCTTCTGGAAGAGAGGGGAAAGCCTGCTTATTGGGCTTGGTGGTGGCCAGTATCTTCAACATAGATGTTGCTTTCCTGTTGCCTCTCAGTCGAATGAGGTATTTCGCTTTGGGTTTTCCTCTCAGCTGGAAGTGCCGAACGCCTTCCACGTTCTGTGACAGAAGCAGCTTCCCATCTCGTTTCACTTGTACTTGAACAGCGTCCAGGCAAGAGTAAATAAAGAAGCTGGCTTTTTGGTGGGTGGAGACTGGAGCGAAGCGCAGAAACTTTGTTCCCCTCCTTTTAACAAACACATCCGTGACCCTCCCATCTTTCAGCTCCACTGTCTTCTGTTTTGCTTCCTCCTTGGTCTTGGCAAAAGTACCCACATAAGCCGTGCTCAGGTTGCTGTTGGTATTGACCATGAAGACATCAAAGTAGTACTGGGTGTCCGGCTTCAGGTCAGAGACTGTGAAAATGTTTTTATTTCCTATGCAGATTTTCTGAATGTCAACCTTGGGCCTCCAGTAGTCATGTCGCCCCACTTTGGGAGAAGGTTTTGCCAGGAAGCTGCGATCTTTACCCAAATTATCTGTTGGAAATCCAAAGTGGGCGAAGTCAAAAGGGCTGAAGTCCAAGCCAGGTTTGGGTGCCATCATGAAGGTATCATCTGCACTCATCTTTGTCTCCACTGCACAAAGGCTTTTGAAATTGTGCTCCTTGTTGATGACCACACAGTACTCGATGGGTTGTTTCAGCATAGAAGCCGTGGGGCTGGGCTTCCAGACCAAAGTGACGGTGGTACGTCCGAGAGAGGTCACATCGACTCTGGGGTCATATGGTAATTCGGGGTATGGCTGATCAGATTCTGGAGTGGTGGTGGCGTATACTTTGAAATGTGTGTCTTTCTCTGTCGAAAGAAGCTCCAGCTGATACAAGCCAGATGGTGAACTTGAAGACAGAAAATACTCTACGTCATTGCCTTTGTAGGAGAACAGCTCTGTGCCCTTCACGTCTGTCACCTGCTGCTTCTGCTGGTCAAGCGGTTCTGGGTCACCTGGAGAACAGGGAAGAAGCAAACACTGAGTGCTACTGTGGCTTGCCAACCTTAGATTGTGTTTTCTAACATCTTGTCTTCATGTCAAAGATATGACATAGCTCTAACAGACAATGGCAGCCACAGAAGCAAGAGGCGCCTAAGAAGGTCACTAATTTCTCACCACAGAGCCCTTTCCTACTCCTGTACTTCCATGGAGTCTTTCTTCTCACACATTTTTTTTTGAACAGTTGAGTGTTATTTTCATTGATTTCTCTCCATAATCTATTAAAATATATCCCCATACACATATGAAACTAGATAAGACTCCAGTTTTTGAAGGCTGTTCTTGCTTATGTCATAAAATAATACTATTGGTTTATCTTTTACTATCGTAAATGATGCCCACATGTGAGCAAGACTTTTCTTATTTGAAATTTACTTCTTTGGGACAAGATCCAGTTGGGGGAAAAGTTAGGTCAAAGACTAAAATTTTTAAACATTATTGATCTGATGCGAATCAAAATGACGAAACAAACATGTTCGATAGGAGATGTCATTCTGTAAATATGCTTCTCTTATTGGTTAATAAAGCACTGTTGGCCAATAGGAAAGCAAGATAGGCAGGACTAGGAGACAAGGAGGTTCCAGGAAGAGGTAGGAGGGGATTCAAAATGTAGGACTGAGAGAGAACAACTCTGGACCTCTCTCCAGGAAGATAAGACCACGTGGAAATACTTAGATTAATAGAAATGGGTCAATATTTAAGACAGAGCTAGCCAATAAGTAATGCTAGTAACAGACCAACAGCATTATATCTAATACAGCATCTCTGTGTGTGATTTGGGGCTGGCGTGGCTCTGGGACCAGGCCGGTGGGAAAACTTGCTCATAGCACATGTTGCTTGCAGATGGTCAGCCATTGTTCTACTTTCATGACTGTTAGTGGGACTGGGAAACCTCATTAAACACCATAAAGCTGCTTCAGGACCCGTGTTCAGAATTGGTTCCCAGGAGTAGTACAGAGGAAGGCTTAAAACTGAAGGGATTTTTTTTTTCCATTCAAAAAGTATACTTGGCTACCATGAACATCAATACCATGCAGATATAAGCAAAAATACCTGGAACCCGGAGGAACACTGGGTGATCAGAGTGAACTGTTTTCCAGCTTATTAACACAAATCAAAAGTGTGTAGACTGACTTATTCAATGATTGTGGGAAGAACAGAACTATTTAATCCATTAATGTCAGAGATCCTGTACTATGTCTTATTACTTCCCTTTGGGCTCTTCTGTAACTGCTGAAGTACTGTAACTCACAAACATCCCTCCCATAGGAGCAGCTGGCAGGCCCTTATCTTTAAGCTAATATGCCCTTAGAAGGAGCTACCGGTTTTTCACCCATTATCTGCTACTTGCTTCCCACCTTCTTAGATGACTAACCCTTTTCCCCTATGGACTTGCTTGTCCTCCTGCCTTTAAACATTGTTAAATGCCTCTTTACTTCTTTGCATGCACCTTTAGACCCCAGAAATGAGACATTCTTAACCTTGCCTGAGCCTCAAAGCCACCTATGGAGAGCTTTTTATACCCCACAACAATTAAGCCAGAAGGTCTGAGGCTGAATTCAAGGCACCTGGGGTTTCAGATGCTGCAGACAGGCTTGCAGATAGCAGACACAGAGGCCATCCAAACCGCTTACTCAGCACTCCCCTTCGCCTCTTATACTTTAACCAAGATCAATGCCGTGTCATGCCATTTTTCCCATTTCAGATTCCAGCTTCACATGTCCAACAGGGCTGAGTCCCTTCCTTCTTTTCAGAGCTCTGGGGCTATGTGGACCCTAACCCTTACCTGATCCATCTGCACTCGCCTCCTCAGGCAGCTCCTGGAGGCTGAGCTTCCACTCCAAAGGGGCATCACAGGGCGTCACCGTGACAGACAATGGGGTGTTGTCTTCCTCAACCATGAAGAAGTACCTAGGTGGAAGTTAAGACACCATGATGAATCTAATAATGACCATTGAGACTGACCCGAAAAGCCACTCGGTTTTCATTTTTTAGTCGTTTAACACATTTCAGAGAAAATATAAAACTATGAAAGTCGAATTGTTCAAAGTCCAACCAAACTGAGCACCAACAAATACAAGGGAGGTAATAAAAAGATATCCAACCAAGTGTTTCTGAGTTGAAGATGAACGCTTGTCCGTCAGTAGGCATTCCCACCATAAAATAAGTCAAGCACTAAGCATTCCCTGTGTGCTCTACAGCACTGAGCTTTGGCAAGTGTTCCTTATCTTAATGGTACTCTGACATGTCGCCCACTGTGTCAAAAGTTTCCAACATCATTGTTCTAAAATGTACCCTTGGTCTCTGGCAAGATAACAAAGTGTGTGTGTTTATTATTTACTTATTAGTAAAACATCCTGGTGAATTAAGTACATTAACACTATTAAAACGGAATTTAAAAAAAAATCGAAAGAGCTTGCTCTGTCTTTTACCTCATCAACTTTATTTATGATACCTCAGGAGACACTTTATGAAGAATAAAAATGTCATTAACCTATAAAAATGAAGCATATTCTAACTCCAAATTGCCTTCACATTTCTGCTTAACTAGCTTTCAAAGGCTGCAAATGAGGAAAACTGGTGTCAGTGCTGGCTAGCTCAGAGGTGTCCACTGTATCTACAGCAAAGGAGGTGGTGGGCTTCACTTTCTGTATGCTGTATCATCAGCTCAGCATCCCTCACACCATTCTTCACACATACCCCACCAACACATGCCACACTGACCACAGTACCCCACCCTGCTGACTGTGCTCACCTCCCAAGCATCTAATCCCTCTAGTAAACCTGGGATGTCCCTTTCCTATCTCTTTATGCTCCGATATCAGCTCACCCGGATTCCTGGCTGTACCTCTTGTGAGTTAATAACTCTCAGGTTTAAATCCTCAGCCTGAACTCTTTCCATCTTTAAACTTGGCATTTCAAACTTGAGATATCTAATCCCAAATTCCTGCAGCCCATCGTTTTTAGTAGATGACAATTCCAAACTTCCGGTCATTCTGAACATTTTGTAGCTGCCCTTGACCTTTTTTTTTTTTTTTTTTTTTTTTTTTTCCTACTTCACATACACTGCATCAGAATTTTCTTACTTTGCCTTTGAAATACATGCAGATGCTACTGGTTTGTCCTGGTTTATCCAAGTCTTCATTCCCTCTCGCCTGAGCCTTGCTGTGGCCTCCTGACTAGACTCCCTGTTTTCACACTGGAGCCCTTTGGTTTTGCAAACCTTAAACAATGGACACCCAACCCCTGCTCAAAACCCTCTGAGATCTATGCACTTCAGAGTAAGAGCTGCAGTATCCCACACATCTCTGTCCCTTAGTGCTCAACCCCAGCTGAATCTACTCTCCATTGCTTCACTTAGAGCTCTGTGGTGCATGTATGCCAGCTCCTGCTGGGGCCTCTGCAAGCCTGCTATTCCAGGGAAGGGAGCACTCCCCTAGACAGAGTACTCCTCTAGACAGAGCACTCCCCTAGACAGAGCACTCATCTAGATAGAAAACTGCTCTAGACAGAGCACTCCCCTAGACAGAGCACTCATCTAGATAGAAAACTACACAGAGCACTACACAGAGCACTCGCCTAGACAAGGGCCTGGGAGGATTTAGCTGCTCCTTCAGCTCTCTACTCCAACACTATTAGGGATCCATTTGGATTCCATATGTAAAATATGTCCTTGCTAATGAATGTCTCTTTCATTTTATTGTTATTTATTGGCACCTAACATATTGCATGTTTCACTTATTCCTTTTAAATTTTCTGTCTCCCTCAACTAGTCTGACAGCCACAAGAATACAGCCATTTGTTTCACTGGTATGCATTCAGATACTGAAATAATTCAAAATATTTGTTGAATGAATTAAATAATTGTGATGTCCACTTCTAAATCACTTCACTATTTCCAAATTTTTTTTTTCATTGAAACAGGAGTAATCTCTATAAAACATCTTGTTCAGCATTTCTAGAACTACTAGACACTGGGCCACCAGAATGAAAACAAACCTTTTCCAGATTTTATCAAAAGCTGTAAATGAAGTTTGTAGAATCTCTTTTTCTCGCAGGCTACTTCCCAAGTACCATAACTCACAAGCATCCTTCACTCAAGAGCAGTTGTCAGCCTTTATACTTAAGCTAAGGTACCCCTTTCAGAAGGAGCCACAGGATCATCCTCATGGCCCTGTACATACCTTGCATTTTATTATATAAAATACACATTTTCCCCCAGCTTTGAGCCCCTTCACAGCTTTATATTTTAGCACTGAGTTAAGTGTTTAACTAATCTCATGGGCAAGTGTCCTTACCAAGCTCTGTTTCTGTCTCCATCTCTTTGGCGTTTTGCATTATAACCACACTGAACTTACATAGTCTTCCAAATGCTTCCTATTCCTGGGTCTTTGAAATGAGTTATTGACAGCCCCACCTCTCTGCCTTACTCATGTTTAAATCCTGTTTCTTCGGAAATGTCGTTTCTCACTCATTCTAAAAGAGGCTTGCATATAGTTTCTCAGGGCCTGTGCTGCCCACACCTCACACTAACAGGAATTTGTGACTACATGTATTTGTGTGATTTCTTGACTTCATATTCCACCAGGCCAACTTAGGGCCCATCTTCCATGTCACCATATGCCCTATGCTTAACATGCTAGTACAAATTTCTGCATAGAGCAAGCACTTGTTGGATGAAAGAACTGCTAAGCCAATGAGCAGAACTTAAAGACAGCAATCTCATTAGTCTAGCCTGAGGATGTTACATCTAGAATCTGTTTCTATTTAAATACATAGAATCTGAATATAAATAGAAGTTCTTCTCCATACTATTCAAAGATGAATTGGGAAATGGCAAGTGATATGGGGTGGACAGGACGGACTGAGAAGTGTATTAAGCAAATGCAACGCCTTAAAGATAATACTAGACAGCCATCTAAAATGACAATGAGACGATTCAACTGTTTACAGTGTAAACTCTGATGTACCATGGCTATGATGTGTGTCAGCACATTTGACATTTAATTCTGCCTACTTTCTGAAAACAAGTTTGGTTTTTGCTATTTTTAGTGTTTGATCTTTTAGCAGGGATGACACTAATCTGAGCCTACCATATCACAAAGAAAGAGACAAAACATCAAATGGTGTCTGGATTTTGCAGCTTCTTTCTTGGATTTTTATTTGAGCAGCACAAGATAGCAATGCCATAACCAGTCTATATTCTCTTATGTAAGCAACTGTGTGTCAGCAACTTGATGACAGACCATGGCCAACTATTAACAAACAAAGGGTTGCCTGCATCCCTCAAGGTGGCCATTGGGAATGGACAGTAACAGGACACCTCAAGGTGACACTTTCATCTGAAAGCTTGCAAGTTAGTGGTGAGAATGGGAACTCACTGAACAATATAGCATGCATTTGTTGTTAAGGACTCCTGGAGCACTTGTAGAACAGAGGGTTGATAGGAAGTGACAGATGGAGCATGATCTGTATGTTTGGATTTGCACTGCCAAGTGAGGCTGGAGGAGATGAAATGGCCAAGAAAGCATGGGTGAGGATGCACACTACAAACCACCACCTTTGCAATTTATATGTAAACATGAGAACAACTTATACATTTAATGTCTTTCCTACTCCTACAGACAAATCTTATGAGACATTTAATTCCAGGTAGAATATCAGCAATGGTGGTGTGTACTTGACACGGTTTATTCCAAACTCTAAAATTACATTTCTTCTTGGAGCTACAACAAACATTTCACTCAGCTGTAAATACAAATGGCCATCAAAATTTGGGTTTGAAGTGAATACAAAAATAAGAAATTAATAAATGAGAGAAAGAAGAGCAGAAGAAAGATGTCCTGACAGTCATGTAATGTCATGTAATAAAAACGTGTTTTAAGAAAAATGTCATTTTAATACCACCCTTAGAATTATGACTTATTAAATTTTCAGAAGATCAAAGGACAAGCCATTTACTTGTTTAAATGACATGACTATATAATTGGAAGCTGTATTTAAAGCATACTAAAAGAGAACAGAACCCAAGTATATTTGGGAATTGGAAATTATACCTGTAGAAAAATTTTTGCTTTAGCCTCATTAGCTAAAATATTTCAAGGACAAAAAAATGTGAATTTTGCTCAATGACAATTCCATTGTTAAGGGTCCCTCTGAAGTCATGCATGGCTTTGTGTATCTTTTCCTATCCTCACAGACTGAGCCTTGGTGTGGACCATGGCAGCACATTCCTCCATGTATTATGCATTTCCTCTTATGTTTTCAGTCTCACGAATACTACTCAACAGCTTATAATTATTTACACTTTGAGGCAGTTCTCAATCTATTGCATTCCTTCAAACAAGTTAGTTTACTCCAGTAATTCGAAACAATGCCTACTTCACCTCAAAAAACTGATCATCTGTGCTCATTTCAACTGACCAGAGGGTGAAATGATGGGGCCTTTTAATAGAAGGGGTTTGGAGTACCATTCTCCCTCTATGATTGAAAACATTATGTGAAGATCCTTTACAACTTAGCGTTTGCAAAGTGGGTTAGAGGTATGGAACAACTCTATGTCTTGGAACACCAACTCATCGCAAGCTAAAAGGGCAAACTGTTTTTGTAAAACTTCAAAAGCTTAACAGTGAATGGCAGGAGATTTAAAGCATGGCAGTTTGATAACTTCCAACATAATAGTTGTGGTATATAATTTATATGATATGTGGGTTTAACTTTCAAAGATGGGCATATCTGGAAACACTATGGAAGCCCAGTTGTTTAAACTGGAGTGAAAGAAATGATTACTATCTGTTTTCTACTATTTGATTCTCTCGGCACTTCATTCTATCTCTTAGTAGTATCCTTCCTCAAATAGAAACGCTTGAATAACCATATATGTTTAAGTAATTTCATTTTAATCCCACATAATCATACATAGTACTGTTCACAGGTTGACTTTCAAAACCCCATCTGGAAGGTCACTGCCTTCTTCTATGGAGCTTTTTTTTTAATGGACATTGATCTACAAGCACTGTAAGGGCAATCGATACCTTCTAGGTGTATCTTTAAAGAGGTAACTGCTGATTTCAGCTCCATCTGGAATCACAGATGAATCATGGAAAAATGCCTTATCCCGGATCTGCATCTGAAAAAGCTCCTCATCTCGGGTGGGCAGCTTTTGTGTCCTCGAGGTGAGCGGTAACAGGAGCCACAGCAGACAGCAGGGGAACAGCACCATCCTGGGCACAAGAGACAAGGGCTCTGGTTAGTTCTGCAGGCAGACACTGGGTCGGGTATGTGTGTGTGTGGGCGGGGGGGGGGAGAACTTCCCGAAGGGATTTAGACAGAATCGCTGACATAGCACGCGTCTTTGATATGTACACACCATTTTGACACGATTCTCCCATGTTTCATTTTTTTTCCTTCGAACTATTTCATGATATTGAGAATAGGTTCACCAGAATCTCAGACATTAAAAAAATATTTGGAAATGAAAGGACTTTTGATTCATTAACTCCCTGGATCCTAAGAAAGCAAATTAGAACTTCACTATGACAGAAGCCAATATTATCCTTACTAAGGAAATCCTGTCAGTGTCTGGAAACGTGTAGGACCACCAAGCATCAAATTGTACAAAATGTACACCCAAGGTTGGCCAGTCATAGTCACTAACATGTTTCAACTTCCAGCCTAAATCATAGAGACCCAGAGGAAGGTGGAAATACTTTACACATTTTTTTAAAAATCCTTGCTCAAATGTTGACTCAGAACTTTGTATAATATATTACTTATAATACTAGAGTTTCATAAATTAGTTTTTTAAGGATTGAAATGCTTAACTCCATCATTTGTAAAACAATTTGTTCAAAGTTATAAAGTGAGTTATTATGTTGATGTCTAATTGTTACAATTAACAAAAGTACATTTGCATACAAATTTGCATAACAGAAATTAGACCTCAGATCCCAGCCGTAGAACAAGCCACAGGTCCCAGTACACTGTCTTCCTCATGACTCTGTTTTCTGTAGGATGGCCTAGATAGGCACCAGGTTGACATGTTAAGTGAGGTTTTATTTCTCTGACGAACTGTTCTACTTTTTATCTTATAAAATTTTGTAAAGAATTATTTCCCAGGAATTCAAGTATTAGAAAAATACAATGGTTTTACACTTTTGTACTTTCCATAGTGAGAAAGTTAAATACTAATTTCTGTAATAATTTGAATTTGAGTGGATTATTTTTTTTTAAAAAAAGCTATTATTATAAACCTGACTATTTGGTCTCAGCTTTAAAACATAGTTTGACTTTAATTTTGTTTTTTGGGGGAGGGTATCATCAAAAAGAGAGATGGTTCAATGGTTAATAGTGCTTACCGCTCTTCTAGAAAAGCCAAGTTTTGTTCCCAGCACCACATAAGGCAACTCATAATAGCCTGTAACTCCAGTCCCAGGGAATCCAATCCAAAGCAATTGCCTTTTCTAGTCTTCTAGAATACCCACATGTATGTGGAATTCACTTGTACACACACAAAAAAATTTAAGTTTTAGATATCTAAAAGTGTTTTTTGAAAGCAATAAACTTTTTAATGGTGGTATGAGTAGCTCTTCACAATCATTGTGCTCAAAAGTTCATTTAAATTTCTAAATTTTGTCTTCTTTTGTATGTATTTTCCCCACTCAAAATATCTGCAGTGATGGAGTTACTGTTTGCAAATCTCATTTTGCTGACCGCCTTACTATATTTAGCAAACATTATGAAAGTTATAGCTACACCGGGTTACGACATTGGTCAGAATCTTTATACAGTATGAAGTAGGTGCTCTTATCATGCAAAAGGAACCTCAGTTGCATTGCTAGAGAGGGCATCCAATTGCAAGTAGAATCAGCTGCAGCACCTAAACTTTGCAGTATCTCTCAAGAAACCTGTGGGTTTTCATCTTCCATCCCTACTTAGTTGCACTGAAATTGAAAGAAAATTTGACAGATAACTGAGAAGGCTAGCATTTAGTTTTTGCCTTTTACTAGATGTTTGATTTTAGGCAATTCAAATGAACATTCTGAAAGTCAGTTTTCTTAGAGGACTGTGCTAGATAACCCCTGGGGAGCCAGTTAGTGGGCTTTAAACTCAGCACCTGGACCAGCTTGCCCTTAGACAATCAGCAGGCTGTCTGGGAGGTCATTAAAAGGTCTTTCTCTCAAATAATTGGGTGCCTGTCAATGAGAACTAGAAAGGACAGTGATGTCTAAGAGTAAGCTCATGTGAGATTCTAATAGAAGTCTACAAGAGTTATCTGAGCGAACCGAGGTTAAGACTCAAGTAACTTGTAATTGGTGAGGTTTTTGTTTTGTTTTATTTTGTTTTGCTTGTTTGTTTGTATCAATGATAGGTTTCTCTGCTGATGCAGTTAGCCAGATCAAGCTGAATTGAAAAGTAAAAGAACAAGTTTGTTTAAGCAAAACAACTCCTGGGTGAGTTCTCCAGTCCCAAAGATTGAGGGAGGAGAAAGTCTCATACCAATACTAAGGCAAGGAGCTTCTATGGCCTATAGATGAGAGGTGATGACATGTACACCTCAGGCTGGGTTTGTGTCCAAGAATGGTCAAAAACTGCACTCTGAGGGGTGGAGGCAGGGAGCTTTGGCTGCGGGCAACTTCAGGAGAGGGACGATTCCAGCTGCCAAGAATAGAGCTGGGATTTTTGGTGCCTTTTCTTTGTTGAAGACTACTCTCTGAGAGGGCGGGTTTGGAGAGAGAGGGAGGGAGAGAGAGAGAAGGAGAGAGAGAGAGAGAGAGAGAGAGAGAGAGAGAGGGAGGAAGGGAGGGAGAGAGAAATGAAGCTTCTCAGACCATGTGTAAGTCAACTAGAGGTTCCAACCAAACAACTTCACCCCACCAAACAAGGACATGGTGGGCTGAGCTCGATAGGTGCCTCGTCTTCCTCACTGCTGCCTGAGGTGAGTGGAGTGAAAGATCCGTATAGCATTTGATGTTTGCTCAGCGTGCAGTAAAACGTGCTTAGGAAGACTTGCTATTTTAACCAAATGAAACATATTTGGTCATGCCTCTTGGGGTAGTATTGTTCCCAGACTTTACGTCCTGAGAGGAGATGCCAGACAGTTAAGTTTCTTCAGAATGATTGGAATTTGGCCACTCTGGGGCAGCACACTTCAGTAGGCTCCTTGTCTGTCCATAAAGCTGTCTGTCAACTTTACCGTTCCACTTGGTGACTCAACCCCACCAGGCCAACCAATGCCTTGGAGTATTTGGGATAGCCCCAGGTGGAGAAAACTGGTAACACTGTGACTCTCAGGAATAGCCCAAAGGTGAATTTATATGATAAATTGGTAATTTTGCACCTGAAGTAAAGTTCATTTTGTGGAATTTCTGATGTGTGAAATCATGCTGGGCCTCAAAAATCCTATACTTTTGGAGCATTTCAGAGTTTTTATTTTTGGTTAAGAGATGCTCGCTTGTCAGCTGAACATTCTTGGAAGATAAAGCCTTGGTATACAAAAGTGAGACTTATCACTGCACATTGTCAAAGATGAGGATTCCCTAAACTTGTCTTCCTCTTTTAATTATCTTGTGGGGATTAGGGATCAGGAAGCCACCTGAAGAAAATGGCACTGTAGCTGAGGGATGTAGTCTCTCTGACCCAGGCTCTCACACCTTCTTTAGGCACTCACAAAACTATGCAAAACTAATTATTAACTTGACTATTATAGACTCCAGCTAAGAGAGAATAGACTTGATGTTTTAAAATTTAAAAAGTGGACTCTTCTAGATCTTAGGATACATGTGTTGAATTATTTTACCTCACAGACTCTTTGCTGTACCATGAACACCTTTACATCGTTTCTTCTGTATGTAAGTTGGTGTCCTTTATCCAACTTGCAGCTAGACTCGGCTTTTGTTTTATTTATCAAAACATCATATTTCTTCAAGTAAAATCCAATCAGATACACTTTTGTTTCTCACAACCATCATAACTGTCGTGCCAATTATGATGAACAAGGCAGTTTTTTTTTTTCAGAAAAGTGTTTAAAATTTGCATAACCTCAAAACACAGGAATTTATTATATCACACTATAGTGCAACATTTGAAACATATTTTTATTTTGTGTGGGAGAGTATATACATGTGCCACTGTGTATACTCAAATGGCAAAGGTAAGAAGATAATTTGGGGAGTAGGTTTTCTCTTTGAACCAGTTCTGTTCTAGTGATTGAACTAGGTTGTCAGGATGACCATTCAACATTTTAACAGATTATACTGAAGGTTTATTTTTAACAAAGTGTGTTTTGAGAAAGCAGCAAGAGTAATTAAGCATTACTTTGCAAGCACAATATGTAGATTTTTTTCCATTCATCTTTATACTCACTGATCAAAATAGATTTATTCAGAGATTGTTTAAATGGGGGTCTTAAAGTTTTATAGTTTCTTTAACTCATGTGTCTCTCTAAAGTATTCGTTCTAAGAATTAGCTACTTCAAAGACTTTTAAATTAGCCTACAGAACTACAGAATAATAGACCTCGTTTCCATGTTTTGACTCCTAGGTATCATTAGTTCTTGTGATCATTCCAGGCCTCCCCCTTCTCTTCTCCCATCCTCCTGGCCCCTTCCTTCCTCCCAATAGTCCTGATTTCATAGCACATGTGAGGAATTTGCCGCTTTAAATGAGCAACTGGAAATGCACTCCTATTTAGAGAAAGCCTCCCTAAGCCAGCCTCCAAGAACAGACTTCTAAAATTACAAAAGTGCCCTCTAATGTTGTGACTCCTCATGTTTCTTCGTTACCTCTCCATGTCTGTGGCTTATCTGGATTTAAAGTTTGAATGCAGTAACACTAGACAGGCCAGGCATGGTGACTTCTTCCCTCCCGGTAACCCTAACACTGGCAAGTGGAACAGATAGAAGCGGCAGGATCAGGAGTTCAAGGTCATCCTCTGCTACATAAGAGGGTTATGGTTAGCCCAAACCACAACAAAAACTTTGCCTCGAAGAAACAAAAACAGCATCCCTCTCTTCTCCCAAATAAAACGAATCGAGCCCCAAAGCAACAATAATTACAAGCCCACTAGTCAGAATTTCACGTTCAGAATGACTGCTAACAAGGCCACCTGGTGGATGATGTGGGGAAATGTGTCTGTGTAAGAAGAAACACTGTTACCTTTCCACCAGAGTGTAGCTCAATCAGATGTAAAACACCGCCAAGATGGCACTACATCTACGTTATAAACTTATGCAAATGAAATGCAAATACGTTGCACTAGGGAAGTGGATCAGCAAGGCTGTATGGACTATTCACAATCCAGGAAAAACTTCCTGCTGCTATCCTAAATACCTTACTTAGGTCACTGTCACGGTTTGGGCTGGAAATTTCTGGTGCCTGGAACATAGAGATGCTGATGAATCCCTGACACTGTTCCTGTTAGTGAAAGCCTTTCTTAAGTAGCACCCACCTTCCAGTGGAGATGGAAGAGAGAAGAGTATAGATGCCTGGATGTCCCAAAGTCCTTGTAATTACAGGTTACTGACACAGAGCTCCCTGCTTCCAAGGTGACTCCAGCTTGTGTCAAAGTGGCTAAAAACTAACCAGCAGACCTACTGCTAGTTATCTTATCATTGGGAGTAATTCGTAAGTCTGATAATTGAAAACTATCTGACTTGTGATAACGCCTGACCAAAAGTTTCTCCCTAAAGGGCAGCATGATGTAAATTGAAGACACCGACCTTCTTCAGCCATGAAGACCATGAAGACTCTTCCAAACAGCCACCAATAGCTCTCTTCAGTGGTATTACTAAAATCAATGCAAACTCATTCAACCTCCCATCACCAGTAATCAAGGTTCTTAATATCTGCGAAGAAACCTATGAACTTATTTGTAAAGCGTGGCATCAGGTGATGATCGCCATCCCATGTTATAAAACATAAGATCTAATTCATAGGTATAAATATGCTACACAAAGGATACAATTTTAAAATAACCACATCAAGATTCACTTTATACTACTTGAAATAAATTTACAGAGACCCCCAAGTCCCATAAAAGGATGACTACTCTGACTGACTTGAAGCAGATGCATCTGGAATAAATGAAATTTAATGTTTAATTACAGAGAGTAGAAACTGCATGATTATAATTGAGTAAGGATAATTTCAAGGAATGGTATGCCACAAAGGTTTCTGTTATTTTCTTTTCCTGCAAATATTTAGTCTTTTAAACTTCTATTATTAAACTTGAAGGTATTTGTTTTTATTTGCATCATCTAAGCACATGTGATAAATATATTTAAGCACTTGACTTAGCTGTAAAGGAAAATGTGGTGTTTGTCTAAGGAAGGTTCGTTGTATCTTCACTAACCTGCTGGCAGCCAGCACAGTATCCTAGAATGCCAAAACTTGTCCCTTGGATACAAGAGTCCCTTCAAGCCAGGAATGCAACAATAAGAGTTAAATTTCTAGAAGTGGCTCAATTTTGTTGTCTTTTCAAACAAGAAGAAAGTTGACTGAAGTTAGTTGATTGTTTGCAAAAATCCAAAAATATCCCCTGCTTTGGTTGAAGATTCAAGAAGAAAAAGGTGCCTTGTAGTTCGGAATTTCCTTATGTAAAGAGGAAGGGGCTGCAGCAGGAGGATCCTGATGTGTCCCATGGTGCGTTCTCAGCAGATGAGAATGCTACTCCCTTGCAAAGACATGTCCTTGTGTTCATAGAATCTGCTGTCACTTCATAGTACCATAATTATGAAGGGCTTTAGAGCTCATCATACCAGTGATTTCAACCTCCTCGAGCACTTCCCTCAATGACTGCCAACTTCATTCTGAAGGGAAATTGAATTAATATGAAAATGCAATGTAAAATTAAAAGCTGCCAAAGATTCAAATAAAATTTCCATTCTGTCATCCATCTGCTCTGATTCCCCCTGGTGCACAGTTCATGGCAGGGCCAAAGTCAAGGGCGTTCTAATTTTAAATGGCCAAGTGTCCAGAATCAGAACTAAATTAAAGAAGAGCATGTTTTAAAGGAAGTAATTCTGTCTTCTCACTATTATTAAGGCCAAGAAAAGCACAATGATCAACAGAAATGGCCAAAATAAATGCACCATAAATAGCTATAGTCTTTGATCTGGGGAACAAGATCTAGTTCATCAAAGGAAAGAAGGTTTGAAATGCAGAGGATGGGTGAATACAAGACATGATAAAGTGCAAAAGCAATGTGTAGGATAATAAAAAGTAAAGCTGGGACAAAACAGTGAATGCTTTTTCCCTATCAAAATGTCCTCTGATATTTGCAACTGACTGAGATAGCTGGTAGAATTCCCACCATCTTTAGGCAGCTAATGATTCCTAGAGAGAAAAGAGCCCTAGGGGAGGGGAAAATGCTTGGTTGCTTTTCTTTATTTTGTTGGATAACTGAGCCATTTTTTCCTGTTGATCTGCAATAAAATGAAAGTGGATTCCTGTGCAATGTTCCCAAGGCAGACCACTGCTGCACATCTCATTCTCTGCAGAGATGTAACAGCAGTTAGCTCCAGCACATATCAGCAGAGAAGGGGAGACAGCAAATGTCTCAGTTGCCAATGACTGTGTTCTGCAGTCTGCACACACCCTCAAATTTGACTGTATAGTTATTTTAGCTGATATGTCAACTTACCAAAAATTAAATCAGATGAAAAGGCTAATAAAATATTAGCCAAATTACTAATAAATGGCTTGCCAATTGCTAACTTAGTAACCAAACTGAGTTGGGTGATGGAGGGACTCAACAACAATTACAAAATATCCTACAAAATCTACTTCTTTTAAAGACATATTGCATCAATATTTTCACTCATTTTTTTTTAAATTCAAAGTCTTTGTAATGATTGTTTGCCATACCTCAAGTATTCATTTGAGGACATACCATAAAGTGCATATTTTAGGCAGAATGATAGATAGCATACAAATATAAACAAGAAAATAATAGTGGCTACCATCTGTTGCTTTGCAGAAGACTAGAATAGGCTTGTGTGAAAAAGCCCTCGGTGACAGCAACTTCAGGCTGAGTGTCTGTACAGTGTTTCACGGAGAAAATGACATTTACATTGAGATTTAACAGAAAGAGAAAGTGAGGGAAGCAAAGGTCAGGGGAAAGGGCACCCTTAGCAGAGAAATGTCTGGTGCAAAGGGCCTGAGGTGGCACCAGCTTGGGGTGTTGACAAAAGAAAAGACCATCAGTGGAACACAGAAGAAGGGGAAATGAAGAGGCAAAGTGGAGGTCGCTGGACTTTACAACCAGATCAGAGACTTTGAATTCTATTCTGAATGTGATACAAGGCTTTTTAAGCATGGCAGGATCTCTGGTAATCTGTGCTCTCCATCTATCTATCTATCTATCTATCTATCTATCTATCTATCTCTGTCTATCTACCATCTATCTATCTCATCTATCTATCTATCATCTATCTATCTATCAATCTATGTATCTATCATCTCCTATCTGTCTGTCTACCTGCCATTCCATCTGTCCATCTAAGCCATAACTTTGCACTGTGTAGGGGGTCAATTTTAGGGAAAGGGTGACCATGAAAGCAAAAGAACAAACAACAAACAAACAAAACAAACAAAAACAAAACCGCAATCTAGTTAAAAAATGCAGCGGAACGCTCTGGCAGCTGTTGATGGCAGAGTGAAGATGCCTTGGAGAGAGGATAGAGAATAGCAGGGAGATTTGAAATAAGTTTTTTACAGAATATATCACAGAGAATACAGAGGAGATAAAGACAGGATCAGGGTGAAACATCAAATATAATATGCCTGGAAGAAACATAAGAAATATGAGAATACAAATTAGGCAGAATTGATACTACCTATCTTAGATGCAGCTTTTTAAACTAATTCTTTTCTCATTGTTTTACATCTACTTGTTTATCTTATTTTGTGCATGCCACAGTGTGCATGTTGGGAGGGGAGTCAGAGGAAAATTTTCAGGAGTCAGTTCTGTCCTTCCATTGCCCTTCCACAGGTCAACGTAGGTGGTCAACTTTGACTTACTGAGCCATCTCTCCAGCCCAATTAATTCTTATGTTGAATAAAGTATTTGAGCGTAGGACAAAAAAGGAAACCGTTCTCTTTATGTGATGAAAATTCTGTGCAATGAAGCAAAAGCTAGGGTGTAGAGTGGTGAGATGTGTGACCTTAAAAAGTGAAAGTCTTAATTTCAATTGTAGTGCAAAATGGGACCTTCCAGAAATATGAAAGGCTGATGAGACAAACTGGGAAAGCAATTGATGTGTACACACACACACACACACACACACACACACACACAAATTGCTCCTAGTGAAATAAATGTCAAGTAGAAGGACACAAAACATTTCCAGTGCATGAATTTATTAAAAGTACCCATGGAACTAACAAGCCTGGAGCTGTGTTACTAGTGAGCTGGAGACAGAAAAGAAAAACAGACACAGAAGTTATGAAGAAATGGACTTGAAAAACATCTCTTCCTAAGCTGGGTCTTAACAGATAGCTAGAAAAAAAATTAAAATCCACCACATGTCACATAAGTCGACTCTACGAAAAAGCATACAAAGGGACCCCTCATTTCCCACCTTTGACTGTTTAACCCCTCAGTGTGCTATTCTATGATGTAGAATTCTATGATGTATTACTAAGCTTTATTAGATAGTGTGGCCTCATGGGCTAGTCATTGAACTCTGTACTGAGATGCACTGGTCCTGTTAGAGCTCACGGGCTAGTCTGGACCCTCTGCACTGAGATGCACTGGTCCTGTTCAACCTCGTTTGCTACTCACTGGACCCTCTACACTGAGATGCACTGGTCTTGTTTGTGAGTGAGTACAATAAAATTTAGGATAACAGAGAAAACTATAGGAGAAAAGAAGATTCTACAAAACCTTGTGGGCTCTTCTCTCTCCTCATCCATAAACAACAGCCTTAACTCTTCACCACTTTCTGTCAACCTCAGGTAATGTGTCACTTCCTCAAAAGACCATGAGCATTCGCTGTCTTCACACTAACCCACAAAACAAGGTATCTAGTTATTCAAGTTCAAAGATCCTCCCGTTTGTATGAGAAACCTGGCTCTGAAAACTGCTTTGGGGACTCTCCAGCTGTGTCTGCTAAACACATGGGCTGCATCTTCCATAATGCTTTGATCAAAGAAAGCTTTTCTAATGCAGCTCCTAGGGATGTAATTAAAACCAAGGCCCACCAACAAGAAGAAGCTGTTGCTTTAGAACGGCGAGCGTGGTGCAACCACAGAGCTCAATGGGCAGCTGGCCAA
Source organism: Phodopus roborovskii (assembly GCF_943737965.1). Classification (NCBI taxonomy): domain Eukaryota; kingdom Metazoa; phylum Chordata; class Mammalia; order Rodentia; family Cricetidae; genus Phodopus; species Phodopus roborovskii. The sequence goes on from NW_026126571.1 coordinate 13,084,143, forward strand.
GCACTGCTTGGGTACAGAGGCTGTGCTAACATCTGGCTGAGGGACCCTGATTCAGCAATGGACAAGATTTGTGAAGTGCTTGCACCTGCCAGGCCTGCACTGTCATAAGAGTGCCAAAGAACAAGTAAAGAACAACATAAAAAGTGTGCCCCACACAGAAAATGCAACCACCAATGAGTCTAGAGAAGACAGGGAAGGAGGGTCTTCTGGGCTCTGAAGTCAGAGAGGGCAGATGTGAAGAACAACATCTAAGCAGGGTTAATAAAGGCTAGAATGAAGTGGAAGCCATTTGGACTAGGTGTACTGGAATCAGAAGGGACTTTGAACAGAGCAGACTCTGGGGAAGATGCAGAGGGCAGAACAGTTGGTGGTCTCTCAGGCATCATACCTGGAAATCTGTCTATCTATATGATAACTGCAACTACTAGCCAAGAGGGATTTGCTGTAGTTGTTGTGCAGCAAAACTTATCCTGGGGAAACACTACACACACATATTTATTTACCCCAGAGAGACCTAAGTATGGATATCACTAAAGTCCAACTTGGTGAACCAATAAGTTTTATTGGGTTTACTTTCAGGAGTATGGGTGAATATGAAATGAATCAAGGATATCTACATCATCAAAGGCCACCCCAGCATGAATGATAGACAGCGAAACTGGGAACCTGGAGCACATGGCACAGCCTGCGGGCAGCTCCTCAGGTTAATGTCCTTTCCAGGGGCCTTAGCTGGTCTCACCCTATTCCATGCAGCACAGCTGGTTTCTTCTTCCAGGCAGCTGGTCTGCTCTGAGTCTCCTATGAAATTTAGTTTTTCTGAGAATCTTTGCAACTCAGCTTCCTTCAACATAGAGGGACTATCAGCTTTTATTGCTTACTTGGGCAGGGAGGAGCCTACTGAATCTGCTCAATTTCAGGGACTTCCTGAAGCTGTTTTGATTATTTAACTTCATGCTTAAGGAGCTTTGCTCCTTGATAGAATGTTTCAATCTTGGAGGAAATGTTTTCATACTGCTACAGTAGATCACAGGGCCAGGAAAACAGGTTGTAGCTCATGTCAGGTGAACAATAATAGGCTGGAGCTAAAGTGAGAGTAAAAAGATAAGGCAGAGGAACCTCCCAGCTCATCCCAATGACGGAAAGAAAACAGGTAACATCATGATGCAGTAACATCAAGATGTACCAGCAAGGCCGTTCTGCTTAAAGGAGTTGTTTAAAATGTCAGAGCTATTGCAACCATGCAAGAATGCTGTCCAACCTTCTGGTGTGAGGTTCCCAAACCGTGCTCTATAGACTCCAGGGAGACTCTTAGGATGGTGGCAAGATGCTATTTACCTACATGGTTTATGTTCGAATCCCCTGTGTTCAATGTCAGTAAGCCAGCTTGTGCTTATTAGGTGCCTATTGTGAATTCCCTCCCCAACCCCCAGGGAGGTGCTACAGAAACAGGGCAAAACCACAGTTTTTTGTTGAAACCAGTTTGTTTCTTCTTTAATTTTTCACCTCATTAGAATTGTAAGGATTTTATAAGTATTTTTGTCCCTATAGCAATGCTCTTCATGAGGCTCACAACACACATGTTTATGAGCAGAAATTTGTTTCTCCCCCTCTTTACACCCTTAAATGGTTACTTTTCATTTGCTTGCACATAAAGGTCACGGAATAAATATTTGCTATCTGCTTCTGAAATGCTAATATCAAAGACCAAAATAATCTAGACTGTTTTCTCTCAGAAAAACCCGGGAACTTTCTGGCATGTGAGAGGCTATAGCCTCTCAGTTCACTCTGGGCTCTAGACACATGTTCATTCTGATTTCCCAGTAGCGGAAAATGGCACAGCAGTGGCCTCTCTTAGCCAAGCTCCAGAGTGGGACTTGGGTTTCCTTCTTCTGGCGGAATATCCCTGTGCCATTATGGCTGTGAGCAGAGCACGGCTGTGCTCTGAGCCTCAGAGTCCATGTTTGATCATGGAGGTGTAGGTCCTGATGAGGCAGCTGGGGACTGATTTTCCCTTCCCCAGCCACTATCAATTGCCAATTGCTCTTCGGATGGGGGTGCATGAGTCCCTCCCCCACTGATGCTGGGATTTTGGTGGGCTTGATCATGTGGAGGTCTCGTGTTTTCAGTCAGAGCTGGTGTGGGTTTGTATCATGAAGCATTCCTATCATGACCAGAAAACACTGTTTTCACAGAGCCCCTGTGTTATCCCAGGCTCTTACAAATGTTTGCCCTCTGTTCTGTGATGTCCCCCAATCCTTGCAGGTAGAGCAAGTGATACACATGTTCCATTTAGGGAGAGAGCATTTCACAGTCTCTGTTATTCACTGCATTTTGACCAAGCGGGAGCCTTTGTATCAATTGCCATAGACTATAAAAAGAAACATCTGTGATGAAAGTTGGGAGCTGCGCTAACGTATAGGTATAAAGATACATATTTAGTGTATAGCTTAATATTATGTCCACATAGCTAATGGTAGTAAGTTCTTTTCTAGGGTTTATGGCCTATCTAGGTACAGGTTCTCGGTCCCGTTAAGAGTATGTTCATGGGATCCATTTTCTGCAATAGGCCTTAAACCCAACTGGAAAGTGGTTGGTTACTACTGTAATGTTTGTGACACTCACTATTGCATCAATAGGCACACCTTGCCAGGCCACTCATTATTGTAGCTTGCATAGGTGACGCTTAAGGAAGACCACTGATAAATTTGCTTGCCTAGTAACCCTTTCCAGCACTATGAAAAGCCAGCCAGTAGAGATAACGCTCCCAGGTCAATAGCACCTACATTTTTCTGTGCTATGACTTAAGTATATGGTGTCTCCAACAATAGGGTCTTACTATCAAGTTCAGGAAGATAAGCAAGAGTATTGTTTTTGACGGTCTGCTGACTGGCTAACAACTTGAAGGGTGGGAACTTATACCTAGTAGTGGGCTTCTTATTTGATAGCCTCTGGGAGAGGCATTAGCCTCTCAAATAGGACCACTCCATTTAAACTCTTCTTATATGTATACTTTGTAGGAAGCGTCTACAGTAGACTCTATTTCTACATGGTCTTTTCAGGTTTAGTCTTTGCTCCCTCTTGCCAATGCCCCCACTGCTCCGCTCCATTCTCCATCCCACTTACCCTCCTCTGTCTGCTTATTTCTTTCCAAGGCAGAGAGGATAGAACACCAGGGAGGAGGGGAAGAACTTGGCTTTTTGTTTTGTCGTTGTAGTTTTGTTTTGTTTTTATAATGACAGAACAGCAAACTCTTAGTGTTCTTTCTGTAGCCTCTATCCACCAGGATCTCTGAGGGTGTCCATAGGATTCACTACATACCACTGACTTACAATGGATCAGAAGTCAGTGGCTCAGACTTCTCACAAACATGTTCTAGGACAGGGCTTAAGATGTACATGATGAGATTACAACCCCAGGGATCAGTTTCTGGGATGTTCTGCATTGTTATTTCTCAATTAGGAGACAATTAAAGAAAATGACACTTTGAAAAGGCCAAAGATACAAACAGACCTAACAGTCACAATTAATGATGAGTTTAAAACAAATGGTGATGAAGCAATATGAGCTAAGTGTACAAATACAGAGATGACAAAACACAAGTACTAATTCCATGTAAGAGTTCAGACTCAAAATTATGTTTCCTTCGTCTCCCCAAAGCAGTAACATATACCATTAGACAGGCACTTTCTGCTTTGTAGTTTTCAAAGGAAAATACTATAGGAAAGGCTAGTAAAACTTCTAGCCTGAGCATTCAACAATCACTAACAAGATGGACCCTATCAAATGGAAAAAGGGCATAAAAACTGATATGTGATTGTTGTTGCTTTGAAAGTCTGAGCAAACGGTTTTATTGTGTTATTAAGGTCCTTCCACTTTTAGAATACCCGAAGTTTTGTTGCTGTTTTTGTTTTGTATATGTCTACAACAGCTCTCACTGTTCTGCTGAAATGTACAATTTCATCCATGTTTTTAGAAATAATTTTTTTTTCATAGAATTCAACTACCTTTAGTCTTTACCACTCAAGAACATCAGAGTTAACAGAATAAAATAACCGCTGAACTATTAAACACAATTAACTTGCAAGCATTTGGATTTTTGTTTTCCAGTGAAACAGTTACTACACACAATTTAATGCTTCAGTATTATAGGTTAGGTCTCAAGTAAATGTCCAACTCACTTTTGCAATCCCAAACTTTCTTATTATTTTCTACTTATAAAACAAACAAGCAAAACCTCATTTTATAATCTTATGCCTTCACCCTCTGATAAATTTTCAAGTATTTGAATATCTTTGTCAATTATAAATAAATACATACATGTAAATGCACATAGATACTTAAAAAACAGAACTGACAAAAAAAAAAAAAGTTTATCTTGCAGCCAGAGATTTTCAAAGCTGGTCATTCAGACTGAGGAGATGAGAATAGAGGCTAGAGCCATCTGCAAGAAGCCATTTCAAAATCACAAGTGGATTAACAATGATTGAAGCCTGCTTTGCCTTCGACGATGGAGCATCATGTATGAAGACTGGCTGGGTAGAAGATGCTGGAGATTATGTCAGCATGCACGTGTTTGGAAGTGGGTGCCCCATTTTACTCTCAGTGATTTCCTTTCCAAAAAAAATAGGCCATCTTTCTATATAGAAATATATGGACCAATACTATTTATCCTGTAACCTCTGTGCCTTTCGGGACCATTTTTACTTTCAAACTAAAGAATGCATTAAACGTAAAAAGTTGAAGATTTTCCCTTAAAATACTTAGTAAATTATTCCTTAAGCCAACTAAAAACATTTAGTAGGCAGCACATAGCTATGGTCTTGCAGACTAAACCAGGAATACATTCTCTAAACGTTTTACTTTTATTTATTTGTGTGTGAGACTGCACACATGTCTCTAACACATGTGTAAGTCAGGAAACATCTGCCAGAGTTTATTCTCTCATTTCATCATGTGGGACCCAAGGATTAAAACCCAGGTCCCAAGGGGGGGGAATGGAAGTTTTAATATATTCAAATTAAGCTGGTCACTAATTTCAAGTCATATTTTAAAGAATTTTTAAAAATATTTTTTTTTGAGCCAAGGAATTGGTGCTATATTTTAAAAGGTCTTGTGAGTTTAGGTGCCTTCATTGAGATAATGCCTTAGGTTTCTCATTAGCAGGGAGATACTTTGGATATCAAGGGACGTGAAAGCACTTTGTAAATAACCAGGGCTTATCTAGAATAATAATAATGTTAATGGATGCAAACATTGGCATCTGTGTTTAAAATTCAAAACACAGAAACAACTTTAGTATCAGTTAATACCTGACAACTTTGTAGAAAGCCAGATTTTCAAGGAAAGGCTCAAAATGCAGCACAGTATGCATAAAAAGTAGAAAGCGATTTTAAACTTTTAGAATACTGGAGTTTTCACATTGTAGTGGCATGCTATTTGTTGATAACTGGAATTATAAACGCCTATGTAAACAGCTACAATTATTCTCCACAGTAATGACAAGTTTATTTGGGAGCACCTTTTCATCTTCAGTTATTTCATTTCACTCTCATTTTGTAGTTTTCTGCCTACGTGTTAGCTTGCAAATCTAGAACATTGTATTGCATATGTGCTGTATTACATACGGTGTGACTTACAATACAGCGCTTATCATCACTAACTACAGTAGAAACAACTGTGCATCTCAAACGTGTCCTGCTCTGTTTCAAGGGTGGCTTGTGGACCGGGCTGGTTACAATTCCCGAACCTGCCTCTTGCATTCACTTAGACAGGTCAGAGCCTCTGGAGTGGTTACCTGGCATGCTGAGTGTTTTCCTTCTTTTGTGCATGAATAAGTGTTCACAAGGTTTCTTTCTTCACATATAAAATCAAATTTAAATAAATCTTTGCCATTTTATTTTCTCATCATGATGAGGCACTTATGCCTTTGCAATGACATCTGCTTTATAAAGTTGGCTGCAAAGTCAGTGGGTTTTACAGACTCCGGAAACCTCTGCATCGGTGGTGTAAAAGAGCATTTATATATTTCCCCGTACTTTAGTGCAAATATTCACTGAACCTTATCCTTCAGATAATTTGTCCTATCTAATTCTGGGCATCAGAACATTTTGTCTCAAATTCACACCAAAGAAACCTACAAAGATGAATTTGTAAGGCAAGTATAAAATGAAAATACATAGAAGACATAAAACTCCTCACTCAACACTCGGGGCTCAGGGAATTCTGTCAGAGAGGAGAAAAAAAGATTGTGACAGCCAATTGGGATGGAAGACACCACGGACACTGCCTTCCAGTCCTAAGAGGACTGACACACATAGGAACTCAGAGACTGTGGCATCATGCACAGGACATTCACAGGTCTAAGACAGATGGCATTCCAGAAATACAGGGAACGTGGACACAAGCTCTTATCCCTAATCAAAGCTGTCTGCACTTGACAACTGCTCCCAAACAAAACAAACAAACAAACAGAAAATAAAATAGCTTTTCCAGTGGGGTCTCACTTGGTATACAAACTACACTTAAGAGCTGGCCCCATGCCCAGCAGTAAATGGACAACACAAAAGGAAATAAATAGTATTTTTGAAGATGTTTTGTCTCATAATGCTTTGGGGGGGATTCTTTTTACTTATTGCTAATATACATTTTTACTTACAAAGTATGGTTTTCAATTTTGGGTTTTCATGGAGTACGTGTATGTATGTATGTGCATGCTTTTATTTGCTTTTATCTGTTTGATTACTTGTTTTGCTTAATTGTTCTGGTTTATTTTTTATTTGCCTGTTTGTGTCCTAAAGACAGAGAGTTGATGGGTGGAGAGGTGGGAAGGATCAAGGAAGAGATTAGGGAAGAAAAACTGTGATCAGATGCATTTTTTAATTTCCTGAGGGCATCAACCAAGCATGAGGCCATTGTATTTGTATGTGTGACCTATGAAGCTGGCCCTAGCTATAACTTTTGCTAAAACTCAAGAGACAGGGTTGTTATAAAAGGAAACTAAAGGGAAGATTGTTTGCTCAAAAAAGGAAAGGAAGGAAAGAATGAAGGAAGAAAGGAAAACAGGATGGAAAGAAGGAAAAGCTTCAGGACATGTATGTATATATGTATGTGTGTATACATATCCTATATTAAGTTGGTTTCCTTTATGTTTGGCTTTATCTATCTCTTTAAGATCCTAGCCTATATAATTTTACTGTTACTGCTGGTGCATTGTTGCATTTTTAGAGGACACTGAAAAATAAGATCATTTTTAAATTAATATAAAGTCTTCTTCCTGTCAATCCCTCCTTTGTAAAGCTGGATAGGGAACCTTCTGTCACGTCACCACATCTTAGCTCATTTATTACAATACAATCCTGATGCCAACACAGTTGCTGTTGGTCTTTATCTTCCATTTAAGAAGCAGCTTCGTTTCTCTGTACAATTAAGTTTTCAGAGGCTATTCCCACAAGTCACTTTGAACTTTGAACAATCACCAAGGAAGCAACTGGATAAAAACGAAACCAGGTACCAGCCGGGGAGTCAACACTCATGGCCCTGATCTTTGCCACTACTGTGGCAATAAATGTCTCTTCAATCGCTTGGTCTACAAATGTCAGAATCTATCCAAATATAAAGCTTTTGATAATGAATTCTGGTGAATGTATGTACTAAATGACAAGGACACAGCATTTAAAGCTATGTGAAGTCATGCACGCATACAACGTTTCATCTATAGACGTGAAACTACACTTACTGTGTTTTTTTTAATGCATTTTAGCATCAAGATGGATCATACACATTTATATTGTGTGGATTTACTTGTGTGATAATATGAAGAACATTTTGTTCCTGAAATAAAATGTGCAATGTTCTACTTGGCTGTGCCTATATGGTTCGAGGGTATATGAGCTCAACTCAAGAGAGTCATCATCGCCATCTCAGGATGTATAAACTGGCTGCGGATTGTGTTTTACCACAATGTTCTATAAACTGTAACTATTCACTTTCTGCAGTCCCTGGACACTTGCAGCATCTATGTTGGAGAGACTAGCCAATTCTAAATAAATATGTCGTTTCAAGTTAGCACTCCTTCTCAGACATAGCTGCTGCTGATAAATAGCAAAACACTTGAATACCTGTGACAATTACCTCAATATCACTCTTTGTGTTTACTGGCTTTCTTCATAATTAACCATGTTATAATTTTAAAAAATAGACATGTTCCTTCTTAAAACAAGATATAATAACACTCTACATACAGCGTGTTCTAACTATGAGTTCAGATATTACTGTTCATTTTATAAAAAGAAAATCTCAGCCAGGCTGGTAATCCCATCACTCAGAAGACTGAGGCAGGTAGATCTCTGTGAGTTTGTAGAACAGCCTGGCCTATGGAGGTAGTTCTAACACAGCCAGGGCAACATAGTGAGACCCTGTCTCAAAAACAAACAAAAAACTAAACTAAACAGACAAAAAGAAAACATCAATCTTATATTGTTTTAGTTCATCTCCATCTTTGTACATAAGGCCACTGACTTGGGGGTGGGTGCAGAAATGATGACTTCTAGTTGTAGATGAGATATGCATTTAAATACTATCTACATATTTTACTGCACATTTAAACTATAGGGTGTCAGGCATGGCAGCTGGAAGAGAACATTCACCTGGGTTCCTTAGAGTAACTGGCACAATTGTCTCTGCACTTCAGCCTGTCACCGATGTTGTGTTCCCAGCACTGAACCCCAGATGTGTATGTTGGCTATGTTCAAAAGTCTCCATGCTGCAAAGGCAGTGTCCAAGAGCTCCACTCAAATGAATTGACTTCCAAACCCGTGTAATCATGTTTCGAAGGCCTTCCACACTCTATAGGATCCATTCTTTCAAAAACACAAAAACAAAAACAACAAAAAACAACCTTTCTCCATTCTCACAACCAAAATAAGTACAGCAAAATTATTTCAAAAGAAGACTCAAAGCAGATGTTTGATAAGTTAACTATATTGTTTTACTGCTTTGGGGACTGCATACTCTGTCTTCAATAGAGTATACAAGGGATACTAATATGCTTCAGAAAAATATATAAAATATCAAATATGTGTCATTCAAATTTGAAATGAAAAAAAATGGCACTTGAAAGCCTCAAAGTATTTACCGACTGAATAAAGTCTATTTCCAAAAGATTGAAAGAGTAACAGGATTTAATCTTGCGGCTCTCTGTGCTCTTGGTACATAGTGCTGAGAACCGGGGACTTTAAATGAAGTCTGGATGGAATCTCCCTCAATGAGGTCCTTGCCAACAAGGACACTGTATCAGGGCCCAGTGTTCAGCCACTCTGTGGTCAGACCTGTTTCTTCATCTCAAAGGGATGAGTCCACGGAGCTAAGCCGCCCCTAACTACATACCCATCAAATGCTCTACTATTAAATTTTAAAATGCAAAACAAGAATTGTTTTACTTGGGACATTTATATTACCTATATAATTTTTATGTTTTATAAATGGTTCTGAAAGTGAAATTCGTGGAGTTGGGCTTTGCAGTTTCTCATTGGACTGCAAAGGAAGAGGGAAGGCCTGGTTTTGCCCTCTCTAGATTCAGGATCTAAGAGATAAGCAGCTTACAACAGAGCTCTTTGAGCAGCCCTGGGCAGGTGCCAGGTGACATCTCAGAAATAATCTGAAATGTGCCTCCCACTCTGCAATTATGGCCTATGGACTATTATTGACACAGCAAACTACTATATTTCCTTTATTTACTTTTCATCCAAGATGGAAATCAACAAAGAAGCTTGACTCTATACACCTTGTCATTTTATTATTTTGTATCAACTCCTAATATATAAGAAGTGGAAACTTCCAAACTACAGAGCATAAAATGCATAGTATGTTTAAAAGATGTATTTATTTTACTTCATGTGCATTGTTTTGTCTATGCATATGTATATGTATGCGCACCACATACATGCTTCCTACCCCCAGACGTCAAAAGAAGGCATTGGATTTCCTTGACCTGGAATTATAGACTGTTGTAAAGCACTAGGTAAATTCTGAAAACTGAACTCAGGTCCCCTGTAAGAGCAGCAAGTGCTCTTAGTCACTGTGCTGTCTCTAGCTTTAACACAGAGTGGTTGTGGGTGGCAGAGATTTAAATCCTAGCAGAGTTGTGCTTTAAAATCAGTTTTAAAGCAAATGTTTTGTGTTGTTAACTTTTTTAACAACTCAACTGTACTGTGTCTACAAGCAAGGGAATGGGCCGACAGGGGATGGATGCATTATATTTTTCAGAAGAAATCATTCCAAAGTAAATGCTTAGAGATCACATCAGAGAAACTATTTCAAGAATCATGAGCTGATGGAATGACTTGTGTTGTTTGTGCTTGCATTTGAACCAGCACAAAGACTGTGCCTCTTATGTTCTTCCTAGTGATTCGTAGGGTTGCTTCCTTAACTGGGTGCTTCTGTGAATTTACAGTTCTCAAACAAGACACGGCGAGAAATCAGGAAAAAAAAAATACTTATGGGAAAGTGTCAGCCACCTCATCCCAGAGAAACCAAGGACAAGACACCATAATAGAATCTGTGGAATTCACATACAATTCATGTTTTCTGATAACCACTGCCAATCTCTCCCTGTATTAACTTGAAAAGCTTGCATTCTAGTCGAAGCACTGGGTGGAGGCAGGATGTAACATAGTCAGCTGTAAAACAGAGCATTCTGACCTCTGCGTAGGCAAACTAGAACTGCTAAGAAGTCAATACCGGATATCTTTCCTTCAGTTCAAATAATTCGGTAGAGTTTTAAACTAAGTGTTTTTTGCCACCACAGGCAAAGTCTGTTTCATAATCCCATGTAAGAAAACCTAAAGTCAAAAGGGCCAAGTTCATAATGTTAATGAAAAAAATCTCTATATTACACAAAGACCAACCTGTTTTGGACCCCTGGCATGTTGCATTCCCCTATACCATATAACAAAGTTGTGGTGTGAGGGTTTTTTTTTTGTTTGTTTGTTTGTTTTCTTATTTTTTTTTTCTCTAAGAGTCATACCTTAGCACATGGATGCTCAGACACAGGACAAAACAAACCAAGGGTGGGGCTTCTCTTGTTCGTACAAGAATGGTTTGAAATTACACTTTTGTTACATCTACAGAGATAAAAGCTGGTGATTAAAAGGTGTTTTCATTTCTACTGAAATAAATGCATAACTTAAACCACATATAATTCATAGCAATTTAGGCCCATTCCAGAGTTCTAGCACTTTTTTATGATAGCTACCAATTTAAAAAGTGTTGCTGCCATGAGCCTGAGTCTTTGACATAAAAAAAAGTTTAATGAGGAAAAGGCTCTGGCATAAAAAAAATGAAAATAGGAATACAGACAAAGCTGCAGTCTGTTAGGTTCCACGTGTGTGGTGAAGATTAAGGACACTCATTTATAAAGCTGTGCAGAGAAGGAATGGGTAATGGCTCCCTATAAAGAAAAAAGAGGAGTTTCAAGGTTTTGTTTAGTGTGTGTGTGTGTGTGTGTGTGTGTGTGTGTGTGTGTGTGCGCGCGCGCACATACACACACTTGCGTGCACATATGGGCACTTACATGTAGGTAAGTCCAGGTGCCCTGGACTTGCAGGGAGTTGAGTTTATTGCAGTGGGTTCGGGAACAGAACTGCATAGCACCAAAAGCTCTTTCTTTACTGCTGAGCCAGTCTTCTGTCTCTGCAGCCCCGGAAGAGGAGTTTTTGATGGAAATTTGAAGCAGTACTAATCTCTATAACTTTGGGGGCCCGGCGTTCCCAGTTGTTCCACCGTCCCCCAAATTGGGATGGAGTTTCACAAGAGTCACTTTTAGAGAATGAGTGATGGGCTATTCTAATATAACCCTGAATATAGGTTTAGATTGAAAATGGGAATTGGGACCATGATTAATTATGTTGCCAGGTCTTTTAAACTGTGAAAAGGCAGTGATGAAAATGACATTTCATAGGGTTGCAGCCTTCTACAAGTTCACGAGTTAAAACTGGTACGATGACAGTATCTTTTTTGACAGTTGATTAATCCCATATGTGGAATGAATGTGGGGAGTTGTGGTGTTGGCCCTTTCGGAAACCACTGTAATAAGAGACTAACATAAAACCAACTGGGTGTAAAGGCAGACTTCAGCTAGGGCGATGGCCTTATTAGCACTCTTAATTTTTAATAATAAATACCGACCTCCCCCAGCATACTCTGTTCCCAAATGCGCATTGTCTTTTGCGCCCATCCATCACTATTTCGGGATAATAAAACAATTCAAATGCATCTAGTCCTCAGCAACAGCTCCCCCGGGAGGGAGGGATGTTTCATCTGTTTTATCTCTGAGACTTCTGTGAGCCCAGGAAGGGTTTTACTTGCTTGAAGAAGGCAGGCGGGGAATGGCGTGGGGGTCCTGTTTATTCCCACTGATTACTCCCCTAGTTCTCACAGGCACGAAGGGACCCGATGGGAGGAGTAGGGGAAGAAGGGAGATCCTCTTCTCCGAAACCGTGAAAAGGGGGCCATTAAGCAAGTAGAAGGAGGGGTAGAGAATGAGAAAGTATAGTGTTGGAAACCTGCAGCTCATGGCAAGTAAACAGGCCATTCATTCCCTGGGACTTAATGGATCCAAAGACAAGCAGTGAACAAATCGCCACCGCAAGATATTTAAAAGAACTGTTTCCTTAAAAAAAAAAAAAAAAAAAAAAAAAAAAAAAAAATCAAAGCCAGAGACTTTTCTAAGGCTCATACTTTCACCCCAGATCTTGGTATCTGTGAGCTAACTGTCCCCAGAGCAGAACCCTAAAGGGCCAAGGACCTGTAGAGGATTGGGGTGAACTGGCTTAGAAGCGCTCAGGCCACAGAGGACGTCGCCTCCCTGGTGCTACCGGAGGGACCTATTTCGGTAACTCTCACACTTCAGCCTGGGAAGGGGAAGGGGGGAAGAGTGGGGCAGAAGCAGAAAAGACAAAAATGAAAAGGCACCCCAAATCCAGCAGTTCCAGAAGTGCTCTGGGGGAGCAGAGTGGGTCTGAAAGCAGGCTGCTCCCCGGCGGGTACACAGACTGAGGAGGTCGCCACACAGGGTGGCCGCTGCGGCGGGAGGGCGTCCGGACCTCCGAAGCTGCTCTGCTCTGTTGCGGCGAGTATGCGCAGGACCCAGACCACCCAGCTTAGAGAAGTTTCTCTAAGGAGGCCGGCCTCGGTGGCAGGGGACAAATGAGAGAGCGCGGGGTCCCTGGGCGAGTCCCCGAAGATCACGACCACTGCCGCGCCATCCCCGTCTGCCGGGAGCCCGCCTTCACGCTCCCCGCCGCGAGTCCAGCAATCTTCGCAGACCCATGCGGGCCACCCGCCCCCCCCCCGCGCCCCTGCAACACCCAGACCCGCAGAACTAGAGTCGGGGAGAGGTCCTCCTACCTGGGGAGGAAAAGAAAAGCCCACCCTAAGCAGGCTAAAGTCAGTGTCCAGGCAGACTAGGATAAAGCCAGCGGTTCCGGGGACCCGCTGCAGCCCGATGCCGCGTGTCCCGCTCCCCATCCCTAGCGCAATGTCTGCCCACCTACCGCCGCTCAGGGCGTCCAAGCCATAGACCCGTCAGACAAGCCCAGGGAGAGATAGCTATGACCGTGCCCAGGCGCTTCTCATCTCGTCCTTCCCAGGGTTAGAACGCGCCTCAACCGGGACCCTGAACCAGCGCGTGGGTGCAAACGCGGTCGGACAAGATCTGCACCGGCGCGCGAAGACGTCGGGGAAGAGAGGATTGCTTCACCCTTGCTCCTTACCTTAAAGAACTCGCTCGTTCTTCCTAGAGGGAAAAGGGAAGTTTTTTTTTGATTTATTTCTCCCCGAGGGTGTGTTGTTCAGGGAAAGTCCAGGTCCCGGGATCCCACCAAGATGGCAAGCACCAGGATCCACGAGCTGAGGAGACCTGCACTCTAGGCAAAATTCGATTGTCCAAGTGTGCCAACTTTGTGGCTGGAGCTGCAAACTTCTAAGCCGGGCAGAAGGCCGGCCGCTGCAGAAGTTGCAGCGAGTGGCGTAGGCAGTGGCGCCCGGCCGGAGGTCGCGGGGCAGCGCGAGCTGATGCGGGCGCCGGGTGGCGGGAGGATGCTGAACCCGCCCGCGGAGCTGGGGCCGCGGACCGGCGGGCTCGCTAAGCACCGGCGCGGGCTGCTGAGGCAGAGCCCGGCACACCGGCGACAGAGGGGGCAGCTCGTAGGCGGCTGGCTGAGCTCTGCTCTCCCGAGGCTCCGGGCAAGGAGTGCGAGCTGGCTCCGAGTGTCGCTGCAGAAGCTTGAGCCTCTGCCCCTCCCAGCCCGCCCGCTGCTGCCCGCCGCCCCGCCTTCCTCTGCCCGCCGCTCCCCCTTCCAGCCTCGCGCCCTCTCTCCTGCTGCGCGCCAGCGTGCAACACACACACACACACACACACACACACACACACACACACACACACACACACTCGCTCCCTGCTGCCTCTCTCTCCCATGCATTACAGTCCAGCGACTAAGAGCTCCTAACACAAGACGGATGGGGGGCACACGGGACACAGTCAGATCCCTATCACGGCGGGGCGGGGGGGGGGGCATGTCAGGAAGGCTCATCTGGGACCTCCGCAAAGATGCACGAACTGACCAAACTCGCACGCGGGACCGTTGCAGGGTCCAAAAGCCAAGGGAGCAAGCACAATGGAGAGGAACTCTGGGCTTGGTTAGGTATAAGAAAAGGTTCAATCCTGAAGGCTGGAGGTTGGAGGAGGAAAGCTGAGCTCAGAAGGCAACTCTTCTCAGACCGCCTGCCTCAGCCTTCAGAGCTTTTGCGAACCCAGCCTCTTCGGCTTGAAATACAGCAGCTGTTTTAACAATTGAACCCTCCCCCCATAATGACCCTACAGGACCAGTGAGACCTGGCAGAAATTGTAAAGTCATTAAGGTTGACTAGGTAATTATGGTAAGAAGTTACTTAATTGGCAACCTGGCCAGAGCCTAGGCATGTGTGGGAGTGGGGTGAGGGCGTGGGTGTATGGAGTCGTGGCTGAATAGCTATTCTAGCAAGACTTTCTTCTTTTCTTCCTTTCTTCCTACCTACCTATCTTCCTTCCTCCCTTCTGAATGTGGCCTTTATGGTATTAAGTTCTAATAATATACTGTCCAGGATTTATTAATAGTGTCATTATTGAAAGGATAAAAATAGATTGTCAGTTTTCATTGTCACCAAAGCAAAGGCGAAAGACCGTACTGAAATGGTATTTACAACTATGAGTTTTATGTTAAACGCCATTGAAAAGTGAGCATCTTACAGAAGGCAGTCCAGCTCATCTCCCAAATTGCTGTAGCTGGGGAACCTACTATCAGAGGTGATTTGTGAAGTGCTTCCATCCCATGCCATGCCATATCTTTTGGGGGTGGGGGGAGGCTCGGCAGGTGCTCAGGGTATAGATTTCAATGCAGAACTCTGGAGGGTGGAGGGCATAAGAATGAGGGAGAAGGAAAGCATTCCACAAACAGAAATGAAAAGGTCCGGGAAAGTGTCAGAGTACATGGGTGGCCTGGGAACAGGGAGAAGTTAGGTGTGGCTGCATTGCAGGCAGAGTGAGCGAGGGCTCCCACCCCAGGCTCCAGCCCACGGAGTCAGAACTTCTGAAGGTGACTGTTAGGAGATAAAACGATTAAAGGGGTTCAGCAAGGGCAGATCATAAGGTTTTGATACTCACTTAGAAGAGGTCACTCCAATACCTCTTTGGAAGGCAAATAGGAGTTAACAGTGAGAAGGTGAACTCAAAAATAGGTCAACCAAGGAAGCTGAGAGTCTGGGGTCATTTCAGATACATTTAGAGTCTGCAGACAGGGGTGAGCCCTTAAAGGAAGATGGAAGAAAAGGGCATGCACTACTTCTAAGTTCTTTGGGTGGCACAAGACAGGTCAAGGTGCCATTAGCAAGGAGAAGCAATATGAGGATGTGTACACACGCCATAACACACACACACACACACACACACACACACACACACAGAGGCATATATAGTAATATATTCTGCTTTGTGTGTGTGAAGTTAGGCTACTGGTGATGTCTGAATTCAGCACTGTGTAGGCAGCAGGAAAAGGAGGGAGATCTCTGAGGGGGGTCAGGCTGGAATTTGGAGTCATCAGCACTCAGGGGTTTATAAGTCTAAGGAGATGGAGAAGGGAGGCATCGAGGGTGGGAAGGCAGGGGATTGGCCATGCCAGGGCACTGGTGCTACAGAGATAGGGAGAGGAAAGAGCCTGGCAAAGGCAAAGATAGAGACCAGGAAGAAAGCCAACAAGGCACGAGCAGAGCTGGAGACACCAAAGGAGTTAGGAGATGGTCGCCATCCTAGATTAATATACCCTGACTGAAGTGTGATTCCACTGAAAAGAATGAGCTTAGCATGCAGAGTATATTTTTTATTTTTAAATTTTTAGTGATGTGAGTGCGTGTTGGTATAGTTCTTGAGAAGGCCACAACAGGGTGTGAGATCTGGTGCTGGAGACACTGGTGGTTATGGCATGGCCAATGTGGACACTGTAGCAAGCCCTCTTAACCTGGTGGTGACATTCCCCATACATACGTGCCATTTCCTTCCTCCCATGTCCTCCCGCTGCTTTCTCTCTTCCCTTTACGTCCTCATTTACTCCCCCATTCTTACATTCTTACTATAGACTATCTACCAATCTCTCTGTTTCCCACTTCAAGAGCTCTTCCTGCTATCTCATGGCTTATTTTCTGCTTTTATGATGCACAAACACACACACACATCTGCATGCATATAAATAATGTCAAATCTAGGTCCTACATGTGAAAGAAAACAAGAATATTTATCTGTCCCAGTCTATTTATCTTGTTTAGCATAATGATTTCCATTTGTATCCATTTTTCTGCAAATGTCATGATCTTGTTTTTCTTTATGGCTGCATAAAATTCCATTGTGTATATATACCATTTTGTCCACACATCTGCTAATAGATCTAGGCTGTTTCTACTTCTTGGCTCCAGTGATTAGTGTATCAGTAAACATGGATATGCAAGTATCTCTGTGGTATGTTGACTCAAGGTTCTTTGTGAACATACTCAAGAATGATATAGTTGGGTCATAAGTCAGTTCTATTTAATTCTTTAATTAATTTATTCTTTATGTGCACCAGTGTTTTTACCTGCAAGCATGTCTAGCACTACTTGTGTACCTGATACACGCAGAGGCCAGAAGAGGGCGTCAGAGCTCCTGGAACATGTGATTGTTAGCCACCATGTAGGTGCTGGGAATTGAACCCAAGTCCTATAGAAGAGCTGCTAGTGCTCTTAACTATTGAGTCATTTATCCAGCCAGCAGTAGTTTCAGAGTTTTGTTTGTTTTTTTGAGGAAGCTCCATATTGAATCCCATAGTAGCTATGTAAGTCTACATTCCCACCAGGGATGAATAGAGTTCTTTCCTAAACTCACCACCACTTACTGTATTTTTGTATGTTCGTTTTTATCATACACATTCTGACTAGGGTGAGGTGGACACTCAGTGAAGTCTTCATTTGCATTTCCCTGATGCTTAAGGATGTTGAACATCTATTAAAGCATTTATTGTCATTTATATTTCTTCTTTTGCGAACTATATGTTCAGGTCACTATCACATTTATTGATGGGATCATGTGTCTTAACTCTTGGTGCTTAGAGTTTTTGGTGGTGTTTAGATTTTGCAGTTCCTTATGTATATTCCATTTTAGTTCCCGGTGTGATGTGAAGCTTGCAAACTTCTTTTCCATTTTGTAGGCTGTTTACTTTGCTCACAAGTTTATATTGTGCTGAAGATTTTCTTGATTTCATTTAAACCTATTTGTTAATTCTTGGGATTATTTCCTGTGCTATTGGAGTCCCTTACAGAAATCCCTATATATCTTGAAGTCTTTCCTCTTAGCAATTTTAAAGTTTGGGGTCTTACGTTAAGTGATGTGGGATAATGCTCTTGTTCACAGTAATGGTTTGTCACTCATATTGGTTTAATAAAATTCTGATTGGCCAGTAGCCAGGCAGAAAGTATAAGCAGAGCTACCAGCTAGGAAAATTCTGGGAAGAGGAAAGGCAGAGACACAGTCGCCAGCCAGATGCAGAGGAAGCAAGATGAGAATGCCTTACTGATAACAAGCCACGTGGCTAAACATAGATAAGAGTTATGGGTTAATTTAAGTTGTAAGAGTTTGTTAGTAATAAGGTTGAGCAATAGGCCAAACAGTTTATAATTAATATAAGCCTCTGTTGTTTATTTGGGACTAAACAGCTGAGAGTCTGGGTGGAACAGAAACGTCCACCTACAATTAAGGTCTTTTATTCATTTTGAATTGACTTTTGTGAAGGTTGAGTGATGTGGACCTAGTCTCATTTTTCCACCCGTGGAACATAATTTCCCAGCATTGTAACTTCAATCTGTCTATTCTCCAGTATATGCTGTTGACATAGGTGGCTTTAACTGTGTGAGTTTCTGAATTCTCTATTATAGTCCTGATTCATTGTTTACTACATGTCTGGATGACATTAACATCACTTTTATGTTGTCCATGTGTGAGGAATCCATCCAGATAATATCAGAGAGAGAAAGCAAGTTTACCAGAATAGAGACTCTGGCCTCATTTGTTTCCCTATCTGACCACTAGAGGAAAGAGACTTGTGAAGGATGTATTTTTATTACATCTATCATTCTTCTCTTCTGTGAGACACCTGGTCTGATTTATATGAACCGGGTGGACAGGGAGCATCTGAAGGTGGGAAAGGTCTACTATTTCTCTGAGAGCCCATTCCCACTGTTCAGTACCACATAGGCAGCCAAGTCTACCTGATCTATTTCATAGGACTGGTGAAGTGCTCAAATGAGCCTGTAACTCGGGAATTATTCTAAATTTCCAGTAGGAAGAAAAGTCTAAAAGATATTAAAGTGGCTTATTGATTCTGCCCCTTAAAAATAGACCTGGGCCCATGTGAGAAACTGTAAGTACTCAGTGAGGATATTTTTAACGGAAATGCATACAAGCATCCATTCTGAAACTCTGGATTTGCACTTATCACTATACTTGTTTTCTCACAAAAAAAAAAAAATGTATCATCAAATGTTTTATTTCTCAAAAAAGAAACCAGTGGCATTGTATTTTTATATTTATGTGATCTCTGTATATTTTGAGGACTTGGGCAACATGCCATATTAGATAGAATAGGCATTATTTAGCCAGTCGTATTTAATTCTAGTCTTGACAACTATTTGATATAGAGTATAAAGCTCTCTAAGTGTTAACACTTTCATAATAAAAATATAACAAGTTATAATTTATATGTTTCATGGAACAGTATTTCATATTAAGATCCTTGGTAGGCATTTGCTTGTTTTTTTTTTTTTTTTCCGAACTTCTACATGGAATCTACAAAATTTACATTCAATGAATTGAAAAATACTGGAAATTTTAGAGTAGACATTAAATTTATTTGGAAGGATTCCTACTTCAAGTCTGTGTCTTAAGCTCAGTGCCCCAAGTATGCCCCTGCCTTATCACTGTAAGATACTGATTTGCCTATTTTCCTGTGGTGATGTTAGTTCTAACAGTACCAAGACACTGGTGGGAAACTGTGCTAGCACCTGATTGAAGGGTGCAATGTCACGAAACCTTTTTCATGCTTATTTCATTTTCATTGCCACAAATTTCAGTTACTCTTAAAAATGCCTTTGATGAAACAACAAAAAGTATCCATTTATTGACATTTCAGCTCTGTGTCTTTTTAATATTTCCCTGTGGCAAAATGGGCAACGCACACAAGCTCTTCTATTGCATACTAAAGTCCACACAGTGTCGATCCTGAAATGAAATACTTCAATAATTGAGTTGTGAGATGAAACTGCTTTTTTCCTGAAATAGAGACTTGAAGAATAACTGGTAAACAGTCTGCGATTTTGATTTGTATAGTGATGGACCCTTGGCAAATGAATGAAGTGCCTGTCTCTTCGCGGTAATAAGCAGCAGCATTTATTTTCAATGAAAACAAAATCTGAGCATGTACAGAGCTTGTGTCTGTCCCAGGAACTTGGTAGCTCTCTGTGCTGAAATTGAAGTTATTTTGTATAACCATATGTATCCATATTTGCCAGATTTGCCTAAAATAGCAAGCCGATGTTTTCCAAACAATGAACCATTGAATCATCCGAGTTACAGAGCCTTTCAAAAGACACAATAAACCACTGAACCTGACTGTATCACAATGTTAGAAGCTAACTGAAGTGGCTTCATGTTTTTTACATTACGATTGTCGGGTTTAAGAACCCAGTCCTCAATGAGGAAGAAAACATTCAGAATTATTGAAGAAGATATTAAAATATTTTTTTCATTTTCCATCTACAAGCCTGTACAAAACTAGAATTTCCTCATTTACTCCAAATGAAAGTAAACATTGCAAAGATTCCATACACAAATGATATGAGGTACCAACTGTCTTCTTCTAAGTTGACAATGAGGAGACTTTTTAAGATAGAAAACAATGTCTTCCAACTTTCCTGTGGATTGGGGGGGATGGGATGGGAGGGTGCTTGGGGAGCATGGGAGGGAGGGAGTTAGGGAGAGAGAAGAAACTGGGATTGATATGTAAAATAAGAAAAAAATAAATACATTTTTAAAAAATTTTAAAAATAATAATAATTTGAAAAAGAAAACAATTGAATTGTTTCCTTTGGAAAAGGTAGTTATTTTCTCATGAAATGCTTTATTTATTATTTTTAAGTTTATTGTAATTACCTTGAAAGGAATATTTTCAAATTTATGTCTGATTCATAAAATAGAATATTAATTTTAAAAATAGCTCATGAAACTAAAGCTCCTTGGGGTCCTCTATCATATTAGATGATGTAAGGACCACTCTAAAGTGAAAAAAACAATATCATAAGAAACAGCCTCAGTCACAAAAAAAAGAATAAAAGACCTTCAAGGCTTGGACATCTTCATCTCCACTATAATTTTTATATTTGTTAGCCACCCACCAAATGTAAGTATAGCCTTTAGTATGCAGACATACTTCTTTATTATGTGACAGTTGGCATTCTCTTCTGGGGGTAGTGGAACAGGAAAACATCCTCCAGGCTGTGAAGCTTGGATAACGTAGACCCTTACTTGGTTAAGGTAGGCCCTGCTGGCTGAAGGTATGCCAATCTGTGCATTCCTCCTCTACTCAGCATACCCTGTCTCTCCATGCATGGCATGTTCTCTGCAGTTCTGTCAGACTTTATGAAGACTTGATCACTCTGACACATGTAGCCAATGCAAAGAGGAAACAAGTTCCAGCTTCCATTCATGCTTCCTGAAGATGTCCAGTCAACTTCACAGACCCAGCACTTACTCCATGCCACACACTGAGCTGGGAGCAAAGGAAAAATGAGTCCCTTTCCTCGAAGAACCTGCGTTCTAGTGGAGACATGTGTAGTTCGCATGGGGCACGAAGAAATAGTGAGATGCTGTGGAGGAAAATCTAGGGAAAGCTTGGGAGGGTGGAACCCTGGAAGGGTCATTAGAGAAGATAACATTGGGGGTGGGTGGAAGGATAAGGGTACTTACCTAGCATGCGAGAAGCATAAACTTGATTTCCAGCACCATATGCAGATGTTTCACACACACACACACACCCAAATTTAAATAGAAATAAAAAAGATGGCTCTGTGGCCATGTGGGCAAGGATTGGAACAAGAGACAACATAGATTTTAGCAAGTTCAGAGATACTTTTTACTCTGGAAAAAGTTTACTACTGTGGAAAAGCACCTAATATTAAATATATGGATAATGACACATTCCATTGAACCTTAATTTTATTAGAGTATTTTTAAACTTTATGGTATATTCAGTTATATTTAATTTAAATCAGAATGCTCTGATCATATAGAAAGAATCATTAAATTAAAAAGAAATATTAAAATTTGTATTTGAAGCCTCAAATACAGTCTTCATTGATTCCAGGGATAATTCAGTATCCAATATAGAATTTTTAATTATTTTTTAAAGTACTAAGCTCATGAGTTTGTGCAAAGTACTCGGTGCAAAGACATCTAAAAACAGCATTTTCCCCAGAAATCTGTAAAGTGATATTGATATATTTTTCATCCCTTTAGACATTTAATAGTTATGTATTAGGTGTCTATTACCTTACAGAGTCTAGAACATAGGATTCAAAAGATAAATGCGGCCCCCGTCTTCAGAGAGCACACTGCAGAGCAGACGTAGCTGGGTTTCATCACCGGTCACAGCCTCCAACCGTGAATGACAAGTCCAAAGGAAGAGTAAAAACAGGGTGTGATTTTCTTCCTGCTGGGAATAGTTTGAACTGGCATTGAAGAGAGCGAGAGTGCAGAAAGCATAGCAGTGGCACGGAGGGAAGGCTCAAAAAGAGGAAGTAGTAAGGCATACTTGAGAGGCAGTGGGCAGACTCTTTTTGTGGCAGTGGATTTTGTCTGTGGAATTCACTGAAGGAGAAATTGTTCCGGCAGCCAGGCATGCTGGAAACACCATGTTAGAGGCTTGGGCTTCATCCTCTTGGCAATGCACAAAACCTAAATATAAAAAGCAAGAAAACAAATACCATTCTCTACACTTAAGAAGGACGCTAGTGTCTTATAAAAGAGATATTCTTTTGATTTCAAGAAATGGGTCTCTCACACATAAAATTGCTATTTGTTTCAGTTCAAAGAATATACCCTCCCATTCGATCCATTGCCTGTGGACATTTTTATTAATTGACATATTATACTTTATCAGTTACATGGTAGAAACAGTCAAGCGTGTTTTAATGTGAATCACATTTCCCAAGAGCCTTCCCTGTTCTAGAGCCCTTGATGGCGCACAATCTAAGACCATGGTACCCCAGAACTCTCTCCTAGGGTAGCTCTGTGTTACTCACACAAAAGCAAATCATGAGAGCCTAAGCTAGCAGACCTTCCGTAAGGCCACCGAGGACACAGACACACAAATAAGAGGAGCAAACACAGCAACAGTTTAGAGCATGAAGAGACCCCAGTGAGGTGGATGAAGAGTACCTTCCCCACAAGTAGAACTCAGGGATTGTGTGACAAATAACACTCCTATAATTGAATTCATGTGAGGATGGCCTTATTTTATCCATTTTGTTTAGATGTGGTTAAGGAAGAAATGTCTTTCATGGGAGAAGTTTGGGCCAAGTCCCTCAGAGTTACTTGCCATTGATGTCAGTCTGCCTTAGGGCACACCGACACAAAGCTTTCTTATTTTTAAATGTCACATATCTGAATGGACATAAATGGAGTGGGAGAAAAAACACAGGCTTCTGAGCCAGAACTTTTGGGTACTCATAGAGCTTTGGGGCTATGTGAACTTGAAAACAAAGTCTCTCAGAAGCTGTTGTCACTCATCTGTAAAATGGGCAATAACATTTCCCTCATAGTAGTATTTTCAGGATTGATAATTAGTACCAAAATTTTGCCAGTTCTTATTCTCTGGCTTTAATTTCCCTAAAATGCACAGACTAGCTGCCTCTTCCTGATTAAGAAACCATCTGTAAAGGAATAACAAAATTAAAAGAATCACTTGGGTCTGGCACAGTGGATACAGGTGACACCTTCAGTTTTGACAAAATGCACAAAGACTTCTTCCTTTTACAAATTTGATCTCACATTCCTGACACACTGTGAAAAAAGCATAGCAATTTTTACTTCTCAAATGACGAAGCCGAGGCTTCAGGCCATCCACAGCTGAGCCAGGATCTGGGCCACATTGTGACCACCAATACCGTTTTCTCAACCAACTCAGTCAGTCCTGGGAAGGTGCCTGGAGCTCTATCAACTACTTTCAGGCTCGTTTTTCTTTTCTTGGTCTTCTTGTGTTAATGGGCATAAAGAGAAAAGACTTTACCACGAAGTAGGTCTGAGAGCCCCTTGCTAACACCTGATAAGAATGAATAAAGCACAGGCATTGTTTCTGCCAGTGTGTGGCTGTTATCAATGCTAGCCCCAACCTTCCAGACCACAAGTCCAGAAGTTCAAGTCACAGTGAGGCAAAACATCCCATACTGACTTATTTCGCTCTGTGACTCTTCTCTCTTATCTGAAATCATTTAAATTCTGTCATTGCCCTAATACGAATCCTGAATACCTTTAACAAGCTTGTCTGTGAAATGTAGTTTAGATAGGAGGGCTAAGGCAATTTTTTAAAAAAGATAACCTGTGTTCCTTATAAAAATGTATGCATGTGGTTACATGTTTATACCCTTGGTTAATCAATTTCCAGTGCAAGTAACTTGGTATCCTTGGAGCTTGAGTATTTAAAAAGAAAATGGTATCTCTACATTAATGTGTTGACTGTTTAATATGTTATGCTTAATAATGTTATGTACTAGGTGATTTGTGCATGCCCACAGCCATCAGTGGTCAAGAAAGCCATTTTTCAATATGTTTATTTATTTTGAGTCCCATTTTTATAACACTGCTGAGATTGCTCAGGAAAAAATTCCACTTAGGAAGTGCTGTCAGTCACTTCCCATTCACACCTCCCCCCTTCTCTTCCCTCCCTCACACCACTCTCCTCCTCTAGGTCCATCCTCTTTTCTTTAAGTTTTCTTTGGTTTGCACATACTCCTGCCTCCCAATTGCTGGGACCAAGATATGCCATTCTCATGGCTTTGTTCTCTTTTGGAGAGGGTGGGTAGATGCAAGTTAGTGCCTCACAAATGTTTCAAAGGGACTAGAAAAAATAAATAATAAACCAATTCTAATCACCTTGAAAATCACTGTAAACTACTTCTTGTTATAATCGTAAAACTGCCCTATCAACATAAAACTTCATCCGACGGTGTGATTTTAAATTTATATTAAGCTTACAGTGTGTTATCAGACTCAAATATACTAAGGTGATTGCATTAAACAAATTAAGGTAAGTTTTGACACATCGCTACTAGGAAGATAATGTGTTCGTATTTCCTTCATTGCCAAGTCAGACCCTCAGCGGACTCAAACATGAACACCATACTGCAAAATTCACAATCTGTATGTAGAACAGAATAAGGAACAGACATTTGTTCTCGTCTTCTGAGAGCAGCTTCTGCCTCTGGGAGCTTAGGGCTGATCCCATGGCCTTGTGCTTGCTAAGTAAGGGATCTACCACTGAGCTATATCCCCAAACCCTAAACGTACCTTCTCAACCTCATTATGTTCTGTTGAAGAAAAACTTGTATTATTTTGGGTCACTTCAAAAGAGTGAAGACATTTTGCCTGAATAGTAAATTGTAATTGAATCGCCAAATGATTTTAGAAAAAGAGGCTCTATAACAATAGAGTTTGATGTAACTGAAAACTATTGGTATTCCAGGGGTGGGGGAATCATATTTTCTCTGGTACAAGTTTAGATTAATCTAGCCTGAAGCCTCCTCATTCCTCTGGTTTGACCCTTACATGTAATTTTCTCTCCCCAAATACAAAGACTTGAATTTGTTCCCTTTCCTGTTCTTGTTTCCTTGGCACCTTGGTGCATTTCTGAAGCCGTGCATCTCTAGTAACGGGAAAATCATTTCCGATGTCCAAGCTCAAACAACTCAACCGAAATCCAAAGGAGTTCTAGTTCAAAGAGACTACTAAAGGTGCATACTCCCCTGTAATTAGAGAAGTGAAGGGAAATCACCATAGAGCCTTTGACCAGAGCACCATAGTGACATCATTAGGCTCATGTTGGTGCATCAAGAAGACAAAAGGAAGTACAGGGCAGCCGCAGCCCTCACAGGACACCTTAGGAGAGCCTCAGAGGATGGAAACACGGAAGCTCTTAAGTCAGAAGAGTCTTCTCAATGAAGAGGGGAAGTGAATTGGATTGTGGATTTGAACCAAGTGGGATTTCAGCCAATTTGCCTGAAGGTAGAATTTCCCCAAGGTTTTCTGCATTTAAACACAGCGTCTACGATTTCCTATGTGATTGATTTGTTTAAGATGTAGACCCTCTCTCTATGAAATAGCTTATTTTAAGAGGAAATTAACAACCTAAACAACAATATCAGTGTCATGTGCTGGTTATGTTTTTTTTCTTTTCCTCGTACACATTAAAATAAACATTTTTTTTGTAATGGAATCACTTGAAATACCCTTCTGCCATTGTTTCTTGTATGCATTGGAGGTGAGATGCTCGTAGGCTCTGAGGAAGGCAGGGCTTTTCTCTGACTTCTGCAGTGGTGAGAAGTGTCTGAAAGTGTTTAAGGGAAGGCAAGAAATACAGTAGACAGTAGTGGACACAGTACTAGGTCTGCAATGGGGGCATGACTGGCCTGAGCAGAGGGAGGGGAGGAGAGAAGCCCCTGAGGACTTGTAGAAAGAGTAGATAGAACTGTTTGCTTCTGTACCCTTTCTGGTCAAAGCGACTTACAAAGATTGTCGCATTCCAGATATGAGGAGTTAGACTCCACTGCCACTGGAGGAACAAAAACTTTTGGGTCACATTTAGTGTACCACAGCTCATAGGCGAAAAGCTCAGTATAGCTGAGTACAGCATCAGCATAAATGAAGAGATTCTAGTGACATGATCCACATTCCTTTGAAGACATACCCTGTTTTACAGAATTAGGTAATAAAAAAGGGGGAGATTTCTGAAGTTTTACGCTCTGTTCAGCTGAGGGAGCCCATCTCAGATCCTGCCTCATATGTAAGTATTCACAAATCCCAGGCATTACTTTTGTTTGTGTAAGGTAGAAAATCAAACCTACAATATGGATGGAAAGAACAAAATTAATGATCAGTTTGGTTTATTTCAATCTAAATAAGACACAAAATACATTGATTTTATTTAAAGACTCTTAGTGGAGTAAACAACTACTCCAGCCGTCTGAGCAGACGCAATCAGTAGAGTCTCAGCCTTAGCATCGAGCTGAAGGGAGGACTTGGATCTCACTCATTAATTCCCAAGCACACAATTAATTGCTATGATAGTACTTCACTGAACACTTCTAATATGATATTGACACGTCGAAAGTATGGAAAAATGACAGTGTCAACATTCCAGCAACAAATGTTTAAGGAACAATGGAAAATTCCCAAGTCTGCCTAAAGCAATAAAAAGTTTTATTTTTCAAACTAATCTCTACTTTGGAAAGGGTTTTTTAATGTTTTGTTTCCAAAGTGTAAACATTCAAAATGCTTTTTAAAATTTTTCTGTACCATTTTGTACCCAATATTAAGCTAATTTTACTGGGCTACAACATACATTTACCATTCTGCCTGGTGGTCCTGAGGGGAACTCTGTTGGGCTTATTTTGGCTTTGCTTACTCTCTGCTACACTCTTCCAGTGAGGGGCGGTGGAACACAAGGCTGGGGAAAAGAGGGACATAAACCTTCCTTATTTGACATTTGAATCTGACCTTAACTACCTGCTGTCATCTGCTTCTGTGTTGTGATAGTTTTTCTGGCATTGGCAACGTTTTGTAGACTACAGTTGATGGGCTTTTGTCTGTCTGTTTTCCAACATTTATTATCAGCCTCATTACAATTCCTTAGACACATCAGTACCAAAGGACCAATCCCCTCTGCTCAGAGTTCCAACGCTCTTTCTAGCATTGAAGACAACTAGGATTAGGTCAATAATGCATGAGCCTCGGAGACCAGAGCTGCCATCTCGCAGTGGCTCCATGTGTCCATCTCCAAGCTTTGGGCTCTAACACTTTCTGTCTTCCACCCCACAACTCTTTCCCAAGCTGCATATAAGGGTAGACATAATATTGATTCTGCGGTTAATCTGCTTATTATTTTCGTGAATATGATGCAAGATAAATAGGCTACACATAAAAAAGTCTGACTTCAGGGCACTGAGTTTCAGTCCCTCCTGGAGTGTGTGGCATAAGGGACACAGATAAGTTATGGTTCCAAGCACAAGAGATCCACCACCATTTTGGGGTTTTCTGGCTTTTTTTTTTTTTTTTTTTTTTTTTTTTTTGCCTGCTGTTCCTGTGGGGACACAACAGGGGTCAGGGAGTAAGAGAGTGGTACTGTGTGTATTGAGTAATGTCTTTTGCAGACAGAAGTCTTCTCCTTGACTGAGAGGTTCTTAATAGTAAATGCAGTTAGTCATGCAAAAAGGCCAGCTGTAGGTGTCAGCCATGGGTGTCACTGGCTTGAAAGGTGCTAAGAGGAGCCTCAGGCTGGAAAGAGGTAGAGGGAGCACTTGGAGAGGTTTATGAAAAGTTACATAATAGTTTGCACATAAATAAACCCATGGGAGGACAAACAAGAACATGGTCACCTCTGCTGTCCCAAGAGAACTCATCCAAATGGCTGGGTACTCACGGGAGAGACTTGCCTGCCATTGGATATCGGTACTCATGGAAGTTTATGCAGCATTAATGTGCCATCTCCTAAAAGTAAAAGTAAACCATATGTTTAATTCATATTTGTGTTGCTTTTTACAGCTTCTAAAAGCCTTTCACAGCCATAATTCCCTTTGGGACTAAACATGAAAACCAATGAAGCAACGGCTACAGGCACTGGGTTTATATATATTTTACAGATGGAGAAGCTGAGGTTCAGAAAAGTCAGTATGTTACGTTAAAAAAAACTTTCATCTGTCAAAAATTGCCTTGCCATAACAGCCAATTCTGTGCCCAAGGGTAGCACTAGATTGGTTAAGTGGCAGAATCCAGTATGTCTGTGACTAGATATCACCTTCTCACACTCTAGACGGGTTTTTAGAATTTTCTCCTTAAATATCTGGGACCTTTAAAAGAACACTGAAGTCCTTCAAACACAGAAGATTTAGGTTTCCCCGAAAGAAGTTTGTTCATTGATCACACTTCTTTAATTTTGTTTCTTTATGAAGTCCACCAAAATATATATCGAAAACCATTCATGGTACCTTAGGAATGGGAACATGAGGGGCCAGCGCAATCAGTGGGATGTGGTCAGTAACAGCAACAGGGTGAAATGAACCAGGGAGTGTAACAAATGACTATCCACATGCTGAATGGGGAGTCGATTACTGGGGTGGGAAATATGTTAAAATGCTACCCTCCCTCTTGGGCCTCCCTTGCCCTTATGTGTAAAATAACGTTGAAGAGGATGGCCCTCTGTCTAGTTCTTGCTGGATTAGGACTGACACTTTCAGTAAATAAGCCACAGTACTGCTTATTGATTTTATCATGTGGTTAACTATTTTGGATAGACAAAAAGTGTTCCATCTGATGAGCATCTCTAAGCTGAACCACAGAGACCATTTCAACTTCTGAATGGAGAGCGTGGTTCAGCAGGAAGTCAAGTGACTTCCTAATAGTTCAGTGTAATCTATGAGAAGTTATGTTCTCAATGTGCTAGGATATGCTAACACATATAACATACAGACTTCCCCTGAGCCAATATATTTATTCTACCACTCTTAGAAACCACTGTTGGTATCTGAGGATGACCTGAATGTCAAGATGTAACAACCAGAGTAGATATACCATCTCCGTACATACAAAAGCAAAATGTGATAGAATTGCTTTATGTGTGTGACTTACTATTAACTTGCTTAGATGACATTATCACTGTTTTACAGAAACATTGCCTTATAGAAAATGGAACCATCTAGATAACTTTTTCTCAAAAATTTAATAAATTTGATTACTATAAAATATTCATCACATATTGTATGTATGATTGGGTCTTTTTTAACATGTAACTTCTTTCTGTGTGCAAACAGTGTGATACTAGCTGGACATGAAATAGATATAGTATCTACAAAGTAATTTATGAGAATACATGGAAAGAAATAGGTAAAACCAATGAAATACAATCCATAAAGTGTGGGATGCTTCTGGAAGGACATAGGATGGATCCTGGACAAAGATGCAATGCAGGATTACTCATCCTGCTTATTTATAGATCCACAGTGAGCTGGACAGTTCCATAATTTTTTAATTAAAAAATACCCCCAGAGATAGCCCACAGCTCAATCTGATAAAGCTCATTCTTCAACTGAGTTTCCCTATTCCTACATGACTCTAGTTTGTGTTAGACTGAAAAAGAACTAACCAGCCCAAGTAGAAACCAATAAATGACCTGAAAGATGAGTCAAAGCCATCAAAAGATAAAACCTAAAAATGTTGTTTCTGATTAGAAAGAGTTTAATCTCACCAAGGAGGTGGTGTCTAGCCAAGTAATTGATATGAAGCTGTATTGACAGCATTTAGTTGGTTACAAATTTGAGATCACTCTTGGCTACATAATGAATACCAAGCAAGCCAGGTTTATGATGCAAGATCTTACCTCATATAGATGATAGATACATAGATAGATAGATAGATAGATAGATAGATAGATAGATAGATAGATAATAGGTAGGTAGGTAGGCAGGTAGATGGATGAATGGATGGATGGATGGATGGAAGATGGGGAAAGAGAGATGATAGATGACTAGAACAAGAAAAAGAAAGATGAGGGAAGAAAATGACATCTGAAATTTATCTAAACATGTGAGAAAGTTGGAGGTTATATGTCAGTCATAGGAGAGTAACAGTGAAAAGAAAATATCAAAAAGTGTTTTGGGAATGGTGAGTAGATATTATTTCAGTGAAGTATTATATATGTGGAATGACAGACATTAAATTTCATAATGTAAGCTGGAGCAGTATGGAAAAAAAGTCACATGTCTCAGACTTGGTAGTTTTGATTTGTTTTAAAATACAATAGAAAGTCAGTGAAGAATTTTCCCCGTATTTGAAAGTCAGGACTTTTGAGAATTAGAAATACATGGTGCCGTACTAAAAGTAAAGACATCAAAATGCTGAGTGTTTCTAAAGCCACACATAAGCATTGGACAGAAACTGATTAGTAAATGATGAAGTAGGTGGATGGGTAAGAAAGTAGTGCCACAGTGCCATCCTATGCGACACAGGGGGCCTGCATTGCTTTATGCCGTTGGTGCTGATGGCTGTCAACCAGCTCCTACCTACAATTCAGTCAACAGTGTTCTGAGACATAAAACAAACTGGCCTCTGAGTTCTTAGGAGACCAATGCAACTCTAAGACTGGAAAACGAATTTCTAGGCTTTTCAAAATACAGAAGATAGAAAAATTTATGAACTACTTTTATGTATAAAACAGTAAGTCAAAATTTAATATATGTAGTTACATATTGATTTAAAGAAAGAATATAAAATTCCTGTTTGTGTTTGACAGTCTTAGGTTATTGGGTAAACTATTTTGACTATAAATGTAAAGAAGACCGTATATCTCAAATATTTTAAATTAATATTTCCTCCAATTATGAGAGCTTTGAAAAATATTAAATATTGTAACTATTTCCATTTGGTTAGAAACTTTTTCCTTTAGCTTTCAAAGAAAAATGAAAAACAGGAGAAAAGCACCACAGTATCTTCAATGATCTCACAGTGACTCAAACTTGGTTTTTAACACATATAATGTTTAATATTTCCCTACTACCTCTAAGAGGTCTCCTTCCTGGGGGCCAGTTGACTGCTCATCGGCTGCAGAATGTGTGTGGTCAAGTAGTGACATGTCATTAAACAAGAGGTGAAATAAGATCTAAGTATCAACTTGCATACACTAGGTAAGAGTGTGGGGATGAATCCCAATGATATGTTTGGAGAATTTGACAGACAGGTGGGACAGAACATGCTCTTGGTGGTTATGTTTCCAGTTTTGAGGGCTTCCTCGTCGTTTTGGTTGGTACTTTGTATTTAAATACATGTAAACTTTTCTTATGTACTCGTTAAGAAAGTCTCCAAAATTCTAGTTTTAAGGTATAGTTTTTAATCAAAGTGTGTTCATTTATTATTGTTAAGCCTGTGAAACAGAAAAGGACCTGGGAGAGTTCAGCACTGGGTCATTTAACTGAAGTTTTAACAGAGGCACAGTTGCGAATATTAGCTGTCAGATGGCATGCATTTCAAGTGCTAATGTTGCTTACATAAAGAAGACTCTCGAGGAAAGGAGGGAAATCACCCCTTAGGTTTTATGCCCTAACAGGAAAAGTGGAAACAGGGCTTTTCAAGTCTCCTTCATTTGAGACAATAGTTCCATCTAGTGGACGTTTGACAAAGAAACAAACCCTTGAATCCAAATGTTTGTTTTCTCTTCTAATTAAAGTAATACAAAGAATAGTACGTTTTATAATGAAGAAGATGAACATCAAATTGATTAACAGGAAAACAAAATGATTTATTTGTAAAAGAAAATTTCAGGTATTTAGGCATGAACTGATATTTAGTACAGATTTACCTAATTTGTAAATAAAAATAGCCAAGCCACACAAAAGACCCAATGGGATTGTGGCCAGAGACAAATCAACTTGTTTAAAAATGTGTCTTGTCTAAAAAGTGCATGACTGAGTTATTTATTTATTATTTACCCCGAACAGTGCTTACTGTTGCTGTATAATACTAAATGTGCTTTAGAAGTGGGGCTCTTGATGCTGAAACCTAACAATAATCCAAAGTGAGCCATGGGTCAGTTAAAGAGAAAGGAAGAGGAGAACTTCACCTCAGATAACCCTGGTCTTCAAAGTAGCCAGCTGATTCCGATGTCTAAGTCAAGCATCAGCCATGCCAAAGATTCTAAACTGCTCCAACATTTGAAATTTGTACTGGTTCTGGTTTTTTATTGTTGTTTGTTTGGTTTGGTTATTTTGTTTTTTCAAGACAGGGTTTCTCTATATTGATTTGGAGGCTGTCCTGGAACTAGCTCTGTAGACCAGGCTGGCCTCGAATTCAGAGAGATCCACCTGCCTCTGCCTCCCGATATACTGGTTCTGTTCAATGCTGGTTATAACTACACTATCCCTAAAAGTAGTCTGAAAACCTGTGGTACAACTAGAATAGTGGGAATCTAGAACCCTGGAGTGACAGGTCTTTCTGTGTCAGGATCCTTTGTCAGTGAACTTGAAATCTAAACCTTCTGAGGATTCTTTGAAACATATCCAGAATTAATTTTATTCTGAAAGATCAATGTTTGGTTAAACTATTTACTTTTATTTTGCTCCAAAACCAAAGGATTACACAAGACAAATCTTTTAAAACCCACAGTCTGAGTTCTCATGGCAAGTTCTGGAAGAGGTGTGATGTGTCTTGATTACATTTGCTGAACAAAGAAGACTCAAGTCACAGCCAGCAACCTAACAGAAGGGCCACCCCTTCTGTTTAAGGGAAAATTACTGCACCTGTTTTGCATACCTGGGACCAATTCTAGCCCAGATTTAGGCTTGAGAGCTGTCTCTCTAAGGATTCCTTTACCTTTAGGCTGACAAAATGCCAGCTTGCAATCCTAATCAGTGACATGATTCTTGAATGTCTTTTCTATAGGCTTCAAGGATTATACCCATCCTTTCTCTGGAACGGACAATGTGTGATGGAATGTCTTCGTTACTAGATGGTACATTATCACACATGGATTGCAAAGTAACTGAGGCATGAATACTCCCGAACCCTGGAAACATCTCATTAAGTGGCTCTGGTAGAAGAGAGCTGACAATGATGTGCTAGAGATTAATAAATTGGAAAGTGACGTGGAACCTATGTAAGCAAAACAAATAAAATCCCCCAAGAACCAATAAAGCCAGGACCGAGACCAAAACCCAAGTATGACAATGGAGGGAAGGAAATGCTTTGATTCATAGAAAAATCCAGTGGTTTTAATAAGTGGTCATTTAGAAATACTCACTACTAATGCTAATGGCTAGAAATTGCTCTTCTACAGGCCAGGGGGGCACTGGGGATCAAATCCAAGGGCCTCACACAGACATGTCAAGTATTCTTCCATGAAGCTTACCCTGTCCCTAATACCAGCTTCTTTTACTGCTGTCACGCTTACTAGAGATTTTTACTGGTCTGTTTTGGGGAAGAGAGGTTGTTTTGAGACAGGGTCTCATCATGCATCACAGGCTGACCTGGAACTCACAGGCTCCCTGCCTCAGTTCCCAAGTGCTGGAATGAATTGTAGGTATGAATCACCTTGTCCAGTGTTCTGGCTAGTATTGTCAACTTGCCACAAACTAGAGTCATCTGAAAGGAGGGAACCTCAATTAAGAAAATCCCTTCATTAGATCCAGCTGCAGAGCATTTTCTTAATTAGTGATTGATGGAGGAGGGCTCAGGCCATTGTGGGTGGCGCCTGTGTTCTACAAGTAAGCAGTCTGAAGAACCCAAGAGGAGCAAGCCAGTAAACAGTTCTCCTCCATAGCCTCTGCATCAGCTTCTGCCTCTGGGTTCCCGCCCTGTTTGCGATTCTGTCCTGATTTCCCTTCAGCAATGAACACAGATGTGGAAGCCTAAGCCAAATAAACCCTTTCCTCCCCAAGTTGCTTTTGGCCATGGTGTTTCATCACAGCAATACTAGGACAGCCAGCTAGGATCGAATTAAATTAATTAATTATTATTATAGGTCAGATCTTCTGCTGTGGCACACATATGGAGGTCAGATAGCAGCTGTGTGTGGTGTGGAGTCTGTCTCTTCAACCTTTGTTGTTGGTGGTGGTTTTGCTTTTTTGAGACAGGATTTCTCTGTACAACAGCTCAGACTGTCCTGTAACTGAACAGGCTGGCCTTAAACTCACAAAGGTCTGCGTCTGCTTCTGGGTGCTGGGTTTAAAGGCGTGTGCCACCACTGCCTGACTCTTCTTCCACTTTTCTGTGGATTCTCGGGTTGACCTCAGGTTTCCAGACTTTCTTGGTTAGTAAGTTGTAGCTGCAGAGCCATCTTGCCTGCCCATAATCATTGTTTTTGTTGCTCTTGTGAATAAGATTCTTAGCTTCCTTTTGAACAGCTCATTGTTCACGCATATAAATAAACCGGGGGTTTGTACTCCAACTTTGTATTTGGCAACTTTATTGAATTCAATTTTTAGTTCCTTGAGGGTTTTTTGTTTCGTTTTGTTTTGTTGTTGTTTTGTTTTGTTGTTGTTGTTGTTGTTGAAGATTTAGTGTTGTTACATGAACCAGGAGAATATCTCTTCTCTCTTTCCAATGTAAGTGACTTTTATTTGTTTATTTATTTTCCTTGTCTATTGCCTCTACTCGCATTCCAGTATGCATGAACAGGAGCAGTGCTCATGCGGAAGCTCGCCTTGTACAAACCTCACTTGAGACCAGGCCGGGCTTCAGCTACTCCCGTGAATTCAGTGTTTTCTGTGATCTTCAGCCGCCTGGGCTTTTCTTCAGTTGAGATGATAAGATGTTTTCACGCCTTGTTTTGTGGCACACCATGCTAATTTACTTGTGACCAGGGAAGGAGAACTGGCACCTATTTCAGGAAAATAATGACAGATACGTTCTTAGCCTGGGCTTTTGACTGACAGGTGCCATCCTTTGCCTGGGTGCTTATCCTGCATCTTCCTTCTTTGCTCCTTTCCATGCAAATTAAGTCTCTATTGTGGCCCAGGCACTACATGGTGACAACAAAAATAAAGCCTAATAAAAAGTTCTCGTGCTCCAGATGCACTTGTGTAAATCACTGAAAGAGGCTGGGAAGAAAGTTTTTGTGCAGCAAGGAAATCTTGTAACATTGTATTTCAGAGCCCTGTGAACAGGGAAAAGGGTGGAGACAAGCACATAGTGAAGGGGCTGCTCAAAGCAGAAGAATAATGGAGTTTGCTTTCTTAGAAGGAGGAATTCATTCCTTTATTCAAGCAGTAGATATTTACTGAGGACCTGCTTTGCTCCCAACACCCCTCCAGCAGACAGCACGATCCTCTGCAGGATGTGGTTACAAACTGCTGTTTCCTGAGTCGAGTCTACAGCAGAGTTGCACAGTGTTTGTTTTAGCATGTCTAGCTCACAGTACAACTGGACCAAGACTGGTGCTTTAAGCAACATAGCTTTGGATGCAACAGAAACCTTCTGGGGACTGGGGACCAGTTGACATGAGAAAAGGCACTGGGGTGGGCTGTGGCAGGAAAATGGGCTCTTAGGTCAGTCCACCTCATACTCAGCAGTCTCCGAGGCTTGACCTCCCTCTGGAGGGTTCACCTGGCTTTCTGTGTAGCATCCATCTAAAGGGATGGGTGACACACTCTGGGTTGTGTGATCTTACCATTAATCTGGTCGAGAGTGTCCACATCTTATGACTTGCACAAGACATGGGTTATGCCAGAGTCTGGAAGACATATACAAAGAGGACAAAGCCACCGAATTGGAGGTGGCCGGGCGCATGAAAGACAAACCGTTACTTATCTCTTGATACTTGTCCCTGCTAAAGTTTTCCTTCACAAGGGAGGGATGATGACTAATCTTGATTGTCTACCTACCAGGATCTGGGATCACCCAAGTGACACACTTCTCATCAGGTCTGAGGACACATTTACAGGAAGGATTAACTAAGGTGTGTGTGTGTGGGGGGGGTCTTCCTTTGAGGTGATGTCACCTTTCTCCTTGTGGTCTAGGTTACAGAGAAGTCTGAGAAACGAACAGCGCTAAGCACCTGCCTGTCTTTGCTCCCTGCTGCATGAGCAGTATCTGTCCCTACTCCTGCCACTACCGCTGCCACCTCTGCTGATGTCAGACACCAGGCAGCACCTTTGGCATTCCTACATTAAGAGTAGTGACTTCCGGGGAATCTCCCTGGAATTCATTATTGGATTGGGATCATGGGGCATCCAGCTCCACGCACTGAGCAGTAATTGGAGTCTCAGCTTCTCTAGCATGCAGGTGCTACTATTAATCATTCTAGTGCGTGCCCTTTAAAATGTTCTCATGACCCTCTTTCTGCTCCCCTAGACTCTGAATCTAGAGGATGTCACCTAACAGAAGAAGGGAAATGATATAGCCAGATATGGAGTAGATGCCAGAAAAAGACAGGAGAAGAGAATCAGAGGACACATTGAAGATCACACAGTACTAAAAGGCTCAGTCAAGATGACTGGAGGCTAAGAACGGGAAACAACAAAAAAAGCCAATCATGGAGAAGACTATTCAAAGTCATGCTTTAGCTTAGTGATGCAGCAGGAAAGAAGTCTCACATGTGTAGTTCTTATGAGTAAGTGTTTAAAACACTCACAGGCTTTAAGTGGAGGGGCACTTGAGGAACCATGCCTGCCTTGTACATAACTGCCATTCTGGCTACCTTACTGTTTCATACCCGGTCTATGCCTTTCAACAGGGCTCCCTTTCCAGAAGCAAGAAATGAATTTGACTGCAAATGAAAAAATATTAAAATTCAGCATTTTTCTACCAGAGACAAAGGTTTTAAGAAAAGAGTATTCAAGCAAGTCTCCTCTATCATTCTGCCTACAGTGTTTTTGGGCTGTGAGTAATGACACTTCCCCAGGTAAGTGGCAGGTGAGGTCCACTCATGAGTCTGTGTCAATAAAGCTTTGGGAGAGTATTAGTCAGGGTTCTCTAGAGAAACGGAACTGATTAGATGGATGCATGCTAAAAGAATTTATTAAATAAACACATGAAAATAGTAGTAACTGTTTTCGCTTACCTGAGAGGCTGCACACCTGGGTGTACCCCAGTCTTGTGGGTGCCTTAGCAGTCCTGATCTGCCAGGGAAAAACTAGGAAAGTTCCTGGGGAGCCACCGGTCCTTAGTCAAATCGGCAAAGGAATAAGCAGCAGTAGCAACGGGTTAACTCTACTCAATTCAATAGTAAAATGAAAGTCCAAGCAGGCAAGATGGGAGAGCCATGCCATGCCAGTTTTATTTGGACTGCTAAGTGAAGGTGCTGTCACACTTGGGTGTGGGGGTTCTTCCCATGCCAGCTAAGGCAATTAGAACAGTTCTTCAGGTGAAGGTCCCTGCTCAGCTGCTCCCACATTAGGACAAGTTAGCATTAGACCAACCATTGTGTATGTAGGTATGGGACGTGGAGGGTGGGTGTTGTCAAAACAGATCGGCAGACCTCTCATACTGAGTTTCTAATCTGGATTCTGTGCTGTGGACTGAGAGTTTGCAATTCTAGAAAGCCACTAGCTGGGGCTGCTACTGCTGGTGATCACTTTGAGAAGAGCAGTTGTAAGTGTGAACGGTGTGCTTTGTTGCAGAGAAGAAGTCATTACTGAAATGGCAAAGCTGCAGTTTGTGGTGAAGTCCCTAAGTTAACACGTGGGCCTCTCTGCTAATAAGAAAGATAGACAATTTTGCCCAGACAACTTACCGAAGATGTCCTATGCAAAGTGACAAGTGAGATGCAGTAGCGTTTCAAATGCTGCCTTGTAGATGCAGAAAGTTGATTGCAGTGTTAGGCAAGGCCAGTTAGGCTATAAATGGAAGATGCAGAAATATAAACTGGCTTCGATTTCCCGTTAAATAATGACAAGGTTCTCGATGGCAAGTTTGTAGGCCAGCATGTGCCCCAACATGAATCACTGTGAAATGTGTCTTTGGACACAATACTCTATATTTGAAGAACACAGTAAGTTGGGAACAAGGACAAAGCAGCTGGAAGAATAGACTTCCTGGTGATGTCACAAGTGGCCTGGGAGCCATATGGATTCCTTTCAGATCAAAAGAATCACCAGGAGTCAGCAAGCTACCCTGGGCCATGCATTATTTAAGCACCACTTGACTGAATGGCGTAGGTAGCTCCAAATGAATCACTGAGTTCATTGGAAACAGAACTAACTCAGCTGTTCCTCCTGTTTTGACTGCCAAATAAATACACCTCTTGGGTGATCAAGTTTTACCCAATGAAATAAGCAGTTCAGGACTCACTAGAATAAGCTGTATGGTTGAAGGAGTCTAATATTTTTCCCTGAGTGAGCAACCTTTCAGTAATCTGTATTACTCATAGGTTGTTATAATAATAATAAAAAAAATCTACATGCTAATTTGAGAAAGTAGTAAGCGGTAGGTCATACATCAAATGAAATCAGTCTCCTA
Source organism: Phodopus roborovskii (assembly GCF_943737965.1). Classification (NCBI taxonomy): domain Eukaryota; kingdom Metazoa; phylum Chordata; class Mammalia; order Rodentia; family Cricetidae; genus Phodopus; species Phodopus roborovskii. The sequence continues at coordinate 13,122,961 of NW_026126571.1, forward strand.
TGACACAGTTATTCTGAAAAAGGAGCACAGTGGTCCTGAAAATAAAACTGTGTAGGCGCTGCATAAATACCATAGGGAAACATTACAGAATCTTATTAGGGCTGCTGTTGGAAGTAGCTGTGCTCGGAGGGTGGAGTTCACCCTTCAAGTTTCTTTAAGAGGAAGGTTGGAACTATTGAGTTAGGGCTCAGCTCCTCTCATTAAAAGGGACTTAAATGAAGACTCCTGACTGAGAAAGGGAGGCTAGGAAGGCTGGGTGAAGGAGGCTTCTGCTAACAAGCCTGGTATGGGGGCTCACACAGAGAACCAGCACAATTGACTCCCTTTGTTGTTTTCCCATGGACGGATGTATAGGAGAGAAGGCCCTGATGGGTTAGTTAAGGATATCCCTAGAAAAGAAGCCAGATGGTATAATAAAGCCTAGCCCAGATCAATGTGACGTGGCCACTGAAGCACCCTTTAGTACAGCTCTTACTGGGAGAAAAAAGAAATCTGTTTGTTCCCCTTGCAGTTATATGCTATGCTTGTGTGGTGTGAATGTCTTGAATGTGCCCATATAAATGCAAAAGGCTAAGACCAATGCAGAGCATTATTTGACTGTGCACACAAAGGGACTTCAATTAGCACTCCTCCAGGATGTCAGGATTTTGATGGTGCCATTGTTTACTCCAAATATAAGGCCAAGCTAGGTAGCCACAAATTACAAATGGACTGACTAAGAAAGATTGACTAGAGTTCTTTTATGCCTATACTGTGAGTTCAACGGCTTTGAGTTCCTAACAGCTGTGTTTTCCAAACATGGAGGGGTCCCTGGTCCCAGTGGTTAAATCACCATTACTTTGCCTTTAGAGGGTACACCTGTTGGCTTTCATAGTTGAGCCCAAAGCCAGGGTCATATTCAAACATGAATATTCCTGATTACAGGACCATTCTCATGAGATGAGGCTGATGAAATCATGTACAGATTTGATTCTCACTTGTAGAGTAAACAAGGTCTTGGAAATGCCTCAGCACCAGAACTTAGTCTAGAGAGGTTATAGCAGGGAGAGGGTCCTGTCATCAGAAATGGCACAGGCAGTATGAGATTGGCAGCCTCCTTTACAGCTGCTTTGTGTTTGTGGCTTTGAAGACACTACTTAAGGACTTTGGAAAGTGTAAACAAGGAGGACAACTGGCTTCACAAAAATCGTGGTTATAGACACTAAAGGCTCACCAACTCTTCAAATTTACCAAACCAAGAATTTTTGCTGCAACTTATCTCCCTAATCCCATTACCTAATGTTCACTGAGCTGATGCCAATTTATTTATGTGGTCCTAGTGGCTTTGCTTGGTAATACTTTCTTCAACCTTCTAATGTATTTCCTTGTGCTTTCATTTCAACTGTATTTGAATGCAAAACTGATTGTCAAGGTTATTTATTTAAATTATTGAAGCGTCTTCAGTGTTTTTGTTAGTCTTAGAATATCTAGATGATTCTTTTCATAGAAGAAACACACTGAGCCCTAAACGTCATGATTTCATGCCCCAGTCATCTGCTTCTTAAGACCAGGACATTACTATCAATCTTGTTTGAAATCTACACTAACATAAAACTCAATTCTTCTGGTGCCAAGGCATTTCTAAGACATTGCTGTTAAAGTGAGGATCAAATCTGGGTATGATTTCCTCAGCCTCATCTCTTGAGAATGGTCCTGTAATTAGCATATTCATGTTTGAATATGACCTTGGCCTTGGCTCAACTATGCAAACCAATGAGGGTACCCTCTAAAGACAAAGTAAATGGGACCAGGTGATCATTAACACAGCTGTTAAAAACCCAAAGAGGTTGAGTTCAATGACCATCACCACCAGCATCAGAATACAAGCCAGAAGATAGAGTTATTTCAATAGGTAAAAGGAGTAAGAATTTTTGCATGTGTATGAGTCTGGATAGATTAAAAATAAAGGAATAAAAGGCAAACAAATCTTTTAAAATAAAACCTGACTTGGCCTCTTGGTGTGGATGCAGGTGATCTTTTCTTCTACATTTCTCAGTCTTCCCTTCTAGCCTATCTCCTTTCCTTTGAAACACTTTCTGGCAGGGACTGTCAGTGGCCACACCGGGCTAGGTTGCAGGTAACCAATTTTTCATTATTCTTCTTGTCCTCCATTCTGATCTCTCCAGACTTACTCTTAATTGTGCTGCATCCTGGAAGATCCCCTCTTGCCAACCTACCTTCCTTCCCTGGGGACTCAACTTCTTGATAGAGATCCAGGGTCCACCTAGCCTTCTCCAATTGCCTCTCTCAGCCTTTTCTCCTACCCCATCTCTGTTCTTTTATATCACCCACTTTATCAGGGACCAGTAGAAGCACACTTTATCAGGTACCCAACAGTCACCACACTTGACTAGAATCAAGGTCAACAACAATCAAAGACTGGAACACCCATCCAACAAAGACAAAACCAGATATTGAAGCATCAACGAACACTTCAAACATCATAATTCTAGATGCCTTGATCCCAGAGCAAAAGCAACAAGCATGAATGGTCAAAATCTGTACTAATTCCAGAAGCCAGTAACCCTACTGCTACAGAACCTTAGAAATGGAATTTAGGTGAAATGCAAGATAAGGTATTCAAAACTGCAATTATTAATATGTTCAAGGACCTTAAAGAGGATATGAACAAATGCCTTAATGCAGACTATGGAATTGCAAACAGGGGAATGAAACTATTAAAGTGTTTTTAAGACATGAAAACAGAAATAAAATCACTAAAGAAATATGAACTTAAAATGAAAAACTCATGCTGTCTAACAAAAAACTTCACCAACAAATCATAAGACATGGAAAAGAAATTTTCAGAACCTCAAGACAAGGTAAAAGAAATGGGTAGCTCACTCAAAGAAAATGCTAAATTAAAAAAAAAAAAGTAGAGACAACATCCTGGAAATCTGGGATACTATGAGAAGATCAAACCTACAAATAACAAGGATGGAAGAATGAGAAGAAACCCAGGTCAAAGGCACAGAAAATATTTTTTAACAAAATTATAGAAGAAAAAAATTCCCAATCCAAAGAAACAGGTACTTATTAAGGTACAAGAAGCATATAGAACTTCAAATAGACAGGACCAGAAAAAGAAATCCTAATCACACTTGATCAAAGCAATAAATGTATTGAACATGAAAGATGTTAAAAGCTACAGTGAGAAAGGACCAAGTCACATATGTAGGCAGGGCCATTCGAATAATACCTAACTTTTAAATGCAAACTCTCAAAGTCAGAAGAGCCTGGACAGATGCTCTACAAGCTCTTTCTTCTCAGCAACACATGAAAATTTCTTGAAAACTGAGCATGTATTAGGACACAAAAAGTCTCAACAGATATAAAAAATTGAAGTTATACCCTGTATCTTGTCTGATCACCATGGTTTAGAGCTAGATATCAGCAACTATAGAAGCAGGAAAAAGTATACAATGTGATTGAAATGGAACATTTCACAACTGAATGAAAATTGGGTAAAAGTCAAGAAGGAAATAAAAACTTTTTAGACTTGAATGGAAAGAAATATACAACAAACCCAAACCTATAAGATATAATGAATGCAATTATAAGAGATACGTTCATTGAACTAAGTGTTTACATGTAAAAACTGGAGAGCTATTATATTAGTAACTTAATGAAACACAAGAAAGTCCTTAAAAAAAAAATCAATACCCAAAAAGAATTCACAGGGAAAACTAAAAAAACAATCCAACTCAGGGTTGACACTAATGAAATAACAATCAATGAAATGAAGTGTTAATTTTTGAGAAAATTAATAAGACTGACAAATCCTAAGCCGAATTAACCTAAATTAACATAAAGAGAAGATCCAAATTAATAAAATGAAAGATGAAAAGGGAGACCTTACAACAGACATCAAGGAAAGTCACATAATCAAAGGACATACTTTAAAAATCTATATTCAACTAAACTAGAAAACCAAAAAGAAATGAACAGATTTCTTTATATACATAAGCTATCAGAGTTTAATCAAGATGAAATAAACAATTTAAACTGATCCATGACCCCTAGTGAAACAGAAGCGGTAATTTAAAAAAATCTCCCAACCAAAAGCAACATTCCCTAATTCTTTTTAGAAAGCCACTATTTCTCTGATACCAAACTACATGAAGCCCACCCCCCAACAAAAGAGAATTATAGATCAGTTTTCCTTCTTAACATAGAAACAGAAATTCTCCTTAGCATACTTCCAAACAAATCTAAAAAGGCAGCAAAAAGATGATCAACCTGGCTTCATTCCAGAGATAAAGGGATGGTTCAATATATGTAAATAAGTAAGCTTAATCCAACACATAAACATATTAAAAGGCAAAAATCACATTACCATCTCTTTATATGAAGAAAAGGCCTTTGAAAACACAACATCCTTTCATGATAAAAGTCCTGGGGAAACTAGGAATATGAGGGACATTCCTCAACACAATAAAGGCAATTTACAACAAGCCCAGAACCCAAATCAACCAAACAGGAGACACTCATTTCCACCAAACTCAGGAACAAAACAAGGATGTCCACCCTCTCTAAACCTATTTGATAGGGTACTTGAATAAGTTAGCTTGCAAGATGGAGGAGGCAGAGGGACAGAGTGTTCTTTGCTTCATATATGTATGGGTGGTTCTCACCGTGAATGTGACAGGGTGGGCCAGGGCAGGCAGTGTGTAGGTGTATGGTGACAAATGGCTCCTCTCCTATAGAATTATAAAGGCAAGGAATGTAACTGGCTGCGCTGGTTAGTTTTATCAATTAGACACAGATTAGAGTCAGCTGTGAAGAAGGAACCTCAGTTCAGAAAGTACCTTCATCAGATTGTTCTGCGGACATATCTTTGGGGAGTTCTCTTGATTAATGATTGTGCCAGTCTGCCATGAATAGTGCTACCCATGATTGCATGGTCCTGGGTTATATAAGAAAGCAAACTGAGTGAGTTATGGTAAGAAAGGCAGTAAGCAGAAATTCTTCATTTTCTCAACTTCAGTTACTTGCTCTAGGTTCTTGCCTTGAAATCCTGCTCTGCCTCCTCTTAATGGACTGTTACCTGTAACCTTAATAAACCCTTCCCCCCCTCAACTTTCTTTTGGTCAGTGCTTTGTCACAGCAACAGAAAAATCAACTTAATATAGTGTTCTTTATAGTAGCTTTCTCTCTTGGAGCAGAAGATGGGAAAATAAATACTATGAAGGAGAAACTAGGCAAAAGAAATGATTCCTAAAATAACTGAAAAACAGAGATTATAGCAACTTTTTTTTTTCTTCTGAACAATGTAACTGGGTTGCAAGAAATTGAGCAGAGAAAGCACACTCGGTATATTTGCACCTGTAATGCTACAGAATCACAGTCTGGGAACTAGAATCCTGTGGCTCTTAGTGGGATGAGAGAGAAATGACAAATAAAAAACAAATAAAAAAAAAAACAGGATTATTAAGTTGGGGAGGTCTTGGGCTGGCAAGTGCTCTGTCCTTCCTCCAAATGTGGATCCATCCACATGTAGTTCAAGAAGGCAGGCAGCAGAGCCACTTAAACTAAGAAGGCATCTAAGTCATGACAGCTGGCCTAATTATTACACTTCAATTACGTAGTGCTATGGAACAATCTTTTTGTATTGTAAATATGTGTTTCTCTCATTGTTAATAAGAAGCTGATTGGCCAACAGTTAGCCAGGGTTTGGGGGCAGAGAAAATGTTGGGAAGAAGAAGGGTGGAGTTTAAGAGTCTAGAGCCAGATGCTGGGGAAGCAGGATATGCAGACAATGAGGTAACAAGCCATGAGCTACCTGGCAGAACTTAGATAAGAAATATGGGTTAATTTAAGTTGTAAGAGCTAGTTAGTAACAAGCCTAATCTATCAGCCAAGAATTTATGATTAATACAAGTTTTTGTTGGTAATTTGGGGAGTGGCTGGTGGGACAGAAAAGTCCGACAATTTACCATATATTTAGATCTGATTCTACTAGTGACTGGCCTTCGTTAAAAATGTTGAAAGCCAAAAGCAACAATACGCCCATACTGGAGTGTCTCACACACTTTGTGCTCATCTTACTTTCTTCACATAATCTGAATGAGATTTCTCTTTTCTCTATTTTTTTTTTTCAAAACTATGCTCTATGGTAAAACTTAGTGAAAACCGAATGGACCATCACAGTGAATAACACTTTCTGGAGTGTCCTAGAAAGCTGAGCTGTGACATCCACATCCCTGGGCTGTCCCTCCATTCAGTTTTGAATCTTGGCTCTGTCACCTACTTGTCATGGATCTCTAGGAAGATTGCAGATCCCCTGTAAGTTTCAGATCGATTAGCCATCACAAGAACGTAACTGTATTTCTCTTGGTGGTGTCAGGGCTCAGTGAATACCCTACAAAACAGAAAATGAAGCCTAAAGCAAAGAGAACAGAGTGAAGCCGTGAAGGAGGAGGCAAGGCTGACCTGTGCCCCTGGTGTTACCAGACCCGCAGTTTTCTTCTAAACTCGCATTGCAACCAAAACAAAGAGAACACATGTTTCCCTTCATGTGATATCTTCAAGCCAAAGATCAAATTCTCCATGATCACCCAGACTCTTGAAGTGTGCCTGCTTTTATGTTTCCTTTCTCAGACAGGCGTCATGACCTCCTTTCCTTTCATAGCAACACAGCTATTCCTCACTAATGCCCACAAACTCTGTGTGAAAAGAAAATAGAGCCACAGATATGAGTATGTGAACCTTATTATGATCCTAAGCAGAGAAGTCTCCAGGCACCTGTTACTGGGGAGAGGGACTTAGGAAGAGCAAGGATTGAAATCTCTCTGGAACAGTTAGATTCTGCATAACACCTTCTCTTTTTCACACTAGCAGGTCGTTCTCCTCCCCCACTGGGAGAAAAAATGAAATTAGTTCTCATTAACTTAGGCTCCTCCCCCCCCCAGGTTAACATTTATACATTCTTGTCACTGTTGAGCATGTTTTTCATTGGTAATAGCATGGGGTCAGGTTGGATAGTTAAACTGTTTTATTGCTGCTGACATTAGTTACTGGCTCGTGAAAAGCATTTTCTTGTATGTTCATCTTTTATTCTATGAGCACATATTGTTTCATAGACTTAATTTACCATTACAAACGGACTTTACAAAGACTTCCTTAGCAATCTGAAGAAATGGAATTCCAATATGCAGGATGCCTTCTTATAGCTTACAGCTGTTTTCCTGAAATACTTGAAGGGTTGCTAGCCTGCTCTAGCTAACATGCATCTATCTACGGCAGACCTTGCCCTCTTCTCCCAACCCCTCTGCATTGCTAAAATCCATTAGATTACATTCCTGAGGCTAGCCCCCAAGCTCTAGTCCCTTATTTTGCCAATCCCTACTCCTGAGGCTGACCACCAAGATAGCCGGATCAAAGTACTGAAGTTCAGTAATCAAAAACCAGCTTTAGCTCACCAAATTAAGTTGCCAAATTAAAATTAAACACCTCATTCTAGCTTGGGGTTTCTTATTTTACCTCTATAAAACCACCATTTGCCTATGGGCCTCATCTGTCTCCTCTCCATCCAGTGACAGTCAGTCCTTTGTCTTCCAGGACAAATACCCCAGCTCCCTATTCCTTGTTCCCATCCCCTTCTCCCTCATCTTCTATCTCTTGTCTTTGTCTCTTATTCCCTGCCCTCTGTCCTGCAAGGGAAAATAAATCTCTTTTGTGCTGAAAACTTGGTCTTAGGGGCTCTGAGCCAATACTTTTCCTTTCAATACACGAAGTTAGCGCCCAAGGATGACTTGTCTTTCTGATAAATAGCAGCATAAACAAAGGGCTGTGACAGGATCATTCTGCTCTTCTTAAGAGTTAAGTTACAGTGACGACAAAGCCCAAAGGGAAAATGCTTCATTTCCTGAGACTTTTTTTTTTAACCTTCTCATTATGCAGTGTGTACCCACAAATTAAAACAAAAATAGTTTGAGTTAGACAAGCCGCATAATTTTGGATGTTCCTGGTTCTATTTAAGTTCATTTAGAAGTGTGAGATATTTGCAGATCTTGTCATGAACATTCATCCTTACAAACAGGAACTCTTTTAGAACACTGATAGATCGCTTTATAATTGAACTGCAATAAAACTTAGGTATGTATTATTTTCAGGTTAATTAGTTCAAAGTCATAGTTAAGTTTTCTTAAACTATTGTTCAAATCCACAAAATGGCAGAGACAGAGCCTCATTGCATGTATTTATTTGGCAATTCTTGCTAACTGCATATAGACAGAAGGAGGTCAGTGCCAACCTATCAGGACATCATCCTTTCATAATTCATTTTATCTAAAGACAAAAGAGGCTCGCAACTTCTGAAGATCTTAAAAATAATCCACTGGAAGGACAGGTTCATGTTTATCTTTTATTCAGTTTGAGTCACTCATGTAATCAGGTGATTCTATAGGTCTTTTGGTTGTCTATTCAAATTCATTTAGTTCCATGTTCAGTAATAAGGAACATATTATCTAGTCCAACTGTCAAAACAGTGAAGAACTAAGTTAGCCATTGCGGAGAATGGTTTTCCTCCCAGATAATATACCATGTATTACTCATTTTTTGAGATAGAAATTGGCTGCGTTGGCATTTTTGTTGCAAACCAGACTGGCCTGGAACTTACTGCAATCCTCCTGCTTCCAATTTCCCATGGAGTTACAGGCATATGCCACCTTGCCTGGCTTAATATTTGTACAGTCTAAATCAGCATATAACATCAAGCAGCAAAGCTGGAGTTATGCTGGTCCTGGAATCATCTTCACAAACCCGTCAGCAGTTAGTTGAAGAGAGTTTCAAGGAGCAGCATGTAATTTAATCAGCTGCCTCATTTGTGGAGACTTGGTTATGGAGGTCTCAATGGTCTATTGTCTCTGGGTCCTTATCTTTCCTTTATTTGGGCCATTGGGAAGATGATCCAGAGCAGATCTCAGAGGAGAACATTCACAGCTGTGCTGCAGAAGCAGAGTGGCCACAGCTGAGAGTCCACAGCTCTTCTGTGCATCTATTGGTTGAATTTCCTTTCTGAGGATAAACCTATAAAAGACAGTAAGACAATGATTCAGATTTTTAAAATTTCATTTTCTTCTGGCTTAGGGATAAATAGCATAAACCTTAGGGTTGGAAAAAGAAGAAGAAGAAGAGCTATTTTACTCATGAACTCCCCACAATTTATTCAGAAGTCAAAGATAGGCAAGATGGTCATTGATTCGAGTACTAACATATGCTTACCAGTGTGGTGATCATTTGTGGTCTAGTTCTAGTTATGTGCAGAGAAGAATATTCTACTTCAGAATCTCGTTCTCTCGGGCATTCCAGTGACTTGGGGGTTTGCTTGTAAATTTTAGGCATTTCTACTGTAACCTCTAAGGCTCACCCACTTCCCCAGCAAAGAAAAACCACTTGCCAATTACACACAAATGCTGGTTAAAATGTTTCTCTAGCACATTCCTATAATCCAGCTCTTGAGAGGTTGAGGTAAGAAGATGATCTAGACCAGCTGGAACTACATAACAATATCCTGTCTCAAAAAAATTAAAACGGATGAAATGGCACTGAGTGCATTGTAAAAGCCACAGAAAATACCATAATTCCCAGAAATTGTTAGTGCTGTATGAAGACCAATGTGAAAGTTTTGACATATTTTCATAGGCTTTGGATAGAACAGCATGCCGGAGCATGACAATGAAGATAGAACCAGAGGTTTGCACCTGGCGACAGAAAACAGGACTAGAGATGTCATTAAAGAAAATATCATTTAGTCATGATAACATGAAAATATATTGAATATTTAGATTTGATATTTTCATTTGAAATACTCAAGGTATAAAAAGCTAACGACTTTGTAAAAAAAAAACAAAAAAAAAAAAAAAACAAAGACCATGAAGAAAATGTTTGCTTTCTCCATCTTAAAAAAAAAAAAGCTCTATGAAACAGATAAAAACCATTACAGAAAATCACAATCAGTCAAAATGCAGAGAACAAATGATGATGTGGTACCCAGCCCAGATATATCTACGAGCCAACTCCTGCATCTAAGGTGTATGATCTTATCAGAGGACGGGTAGAGAGACTGTGTAAAAGCAGAGGGACAGGGAGTTTGCTGTGAGACTGTCTCCTATAAATGTCAAACGGTTCACCAGGAAGCCTCATCAGATGGTTGCCTAAGCATGACCTGAACAAAGATGACACCAATGGTGGGCTACCGTGGAAGGGGGACGTTCGTGGGGCCACAACTCTAGGCAAAGAACTATAGGCAGCCAAGGCATGGTGCGGCATGGTGCGAGTGGGAAACAGCCTTCTCCAGGGAAAAGCCCTCAAGGTGTTTTCCGATACCAAGTGGTCCACCTTGAAATCGCATACGAGTAACATTATATAGACTTGCAGGTTATATTTATATATTTAGGAGTATATATAAACAATATATATTATGATTATCCATGTATTACACAGAGCAATTACATGTTTATAAATTAGAGATATTACATATTCATAAATCATTATATATACACACATTGTATATATATATACACACACACATACAACAACAATTAAAAATATAGGTCATGAATTAGAGACCAAGTGAGGGGGTACATGGGAAGAATTAAAGAGGAAGATGGGTGGGGAATGATGTATTCATATTTTAATTTCAAAAAGACGAAGACAAAAAGGGTCTCTGAAGAGGTGCTGTGACAGTGAGAATATTCATTACACACTGCCTCAAAAATAAGATGCAGGAGTGTTATCACACGCTCCTTAACAAGAAACGAGACAACCTTTCTTACTAAAGAAAATCATAATAGTGGAGAAACCAAAACTAGAAGCATTGTGTACCCTGACAAGATCATTTCAACACTGAAGCGTAATTTACCAATGTAACTAAGGAGAGAGGACTGAGTGAATACACCAATGGCTCCTGTCTGCAGCTGTGACTAAATAGTCCTGTTGTTATTTGGCCAGTGCTTTTGTGAGAGAGGTATAGCGAAGATCTCTATCGCCTTGCTTTGGAAAGAAGTTATGGCCATGAAATAATCCATGGCAGAATGGGAATTTGACAAATCCAAAGTCAAAACTTTTTCTTTATTTTTTTCCTGAAGAGAAGATAGAGTTTTCCTAAAACATAGGCAAGTTTTCCCAAACCTTCTTCCCATTTAAGGTGCAATAAGATATAACTTGTTTTTCTTCCTAAAAGTCTTTAGTTTCTATTAAAAAAAAATACAAGCAATTTACTAATTAAGAGAAACTATATATCACACCTATTTATCTATCATCTATATGTATATTCATCTATTATCTATCATCTGTCTATATTAGCTGTCACCTACTTATTGTTCATATATTGCCTATTATCTATATTATCTATTATCTATATATTGTTCATATTATCTATTATCTATCCATCTATTACAATTATCATTTATCAACTACCTATTATTTATCATCATGGCTATCTATATCTATGTATATAACTGCTATCTGTCATCTACTTATTGTTCATCTATTATCAATTATCTACCAATCACCTATAATAATGTCTAATACCAAAATATATATCATCTATTACCTATCACCTAGCTTTATAATCTTATCTATTCAACAATATATGTCATCTACCTCCTTTATCTACATATCAATCTATTATAATTACTAGTAGAATAATGAAAATGTATTTTATAAGAAAAATTATTCACTTATATTTTTGATTGTGAGCCTAGCCTATTCTCAATAATCTATCTGCACTCAATATGATACTAAGTATAATTGCAAACACCCTGTTTCTTATATCTCATAGTAAGCTTTGCTATTTATAATAGTCACTTTTTTTTACATACTACAGGAACAGAAAAAATAGAGATAGAAATAAATCTGCTTTGTAAAATCACCTTTGGAAGCAGACTCTGTGGCTCATTAACGTCTGTAGATTTTAACCCATGACACAGCTCATTGTTTTGTGATGTGCAGTGAGAAGGCATGCAATCTTCTAATGCCTTGGGAATAGTCATTTACTGCAGTGGATGAGATCAAGACTGTTAGTTTGTTGACTGGAAGAGTATGCCAGGTGGTACTCAGCTCTACTCCTGCTCCAAGTATAGCTAGCCCTCCTCACTGTGTAAACATTTTTCCTTCCCAAACAAGTTCCTGGTACAAAAATGTGGAGGACGAAGATCCTGTCCAATTTCCCCTAAACTTTCTCATTCTGATTATTTCCCTCTAAATGCAGCTGTAAAACGCCGGAGGGGAGGGCATGCCAAGGCTAAAGCTGTGCTGTTGGGGAGTATTCTTTTAAGGGGTGTGACTTTTGTTTATGCTGTATTTGTTTAACTAGGTGAAGCTGTGTTACTGTGTCTGTTTTAAAACACCTGGTGGTCTCATAAAGAGCTGAACGGCCAATAGCCAGGCAGCAGCAAGGATAGGCGGGGCTGACAGTCAGAGAGTATGAATAGGAGGGGAAAGGGGGAAGGGGAGCAGTGAGGGAAGGCAAGGAGAATGTCAGGAGTCTGCTGCCCAGACAGCCGCCCAGACAGCCGCCCAGACAGCCGCCCAGACAGCCGCCCAGACACCAATAAGGAAAGTAAGGTCCACAGAGCTAAGAAAGATGAAAGCCCAGAGGGGAAACACAGATGGGTTACTTTAAAGTTAAGAAAAGCTGGCTAGAAACAAGCCAAGCTAAGGCCACACACTCATAACTAAGAATAAGCCTCTATGTGTGATTTGCTTGGGAGCTGAGTGGCAGGCTCCTCAAAAGCCAAAAGAGTAAAAAAAACATCATACAACTACACTCTACTGTGAGCTGCCATGAACTGATCTCATGAATGGCAATAGCCCTGCAGTTTGATAGTCAGGCAACCTCTGGAGCCATCTATTTCTGAACCGGAAACTTCTGAAGCCCAGCAGTCTGCTTGACATTCACAGCTGCATCTTTCCATCACGGTGATGACTCCCTTAGGAGCCTGTGAAAGCACAAACACAAGTCTCCTCAACAATGACAACCCCAGAAAGGACGAATGTCATGAGGAGAGTAGGCTAAACAAGGGAAAAGGAGCAGGAAGTTCATCACACCCCACACAGTACACCAACCCTTGGTACAGACGGGCCGGAAGGAACAGATCAAACAGTAACCCAGCCAGGCAGAAACAAACACGAAAGTGCAGAAATTGGCCAATATCTCCCAATGAAACCGTAAACACAAATGGTCTCACCTCACCAGGGTCACTCAAACGTCCAACAGTTTGGTGCTCTGGACAACAAAAGCCCTAGAATCCTGGGAGGAGAGCTTAACGGCCATTTTGTCGGGATCTTGGGAAATAAAACGCTAAGAAGAATGAAGACAGTGAGGGCTTGATAGAAGAGGATGAAGTGGCATTCATGCGATGTTCTAGCAAAGAGTGTGCCTATGTTCTACCTGTGTCCTGAGAACTTGAATGATGTTGAGTTTAAAAGCAACAGACTGATTTATTTGGTTGAGGAAGGGAATGTGAGCAAGCTTGGAGTTTCATACAGAGTTCAGACAACAACTATGATTGTTCCGGAGAGTAGCTCCCCCAATAAGAAAAGTGGCCACTGGCAATGGAGCAGCATATGTGACTTCATTGAAGGCTCCAATTTACAAGAAAGGAGAAAGCCTAAGCTGAGGAAGCACGTGAGAGAGTTGCCATTCTTCAGCAGTGGAAGCTCAGGAGAGAGCTTTCCCAGGCTCAGAGCAGAGAAGCTGATGCCACTGTGGTCCAAGCATCCCAGGTTACATCTAATTATGGCAGCAGAGCTTAGCAGCATCATCCATATGGTGCTGGGCTAGAGGCATGAAAGACAGGGTTGCAAATGTTGTGGAGTCCTGCTCTATTCCGTGGTTCCAGAGAGCAGCAGAGGCCAGGCAATGTGTGGCAGGGTCCAAGTCCCTGCAAAGAGGTCTTCGGAGACCATTGCGTCGTGAAGCTGTGGATGCAGAACTGAGGTGGGGATAGAGACTCCAGGATATTGGAGATGCCAAAAGCATAGGACATTTGCCACAGAAACCTATGGGCATGGATTGAATGGGCGAAGAGAGAGGCTATGTGCACTGCAGATCACAGAGCTGGAGGGGTGGATGGAGTATGTTAAAAACTAAGATTATGTCAGCTTTTAATAAAACTGATAACATTTCAAGTATAAGTTGAAGCTACAGAACTTATCTTGAGGTTTCTAGAAAAATCCACAGCTCTAAAAATGAACAAGGTGGAGTCGGTGTGTGCCACAGAAGGCTTTAAATGGGTGAGAATAAAAGAGGGAACTCTACTTATAACTCTGTTCATACCACCCACTCCTGGGTGGCCTAAAGGCACTGTTTAAACAAGCAGAAAGTAAGGCTGATTCTAGAAAGAAGGAGGAGACTAGTAAACCAAAGAAATATGAGACATACAGGCACTTTCAGTTTTGAGAATTTTGCAGATGGCATTTAGTACTCTGCCAGCACTATGAGAGGTGGGTGTTGTGAGTAACTCTGGCAGAACAGAATGTTTCCTTAGAATCTTCCTCACATCCCGAGGGAAAACCTCTCTGAGCTTTGAGGTTCTTTTGTATGACAACAGCATTTGAAACATCTGCTTTGCTGGACATGGTGATGCATACCTATAATCCTGGCTCTTAGGACATCACAGCAAGACCAGGAGTTCAAGCTCATCCTTAGCTACAGTGTGAGTTTGAAGCTATTGGTCGACAATGGACCACATTTCAAAACAAAATGAACAACATCATCTTCCTTGAATCCTCCTGGGCTGTGGGTTTGCACCTGCCTTGGGGGTAGAAACAGTGCTGCTGATGTTGCTGTATATGGCTGAACTTAAGGTTTTCCTTTCTAAGTCTCTGACTGAATCTGGAATAGGAGCAGAAGAGAAAACCGAGACACATTTCTTTTGGCATCTCAACATTGTCTGAAGGAGTTCACTCCAGACCACCAAATGAGAGTTGTGTGTGTGTGACAGAATTTCACAGGAAGTCTCTCCCTCATACAAACGGATTGAGAAGGCATTCCTCCAGAGATCCCATTAGTATGTAAACATGAAAGAATGCCCATTAAAGCTGTGGTCTTACCATGTGCCTTGTACGGTACATGTGGAGGAAGCTGGTTAAGAGCATCCCACTGATAATCAGCCTGTGGGGAAAAAGAAATCACTGTTGTAGAAACACACACTTCATAAAGCATCGTGGCCCATTAAGACATAATTATACTCTGTGGATTTTACTAAACAGCCAACACTAAAAAACTTGTTTTCACACAAACCTGTGCAACTCTTCCTCATCTCGCCCCATCTCATCCCTTCTGCATGTACCTGGCTAGAGTTCTTGCTACTGGCAACTTGCACATTTTCTGTCTCTGTTCCCCCTGCTTTTCCTCTTCCCTCTCTGGCTTCCTTTTCTTCTCTTTTCTTTCCTCCCTCCCCCAACCTCTCTCTTTTCTGTCTTGGTTAAGTTTTGTTAACTTGACATAAAGTGAATCACAGGGGAAAAGGGCATCTCAACTGAGGAGTTACTTCTATCAGAGTGACCTGTGAGCATATCTATGGGCATTAATAGTTGGTGCCAGAGGGCCTAGATTGCTGTAGGCAGTGCTATCCCTGGGCAGACAACCTTATAGGGAAGCAAGCTGTGCAAGCCACAGGGCACGAGCAGCTTTCATTCAAGATCTCAGCTTTATCTCCTGCCTCCAGGTCCCTGCCTTGTGCTCCTACTATGGCTTCCTCCAATGATGAGCTCTGATGCAGATGTTAAAGCCAAATGCCACCCCCCTCCCCAAGTTGGTTTCAGTCAGTGTTTTATCACAGCAACAGGCAGTATCTAGAGCATCCCCTTTCTCTCTCTCCCTCTCTCTGTTTTGAAATGATGTGTTTGAAGATCTGAAGAAACCTCACTACTTCTTGCAAATAAAATAAAACATATCGCTGTCAATAAATACTATTTTTAAAACCTTCACTTGCAGGCAATACGAAAGCCTGGAACAAAAAAAAATTTAATATTTTCTAATGGATTGCAAAAGAACCCGCAGGTATCTTGGGAATGCTGCGAGCAGAAGTTCAGGTAGCAGAGCAGGACAAAGCTTCCCTTGTGCTGAGGCTGCACAGAAGGCGCTCTCTGTATTACATAGCAGTTACTCTACATGTATTAGACAATTTTCTCACTTAAATCCCTGCTAAGATGATCAACTTATCAGGGAATAAGCCAGCTTCATTGAATAAATGATACTTCATTGTGTTGGCTACTTTTATATCGACTTGATACAAGCAATAGTCATCTAAGAGGAAGGAATTTAGTGTGGTAGGAATGAAATATGGTAGGAAACAAAATAATTTGTGCCCAAACAAAACGAATTAAAGTAGCTTCACATACAAGAAATAAATGAGAGAGTAATTTGTTCACTAAGAACAAGTAGAACTTTTCACCCATTATTATGTGGCTCATTAGAGAGAATAAATTATTTTTTTTACAAAATTGTCTAATTATATTTTGATCCCTTTTAACTTAACTTTTTCTTTACTGAATAAAATAATTTCCAGTTTCTTAGAAATGGTTCTGCCAAAATAACTCACATGTAAAATTGTAAATTTCATGTCATTCCTGGAAAAAGAGTCAAGAAAGCACAATTTAACTCACAAAGCTACTGTGAAATATAAAGGAAAGAATGATTACTAGCTTAACATTTCATGAAAGGCTGAAACTTTTTGAAGCTAAATGGTCATCATAGCAGGTCTCACACCAATTCCCTTCCATATTGAAAGGCATTTTAAGTATAAATCAAATTACTTAAGGTAAGTGTGCGTGTGTGTGTGTGTGTGTGTGTGTGTGTGTGTGTATGAGAGAGAGAGAGAGAGAGAGAGAGAGAGAGAGAGAGAGAGAGAGTAAAATACAAAGCAGAACATGAGAGCAGAGTAAGAAATCATAAGGGAGAAAGAATGGGGTAGAAATCATATGGGGCTAATATGAATACATGGGACATGCGCAGAGGGAAGCATCGAGAAAGGGGATGCATCTGAGAGCAGGGGCATAGCTAAGGAGGAAGACTACCAGGAAGATGGAGACAGGTGAAGGAGGAGCAGACATGGATACTTTTATGAAAATATAATGAAATCCTTCATATTTTATGTTAACTTCAAAATTAACAGAAAGCTGACGTTGCTACATTTTCTTTAACATCAGTGTTTACTCATGTACTTCTCATATACTGTATCACACTTAACTTGCTTGCATTTAATATGCTCAGGCTCCCTTGAAAGTGCACCAGTTCCACTAACTGTGCAAACCCACTGGAGAACACCTGGGGTTTCACGAGTCATATGCATGGCATTTAGAAAGATGTATGTCTTGGAAGGCAGGCACATTCCATTGCGGCCCTTCAAGGAAAAAGACTTCAGAACAATTTGCCTATATTTACATAGTAGGTAGTTAAACCCACAATTCTACCAAGATAAATATTATAAGAAAAATATCAGAAGAACTCTTATTTAATAAATAATCTCTGGGTAATTCTTTACTATACTTAAGTTAAAAGGAATTTCTAGTAGTTTCTATCTCCTTATAAGAATGTATAGAGATGATTTCATCCCCACTAATAAACTCCTAAATACCGAGTGTCAATCACCAGAATTCAAAAGGGCTTGACGTTTGAAACAAAAAACAAACAAACAAAAAAAAAAAAAAAAGAAAAAGAAAAAAAGAAAAAGAAAGAAAGAAAAAGAAAAACAAACAGAAGGAAACTAAAAAAGAAGAACACACATATGCTTGGCAAAGATTCTTTGTTCTAACCTATGCCTAAGAATTCTATCTGTCCAACAGGGAGGGACTAAGAATTTTTCTCTTTTCTCTCCTGGTACTTAAATTATTTTTAAAGGTACTGTCTGTGCTTTTCCAAACTGAAGCATTCTTGGTTTCTGTTCACAAATATTCCCTCACAGTGAATATAAAGATACCTATGATTATAATTTTAGCTCACAGTGAATATAAAGATACCTATGATTATAATTTTATCTTTGGTTGTTTGGAGAGTCAGTCTACCAATCTTTATCCTTGAGCACACATTAGGAGCGCAGAAGTAAGGCATCGTGGACAGTTTTTAAAACTTGTCTTTACTTATTTTTTTGTTCTATCTTCCATCATGGACCACTGGCCAAAGTCAGGCACTGCTGTGGAGTAAGTCAACTGTATTCATGAAGGGCTTTAATGTCTGGACACTATTTCAAGTTCTAAAGCAGAGCTAACTGGCAGTAGATCCTAAGTGAAGCCACAGAGCTCCATACACCACACATATTTCATATAGCATTTGGTGATGTGACCACTGTAGCTGTTCAGTTAGAAAAAAATGGATACAATGTAAATTAAGGACATTAGGGAAAGAGTCATCCAAACACAGAAGACATGGGCTCTTTGCTATTTGACCCAATGTAAACCTGCCACTGTCTGCATTAAACCTGAACGAAACTACTTACCCAGATACTTGTATTTTCTGGGGAAGAAGATCAAACTTTACAGTTTAATTTGCAGATGGTCTATTTCCTATGATGTAGTAACAAAGTCCATTTGGTGAGCTCGAAAGAGGTTGAGGTATTGGAGGGAATGAAGCTATTAACCATAGGCAAACTGTTGGTCCTCTACCCAATGGTGGGAGGAGCTGTGCTAGCTTCATTTCTAGTGAGTACATAAATGAGAAGGATTCATTTTCAAGCTAAACTTCCTGGGACCTACAGGATGACTTGGTAGGTAAAACCTGAAGAGTTCAGTGCCCAAGATCCACACAACTCCTGAAAGTGCTCTTCCGATTTCCACACAAACTATGTGATCTGTGTGTGCGCACGCGCACACGCATAGAAATAAATAAAGGCCATTAAATAAAAAGAATAGACTACACTTACTGCTCAGTTGGCCAGAGGCCAGCAGCTGCAGTGGAATGGTCCTACTGTTACCATTCTCTGAAAAGGTCCAGAGTTTGAGTTAATAGTGTTGCAGAAATACACCATGTCTACTTTAGACTCTTGAGACTCATTGCTGACAGAACTTCACACCAGGGTAATACAGTTGCCACTCCATTGACCAAGCAATCCTGAGTAAAGCTACTTAACCCATCTGAAACTCAACTCCCTCTGTTATGAATCCTTCTATGAACAGTGGTACTGAAGTAACCCATCTCTATTTTTTCCTATCAAGTTTTAAAATGGAATAACTCTAACTAAATAAGAAAATCTTTACTACTTTTTTCATCGAAAGACATACAGGCATGTCGAAAGGAACATGAACAGTGAGCCCTGTGCCCCCCCCCATCACGCCACTTCCTGCCCCTGCCTCTTACCTGCTGCTTGTGACTTTCCACTTTTGTCCTCATCTCTGCATGGCGGCACCTCTCCTTACACTTCTTTGAGCCCTCTGAAAGTGGAGAGCTCCCGATGGATAGGGCATCCTGAAGAGCCTGTGTCAAAGATGAAACACACTGCTGATGACCTTAGTACTTCGTTCATAACTGTCACAAACCCTCCAGTACAACATTTCTTTTCTAATGCTGACTATCTACATGGCCGACTCGCGGTTTTTCCTTTTGGTTTTCTGCATTTGTGCATATTTTTCAAGTCTCTGCCTTCCCCATGATGATAGTGTGTTGTTGTTCAACCTCCATCATGTTGAAGGGCATTACTGTTGGCTGCCCTGTCATCTAGCTAAGAAAAAGGCAGAGAGATCAGATACATCCTCCTGGGCACTGTCTCCAGAGCTTCTGAATCCACAGGTCGAATGAGGGCTCCAAGGACACTTCTGTACAACCACCCCATATCTCGAAGGAAGTCCATACCATGTGGCCGTTTGTACAGTCACTGCCTCCAGGCCCTGCTATGCTTCTCTTCTGTTCTGTCATTTTCCAGCACTCCATTTCCTGACCTAGACAGCCATCTTTATGCTTTATTAAAACATTTATGTCCTCATGGTTGCGTGGAATGGTATGTGCTAAATACAACTTTATGATTTTACCACGGGATGAGGAGGCAAAGAGAAACTTGTCTTTGCTAGTGACGTCTCACCATTTACCACCAGCCTGTAGTGCTTTTTGCTCATGCTTAGATTATGCGAAGACATTAACCCTTGTTTGGAGACTTACAGTTCATGGTGAGTTTAACAAAAATGATTTTCAACACTGGGATAGACGGTCTCATCTGTGAGTGTCCTCGGCACCACAAATTGACAGCTTGCTCATTACTCGCGTACTCTTTTACATAGAGAAGGTCACCTCAGAGGTTTATGAATTCATTTCCTCTGTCAGCAGCTTACCAAACTTAGGAAGGCCAATGGATGATCTCCATGGCAGTGGACTCTCCCTACCACTACACAGTATGGTCATAGAGGCAGGAAGGAAGAGCCAGCTTGCAGTCTTGAGCAGATATTGTCAGGAATTTCCTAATAGTATGTCTTAGAATATACACATATGACCTAGCATGATAGGAGTGCAAATTTCAGAACCTTGCAGGTAAAACAACTTTTTTCTTCTTCTTCTTCCAGGAGAAGATTAGAGAAGGAACAAAGTTAGTGAATAGGTTAGATTTTGCCTTAATTTACTCATTTATTTATGGTAGTGTTGGGGGCCCTTACAAGTATGAAACAGAAGTGGGACTCAATCCATTTGTAACATGTACAAGCCACATAATCCTAGGAAATATTAGGAAAGTTGAACATAATTTTAAGCAGCGTGAAAGATAGGAGAGAGAATCCAGAGAGGGTGACGTGAATAAATAACAACGATCAAACATGCCAATGTAATACCCAGTAGCTGCAACTAGACTACTTCAATAGAAACCTTATTTTAATTTCCTAGTTTACCCCTCAATGCTATCCAGGAAATTTTAAAATGAGTCATGAATGAAATGTGAGTTGAATCAACATTTATCGGTGCTTTCCAACTTCCTTGAACCTGTACTAGATTAGTCATTTTTACTATCAGTTCTGATACACTAAACAATCCATCCATCTCCAAAATGATGAGGTGGCAGACAAGGCAATTTTGCACAGGATGGAGCTAGCTTCACACTGATTAAATATATAACATTTCTGGAAGAACCTGATATTGGCAAAATCCTTGGGTATTTTCTTCCAATCAAATGAACTGAATTGAGTATAAGCACACATGTGAAAACTCATATTAATTACTTATTAACTGTCTGTTCTTAACCTTGTGTCCCTATTGAATGAGTGGGTTAGCAGGAAGCTAAACATTGACCCCAAATTCATGCTCCGATGTTTACTCAAAGCATTTCCATATTTATTATAATAGTGTAAAAGAGAAAAGCATTTATCGTAAAAATCCAAGTTACTAACACTTAAGAACCCTAGGAATTTAGTTCCTAGCTCTAGGAAAAATAGCAGTATGGGGTTTATGATTTTGTGTTGAACTAGACTATTACATTAGTTCATTAATCAGCCCACACATATGTAAACACATATATACAAACATATGCCCACATATATATACATACACACATATACATATACACACACATACATGTACGTATATACACATATATATGTACACATGGATATGCAAACACACATACATACATGCACATATCACACAGGCACCTATATACAAAGACACACACACACACACACATATACACATACACACATACACACACATACATGCACACATTCACACACTCATCATCATCCTTTTAAAACAATTTAGTTTGTTCTCTGAACTTGGCTATGCCTCTCTCTGTCATCAGTTCCTACTCGTAGTGGATTCCCTCAGGCTCCGTCCCCAGATTTCAGGCATCTCAGCCCTGAATCTGGAGCTAAGCATGCTTTCATCACCCAGCTCCATAGCCATCTTTTAAAACATGGCTTGCTTCCTCAGGAAGCTTTTGTGGTTGACCAAGAGATAAGTTATTTGTTCAAAAAACACCCAGTGCCATCATGTGGTTCTTTTAAAAAAAATCTTACTGACTTCTATAATTTTGTTCTGTGTAAATCACATAGTGTGTCCTCAGGAGATGCAAGACAGGCGCACTGTGGCTCATCCTGCTGTGAGCCAGCAGGCCTGACTCCTCTGCTGTGCCTATCATCTTGACCCTCCACACTTCACCTCTTCTGCTACCTTATTGAGTCGTTTAATTTCACACACATAATGTTCTTTCTTCCTGTTTGCGAGAGCATTGTTTTCCTTCAACAACGTGTTCTCCTTCTGCAGGGCTTGCAATTCTTCCCTTAGGCTTTCCTTTTCCTTCTGAAAAAAAGAGAAAAGAGAACATGGCCCAAATCAAACATTACCCAAGAGAAGGAGAAGACAGAAATTCGAAGAAGTTGGTTGTTTCTGGAAGACTGGCAGCCCCCAAACATAAGCAAAGAGGACCTGCAAGGTTGTCTCTAACATTCCTTTGAACAGCATTCTTGGAGTGGAGGACAGGGTTACTAAACGTAATGATACTGTGGTGATCCCAGAAAAAAAAAATCTTTTTAAACCCTAATCCTCACATTCAATAGTCAAATTGGTCTGCAGAACAATCTACTTCCTGTTCCTAGGGACTGGTTAAAAACTTTAAAAAGTCTAAAAAGAAAAAAAGGAAAAGTCATTGAAATGAACTGATATTAAATAGCCCAAGGCCAATCCTGCACGGTTCTATACCAGAGACAAGGACAATAAATTTTAGACATATAAGGACGTTCACTGCAAATAGATACTCAGAGCACAGCATTGTCACAACTATCATTAAAAGGGAGAACCAGGCTGCCTGAATGTGGGTGTCAGTTGTAGGACCTGGGCAGTCTATGGGGCCGCTGGCAGTGGAACCAGTATTTGTCTCTAGTGCACGAAGGGGCTTTGGGAACCCATTCCCTATGAAGTGATACTATTTCAGCTCAGATACACGGGGGAGGGCTAGGTCGTGCCCCAGATGATATGTAGACTTTGATGATCCTTCATGAGAGGCCTCACCCTCCATGAGGAGTGGATGGGGGTGGAATCGGGGGTTGTTGAGGGGAGTGGGAGGATGGAAGGGAGAGGGAACTGGGATTGGTATGTAAAATAAGATTGTTTTTTATTTAAATGAAAATTAATTTTATAATAGGGCAGAAATCCAGCCTTCCAACTAACTGTACCTCAGTGGTTCAGACAATCTGCAAGAAGTTTACCATATTACATAACTGAAAGTCCTGATTCATGTTTCTCAGCTCTTCATTTTAGACAAAAAATAGCAAAATTTGGTGGAGTAAATTGGATCCTTAATGAGAATCTAGTCTAGAAAAATAAATACTGCAGAATGTAGCGCAAGAGAAGTAGCTAACACAGGTATTCAAATGCTATTCTAGTCACATTCCAATATAGTAATTAAATTTAAGAAATCAATTCCACATAGAGGGATCCTTTCTCAGCCTAGAGACTTGGGGGAGGGCCTAGGCCCTGTTCCAAATAATATGACAGACTTTGAAGATCCCCCCCCCATGGAAGGTCTCACCCTCTCTGGAGAACAGAAAGGGGATGGGATAGGAGGAGGGGATAGGGGAGTGGGTTAGGGGAGGAGAGGAGGGAGAGGGAACTGGGATTGACAGGTAAAACAAGCCTGCTTCAAATTTAAATTAAAAAATATTATCAAAAAAAAAAAGAAATCAATTTCAGGCATCTTATTTTCTTTCAAGGTGAAAACATCCCATTACCGCTTACTTTAACAGACCAAATCTGTGCTATTAGATGAGCCAATCCCTCTCTAGTTTAGCAGAGGCTGAAAGAATCTGATTATATTACATCTACAAAACGTTCCCAAGTACGCGAGGAAAACGTTACTGAAATTCCAAGCTAGGGTGTAGCTGGATAAGGAAGTGTGTGCTGTACAGCAGAAAGGGGGTTCGTTTGTCACCACCCTGTTTCCTGGATCAACCCTGACTGTAGCCTCAGCCAGGAGAGCAAGCCTGGGCTACGGTATGGGAGGTACCCATGATTCTGGAGGAGAGAGGATACGCAGAGAGACACTGGTGCCCTCCCTCTGACTATCAGACCACTAAGATAATGCTCCATGGATTTGGGATTTCCCCCAGGAATCTCCTGCTGGGAATGAAACCTGGGGCTAGCCAAAGAAAGTTGGGGGTTCTGACAATTTGTCAGAGCAAAGCAGGGCAGTGACAGTATCTAGCATATGCCCCGACCAGGACTGCTGAGTGGTGGGCCCCTCTTCACCTCCATTTAAAACTGAACCTCATCCCAGGACCCTGAAGGTGAGCTTGGAGGTCCTGGGCCACTTCATTGTCATTCTTCCCAATGTGGGTACATGAACCAAATCTCGTCTCTCTGCTTTTTGTAATTGTCTTTTTAGTTTGCCGGTTGAGGACAGTGGCTGAGCCTCTCCTGCCAGGGACACTCGGACCCAGACTCTCACCCTAGAAGCTCTGCTAGCAGCATTGCCATACTTCTGCACACTTAAATGCATTGCCAGTACCTTGCAGTGGCAGCAAGACTTCCCATGAGAACCCAACACACACACTCGTTTTTATTCTTACCATATCTTCCGAGAGCTGTCATTAGAGTTTATCATCTTCCTTATATATACCTCATAAATTCCAAAGACTGGGGGGGGGGAGGCCTGCACGAGAAGAAACCCCTCACATTGTCCCTACTCACCCCTGCAGTCTCGAGCCTGGGTTCAGGTCCCCAGTGTTCTTAGGGCTGACCTGTTCAAGGCTGAGCTCGGGATATTGAATGAGATAATGAGTGTGAAGTGGTTTTTAAAGTGTTCTGTGTACCCGGGTGTGGTGAAGTAGTTCTGGCATTCCAGCACTTGGGACTCATAGGCTGGAGAATAGCAAGTTCAAGGCCAGTTTGGGGTCAGTGGCCAATTCTGGGCAAGGGAGGTAGCACTCCTGGGAAACTTAGTGAGACTTTGTCACTAGCAATAAAAGTCACAGGCGAGGCTGCAAAGCCCTGGAAGGTTCTCCCTCAAAGAGCCTTTAATTTCCGGTCACTGAAGGCAACACACAGCCCCCATCACCACCACCCCACTCACCAGGCGCACTGAGCCTGTGCGTGACTCCTTTGGGAGCTGTTTTTCACCACTGCCTGGCTCAACTAGAGGCTAGTCGCCTGCCACCCACCTCTAGCTGCCTGTCGCCCTCTGTCACGCTTTGTTTCTGTTCCTTCTCTAGGTTGTGGATATCTTCTGTGGCCGCCAGTTTCGTTTTCAGCTCCAGGACCTTAGGGGGTCATCGGAGGGAGACAGTTGCAGACAGTCACACCACGCTCTAACCCAGTGCACTTGGGAACACGGGCGCCCCACCTCACCCCGGGAAGTCCCCCAAGGAAGAGCAGGCCCCTAAAACGCATCAGCGTGTTTGCATTTTAAAAGGAGCTTGCTCTCCACAAAAGCACACACTTTCTTCCAAATGGCGTCCTGCTCGCCTCTCCTTTCTCCAAACTGCCCCTACTTCCTTCCAAAGGATAGAGGAGCCAGAGCTTAGACTGCAGGCTTCTAGTTCTCCAGAGGTGTCTGGCCGCTGGGAGGCAGGGGACAAGAAAAAGTCACAGGTGGTCAGGAAGTAACTAGAGCCCTCAGCTAAGGGCAAACCAGGTGGGCCTGGTATCTGCTGTCCCTCCTCCTGACAAATTAAGAGTCCTGTGCTAGAACATGGCACTTCCTTCCATTTACAATTATGCCTGTTCTTTTCTCTGGATTCACTGGCTGCTCTAGGAAGCTTTAAAAAAAAAACCTTCTTTCTGGGAACACTATTGTTAAAATTTGGAGTCCGTGCTGGATAGAACAAGGTATCCAGACTACTGCGGTGGGACTCTATCTTCCTGCTTCTAAATTTAATTCTGAGTATCAAACGAGGAGGAATGTGCAAGCATTGTTGTATTACTGTGGTTCGTTTTCTTCATTCTGAATTATTTAGGGGAGTTCACTTTCTCTCTTCTTTCTGAAAATAATAACGACTTTACCCTATTAAAGAAAACTCCCCCCAAATGTTCTTTTCGGGCTAAGATGACTTCCCACATGCATGTGCGTTAAGGGAAACAGAAGGTGGCATTTCCCTTGCACTCTGGTTGTTAGCTCTGTGTCTCCATGGATAAAAGATAGCTGATTCTCTGACCGACTCTTCACTGACCCTACCTCAGCCTCAGTAACAACTCAGGGCTGGGAGCACCCACGGGAACTCTTGGACAGAACCAAGATTACATTCTCAGCAACTGGTTGGCATATCCATCCTGAGTCCCAAGATGGTAACGGTGAAACTTGGTCCCTCATTTGCTGGTAACTAGGGATCCACAAAAGTCACTTGTGGCTCTACCAGGATGGAGGGCGATCTCAAATGAAGAGTCTCTTACCTTCCTTTCATATAACTCTTTCATATTTCGGAATTGTTGGTCCCATTGTTGATTGATTTCCAGGAGCTGAAATTATTAAAATGTGGTGATGCCACAAAAGATTTCCACCCATGTGGAAGTTTGTGAAACATGAGATCACTGTTTGAACCATGGGTGAAGGCAGCACTCCTAGCAGGTTTTGGTTTGGCTTGGATGGTTTTGAGGTAAGCTAGAAAGAGAAGTGTAAGGCCATGAGTAGGAGAGGAACCCCTCACCCCAGAGTCCGGTGGAAACCTCTTTCTCATCAGCTAGGCAAAGGGAAGACCTCCAACGTTGACGGTAAAGAGTCTATATAAAGACAAACTTCCTTTTACACAGAGTGGTATCCAATCAGATTGTTCAAACTGCCATAAACCATGGTCCAGGCCTGAGTGTGAATGGCTTTCCTCTCAGCCCAGCTGTAACCCCTCAAGTAACCTCCCTAGAAACTCCATTTACAGTACAATGCATGTCTTACCTTCTTCTGTGCAAACTTTGTTATTAGAGTATAGGCCATCTAGGGAACCTCAAATGCCATCTTGTAACCTCTCTTAGCAATGTGGTATGTGTGTGTGTGTGTGTGTGTGTGTGTGTGTGTGTGTGTGTGTGTAGGGCTGGTGATGTTTCTGTGCAGCTCTGAGTTGTATCTCCAGTCACCAGTCACCAAAATAGTATGCTTGGCTACCACTGGGAGAGCAAACACAGCTCTCTAGTGAGGAACCCACTACAGAGGGAACCTTATTCTTTCCCTGAGAGCTTCTCTTCCTATTAACCCCTTGTTTAAGTCTCACTTCCTCTTTGATAGACTCTAGTTCTTACAGGCTCACCCTGAATTCTTTTCTGGGGTGAAGCCAAAGATCTGGCTTCCTCTGAGTGATGGGCCTTACAAGCTGAGGGACCACCTCAAAACTATAGGTAGCAGTGCTGGGCCGTATCTCTCACAGCGCCCCTGCTGGCCATTTAGATGAACATTTTCCTATTTTCATAACTGGTTCATGAACAAATATTATTAAATGTTAAATTATGTCTTGACAAGTCAGCTGAGGCATTTAATAGAAATTTTCAACTTTTCTTACTTATTTTAGTTTTCATGTCTGATTAATGGAAGCAGAATCTGATAAATCTTTATAAGCATTTTGTCAGAAGTATTATTATACTAAGGCTCTCTTTCCATATTTTCCCTGTTTGTTTACTATGGCTATTAGAATGAATTCTTGTGACAGCTTTTTCAAAGAATTATCTTGAAGCCAAAACTCTATTAATTGACAGACATTTGCTTGCAGTACCATGCTTTAGGATGTAGGCTTTAAAAAAAAAAATTAATTGTATTATTTACTGGCTTTGTTTTTTGTAACTTACTTATTTTTATTTTATGTACATTGGTGTTTTACATGTATGCATGTCTGTGTGAGGGTATTGGGTACCCTGGAAATGGAGAAGAATTGTAAAGGCAGTTGTAAACTGCCATGTGGATGCTGGGAATTGAACTTGAGTCGCCTAGAAGAACAGCCAGTGCTCTTAATCACTGAGACATCTTTACAGCCCGTGGATATATTTTCCAGTCATCCTGGATGAAGGGACAATAAAAATCTTTCTGAACCTATGGATTTTCATGAGTAATGGTTTTTGTCATCAGACAGGATTAGAAAGAAATACATTTAAAACTCTTTGTTAACAAGAAGGAAAAAATAACATCCTGGTTTGTATTTCTTTCTTTCTTTCTTGCTTGCTTGCTTTTGTAAGAGAAGTTCACAATTCTGTGTTTAAAAAAAAGATCCCGACAATTTTCAGCATGAGGCAGTGGCATCAAGAAGGTAGTTACCATGTCCAAAAAATATAAAGCATCTCCTAAACGCAACAAAAACAATCAAAAACCTAGTCCAAAATGGCAGCCATTAAATAATTCTTGTGGTGTAAACTCTTACAGCTACTAAGTATTCAGCTGTATAATAGCCATGGTGGCATTATTCTGCAATGCTTTAGTGATTTTCCAGAGTGAAGTACTACCCAGCATCAAAGATGAGTAGAAGGTTCTGAATAGCAAAACAAGGGACATGAAATACTCAGAATGAATCAGCAAATGAACCAAATTGGTGATGTATCTTCTTTGCTCTTCACCTCTTTGGTCAAGAAGAGGAAAGAATCCTAGAACCCATTAGACAAGGAACACAGTAACAGTACAACTAACAATGTCTGCTAATTCCCAGCTACCTTTTAGAAATCACCTTTTTGTTCTAAGGCAATGTGCTTATTTTAAGGTTAATTTTTAATTTTTTTTTAAGTGTTTGGGTGTCTGTCCTGCATGTATGTGAACTGCATGCATGCCAAGTGCCCTTAGAGGTCAGAAGAAGACATAGGATCCCCTAAAATTGGGGTTTCAGGTGATTATGAACCTTCATGTGAGTACCAGGAACTGAACCTGGGTCTTGTGCAACAGCAACTTGTATCTTAACTACTGAGCCATCTCTCCAACCTGGAAGACAGTGTTTTATAACCCACATTCATTTAGGCGCTAAACTCAGGAAGTCAATGAACTTAATCCATTGTACATAAGCTTTAAAAGCTTATTATTAAATAGCTCAAATCTCATCATATTCCAGTTTGAAAGGTCATAGGTGATAAGCTTCCATTATACAAGTGGTGAATATATCAACACTTGGAAAAGTAGGGTCATAATTACCATGTGCATAATATCAACACTTTTTCATTCATCATAGCACAAACCATGATTTCTAAAAGCCCTTTCTTCTTAAAATAGTATAATCCAGTATACTAGAGATAAACTTTAATTTAATTACAGAGATAAAAGAAGGGTACCTTGTTCTATTTTCAGGCTTAATACATGGCTGTGTGACTTTATCCATTATGTTCACATTACCTCTTGCCTCTGTTTTTCCAAGCACTTTATCTTTTGTTCAAGATAATTTGTCAAGTCCTTTCTTCTTGGTGGAACACACTTTAATTAAAGAAAACAAAAGATTGAGATTTATAAATTAAAAAGAAGAGATTCTGTTCTTCAAAAACCTCATACATCTAGCCAAATCCTGTGTTTTGTAAAAAAAAAAAAGAAATGTTTCATATGGGGGTTGGAGATAAATGTCTTTGTAATACAGCATATGCTAACTGCTAAGTGTGTACAAGGTCATGAGTTTGATTCCCAGTACTTAATTCATAAAATTCTCATCACAGTGACAAGCTGTTGTACCAGTGTAATACATTATCTATTATTCATTTATTTACATTAATTACCAAAACAATTCAATAATAAATTGTAAGTGAGCAAGAAATATACATAGCTAAAATGCATTGAATTGATTACAAATTATGAATAAATTTACTACCGCTATGGCCATGGTACAAACGTGTTAAAGAAGTGGGTAGAGATTATCTGTCCCTCTGTATTTTAGCTAGTCTTTTTGGGCACTGGAATACCAGTTTAGACTAATAATAAATTACAGCATAATGAGAATTAATAACCTTAGTCTTCAGTTACTTTCCCCCCAGGGATTAAGATAATTATTCAAAGTAGATGCAAAAATTCTTGAAACTGCCCGCCATCTAGCAAATAGAGCTCCAGAAAAACTCACAGAAAAGATTGCTTCCTTGCTGTAACTCAGTAGCCTATGTACATCCCATCCAAGTCATTAAGTAACTCAATGAACTGGTTATCAGAGCAGTCCTGAATTCTATGCTCAGTTTCAGGCACAATAGCAACCAGGAACCACACCTCCTAAAGCCATTCATGAACAACCAAGAAACACTGCCCAGACTTACTGGTCTTCATCAAAAATGGTCAGAGGAAGGAACTGTTGGCAATCATTTTTGGATTTCAAGGACTCTTTTTCACTGGAAATAATTTATAAAACTAGTTTTCCAACTTATTTACGTATCAGTGTTTCAGACGTTGATAACATCTTACACAGAATGGATGATGTTCTTCTTCTTCTTTTTTTTTTTTTTTTTTTTTTTTTTTTAATTCTCTTAATTTAGAGTTGTGTTCCCATCAGACCACATTTTAAGGACAGGCCTCTGTTAATCAATAAACAGGGTGATATGCAAACTCCTTACCTCAAGAAGCATTTGGCTAAATTCAAAGTGTGACAACGAAACCTAAGTGACAGCACTGCCAGGCATTATAATTGAACTTTCTCTTTTGGGGAATGAGTCTAAGAAACCAGACCTATTGTGGGTTAGAACTCATAAAGCATGAAGTGTCTTTGACCTGGAAAGTTCTATAAGCCCATCTTACTCAGCATGCTCTGAGCTTAACAAGGCAGAAGTACTCTAAGGTTGATTTTTTTCTTTTCTCTTTTCTTTTCTTTTCTTTTCTTTCTTTTCCTTTCCTTTCCTTTCCTTGGGAACTTTTTTTTTTTTTTTTAATTTTTAAAACTTTTTTTTTCTTATTTTACATTTCAATCCCAGTTCTTTCTCTCTCCCTCTCTTCCTCCCTCACTCCCTCCCTCTCTCCCTCCCATCCTACCCCCAACCCCCTCCACAGGGAGGGTGATGCCTTCCAGGAGGGGTCAAAAAAAATCTGTCAAGTCATGTGGAGTAGGGACTAGGCCCTCCCTCCTGCCTCTAGGTTAAGGGAGTACCCCTCCATGAGGAATGTGCTCCTTGATTCTAAACTAGTGATTCTTTCTAACAGCATGACAACATCACAGAGGAGCCTGTGAAGTTAAAAGCACTCTGAACACTGTCCAGTCAGAGAGATTTACAATTCCCGATATTGGTAAGTTTCCTAGCATCCACATCATGCTTGGAAATGTGAACTTTTGACCCACTAAAATCATCCTATTTGTGATGCAAAAAATTGTGAGTAGCAAACATTTGCACGGTCTTGTTTCTGGTGTCCATGCATTTTCTAACCCCAAGTAATTTTCTCTATGCAAAAAAAACCAAATCAACAACAAAAAACTGAACACATAAACTGTGTTTTTACTTTATAAGTAAGATTTCTGTTCAAATATTTAAGAAAATCTACCTGCAACCATAGGAGTGCTAGCTTATAAGATTCTGAAACAGTAATTTTAACAGGGGACATTGAGAGGAGATGGTAGAGAACACAAGGGCCAGGAAGAGTTTGTGAAGAAATGTATCACCAGGCATTTCTAGACAGGTTAATCAGCATTGTACCATGTTTGTGCGCCTTGGGTACATGCTAAAACCAAGTAGAATCAATCAAACATAAAATAATTCATATTTGGAATGAGTTTTGTGGGTATTTTT
Organism: Phodopus roborovskii; assembly: GCF_943737965.1. Lineage (NCBI taxonomy): Eukaryota > Metazoa > Chordata > Mammalia > Rodentia > Cricetidae > Phodopus > Phodopus roborovskii. The sequence goes on from NW_026126571.1 coordinate 13,154,546, forward strand.
TTTCCTTTGGGTTGCTAGCAAAGGCATTGGATATCACAGTGCATACAAAGATATTTAGTCTTTGGGTTCTAGGAAGGGCCTCCTTATGAAACAATTATTCCTCCTGAACAATTCCTTATTATTTTTTGTGGAATGCAGTCTGTATTGAAAATGTCTGGGTATTACTTCCTCTATTAAAACATTTGCACCAACTGCTAAGACATTCAAGTTGTAATGAAGCAAATTAAATATCAAAAGGAATAAATGAATTCCACTTAGTTTCTCATTATGTCTTGCTTACCTCTTTAAAAGGAATTTGATAAAATCCATCTAGTTAGCTCAGTGGGTAACAACACAGGCCACAGGGACAAATAAGTAAGTTTGTTCCCTGGGAACAGGTAGTCCTCAGGTCTCCATAGTCCCTCTGTGGCATGTGTGTGTAAACACATTTAAAAAAAATCAATAAAAATGCAATAAAATATCAAGAAAGTATAATTTTAATACACCAGAGTAGTGAATGTTATTATAATAACTGAACAAAATTATAGCATCAGTTGAATGCATTAACACATTAAGTCATTTACTGCTAAATGTTCTATTTCTAACCACATCTTTGCAGTATTCCTTTTAAATCTGACATTGAACAAAACTCTTCTACCTAAGAACAAAATGTAAAGCACATGATGAGATAGGGAAAGGAACCTGCAGATGTGATTCAGTAGAAGCATCCTGGCCCAGTGAGTTCAAAGGCAGTGCAATGATCACCAGTGACCTCTCCTATGTAGGTAATACGGGCTAAAGTGCATAGCAGGTCGTGGTTGAAGAGGGAGTTCAGCTATCATGGTTCTTTGATTAAAGAATCACACAGACTACTGTTGTGTTCTTGCTTCTGGGTGCCGATCTCCCCCTAACAACACATGTTCTTACCTCCTCATGCCTCATGTAAGCTCCTGCAGCACTCAGTCCAGCCATGTCCTGGGAAGACCAGCAAACTGTTTTTCCGAGAGTCTTGTAAGGCAGAAAGAAAATGAGAAAAAGAAAATATTTTGTGGTGCCTTTCAGGAGGAGAGCACTCACCCTGTTAACTCATGAGAGAAAATGACAACTAATTCTCATTTGCAGAACCGACTGTGCCAATCACACAGAACAAGGATGCAAGGGGAGAAATTCGATTTCAACTTTTATTGGCTTCCATGTAATGGATTTCCTAGGGTGTCTCAAGTAGGCAGACTAAGATTTGGGACAGATTAGTCCCGTGTTATGTATGTAAATTGTGCTTCTGTCTTTCCGGGCAGGCAGTGTCTCCTGCTGCAGGAGATGCCTGGGTCAAACAGCCTTTGTTCAGTGGCCTAACTGCCATAAATCTACTGTATTTCCCAGAGTGGCTAGGTCAGTGTAGGTTTTTTTTTTTTTTTTGACAGCTTCATCTTCTAAATGTGAGCTGAGCTGTGTAGGGTATACTGAGTCACATTGTGAGTGCTGCTTGCTATCTGTTACAGAAACCATAGGAGAAAATAATCCATTGCAAAATGTGTGCTGCTTCTACACCAAGTGTTCTGTATTGGCAGAAAGCTAATTTTCAGGTTTAATACTAACTTTTCGTAGACCAAGTTCAAACTTTTCACCATTTGAATCATTAAATCCAGTTTTCTGTGACATTTTGCTCTGTCTTAATTGGTGGATTCCTGTCTGGTTACAGACCTTTCAGCTAATGGTGCTTTCATTGACAGACAAAAGGAACAGACTTCTTTTAAGACCTTCACTTTCTGAACCCTTGTGCTGAGGAGCCTGCACTGTCTCTGTAGGACAGGGAGGATCTGGAATGGACAAATGTTCCAGTTGTGGGGTTGAGTTGTCTGGCTTCATACCTCAGCTCTATTACTAATGGCTTGTGACTGGCTCAATTCCAACATTATGCAATGGGATAGTGGTAGTGCCTTTTCCTATCGTGGTTATCTGTGATAGCACAAATACAAGCTTGGATAATGATCACAATGTAACATTTATAGTGGGCCAATCATGCAGATTACATGAGAAATGAAAAGGGTCATCCATAATTTTTGTATTACTCACTATGCCTATGGAAATTAAGGAGTTCTAAAGGAAAATAAGCAAAGTCCTTGCTTACAATGACTTTTACACATACAATATACACATGTACATGTCTATAGACATGTAGGAGTATATGTGTATGTATTTATGTGTATATTATGTGTATGTATGTGATGCGCATAGTGAACTGAACAGTAAGTGAAAGCCAGCAAATAAGTGCTAATGCCATTAAGCAAGTGACAGCTCAGAACAGTGGTTGCCTCTTCTCCACCATTAATAGTCATGGAAGGACTTAATGTCCAGGATTGTGCAGATGGTGAAAGCTGAAGGGTAGTGTAATAAAAGGACAGCTTAACAAACACTACTGAGATGGCCAGAGCCAGGCACATAGTGTCTAAGAAGCCCATTTTTAACTTGAGGAGGGCTCATGAATATAAGTCTAGAAACAGACACTACAAATCTTGGAGTCACCTTTAACTCCTCTTTGGATCTCAGTGCCTATGTCCAATATCTATGAACATGTGATAGACTGTTTGACCCCCCCCCCAAACAATAGCTTTCCATTTTCACAAAAACCTAGAATATTCCCAGCTTGGTGACTGATGACTAAGTGGCAATGGAATAAATATGAACAGTCCCTCAGCCGTGCCAGTCCCAAATAACACACAGAGAGGCTGTATTAGATATAAAGCTGTTGGCCTGTTACTAGCATTACTTATTGGCTAGCTCTGTCTTGAATATTAACTCATTTCTATTAATCTAAGTATTTCCACGCGGTCATATTTTACTGGAGAGAGGGCCTGGAATTCTGTCTCTTGGTCCTACATGTTGAATCTTCTCCTCTTTCCCCTGGAACCTCCTTGTCTCTTAGTCCCGCCCATCTTGCTTTCCTATTGGCCAACATTTTCATTAACCAATACGAGAAACATATTTACAGAATGACATCTCCCATCAGAATTGGGGCATACATATTTGCCCCATGAGAACACATTTGAGACTATGTGTAACAGTGACCAATCCCTGTCATTTGATACTTCCAATACTCACTAGTGATGTTGTAGAGTCTTTGGACTGACAGCAAGCCATCATTGTATTGAAAGACCCCCCAAAGCCTGCCCTGATTACCCTTCTGCACCCCTTCCCCTGCCCCATTCCCATTATCAGTTAGCACAGTAGCTACTGTGAGACTTTAAAGTTCATGTTTCTCATCTGCACAGAACCCCCAGTGACATCCCATCTGACTTAGAGTGAAAGCAGAACTCTTCTTTGCATATATATATAATATATACACATATATATTATATATATATATATATATATTCCGTATGAAATAAGTGTTTCCTTGGGGTATTTTATCCATCTAAGTCCTTTTAATTTGTTCTTACTCATCATCGTCTCCCACTGTTCTCCCCATACTCCATTCTCCTACTTTCTGATCCATTTCATCCTCCACAAATAGCTCTCTCTCTCTCTCTCTCTCTCTCTCTCTCTCTCTCTCCTTCCGCTTCACATATACTCCATTCCCTTTGTCTCTTCCCTCTTCCAGCCCGTAAGGTCTCTTCTTCCCTTTTATGCTGTCAAGATTCTCACTCCACACCTACACGTGAATGCCAAACACACACTCATTTAACGACCTGAAACTAGAACCTGCACGTGAAGTAAAACAAGAAGTAAGTGTCTAAGTTTAGCCAATTTTGTTTAACATGATGCTTTCCAGGTCATCCATTTCATTTCACCTGGAATGACAGGATATTATTTATTATTCTTATCATTATTATTTTGTGTGTGTGTGCGTGTGTACATAAAATTCTACTGTGTGTTTACATGGTTTCCTTATCCTTGTATCTGCTGATGGATGGTGGTTCCATTTGCTAGCCATTGTGAACAGGGTAGCAATTAACACGGCTGAGCAAGTGTGTCAGAGGTGTGTGGAGTTAGTATCCAGGAATGGTATAGCTAGATAGTATTATGTCCTCCTTTTACTTTTCTGAGGCCCTCACACTGATTTTCCCACTGACTGCTCCTGTTTCCACTCCCAGCTGTAGTGAATCTGTCTCCCTTTCCCTAGAACTCTTGCCAGAGCTTGATCCTCCTTTTGTTAATGGTAACTCTTCTGACTGGAGGAATGTGGAACAACTTTCCCATGCAATATGAGAACAGAGTTTCCCTCCGTTTTGATTATACACATGTAGTTTTTGCTGCACTTTATGTAGAGGAAAAATAGCTCACTTTCATTGACTAGTCTGTAGTCTACGAAACCTCCCTGTTTAAATGTCTCTCGGTATTCCACAACTTAGCAAAAGCCGGTTTCCTTCAGAGCAGAGCTAACTACATCCTCCATTGTTCTCTGTAGGTATTTTATGACTCATCCACCTTCTCATTTAACATCATGGTTTACTACCTTGCTCCCCGTATGCAATCCTTTTGAAGAAAGGGTTGGTACTTACTGTTTAGAAACAAAAGCATCATAACACCTTCAAGGTACAGGGGAGTGTACCCAGATATGGATCTGTCCATGTGTCAGCTTTTTGCAGGAAACCCTAGCTTGTCTCTGTTTCTCAGAACTCTGTAGGATTCAGAGACACATAGAGTTGTATGTTTTACCAGCAAACCAGAGGTGATCAAGTAGGAATGCCAACACATCTGTATGGAGATATTTTACCTTAACGTATACAACAACTTGTAACTGAACACCTACCTATCTTTCCACACTTCAGTTTTAGGCCAATCATGTTTTAACTCTGTATAAACCCTTACAATACCTTCCCTAATCGTGCTTGAGATTAAATGAATAAACACTATAAGTAAATGTATCTATGTGAAATCTTTCAAAGGCAATGCCATGATCTTCAGTAACAATTCCTCCATTGTACAGAGCTTTACAAGAAGATCTTAGGAGCCGAAGCAATACACTGACATATGAACTGAAGATTTTTCCCGGCTCACCATTTTCTGTAACTAGGTCTCTTTACTCAATAAGAATTGTCATTGGCTTCAAGGCTGGTTAAGTGGATCTTAAACTAAAAAAGGGAGGAAAAATCAGCTCCATCCAGCAAACATAGAACTGCTTGCCCCTGTGCTCTGAGAAGCAGAGGCAAGTGAGGGTTTCCTGTGAAAGATTGATACCCGAGGTTCTGAAATGGGTTTTGTTGATGTTGGAAAGGGTAAGATCTTCTCTGAAATTTATGTAAAAATAACCCAAAGACAGACATTGGTTGATAGTTGAAAGGAGGTTGGTAGGTGTGTAAATATTTGATGAGTAAGTAAAGTAAAGAGTAAATGGCAGATTCAGGTAGTGGGAATATCCGTGCATACCATACAATGCTTTTTGACTTAAATGTGCATTTGAGACTTTCCCCAATAAAAGTTACACAAAGAATCAGAGTTAAGCCTTCAAAAGTGCGCCAATAATTGGACCTTGTTTTAACTATTATTATAAAAGCAGTGAAAACTGCATACACAAGGATGTAGCAACTGTACTAGAGGCTTCTGGTGAAGACTAAAACCAGGAGGCACCCAAGGACCTGTTCTGCACATCAAGGGAATGTTATATCAAACGATCCAGAATAAAAGGCAAATCTTCGAATATGCTAACAGGAGGTATGCCAACATTTGCCAGTATCTGCTTAATTAATAAATGAAGATAGGCTCTAAAATTTCTGCTACATTTATTCTACAGGGGTAGAAGTCAGAGAAGGTCAAGGAGGAACCTGAAGAAGCTGGTTCTCTCCACCACGCAGGTGCCAGGGATGGAACTCATGTTGTTTACCTTGACAGCAAGTAATCTGAACCATCTCCCTGGCCCCTAAGTGTACTTTAAGAAGCAATTAGTGTACTTACTTTCCTCACTGAATAAATAGAATAATTTATGAGACTTTTTTCTACTTATCCCCAAATTACTTATATATAATATGTAGGCCTTGTCTTATCACCTCTAAAGGTGCAAAATGAGGTACAAACAGTCTTGAAATTCATTTCTCAGTAGAAGCCAATGTTCGCTCGCTTGCTATGCACATTCCTCAGTGTTGACCTGAGTTGTTTTTCTAACAGCTTTCCCAAACTCATTGTAAAATAGTTTCCAGTGAGCCTGGAAATAAGAGAGCTTGTTCAGGAGGGAGGGCCTAGTCCCTACTCCAAATAACTTGACACATTTTGTTGACCCCTCCTGGAAGGCATCACCCTCCCTGTGGAGTGGGGGGGTAACGGGATGGGAGGGTGGGGGGGTATTGGAGGGAGGAAGAAAGGGAGGGAGGGACAGAGAGGGAACTGGGGTCCATATGTAAAATAAGAAGAAAAATAAAAGGCTTATTGACAAAAGAAGGCTCAATAAGGTGTTAAAATCTAAAGTCCAGGTAAGGTTAGGAGTCTCCAAAGAAAGTTCTTGATCTGGCAAAGCCAAACAGATCAAGAATTTAACATTAAGCAAACTTTAGGATCAAGTTCTGCATGGAATCCATCAAGAAACAAAACTTTTGTGTGCAATTGTTCTGAGCTAACACTAATCTTGCTAAGCAATCCTTCCGTGAAAAAAGACACTGAATGAATTGGTTTAATGAAGGTGTCACCTCCAATAGAAGACGCAGGTATAACGGCCACTATTGAAACAAGGCTGCTCTAAGGGCTCAATCAACTGAAATGTCAAGTCCCCAGTTTGTTTTATGAAAATTATTTCCAGGGTCCTGTGTGCCTTGTAGTTTTCAAATGGGCCTTTACGACTGATCATTGCTGTTCATAATCTCTCTGCCTTCCGCCTTACATCGATCGGGTATAGTTTCCACACACTAAGGATTCTCGCTTAGGCAGTTGCTTTCCTTTTCCCTGGAAGCGATCTCCATCCAGCAGTGCTGCACTTGAGAGGCTTTCCTATGATGCTCCTCTACCTTCCAATCTCACCAAGTCATAAAAGGCATTTTCTACTCCTGCATGAAGCGTCTGACGATGACTTCATTCAGAGGAAAACCAGAGCTGCCTTCCACAGTCCCCGGGCCACCGGGCCACTCCTATCTTACTCAAATAGAAATTTTCTTATATTTCCCATTCTGTCGTTATCACAGTGAAAGTGTGAAAGTGTTTGTTTTGCTCTGAGTAGAGGGTTGCCTCTGTCTGAGTGTTACTGCGTTAACCGCAGTTGAGCCACTTCCACTGGAGACTGAGCTATTGACTCAAGGAACCAAATATTTGAGGGCACATTCAGAGGACAGTCTAGTGGGTGAAGAATGAAAACTTCCAAGGCTGCTATGTTCTGAGAGAGAGATGGAGAGGGGCATACTGGTTGAACCAAGTGGGATGCTGTGGCCAGGAGGAGGAACGGCTCAAAAGAGGGTCACTCCTGACAGCAGCCAGAGTGCACACTATAGAATCTGTTCCCCATCTGGAGAGGGATAAGGATTAAGTGGGCTAATGTAGAAAAAGGCTTTGCAAATTGCTGGCTTGTGAGTGAGTATAAAGAAGGCAAATGCTTACACAAAAGCAGAGAGGAACTCACCCTGTGTGAGAGCTTGAACGTGGTTGTAGATATAGTGAATGATCTGAACACGGATAGAATAGTCAAGCGGACAAAGATACAGGGTTTCCAAAGAGACAATGACGAGGTGTAGGAAAATTTACCGCCTGATCAAGGATTGGGGTGATGTTTTTGAGAAGTGAAAGAACATGCACATTTTTTTTTCAAGACAAGGTTTCTCTTTGTAACTTTGTAGACCAGGCTGGCATGGAACTCACAGAGAACCACCTGCCTTTTCCTCCTGAGGGCTGGGCTTAAAGGCGTGTGCCACCACCACCAGGCAAACATGCACATTCTTATACAACAATTTATTGTGGGAAAAATATTCATAAGTGACTTCACACCGTCGACACTTTATAATTTCATGGACTCTGGCAATGATTTAAAATATCTCTGAAGCTTAATTTCTATTATTTGTAAAACGGAGATAGAAGTGGCCTAGATTTTCATTATGGATGTGAAAATGATTTTAAACAAATATTAGACCCTTCCTTCAGTGTGTGCAAAAGAATTTCTACATCACGAAAAGACTTTGCAGGGGAAGGAAAACAACTTTGAAACTTCAAGAGCTTATATCTTGAAGTAGTATTTATCTACAAATCCATCTCTACAGAAGGGGCAAGAATAAAAAGTTGAATCTGAAGAGATTGACCACACCTACTAAAACACAAGGACTAAATAATAATCCCATACTAGCAAATCAGAAAAGGGGGGAAAACCCACACCATAACAGCAAACTGATGGGAACAAATAGACACTGTTCATCCTTAGTTCTCAACAATAGCAGTCTTAGTTCCCCAACAAAAAGGTATACACTAACACCTTGTGTAAGAAAACAGGATCCATCTTTCTTCTGCATTCAAGAAACACGCCTTAACATCAAGGATAGACATCACCTCAGGATAGAAGGATGGAAAAAGACATTCTAAGAAAAACATGAGCTTAAGAAATAAATCTGCATAGCCATTTTAATGTCTGTCAAAATAGAGTTCAAATGAAAATGGAACAGAAGAAAATAGGAAGGGACACTACATACTCATCAAAGGAAAACATTCACCGAGAGGATATGGCAATTCTAAACATCTACACACCAAACTCAGGGCACGCAAGTTCATAAAAGAAACATTACAACAGCTAAAATAACACATTGATCCTTACATAGTGAGAGTGGGTGATTTCAATATACCACTCTCTACAATAGACAGGCCAAACAGTTATAAACTAAACAGAGAAATGCTGGAGTAAAACAACATTATAAATCAAATGAGCCTAGCAGAAATTTACAGAACATTACACCCAAACATAAAACAATATACGTTTTCTCATCAGCTCATGGAACCTTCTCTAAACTTAACCACATATGTGGACATAAAGCAAGTATTGACAGATAGAAGAAAATTGAGGTAATACACTTTATCCTATTTGACCACTACATCTTAAGCTGGATATCAATCAACAACAGAAAGTATTTAAACTCTTTGCAACTGAACAACTCACTACTGAATCAAAAACAAGTCAAGACAAAATTAGTAAGAAACTTAAGAACATTTTAGGATTGCTTGGAAATGAAAACACAACATGCCACAAACTCATGGAATATAATGGAGGTGGTTCTTTGCGGAAAGAGCATAGCAATGCATCAAAAGAAAAAGAAAAAAGGTGAGATCTCATACTAGCAACTTAATGGCATGCCAGAAAGCTCTTAAACAAAAGGAAGAGATAATAGCTTAAAATAGTATTCAAGAAATATTCAAAGTCAGATCTGAAATCAAGAAAATACAAATGAAAAAAAATGCAAAGAATCAAAGAAAGTCAGAGTTGGTTCGTTCTTTCTTTTTTAAAGAAAATTAATAAGATTGATAAACTCTAAGCCAAATTAACTAAAAGATAGAGAATAGCTCCAAATTAATAAAATTAGAGACAAAAAGGGAGCATGATAGCAGATACCTAGGGAATTTAGGGGTTCAAAAGGACATATTTTTAAAATCTGCATTCCAGAAAATTATAAAATCTAAAATGTGAATAGATAAATTTCTTGATATGTAAACTCTATCAAAGTTAAATCAAGATTAAATAAATAATTTAAACAGACCCCAAACCTCAAGTAAAATAGAAGCAGTAATTAAAAGATTCCCAAACAAAAATAGGCCAGGAACAAATGGCCTCAGGGAAGAATTCCTCTCAAAGAGGAAATAGCACCTATACTTCTTAAATTATGACACAAAATAGAAATGGAAGGAATACTGCCCAGTTCTTTTTATGAGGCCACAACTGCCCTGATACATAAACAGCAGAAAAATCCAGCAGACAAGAAAAACAGACCACTTTCCTTAATGAACATAGATGCAAAAACTCTGAATAAAATACTTGCAAACTGAATCCAACAATGCATCAAAAAGACTGTCCACCATGATCGAATAGACTTCATGCCAGAGATGCAAGCATGAGGCATATGTAACATATAAACAGACTGAAACACAAAACCACAAGATCATCTCATTAGCAAGATATCAGAAGATGGAAAGATCTTTCATGATCATAGAAGAGAGGAATTAATATAGTGAAAAGTGGTCATCTTGCCAAAAGCTATAGACTCAATAAAATCAGCCTCAAAAGTTCAACACAATTCTTCACAGAACTTGAAAGGACAATTTTGAGCTTTCTACATAAACATAAAAACCCAGGATAGCTAAAACAATCCTGACCTGCTGGACTTTTCACCATCCCTAATCTCAAATTGTATTACAGAGCTATAGTAATAAAAACAGCATGATATTGGTATTAGAACAAAAACATTGGCCAAAGGAATTGCCAAAGCTTAATGACATGCAATTTTTGGTAAAGAAGACAGAAATACATACTGGGGGTGGGGAGACAGCACCTTCAACAAATGGTGCTGGTCAAACTGGATGGTTGCAGGTAGAAGAATCCAAGTAGACCCATAGTTATCATCCCGTACAAAACTCAACTCCATGTAGATCAAGGATCTGGGCAAAAGGCCAGATACACTGTATCTGATAGAAAAGGAAGTCAAGAGTAGTCTTGAACTCATTGGCACAGGAAAAGACATTCTGAACATGACAACAAAAGCATGGGCAATAAGACTAGCAAAAAAAAAATAGACCTCACAAAATGGAAAAGTTTCCACATATCAAAGGACACCATCATTTTGCACAATGGCAGACTACAAAATGTAAAAAGTTACTTACCAATTACACATCCAATAGAAGGCTAATCTCTAAAGTGTATAAAGAACCAAAAAAAAAAAAAATTGGGCCTCAGTAAAACAACCCAATTTAAAAATGGGTTCCAGAGCTAAAGAGAGAGTTCTTAAAAGGCAAAACACAAATGTCTGGAAAACACCTAAAAAATGGCTAATGTTATTAGTTCATCAGGGAAAGGCAAATCAAAAATACTTTGAGATTTCATCTTACACCTATAAAGATGGCCAACATCAATAAAACAAATGGCTGCTCACGCTGGAGAAGATGCAGGGTAAGCGTTAACACTCATCCATTAGTGTTGGGAGGGCAAACTTACATATTCACTATGAAAATCATTGTGACAGTTACTGAGGAAGCTAGGAATCCATTAATTCAAGATCCAGCTATACCACTCTTTGACATTTAATGAAATGACTCTACATCTTTCTACAGAGATACTTACTCAGCTATGTTTATTGCTACTGTATTCAGAATAGCTAGGATATGGAAACAACCTAGATGAATGCATAAAGAAAATGAGGTACATTTCCACAATGGACTGTTACTCAGCTGTTTAAAAGAGTTATGAAATTCACAAGAACCTGCATGGACCTAAAAAAATAAAACATATTAAGTGAGGCAACCCATACTCAAAATGATAAGTTGTGTGTGTTTACAGTGTGTGTGTGTGTGTGTGTGTGTGTGTACTTGTATCTGTGTGAATGTTTGTTTCTGTGTGTGTGTGTGTCTGTATGTGTGTGTGTCTGTGTGCATGTCTGTGTGTGTATGTGTGTGTTTCTGTGTGTGTGTGTGTGTGTGTCTGTGTGTGTGTGTCTGTATGTGTGTGTGTGTCTGTGTGTGTCTATGTGTGTGTATATGGTGTGTATGTATGTGTGTGTGTTTGTGTCTGTGTGTGTTTGTGTCTGTGCATGTTTGTTTCTCTGTGTGTGTGTCTTTGTATGTGTATGTGTGTGTGTTTGTGTCTGTGTGTGTTTCTGTGTGTGTGTATGTGTCTGTGTGTGTTTCTGTGTGTGTGTGTGTGTTGGTGTCTGTGTTTGTTTGTGTGTGTGTGTCTGTGTATGTGTGTGTGTATGTGTGTATGGGTATCTTTGTGTGTGTGCGTATGTGTGTGTGTTGGTGTCTGTGTGTTTGTTTGTGTGTGTGTGTGTCTGTGTGTGTGTCTGTGTTTGTGTGTGTGTGTGTGTCTTCTCTTATATGTTAGCTTTTAAACCTTTGGTAGGCATGTTACACTCAATGTAACCACAGAAATTAGGTGTAGAGTAAGAGACTAGGAGTGAGGGCAGGATCCCCTAAGGAAGAAGAAATAGAATATATAGTTACAGAGAGATAAGGAGGGGAGACTGGAGTTCAAGCTATATACAATCACAAGGTCAAGGTCACATCCAGTGGTTCTCAACCTGTGGGTTGCAATCCTTTGCGGGAGCAGGGGGAGTCAAACAACCCTTTCACAGGGGTCATCTAAGTTTGTGAATTTATGGCTGTAAATTATCCATGATAATAAATGTTTTTAGTAACATCCAGTCCATATTTGCTCTACAGTAAATACTTGTCTCTGAGTTTTATAATCTTCTCTGTGCTAATCCATAAATACTTTCCACAAAGAGTACTAATTACAGACAAGACCCGAAATTAATTTTTTTTAAAAAAACCTAAGGCATTTAGCTTTCAACATAAGCCATGCATGCACAAGCACTCACTTTGAAGCCTACAAATGATTGTTAGAGATGGGTTCTAATTTTGCTTTATCCAGAGCTGAATAGCTCCTGGTGTTTTATGATGCCTTCCTGGAAAGCTGTCCACCACATTCGCAGCTTGAGCTTAACCTGAACTTTTCTCTATTTATGTAGCAGCACTGCTGTGGAACAGTCTCTTTGTACACTGTGAAGATGTGTCTTTGCCATGGAGCCTTCTGGTTGGTTTAATAAAAAACGGAATGGCAAATAGCTGGGCAGGGGAGGATAGGTGGGATTTTTGGAGAGAGAGAGGAAGAGATGAATCTAGGCAAGCAGAGATTCTTGGAGACCCTGAAGAATTCAGACATATGGTTACAGAGGTGAGGTACCTGAGACATGTGGCTGGATGTGGATTAATACAAATGGGTTAATTTAAATTATAAGAGCTGGTTGGGAAAAAGCCTAAGTTAAACCCAAGCTTTCATAATTAATAATAAGCCTCCATGTCATTATTTGTGAGTTGGCGGCCCAAAGGAAAGTAAAACTATACAGTACCACTGACAAACATCTTCAAAGACAAAACTGGGTCACGTTCTCCAAAGAAACTTTGCTGTGTTCAGTGTTCTTTCTAGTAGCAGACTTCCTTTCTGCTCTCCTGGACGCCCTGGTACACGGCTTCAGCCACCCCCCCCCCCCCCCGCACGGGTCTTATACTGACTGGAATATATGGTCCATTCTGGTTCATACTACCTTCTCAGTCATCGGAGAAGTTCATGGCTGACCATAAGTGATTTGGGTAAACAAACTGTTGCGTGTGTATTGAGATAAAGGAGAAGGAAGACAGCCCCTTACCTTTGGAGAATGGACATTTCTGTGGCTAGATGTGGCTCCTGGGGTGCCTGCTATCAGATCCCGAATTTTGTCATCGAGCTCCATGCTCTCACACCTGGCAAGGAGAACACAGGAAAATCAATGTAACAAAGTGGATTAAAATCACCCAAGGAAACAACGAGTTTACAGTGACAGGAAGGTGACCTCTGTGCAGGGCTACTCTGCAATTTTTCTTTACTAATAGGTGCAATATAATGCTGCACTCACAGTCACTGTTAGCTTCATTTTAGTGATGTTTTCTTGAGTTCAGGATATTGACTTGCTCAGTGAAATCACACCTGTCCTGTGTAGGACAGGACCAAAATTGTATCTATAGAATGACCTATTAACTCTGTGTGTGAGTGAGTGAGTATGTATATGTTTATGGTGTGTGTGTGATTGTGTGTGTGTGTGTGTGTGTGTGTGTGTGTGTGTGTGTGTGAGTTTATATGACTATGGATGTTCACATGTCACAGCAGGCATATGGAGGCTGGAGGTATTGTTAGGTCTTCCCCGCCATTTTGTCGGAGATGAGCTTTCTTTGTCATTCACTATTGTATATGACTGGCTAGGCGGCCCACAAGCTCCTGGGACTCTTGTTTCCTCCTCATATCTTGTCTTGGGGGCTCTGGGATTACAGATGTGTGCTACTATGCCTGGCTGTGTGTGGGTTCAAACTTGGGTTCTCATGCTTCTGCGACAAGTACGTTAACCCCTGAGTCTTATCCCCAGCCAAGACCTCCAAAGCATAGAAACTCAATATTTAAAAATTAAATTGATACAATTTGAGGACACAATTAGTAAAATGTGATATAGGCAAGAAAAAAATTCAATGAAACAAACCTGGAAATGTTAATATGGTAGAATGATAGTATAATGTACATTTATTTAGCATCTTAGGAGCCGATGAAAGATTTGTTAGGGACACTATGCACAATGACTGTAAAATTCTAGAAATATTATTTCCATTCTATAGCCTCTCTTAACTTTTTCTTCCTGTATACCTTCAGTTAACCTGAAAACAAACCCCACCAGAGGGAAATGCCACTTCATAGCTGAGGAGTTTGTCGAAGCTACTGTAAGAATACTCTAACCCTGCTTCATTCTGAGCGGCACCACTGTAAGCTGTACTCCAGCCGGTGGCCCGTCACTGGTGATGCTTAGAGTTTAGCACACCCAGTGCAAGGCCGGTATTCTTGTCTGTTTGGTTGTGAGCCTACCCTTTCCTGGCTGAGACACTGTTCCAGCCCACAAGATCAGTAATCTTTCTCATTTGTGTTGGCATGAGAGAGAAAGCTTCTCATTAAAATACACACACACATACATACACAGAGAGAGAGAGAGAGAGAGAGAGAGAGAGAGAGATTGAGTCTCATGGATTAAGGATTTTTAAATTGTCTACAAATAAAATAAGCATGGGAACCAAAGGCCAATCATTATGTCTGCATGGCAGGGGCTGCTTGGGCTGTCTGCCCTACAGAGTGCTTTCTTTATGAGTAGCTTCCAGGAAGAAGCTGTTACACCTAGCTTATGGTAATACTTGACTTTGCTCATATTTATTAGACCCAAAGTAAGCAACTGACCTTACTCCCTCGTGTCTAGAATTAACTCTCTCTTTTTTAAACAACAAAACTAGTTTTGCTTCGTTTCCATTATTTGTAGCAAGAATTCCATACTTGATTTGATAGCTTTTTTAATGTCCCACGCAGGCTGTGAAATGTCATACATACATCACATACATCCTATACTGCCCTGATGTATCAGAGTCTATTGGGTCATAGAGTACCTTTCATGGTCAGAAAGACTGACCCCGTACAGTGTCAAATCTGAACCTGCCTTCAAGGCTCCCACACTCCTCTAAGAGGACTCCTGAAACCCTTCATAGTCCAGTTGGCTTTTTGTCACTAACAAATACCCAAGAGGAATAATGATAAGGGGAAGGATGTGTTTTGGTTCAGTGTCTCAGAGGTTTCTGTCCAAGGCCAGCTGGATCAATTGATTTTGGGCAGGGTTGCAAGTCAGACTAACACGGCAGTAAATATGAGCCTTGTGAGGGCTGCACAGCAGAAAAATGATGGCTGTGCCAGCAATTGTCCTCCCGCTTTCCCGCCATGCCATCAGGTCCCTAGTCGTCCGGATGGGGACTAAGAGCAGATCGTCTCTTCCAGACACACTCAGAACTGTGTTTTGCTAGTCACCCAGGTGTCTCTCAAATCAATCAATCAAATATCACAACTAACCATCAC
This sequence comes from Phodopus roborovskii, assembly GCF_943737965.1. NCBI lineage: Eukaryota > Metazoa > Chordata > Mammalia > Rodentia > Cricetidae > Phodopus > Phodopus roborovskii. Next base: position 13,170,093 of record NW_026126571.1, read on the forward strand.
AGAAACTCTCTTTCAACCTTCAGATCCATCAGGCTCTTAAGAGGCAGTAGAACTGGAGTACTCAGAAGACCAATCATTACAGGTTGCTTTCCCACCTGTATTGTGATCCGGACGTGCCTGCCAAGAGGCCACACTACTTCCCAGTGTTACAGCCTTTGGCAGAAAAACATGACTCTGAGCATTTGAGACCACAGGCACGAAATACAGGCTTGTTCCTTTTCCAAGAAGTCACAACCCTGACAACTGGGGCAGAAATTGTTAACCTTGGTAGATACCTGTTTTCTTTTTAGGTCACTAATTGATTGCATCCACACAGCCTTATTATAACACAATGGCTATGGTTTGCAGTGGAGTATAAAAACAAAGCAAAACCAAGATCTTTAAGTGTTTGCCTGGGATCTGAGTTTGACCCCCCCCAGGACTGCATAACTCATCCTACCCAACACAATCTCAACATTAGGAGAGCAAAGCCATGTGGAGTCCCAGGGCTCTCTGCCCAGCTATGTTAGTCCACTTGCTGAGCCCCTGACTGGAGAGAGAGCATGTCAGAAAGGAGAACAATGCCTGAAGAATGGACCTTGGGTTGTCCTCTAACTTTCATATACATTTGTGCACAAATTTACCCCGCCACCCCACCCCCCACACTCCTGGCCACTTTGAAGCAAAATTTCATCACATAAGGAATTAGTGGGGACAAGGGAGGACAGTATGTCAAACCCATTTGACAATGGACTTTAGAGAACCAGCTTCCTCTGGCTTCTGTATGATTGTGAGCTGTGTCTCCACAGAAGACGACCCTCTAGGGAGCTCCGTGGACCACCAGAGAGGACAAGGAGAGGGATGAGTAATTGCCAGGAATAGTTGGAGTTCTTGCACTTTCAGAATTAGTTCAAAGGTTTCCAGTAGAAACATCTTTAAAACATTCAAACGTTAAGGCACAGAATGACTGTCTTTTCAATGCCATTGTTTAACAAGCTCACCCTGGTTGTTTATTAAAATTTTATTAGTTGATCGGATCTAAGCCATTGCTAACCTGTAGAATCGTCTGCAAAAAACAAACAAACAAAAAACCACTCAAACATTATGGCTTATTGTCTTAAAGGGAAGCTTTGTGTCTAATCTAACCCCTTTGTTCTAGCAACTCCTTATTAATTGATAATATAGACACCTAATTCTCCAAGTGCTCTGTGACTGCACCACCTTATCTTTTGAGATAACTTGTTTATTCACGATTTGAATAAAACCCTGGACAGATGTTCATTTTGCCCTGTGCCTGAGTCGTGTTTTCAGTACACATTGTATGTTCACACCACTGGGCACCTGCATCTTTCTAAGAAGACTTGGTTTCACGATCATGTGATATTGCTGTCTAATTAGCACTGACATGTAGGTAAGTGCCTGGAGAAAATAATTGCACTCAACAGACAAAACAGAAAACCACACTTCTGGGAGTCACCAGCAGACCTCTTAGTTCATCTCTCACGAGCTAGAGAAGCCACCTTCAGCAGGTCAAAGTACAAATAGCAAATCCAGGACAAGGATCAGAGTTAGTGCGTCTCCTCCTTCAGTGTCCCCATGTTCTGCCCACTCACTGCCAGAGTCACAATTTGAGCTTTTATCTTGCGTTGCAAGCCTTGATTTCAAAGGAAAGATTCTGGAGAACAAATTTTAAGTATGAGACAAGGAAAATTGGCAGTAGTTTTCTTTTTGAACGGAAATGTTTCCAAATGCTCAAACACCAGGACATTGAAGTGTGACCCCATAGATATTGACCAAGTCTTAAAGTTCTACATGTTAATTTTTACTAGTGTATGTTGTGTAACAATTTCACCTGAGACAAAACATCATCTTGGAGGGAAGCACATCAAAACCCAGAAAGGAAACAAGTTAAAGATTTCAGGAAGTCCCTGAAGCTGACCAGATTCACTGGGCTCCTCCCTCTCTGAGGTTATACTTGTAACAAGGAAAGTGAAGATTCTCTAAGTGGGATTGCCTAGGAAGAGACTCAGACCAACTAAATTATCTGGAAGAGACATTGTCTCATATCTAGAACTATCTGTAAATTGTGTTATGAGCTGCAGGGTTCTAGCTCCTATAACCTGTCACCCACGCTGGGATGTCTGGCCATGCAGTTGCATGAGTAATTCTTGCTTTTGGATGTAAAACCTTACTTATACTCATATATAAAACCTTAATAAATTAATTGGCTCATCAAGCTGGACTTTGATGGTACCCTTACTTTTGTTTGTGTGGGTCCCTGTCTGGGATGAGTAAATTTTCATTCACATCTCCCCCAAGATTGTTGTAACGAAACAACATGATTGATACTTACATATGTTCTTGGCTCTTGGGGAAAAATTAATTAGTCAACAAAGGAATCGAATGTGGTGTTTTACATTATTAGGTCTTAATGTTTTAGTTACCACACTAATGAAAACATTAAGAGTTGTGGCTTGAGAAGTAGGAGAAGAAAAAAACATTTGCTCAGAGCCTTTGAAGTGTTTTTTTACATTTATTTATTTATGAGTGTCGATTTTACCATGTGGTTCACAGGATGCCATCAGTCAGGCCTGCTGGCAGGTACCTTTACTGGCTGAGTCTTTGGATGACCTTCAGACAATTTGTAAAGTAGTATTGTTCTTGGGTAAGAAGAAAGGTTGCCAAAGCTTTATCCAAGTCAATGTGTTTTTAATAATGTAAATAACTCTCTAAACCTGCATTTCAATTCTGGCATTAATGTCCAGGTGAGCAGGATGTGTATGTTGTTATTGCTCTCCTTCCTTCTTGGCTGGACCCTGGTTTATTTCCCACATTTTGAGATCATTTATGTCATTCTTCTGATGTCATAGGCATGGGTCAAACTTCTTGTGGCTATGTCTAGAGGAACCACCAACACGGAGAAGCCAGACTGCCTTTGTTGTCTGGTCTTTCATCTCTACCTGGCTCATTAGAGTTGGAAATACTGCACTAATTTAATGGTGTCTCTAGAGGGCGCTCTACATCTAGTTCATTAGGAAATACTTGTTGACTTTGGTTCCTTGTGACTTTCATCTTGAATTTTAACTTCGGAAACTGAGATGTTGAAAGATGTAGGGAAGATAGATGGAGAGGCAGAAGGTATGGTTTACATGCAAATAAAAATCATGGCTCATTTATTTTGTTTAATACACTTTTAAAATTTTAATAAAATACATTGTGACTCAAAATATAGAATACATCATGAATTAACATTTCTGCTTTGTGCAGTGACCATGTTAATCTTTAAATTGACACAATTTTAGTAGCTGACTACATGGTGCAATCCCTTTATGGCAGCACCCATAAAACAATCAGTCACATGGTTTTCCCCTATGTATCTCATTTTTTAGACCAAGGAGGCAGCAGCTTCCAAGATGGTTTATTTTATTTCATTTCCCTGTGTTAAGGAGGCAACAGCAGATCTCCAAAATATTTTCGATTAGGAGGGCTTTTTTGTATGATGGTTTTTGCCTCGAGAGTGAAAAATAACAAGTGAAGATAAAACCATAAACAAGGGTTATAAAAAAAATAGGACTTAAAAACAACATATGCGTTGTTTAAGGTTTATAAATTCCTAAAGTTACAGTGGCCTACACAGGTGAACAGAAACAGCCTGAATTGATTTTCATCTGTAAAAATCAGACCTTGCTTTCCCCCATGTCTCCCACTGAGGAGGACAAGTTTACAGAAACTTTTCAATGTAAAAGCAAACTCAAGCTACCATACTGTCACTATTGTGAAGATCTTACTTTTTTTTTCACTAGTTCTTTATTTAAAAGAACTTGCTTTCTTTTCAGTAGTCAAACACCCATATCTTAAGACAAATGATTTGTTTCAAAAGAAAAAAAGTTTAACGTTTGTAAGTTGTAAAAGTCTGAGGGAATGATGTAAGGGGTGTGAATGCAAGCTGTGAAGGTCTGAGGAAGTAACTAAAGGTGTGAAAAAATGACACTTAAGGATGGTACATGTGGTGTCAAGAAGTCAAAGTTTAAAATTAATCAACAGGGTTGGGATGAGTTTTTAATCTAGTCTTGGTAATAGAAATATTATTATAGTCACAGACTCAAAATTTATATTTCCTTTGTCAGTTTTCTAAACAGAGACTTAAAGTTCTTCTTAGACTGTCAAAAAATCTGTCAGATCTCTATTTCCAGGGCCCTGGACAGAGGAGTGTTTGCTTTTATTTCAGAACTGTCTTTTGGATCCTCAAGCTCTTTTCCTTCAGTCTCTTTTTCTGTAGTTACCACAGTTGAATGTTTATTGCTAAAGGTTGATAACTGTGGTGGTCTGAATAAGAATGGCCCCTATAGGCTCATGTATTTGATGCTTATGGAGTGGCTCGCTTTGAAAGGATTAGGAGGTGTGGCCTTGTTGGAGGAAGTACGTCACTGGGGTGGGCTTTGAGGTCTCAATAGTGCAAGCCGGACCCACTGGCTCTCCTCCTGCTGCCTGAAGATCCAGATGTGGAACTCTCATCTCCTTTTCCAGCACCACAGCTGCCTAGGCGCCCCCACGCTTCCTGCCGTGAAAGCAATGGACTCTGAAACTGTAGGCAAGCCTCAATGAAATGCTTTTCCTTTGTAACAGTTCCATGGTTGTGGTGTCTCTTCATAGCAATAAAATGCTGACAAAGACAATAACTTCAGGATTTATTTTGCTCTGGCTCTAAGCTATAAATCTGCCCGCGATGAGGATTTCAGTGCAGATTACAGATAGTGTCACGCTAATATTTCTCAAACTTACCTCTTGTGTCACCTTTAAACGATTCGTGCAAGCTGTGACCGGGCTCCATCTGTCATAGGTCAAATGGACCCCTTCAGACCTGGAAGTAGCAGGTAAAGGTTTCCCTAAGCTCCTTACTTTACCTTCTGTCCCTAGTCTACATCTGTCCCAGCAGATTTCCACTCAACTGACAGACACCATCCAGGAATCAACTGTGGCCTTGAATCTGCTTCAGAACAGCCCATCTCCCTAGCCTCACGTGACCCTGCGGAACTGGGCAAACCCTGGACTTGCTGAAAGCCAATGCGAGCGGATCTAGAGAAGCAAAAAAGACTTGGCTGGGGAATTACACCCTCCAAGATCCGACTCCAGTTTGAGGCTATTGCCTCGGTCTTCTCTGGGGCCCTGGCTCTATGCCTCCCTGGCACACTTTTCCTTGTCTCTCCAGGTCCCTTCAGGAGAAAATTAGTGAAATTAGCCGAAGGTTGGTAAATTAGAGGCATCGGATGGAATTTCCACAGCTCTCTTACCATGCCCTGCCAGCTTGACCCCCTGTTTTGGACCAGCATTCCAGACTCTCCTCTCATGGCCCCTATTAGCAGGAAGTAGTCAGAGAACCCATCATCCATCATCCCTTGTCATCAACAAAAGGCTGAAATGTTAGGTTCAAAGCTGCCCCCCAACTCCCTAAAAAAAAAAAGCAATGCGGGCAACATTGTCGTAAAATTTTAAAAGAGCCTAGAAGGGGGTCTACTAGAAAAGCAGGTCACCTAAGGTAGTTCCTTCTTTGCCAGAAACCACCCTTAATCCCAGGTGACCCCCTTAACCTTTTCCCAAGGGCCAGCTAGTTCCTGGTCAAGAACAGCCTGCTTGTGCTCAGAGCCCTACCCGGCTGGCTGTCATATAAAATGTGCTCACGTTTGTGACTCCTGCTCTTCTCTCTGCCCACACCTTCAGAAATGGCTTTGGCAGTTTAATCCTCAACAAACCTCTCCACCCACAGGTTTGTATAGTTCAGTAGTTTCCCTTCATTATCACTTACAGAGGTCAATACATTTCCCCTAGGTTTGTGTAGTTAACACAAACAAACTCAACTCAACTAAATAAATATATGAAGCATGATCATTAAGTGGCTTTGTACTGATCAGCAGCAAATATTCCAGAAAATGAAGGAAATATTCCCACTGTGATATTACATTCCAAATTGTGAAATATTTAACATAAACAAAAACTCAGAACTGCAAGGTTTCACTTCCCTAGGAACATCTCCATGGAGCTCTCTCATAGAAGCCTACCCTCGAAGTACAGGCCAGGCCCCATATTCATGAGAAAAAAAAAAAAGGAAATGAATAGCAATTTCTTTAAACTCAACAAACTTTCTATTAATCATCTTTATGTGGGGACCATTAACCTTCAGAACTATTGCACATATCTTTATTATTTAAAAGAATTCCAAATAAAAGAAATGTGCACAAACTATTTTAATTATGTTCTTATTATGTCATTTTATGCAAAAGCTGCCAAATCAATTAGTTTCTACTCGTTTCTGAGTATAAAGAGTGGGTTGCTCATTCCTAAACAGAACGCCGGAACAAGGGCTCTCTATCTTTCATGAAATGTTGATATTGTTTACACATGGAAATTATCACATGAGTTTCACATAAAGATCAGGATTGTAGAACTCACATTCTGAGGTTTCTGTTAAGACCAACAAAGCTCACAGGTCTATCCTGCCTCCAAATGATGATATCCTGAGTGAAATTGCAATTGTGTTCTGTAGTAAACATGGCTTGGAAGTTCTAGTTAAGGTGAAGGACAAAAATAAAGAAGGCAAATTGTGCTGGGTGGTGGTGGTGCACTACCTTTAGTCCCAGCACTCAGGAGGCAGAGGCAGGTTGATCTCTATGAGTTGGAGGCCAGCCTGGTCTACAGAGCAAGTGCCAGGATAGCTACAAAGAGAAACCTTGTCTCAAACAAACAAACAAACAAACAAACAAACAACCTGATTGTCTTAAGTTAAAAATGAACATAGAGCCAAGAAGATAACTCAGCCTGAAAAATCACCCCTGGGCTCCACCCAAATGGGAGGAGGTGAGAACTGACTCCCTAAAGTTATCTTTTGACAGGTGTGAAATGACAATGCATGCATCTAAATGTGCGCGCACACATACACACACAACAGTCCTTTAAAAACACAGCATTTCCTAAAACAATAGAAAGAATTTCTAGGTATTTAGTGAGATGATATACATTTCTTCTTAGAAACCCCACCACCATGCAGTTGCTTGTGAGACCGCACACAGGGAGTTTTGGGAGTCTCCATGCCTTTCTGCACAACTTTCTCTCCTCTTACTTAGGTCTCTTTTCTAGGCATGCTTTCCCAAATACGGTTAGGTTTCCTGACCCTTCCTTGAAAGCTCAGCCCATTCTCCTCTGGTAGAATGGGTGTAGTTACTAGCTGATCTCCATGGCTAGCCTAACTGAAAGGTATCACCTTCTTTCTCCCTTCATTGTCTACTTCCTGGTGGAAGCTGAGATTGACAGCATGCCTGCCCCAAGGTTATTCTTCTTTTAGAGTCTGATCTCTGATGGAATTATCCTAAAGATTTAAAACAAGCATACAAAACACAGCATATACTTGGAAATTTAAGTAGTTTCAGAGATGGTTAACATCTACAAAATCATGAAAAGAGAATGTTTCTCTTGCTGAAAGCCAGAGACACAAAGTTACAAAGCAAGTTAAGAGGAAGGAAAATTCTGGACAAAACAAGCCAGACTGAGAAAACATGGAAGTCTATAGCTGGCTTCAAAGGGAATACACATGGTTCAAACAAAAAGGGAGCTGGGCATAGTAGCACATGCTGTAGAGGCAAGGACAGGGGACAGGAATTTAAGGGCAGCATGTCTCCTAAATGCAAGTAAGGAGTTAGCATGGGGCCTATAAGAAAAATATCCTGCTCCTCTTTGTGGCCTGAAAATACCCCAGAGTAATAGAAGGATCTCTGGATGGCTCAGTGGATACACAGGAAAAGGGCCCAGGTGCAAGCATAGCTCAGGAGATGGAAGAGGAAGTGGCAACCAGTAACCAGCAGTTATGAATTTCAAACCCTGCCAAGATGAGAAGATAAAGTTTACCACTGAGCTGATTCTTATCTCCCTATATCCCCCTGTGCCCAACTGGAACTGATTTTGGGTGCCAAGCTTCAGCAGCCAGAAAGCAGTGCCCCAAAGAAGAGAAGGTGTGCAGACATAGACCTCAAATCACAGTTTTCCAGGCAGAGCATCCTTGTGGTACCCCAAGGGGAAAATCGAGACTCCGAAAACTGCGAGGTAACATCAGAGCAGATGATGTCTCAGGTAGCTCTTCTGCCTTGAAGATTGCTGACCCACACATGGCCTGAAGGGTGATGGCAGAGACTTTTTTCTTGCCAAGCCCAGAACCTTTGAGTGGCATTCCTGCCCAGGGGACAAATGGGTACCTATGCAGGTAAGTGGTGCCAAGGGACTGTGTGTGCCCACTATTATACCTGGCACTGTTGAAGTTGGAGTGACACTTGGCATTTATTCTGTGTGTGATGTAAGATGATGTGACCACTATTTCTTGGTTCCTTTCCTGCCCCTCAAAGGACAGAGACATCCTTTGAACTTCTCTTGCCTTTCTTAGCACCCAAGCCAGTGACAGCAACCACACCAGAGGATGCAGAATAACGGCTTTACCAACTGTGAAATACTTTTTGCTAAGAAAGCACTATAAGAATTACAGAGTCTCTTTTGCACAATTTTAAACCAAGTAGAATATTAACAATCTAAGATTTCTCAAAAGGAGGGCCCTCAGTACTCTTTATTTAGAGCCAGTTTCTCAAAACTGTACCTAGTTAGAACATGCCAGGCTGCAGGGGTTTTCCACACTTCTGAGCAGCAGTTTTCATCTTTACACAGAGCCATGGCAGTTGGCAGCTGTTAACTCTCCAGAATCGGTGTATGAATGGGCCCAGCACGTGCCGGGGCCAACAGGTCTCCTTGGAGCATTAGGTAAGCACCCCATAGCCTGCTGATTGCAATGCCTCCTATTGCCTTGGCAAACGATTCCGTTCAAAGAGCTGTGACTGACCACCGGTTGTGGAATATAGGTCATGGAATTGTTTGCCAGCCATTACATTTCCATCCATTTTCCCCACAAAATTTTTTACCCCTTTGTTTTTAACATCCTCTGTGAACACACTGCTCTTTTTTTCTTCAGCAGGTTTCTGGTGCTCTGACCTCGCTGGCTACTTCAACTTCTCTGTTATTCTGAGAGCAAACTGGAAAGTGACAGAGTCCGGGAGGACAGTGTCACAAAGGGAAATTGATTGTTTGATCGGTGAGGTCAGAGTACAAGCAAAGGTCACTCTGTGATAAGAGACTGGCTGCAAGTAAAAGTGGAACTTGGTGTTGGGGAACAGAGTGGGAGTTGAAGGTCAAGGGGAAACTTGGTTCTTTGGCAACTAAGGCTGACTTGTGAATGGACTCCAACGATGAGTGTGCATGAGCAGGGGGCAGGAAAGGAAGTTTTGAGGTGTGAGGAAAGTCCAGAATCCCCTGCTAAGCAGATGTTCCACTTTGGTGACCATACAGAAGTTGATGCCGGAGTGATGCCACACAGACTCCGAGGCTGCTCCAGCAGGTGGCTTCCTGCGGCCGCCAGTTCCACACTGGGATGTCCCATCAATGCTCAGCATTTTGTGTCTGGAGTGTTTTCAGTAAGTTTCTAAGTATTGTTCTATAGGTTTCAACAATTGAACATCCTAAAATCTAAATAAAAATAGCCTTTCTAAAGTGGAGACAAGATGACATTTATTCACCATTATCTCAAGCAGATGAGAGCAGAGTGTGTCTATGCCCATCGACACTTCATAGAGAGCATGAGCCAACATGGGAGCGAGCCCTAAAACGCAACTGGAAGAGCTGAACTCTAGGCATACCTCTGCCACCAGCCATCTGTGGTTTGCAAAGTCTTTCAGCTATCACCCATGTCATGTGGATTGATACATATATACCAATTTATTTGGCATTCCTATTGCAAGAACCAACAGTGCACATGAAGGCCTCATTTTGCTCAGATGTAAATGAAAATAACTACTTCGCATCAACTCCAGTATTGAAATCATGTTGTTGATCTAAAATGCTGCATTTTGTTGACACTGGCATTTAAAAAAATGTAGGTAATCTGCTATGCTATATTCGCTCATTTATTTAATTACTGGATTCCATATTTCTATATGACAGCCTGTTTTATTTTTACTTCATTTATATAAAGATTGTCCAGTGCCCCCAATTCAGGGCCTCACACATAGTAGGCTATATCATTGAGCTACGTTCATTTCTAGGCCTTTGTTTTCACATTACTGTGTATTTTTTTAACATCATATGAATATGTTTACTTTAACCAACAAACATTAGAAAACACAAAAACCATGTTTGTTCTTCCTTCGGTTCCACTGGACTGTGATGCTCAGTATTCTGAACAGATTGCCAGACTGTTTTCTGTGTTCATACAAATAAATGTATACATGGATATGTGTCCTACAGCTTTTTGCAGAATAAATGAGGCATTTCTTTCCCCGTTCTTCTTCAAAATCTTGATAATCCTATCTTAGTCTTCAGTGCACTAGGCTTACACCTGACCTATCCTGTCTCAGATATTTTATCATAGATATGTCACTTGCATATTAGTTCTCACTTTTTAAAAAGGGTATTTTATCCACAATAATCTGTCTGTATGTATGCCTGCAGGCTAGAAAGGGGCTTCAGATCTCATTACAGGTAGTTGCGAGCCACCGTGTGGTTGCTGGGTTTTGAATCCAGGACCTTTGGAAGAGCAGCCAGTGCCCATTTCTTCTGAACCATATCTAGCCTCCAGTTCCCACTTTTTAATGCACACATTTATTAAAATTGTTGAAATGTTAAATATGAGCACGACCCAAGATTTCTTGTAGAAAACTGCTAAGGGTTCTGAGCTATGCAGCTTTGTGTCTGTGAGTATTCCTCCTTGATCTTTATTTAAAAGAAAATCTAAGCATCAACTGGAAAGAGCAAACAGCTGAAGGTAAGAAAAAGAGGTGCTCCTACAGCAGTGTCTGTGAACATGAAGGCATACTTGCATGGCTTTTCATCTTGTTTGTATTTGTTGCTGGTGTTAACACTGGAGACTGAAGAAGATGACATGATCTGGGTGTTAAGAGAATTGTTGAGAAGTATGAAGAACTGTTCATAACCCAGCAAAGCCCTAAAAGTGCAGAAGATAGATCAGCAATGTGTTTTAACGCCTAAAGAGCTCATTATGCTTTGCTTAAAGAAATTCTTGAATCAGAGGGAAAACAAGTCCAGGAGGAGGTGAGGACTCCTTTTCAGTGGCTCTCATTAAAGTTTGTTAGCTATCGGTCTGCATTACGGAAGTATAACAGTTAAATGTTAATGGAGAAAATGATTGGATACATGCATGCCATGTATTACGTATATATAAAATTTTAAAATCATGCCACGCAAGACTGGTGACCTGACTTTGATTCATGAAACCTACATAAAGGTTAATGAGAGAACAGACTCCACAAAGTTATCCTCTGATCTCCATATATGCTGTGGCATATCTGCCTACACACAATTTAAAATTCAAAAATCGTGCAAAATTGCACACTGTATTGCTTCATCATTTTGGTAACCTTGAAATGTTTTGTTTAACTATTCTCATACTAAGTGAAGGTATTGGGAAGAAAAACAAGGGTAAATCTGAGGACTTGGGGCACAAAAGAGAGGACAATTTAGACAAGGAAAACAAAACTTAATATAAAGTTATATATTTATATAATATATATAATATAATAATATATAATATAATATAAATATTTATATTTATATAAAATATAAATTAAAGATTTGATTGGTCTTTGTCTCTGGCCCAGCACAAAGATCTCTAGAGAAGTGACATTTCCCAAGCATTGGAAATGTCCTTTGTTGTTTGTAAATAGTCCCTCTGGAACACACTTCAGTTTATGGTAATAAAGTGACCCAAAGCTTCAAAATGGGGTCTGCTCACCAGTAAAATCACAACTACACCTATAGAATGGGAATATTTCCAGGGGAAAGGACACACATATCTTCCCTGTTGATAACACACAGATAGACTAGGGTGGTTTAGGAAGGGCAGGAAAGATCTACCTGGGTCGTTGCCTCCAACTGACTGCAATAGACATCTGTGTACTTATGAGCTCTATCTTTTATAATAAAATTGAAAACATAAGTGCTTTCCTGAGTTATGCAAAATGGTCTAGGAACTGATCAAATTTGAAGGAGCCCCACTTAAACCGACACTTGTCAGCTGATGATGAAATGAACTGTTGGATGCCTGGCTAGCATTGGAGAATGAGTATGAAATACAAGCTCACATTTAATAGCATGTATGTATGTGTGTGTGTGTGTGTGTGTGTGTGTGTGTGTGTATAGAGAGAGGACACTGACATGCAAGTGGTTTACATGAATCCCACAGCATCATTATCTAGAGAAGGAATGATGAGTCCAGAGGAGTAATGGTGGGGTGCTATAGAGGATATCTGTACACCCAGCCAATGAAGGCTGGAAGTTATCACCATGCATCCTTCTGAGAGGCCCTGTGGAATGACTACTATATTCACCTAACCAGAAAATGTTTATGAAGTTTCCCATGAGCCAAGAACTCCTCAGATACTGTTCAACAGTATATTCTTATCATAAAAAGCAAGTTAGTGCCATACTTTCTGATACTGTATCCAGAGGCATCTAGTTCTACATGACTCCTTCTAAAAGAAAATGGTTGGTTTGAAATAGTTTCCAGTGCCATGCTCTCCATGGTGACCTCAGCTAGATATCTTAAGGACATCTGCATGGTGACTGAATATTTACTACAGAGCAGGACCTGCATGTATTGCTTCATTTAATCTAATAACTATTGTTAGAACTATCAGGAAAATGAAAAAATAAATGAAGCTTTTTGAGAGATTAAGTGATCCACGTAAAAAAATATGATTTGAACTCAGATGGCCTGACTCAATAAACCACACTCTTAACCACAATACTGTTTCTAAATGGTGTCACTGAGACAGTGAGTGCTCATCACTTGTCAACAAATGAGAACCATCGTGTCGGCTTTGCTGGAAGATCGCTGGTGAGATTTTACCACGACTAATTTTATACCATTCGTAAATAAGAGAGAGGGAAATTGAATGGAACTTCGTATTCTGCATCTCTGTTATTTGAATGCCTCTACTGTGGGCTTGAGGATGACTGAGGAGATGGAGCAGAGAGATATTCATCCCCCAGAGGACCCTATCTCCAAATACCATCAGGAGATGTTAGGGCAGCATTTGTCTGGCCTTAGAAATAGAAGCAGAATACTTTGTTTGATTTATTTATTTATTGCACACAGAGTTATTTTACTATTTATGAAATATAAAACTGACTTTATATACTGGGAGATGGATATGTTCATTTACTTTATGTGAGGAGCTGTTATTTTTTCTTTGTAAATAGATTTTTTTCAGGCAATACATTCTGACGATGGTTTCCCCTCCCTCTATTCCTCTCAGTTCCTCCTCATCTGCCCTCCTATCTGGAACAATATTCTTTCTGTGTCTCATTAAAACATAAACAGAAATCTAAGCAACAATAATAAATGAGATAAATTAAAAACAAACAAATCAGAGTACGTAAAAACAAACAAAAAAGCCAAAGTAAAACAAGAAACCATATATATATATATATATACATATATATATATATATATATACACATATATGTGTGTGTGTGTGTGTGTGTGTGTGTGTGTGTAGAGACACACATTTGCTCACACAGGAATTTCATAATAGCCAACACCTGGAAGCCACAATAATATGTTAAGTTAGAAAAGAAGCAAAGCACAACCTGCCCTGGCTTAAAATTATGAGACAAAGAATCTCCAAAGATGACACTGAGTTCATTTTGGCCGTCTACTGCCAGGCACGGGGACTGCCCTTTAGAATAATTTGTTTGCCCAGTAAAACTTTCCCATTTGCGACAGGTTATCAGTTGGGAATGTGTCACTTCTTCCAGCTCTAGGCCTCCGTCTGGTGCAGACTATGCAGGCCCTGTGCAGGCTGCCCTGCCTCAGAGCTCATGTGTGCACCAGTCCTGTTGTGCTGAGGTGGCCTTAATCCCTTGGTGTCCTCCATCCCCTCTGGCTCTCAGTCTCTTTGTCTCCTCTCTTGCCACATTCCCTGAGCCCTGAGGCAAGAAATTTGATGGAGACACAGATTTTAGGGCTGAGTGGAGACACAGAATAATTTAACTTTCAATCCCAAACCAAGATAGGTAGGCTTGGAAATATTGTCACAGCAGGTTCTGCTGAATGCTAGCAAATCACTGAGTGTTTGGTGGCACTCCATGATGATATAATGACCTGCAGGAAGAAAGGACCCAGCATTCTGAAACAGGGATATTCAAGTATTAGCTACTTATCCTTCCTCAATAAATCATCTCGGTTAAGACATTGAAGGATAAAATTGATGAAGATATCAGGAGATAGAAAGATCTCCCATGCTCATGGATTAAGAGAATGAATATATTAAAAATGGCCATCCTACCCAAAGAGCAACCTATAGACTCAATGCAATCACCATCAAAATTCCAACACAACTCTTCACTGAGGTTGAAAGGCCAATTTTTAGCTTCATATGGAAACACACACACACACACACACACACACACACACACACACACACACACACCACAATCACAGGATATCTAAAACAGTCCTGAATGATAAAAGAACTGTGGGAGGTACTACTATCTCTGATCTCAAATTGTACTATCAAGCTGTAGTGATAAAAATATAGTTGGTACAAAACAGGCAGGCTGATCAATAGAATAGAATTGAAGGCCCCAAAACATACACCTTCCACACAACTGTGGACATCTAAGTTTTGATGAATCCAGGAATACACAAAGAAAGACAGCCTCTTTAACAAATGGTGCTGGTTAAATTTGATGGCTGCATGTAGAAGAATCCAAATAGACTCCTACTAAACGCCCTGCACAAAAGTCAACTCAAAAATGATCAAAGACGTTAACATAAGGCCAGATAGATACATTGAATCTGATAGAACATAAAATGATGAACAATCTTGAACTCAAGGACACAGGAAAAGACTTTCTGAACAAAATACTGAGAACACAATCATTAAGATCAACTATTAATAAATGAGACCTCATGAAACTGAGAAGTTTATGTAGGGCAAAGGGCACCATCATTTGCACAATGTAACAATCTACTGAATGAGAATTTTTTTTTTTTTACAAACTACATATCCAATAGAGGGCTAATATCCAAACTATATAAAGAACTTTAAAAACTAGATATTGAGAAAACAATTCTCTAGTTAAAAGTAGGGTACAGATCCAAACAGAGAATTCTCAAAAGAGGAAACTCAAATCCTTGATAAAATTTTAAAGAAATTCTTAATATCCTTAGCCATCAGGAAAATCCAAATCAAAACTACTTTGAGATTTCATCTTACACCAATCAGAATAGTCAAGATCAGTAAAACAAAGACAACTTATGCTGGTGAGGATGTAGAGTAAGAAGAACATTCATCTTTTAATGGTAACAGTGAAAACTTGCACCACCATTATGGAAATCAGTGTGGTGATTCCTCAGAAAAATGGGAATCAATATATCTCAAGATCCAGCGATACCACTCTTGGGCATATACCCAAATAATGCTTCATCCTACAACAGAGACACTTTGTTCAACCATGTTTATTGCCGATCTAGTCATAGTATCAAGAAATTGGAAACAACCTAGATGTATATCAATGGATGAATGGATAAAGGACATGTGGTACATTTACACAATTATATAGTTGTTACTCAGCCATTAAAAAATGAAATTATGAAATTGTGAGTATATTGATAGAACTAGAAAGACATCATCCTGAGTAAGTAATTCAGATGCATAATTCACATGTATGTGGCTATTAGATCTCAAGTTATTGATAAGCAAGTTACAATCCTGGTAACCATGGAGGTTAGATAGATACTAAGGGACTAGAAAGAGGAGATGAATCTCTCTAGGAAGGAATAATAAAATAGGTATGGATGGATGAGGTAGGGGACTGAAATGGGAAGATCAAACAGGGAGGAGGAGAAAGGAAGGGAGCAAAGGATGGATAGAGAGGGGAAGTTAAAACTAAGGGTCATTTGAGGGGCTTATGAAAACTTGATCCCATATAAGCTTCCTATAATACATACACATGTAAGGACAATCTAAATAAAATCAGGAGAAATAGTGCCCCAGCTGGATATCTATTATCGCCCGATGAAGCTTCAGTACCAAAACTGGGTTACAACTAATCAAGCTTTTGACCAAAGTAGTCCTGTGGGAATCCCCAAACATTGCTGTCAAAGCCCTATTGCTGAAGACAATACTTCTACAACTAATTGAACTAAAACAAGTCAAACTGATGCCTACCTAGAATCTTCACCTGCATAGACTAGTGTTCTCTGCTGGAAGGTGCTCTGAATGCTACCATAGGATAAAGGTACACTAACCCAGCCACAAACAAATCTATAAGAGTGATCTGCCCAAAAGATGCACTGGTACAATAGTGGCACAAAGGTTGTGGGAGTAACCAACCAATATCTGAGTTTAGTTAAGGCCCGTTCTATAAGATAGAACCCATACGAAATGTTGCTTGGACTTTCAAGAACCTGAGATTGGCTCAAAAGAAGTTTGGGGTAGGAGTGAGGGCTCACAACCTCTATACAGCCAACTACAGTGGTCCGAGTTTTCTTCCCTCACTTTTGATAGCTTTGCATTTTCAGCAGAAAATAAATAAACACAAAATTGACCAGCCAGAAGACAGCCCATTGTCAGTAATCTTGAGGCGGTAAAGAGAATTCTGGGCAAAAGGGCTACATTTCAAGCCATAGAATACCATCACAGACTGGAGAGAACAGAGCTCAAGAGAGGGGGAGTTGAGCAAGGGTGGGCGGATGGAGATCAACACGATGGGCCAAGAGGAAATCTGACAGACATTACTTTTACTTGGTGAAGGGGACATGTAGAAAGTGTTAGTCACCCTTTCCTGTTAATGTAACAAATCTGACAGAAACAACAGAAGGGAGGGAGGATTTAGTTCTCTTCCTAGTTTCAGAAGCTTTAGTCTGTCATGGTGGAGGACTGTATTTACACCTGAGTCTTCTTGATTCACTGTATTTACACCTGAGTCTTCTTGATTCAGCGGGGTTCAGAACCCAAACAGTCTATCACACCAACCAACTTCAGTTAAGGGTGGTTTTTAACTTTAAGAAAAAAAAAAACTGATATTGGAATTACTTGTTTCAACAGTGAACAATGTTTCTAGCAAAAACAATGAGGGGAAGATAATCTTCTGGAGAGATGATTTGATGTGTTATATTTTGCTCAAAAATAAGGGGAACTGCCTATAAAACTCCTTAAGTTTATTAATATATTCACTCAACAATTCTGTTTGGCATTTACACTGAAAAAAGCAAACAACAAAAATGAAATTACCCAAAGATTTAAATATGCTTGTTATATGCTCAGTGTCTACAGTAAATGATTAATTCAGGCTAAATGTCACAAAACAAGCCAGTGGCTAAATAAATACCCACAGAGCCATCTGACTGGATTCTCTCCAAATACATGCTTACTTGGCAAAATTTCATAATATAATGCCTCTTCTTCTTCTTCTTCTTCTTCTTCTTCTTCTTCTTCTTCTTCTTCTTCTTCTTCTTCTTCTTCTTCTTCTTCTTCTTTAGTGGGAGTTGGGGCTAGAGATTCAGCTCAATGGTTAAGAACATTTGCTGCCCTTACAAGAAGACCCGAGTTCAATTCCCAACACCCACATGGCTGCTCACAATCATCTGTAACTCCAGTCCCAGGGGATCTGCCCTCTGCAGAGGACATTGATAAACACCAGGTATGCATGCAGTGTGTACACATCAATGTAGAGCCAACACTTGTACATGTATAATAAAAATATTTTAGAAAAGAGTTCAGATGTAATCATTTTATCACGTATCCATTTTTTAAAAAGTAACGTTGTTACATGTATTTACAGTATGTGTGCTAGTGTATATGCATACGCACGGTGCTTGTACATGAGCTCTGGTGCAAATGGGCACATCAGAGGAGAACTTGGAGGGCATGGTCCTCTCTCTCCACCATGTGGGTCTTGGGGAGGAAACTCAGGTTATCCAGCTTGATGGCAATCATCTTCACCCACTGAGCCTTTTCAATGGCCCATACCCATTGTTATTATTATTTTTAAAATCTCTACTCAAATTGTTTATTCTGAAATTCGGATGCCTTAACTATGGTAGCTAATTTGCAAAATAGCCTATTTAAGTAGCCCCTGCCTTGAATGTTGAAAGTTAGGAATAATGGAAAAGGAGCTAGCACAATGCTTGTTTGAAAGAACAAATATGGCTGAGCAGACAAATCAGGTGACATTACGTGGAGACAGAGGAACTGCAGCAATTTCACAGTGCTGAGGTCCATCCAACAGTGGGGTGGTTGTAGGAGTGTGGCCTGGCAAGCTCTGCCAAAAACGAGATAAGCAGAGCAAATACCATCTCCAATTAACTCATGGATAAAAACAGACAATACACCCCAAATCTCCTAATACTAGTTAACTTGGATGAGGGATTAAACACAAGTTGTGTTTTGTTTTCTTTTTATTTTTCTTGTTGTCCATACTTCACAATTATTTGTCCCTTCTGCATATATACAGCACCCCTTAGAATCGGCACACAGAGAAATAACTTGCATAAACAGTATTCCAATTTCATTATTAGAAAAAGAAAAATACTTCTAAAAGTAGAAGGCAACAAGAACAAGAAGATGGCAATGTCAGGTTAATTTGTACATTCAGAGAAGCGAGCTGCTTAGAGAAATCAAGAATGCAGGGAGCTAGTCCCTTGTCACTCACTCACTGCGATTGCTAGCTTTCCTGTTAGCAGCTAACCAAACAACAGGATGTGTTTGAAAATGATGAAGAATTGTATCCCAAAGAGCTCATTTCTGTGTAACAACTTTAAGTTTGTAAATTTCCGTATGGTGCAAAACCTTATGCAAACCTACGGTGTGGTTATGAATAATAGCACTCAATGGTATCTGATTTTAACTAATAATGATAATGCTATGGGTTGTAAAATATCTCTGAGTTTTATTAATGATATTTATATTTAATTTCTGGTTTATGTGTGAGGGTTTAGCCTACTGCTGTGTTTTAAAATAGTGATAGAGTACAGAGAAAAATGAAGCAAAGGGGCAAATCCACAATCAGTTTGCATCTCAAAATATATTTTGTTTTTCACATGCTAGTATTTTCTGTGACAATTAGAAACACAGATCTGTAAATATAAAGAGTTTTAAATTTTTTTTCAGTGATAAGAACAATGAGAATAATTGGGCTTTAAAAAACTAAAAATATCCTTTATTTAGAAATATTTCCTAGAAGTGAATAAGAAAAATGTTCCCAATTTGATTGGCTTGGAAATTAATTGATGTATGATTTAATCATTACACACCTGTCTAATTGGAGAGGGCATTGGAATATAAGGTGTCACATAGAGTCTACATCAATAGAAATCTAGCAAATGATAAAAGTTTCTGAAAGGGAAGAATAAAAATGTATTTCAAACAACTTCTCAGTATATTCCCTGGTCTCCACAGTAAAGCCATGTTTGAGCAGAGGCTCTTGTAAGTTTACTGAAAGAAGTCACTAGAGAAGAGAACCTAGTCCTCTCATTGTGCTAACGTTAAAAAAAAAAAAAAAAAAAAAAAAAAAGGACCCCGTCCCCATCCAAACCAAAAGCAAACTAAATTACCTGAAGTCTGTTCCTTCGTTCTACCTGCTCTTTCTTCAATTTCTTGTTTCTAACTTGCCCTAAAACCTGGAATGTTGCTAATACAGTGTCTTTCATCGTGGTTATTTGAGCCAGAGAGAGAGAGAGAGAGAGAGAGAGAGAGAGAGAGAGAGAGAGAGAGGAGAGAGAACCTACAGCTCATTTCCTAGCTATGTGTTGCGTGTGGCTGCCAGGGCCTAGTGTAGACCTCTACACCAATGCCAAGATTTCATGTTTCATCAAAATTATTCCACTGAGAGGCTGTGTAGTCCCCAGTCTCCAGATACACAGAACTCCATACTTAGAAGAGACAACGAGGGTCCTCTCTGGGCTTATAGTTAGTTAATTATTGGGAAAGGTTTATACTTTCCAATAGCATCCCTAAATACTTCCTGGATGATGATAATAGTTTTACAAGTGATTGCTGTATTGGGTCCAAAATTTGAGCAAGCACAAAGCATTAAAATCTGTACAAAGATACATCCCTCATAGCTGCTTCAGCTTTCCATACAACTGGGGCCTCAGAAATAGATGATGTGCACAGAACACATTTCTACAGGGAGATTTACAGAGTCCTACTAAAAACACATGGTTCCCCAGCCCCTTGTCTCAATTCTCTGTTAATCTATCCACCAGCTAAAGATGAATTTCATTTGTTATATGGCACATAAGCACATGGTTGACACATGTCTTTCTTAGTATGGAAAGAAAAAGAACTTAAAGTGATGTCAGAAATCCAATGGGATTAATGTGTGTTTATTGGTTTGGAATATTATAATTTCTGAAAAACTGACACATTTCTATTGTAAATAAATTAGTACAATTTGTAAAAATAATTATGATCTATT
Organism: Phodopus roborovskii; assembly: GCF_943737965.1. NCBI lineage: Eukaryota > Metazoa > Chordata > Mammalia > Rodentia > Cricetidae > Phodopus > Phodopus roborovskii. Next base: position 13,190,601 of record NW_026126571.1, read on the forward strand.
ATGTTCTTTGTATCTTGAAAGTATTTATTCAACTCTTCAAAAGATATTTTTCCTCTACAAAAAACAGAATTCACTTCTTTGCAGTAGAGGAAATATCTATTTAGAAGCCCCTTTATTCTTCCTGTCCATAATAGTTAAATTTTTAACCAAGAAAGGAGGGGGTTAAAAACAAAAAGGACAAAATACTTGCTTACAATGCCATAAAAGAGATTATTTTAGTTTTTGATTACCAATACCATTGTCCTGTTCCAACCCAAACATCTGCGTGTCACCCCATAAACATACTTACACTTCTCTTCCCTTTATGAGCAAATAAATAGGACTTTAAGAGATGCTTTTTAATTGAAAACAGCTGTTTGGCCGCTAGACACTGCATCTGGAAGTGAGTATGCTATTCACATGGAGGGAAAAACACCCTATTGTTTAATTTTCTTAAAGTACACCAATGTTTTACCAAAAAAAAAAAAAAAAAAAAAAAAAAAAAAGATACTTGAATGACTCAGATGTGCAGAAAGAAGAGCTCCATAAGGATTTCTGAAAATCAGTGTATTGCTACCAGAAGACAGAGTTTGCTCCATGAATAGCTGGAATTACACTATAGGGCCAAAGAGTGCAGTAGTACAAGTTCAGTGCCAGGCAATTCACAAGAACTGACATTCACCTCCTCCTTCTGAGACCAGCACTGCTTTAGACTAAGATGAATCATTACGGTTTCCTTGCTAGGCTGAAACTGCAATGTTCAGAATGCATAATCCATTTAAAAATACTAAAAATAAATGTTAAAACAAAGAATCAGGAAAACATCTGCTTTACAAAACAAGTAAAACGAAGCCCTGACTCCAGGATACCGGATCGCTGAGTGAAGCTGCTTAGAAAATACTGCCAACCATGGAAACAGTGTTGCATTTAGTAATTGCTCACACTGAGAATCAAGGATGTGAGCCTGGTGTGGTGGCACACTCCTTTAATCCCAGCATGGAGGATCTCTGTGGGGACAAGGCTGGCCTTGTCTACAAAGTGAGCTCCAGGACAACCAGAGCTGTTACACGGAGAAACCCTGTCTTGAGAAACAAAACAAAAAAACCAAGCCAAAACAAACAAATTAAAAATAACCAAAGGGGAGAGATGGAGAAGTGGGGGAGGGAGGGAGGGAGGAAGGAAGGGAGGGAGGGAGGGAGAAAGAATCAAGGCTGTTTCCACCTGTCTTTGCTTTCCCTCTATAAGGTAGACTTCAAGGACATTAAGTTTTGCTCTTGCAGATTGGAAATGTCTGTTGAAGGACAGTTCAGGAGCAGTGAGGGACGCTAATCTAGTAACTCTCAGTGTCATTTCTACCTTGTCTGCCTTCATTTCACTTCTTCCCTCCAGCTCCCGGTTTCCCCCAGGACAGAGGGGCAATCACAGCATGAACCTCACCCTCCTTCCTTCTTTCTAGACCTCTAGCCACAAAGGTTAGCCTGTCAGTTATCTGCACGTTCTAGAAATAATCCCAAATGAGCCCATCCTTCTCTCTTTTTCTCAGAACAATTTTTTTTCAACACTGTGTGAAAATGATTCAAACTGTTGAGTCTGTGTGGTTTTCGGGCAGGGAAAACAGAGAGACTAAGTATTAATATGCTGAATAGCATGTTAAGTGTCGTTTGGAGGGTGGCTGCAGCAAGACAGTTTAACACCCCTTAAAAAGGGAATCATTTTATTCTTACAGCCATAGGATGAGACTCTGGAGAGTACACAAGCAAAAAGGGATAGGGCAGGATGTCTCCTACCGCTTTGTTAAGACATCGGGTATCTCCATTTTCCCTCCCCTGTCTGTCTCATCCCTGTTCATTCTTTTATTCTATTTGTATGTTTGAAACGAGGTCTTGTCTTGCCTCTGCTGATCTCCACCGTGTTCCATTGCCTGTTAACTCCTGAAACTTCTGCCTCTACCTCTCAAGTGCCCAGACAGGTTGCCCCTCCCCCCACTCCTATTCTACTCATTCTTTCTTTGTTAATGTCAGAAGTTGAATTATTACTAATCTCAGACTGCACATCTTACTATATTTCATTTAAAAAAAAAACCACCTACTGTGGGCCTGTTGTTGTGTGGTGATTCTTTTTCCCTTGGTAGATAAAATCTTACTGAGGAGGCAAGACACACACATCACTGTTGCAGAATGATGAATAGGCCATAACAAAATACTAAATTTTCTGTAAATGAGGTTAATGTGCTTATGAAAGTCATTTAATTCAAATAGTTTAGGGGAATGGAAGAAATCAATATGGCAATATATTTTTAAAAGAAAAACAAGCTTATTTAACAAAATACTCATACAACTGTCTTATACTAATTGACATACACTATTTATAAGCATGTACACGAGACTCCAGGGCCATCAAAAACAGATGAGAAATAGATGTTTATGTAGACTATTGGTACCTCTCTAAAAGAAGGAAACTAATGTGTAAGACTGCTGGAAACTTCATTTTATTGCAATGAGGTTTTTGCCTTTAAGATGACCTCAACTGCTTAAGTCATGTAACAGTAATTTTGATAACTATAACATACAAAATAAATGTCTAATGCTCAAATATTATCAGGTATGGCCTCTCTTGAGGACAGGAGAGGACAGGAGAGTACACAGGGGTTACTGTGAGCACTGTTGCATATTAATGCCACCACTCCTCTCGATAATCAATTGCAGACAGTGTTGGCTGACTCTCCTGCCATGGGTTCCCTGTCCCAGTCGTATCAGAAGTAGTTTGTTCACAAACTCATAGTCTGAAAATGTGTCTCCAGCCCCGCAGATGTCTCCAGTTGAAAACCAACATGAAGCATCTGAACTTTAATGAGTTATGAATTATCTCTCACCTCTAAGATAGTAAAGGTCCGATGAACTTGCTTAACAGGTAAAGGGCTTAGTGCTAAGCCAGACAACCTAGTTCAATTCCCAGAACTCACAAAAGGTGGAAATGAGAGAGCAGACTCCATAAACTTTCCTCTGGTCTCCACACACATACAACAATAGATAAAGTCAAGTCTAACGTTTTGTTTAAAAGAAAGGTATTGCCAGAATTTGGTTGTACAACGCCTTTAATCCCAGCACACTGGAGGCAGAGGCAGGCGGATCTCTGTGAGTTTGAGACCAGCCTGGTCTACAGAGCTAGTTCCAGGAGAGGTTCCAAAACAATACAGAGAAACCAAATAAATAAATAAATAAATAAATAAATAAATAAATAAATGTAAAAAGGACTCTATAGGACCAAAGAAATGTTCATTTATAGACTAAATCCTTTCCTTAACTATTTAACATCTTCATGGGATCTCATCTGAGCTTCCTTTTACATTACATAAAGATGAACAAGACCAAATGGCCTGTTTCCTGCCCCTGCCCTGCCTGCTCAACGTCCCTACCATTACATCACACATGTACACATATGTACATCTCTATCCTTAAGTGTAGAAACTTGCCTCTCTCTGACTTCTCACAGCAGTAAGTCTATCTTCCACTTTTCATTTTGATTTTGTTTAGTGTCCTATTTTGAGTCAGGGTGTTGCCTCCTAGATCTTACAATGTAGATCAGACTGGTCTCGAACTTGTGAAGTTCGAGTTCATCCAACTCCGTGCCATTATTTTTTCTTTTGAGTCAAAGTATTTAATAATGCGTTGTGATTAATGGTGCACATAGATTTTTAGTGTTTGCCTGTAAGCAGCTGCTGGCAAGGGTGTGTCTCTGCTTCCTGCAAGCAGTCAGCACAATGTCTTGCACATAAAAGATGCCAAGTGAGAAGTGAGAGGTAGTCACTGGGTCAGTGACTAGAAGGAGAAGGGAGGAAGTCCTTTAATGATTGATAGGATGAAAGGTGTGGCGGGGAAGGGAGGCCGCAGACCTCTCACCCTGAACCTGAGCTAAGGAAATCAGGTGACAAAAACAGATACTTCTTCCCCTTGTTAGGGGAAGAGTTGCTTCTCTAGGCAACATTTGTAGGACTAATGAGAAATCATTTCCAGCACGATAGCTTCTCTATGGAACTTCACCAAATACTTTAAAAAAATCAAACAGCGTCCATGACTCACCATGATTCCTGCCTCTTGGATAGCAATGAAAGAAAGTGTGTTCAGAGCATGAAGACCAGGAGACGGTGAGCTCAGCAGGTGCAGGTTCTTGCTGTGCAAACTGCATGGCCAGAGTTTGAGCCCTGACCACCAGTGGATGTGGGGGACTGGCTCTTCAAAGTTGTTCTTTGGCCTTCCTATACATGCCTTGGCATGAGTATTCTCTCTCTCTCCCTCTCCCTACCCCCCTCTGTGTGTGTGTGTGTGTGTGTGTGTGTGTGTGTCTCCTCCCTCTGTGTGTGTGTCCATCTCTGTTTCGTAATGATAAAATAAAAACTTAAATGGTTCATGCTTGTGCTCGCCACCACCTTCCTTCTGATCTACCCCATTCTCTTCCATCCAGTAGATTCTCTTCAGAGTTCTTAACAGACTCATTATTACTGAAAGCAGAAAAGCTGAAAGCAAAGGATTTCTATTAGAAAAAAGCAATCCCTACGTAAAATGCTGCTGTTACCTTTCATAATCTTCCCATTGCCGGGTGACTGTTAGCAGCATCTCCTTATGTTTCTCATTTGTGAGGTGTCGATGTGGAATCTAAAAGACAAAACACATAAATGCAAAGGATACAAAGCTCAGATGTATCTCATGGGAAGAAAAGTCTAGCAGTCTCAGAGAGAAAGCCACCTGCTAAATGTTAAATGCAGTTTCCATCAAAAGCCATGCTTTTATTCTCATGTCTGATTTTCAGTGCTGTTAGTCATGAGAAGACAGACCACAAGTGTGCCTCTGCTTGCTTCAGGGAAAGGGTAATGCACTGAGGGTAAGTAAAGGCCCAGCCTTTCAGCTAAGGAAGATTCTGATGACAGAGAGAAATTGTCCAGGAACATGGAGAAGACATTCCAACATGCAAGGTATAAACTGCTAAAGCTGTCAGACTGACATGTTTGCAATTCAGCTAGCCACAAAGTAGAGACAAGCTGTCCAGGAACGCCTGACTACCCAGTACCACCAAGGCCCTTCTTCCCAGAACACCATTTACTCCAGATTTTGCTCAATGGGAGTTAGTAATTATTTCCATAATTTTCAGAATAACAGAATTAGTTACAACTAAAAACCATATTTTTACTTTCCTTTTTTTTTCTCTATTATACATCAATCACTACCGAGTCACCCAAACTGTGTCAAAAGTTACACAGGTAGCAGCATGGTGCCTCAGATGGAACTGTAGCGGACCTACAGTTCCTGTAGGCAATTAACACATTTAAAATGCCTCCGGAACTAGTAATTGCCATTATCCCTTTAGAGAATGTAGGGAGTTGGGTCTATGGGAAACACCAGGGCAGCTTGACTGAGTTTTTTTTTTTTTCTTTTTGGGGGGGTCTTTTTTTTTTTGAGTTTCTGTTGAATTATAAAAACAAGCCCCTAATGTTTCTGCTTGTCCCAGATCTCAGCTATTGGCGAGCTACCTAGACACAGTGTGGGAGGGTGGCTTTTTGTTTCATTTTGTTTTCAGCTTATGACAGCTGTTTAAAAGTCATCTGTTACCACCATGGCAGCCAGTTAGTAGATGAAAGCAGAGGCATCTGGGGACTGTTATAGGAACTGGACCACCAACTAGTGTAGCTTTTTTTTCTTCCTCCTAATTATGCAAAATTGCACAACTGCCTCTCTTCTTTGTATGATGCTCCAGAGAAGTTGCAAAATTCCCCACACTCACTGGGGAGCAAAACCAGAGATACCTGAAGGCCAAGAAGGCCTTCCCTGGTAGTTTTAGAAGTTGAGTTTTTGAAGAAAAACAAAGAATTAATAAATAAGTTCATTAAATAACTTTTGAATATGCAGTTAGTTTAACCAAGACATCAATAACTCTACCATATCCATTTGCCAAAGGAGACAACAGAAGCCCAGAGAGACAAACAACCTGCCAGGCAGAAGACAGACACCTGGTTCTTCATTTTCAGCCTTCCATTTTACAGGCAATATTTTAAGTTTAAAATAAAAGTACACCTGTTTTAACACTATTTTTTTATATTATAAATGAAACCTCATAAAGATGTCATAGGCAATGGCATCACATTATTTGGATTCTGGGAAATCTTGAATACGGCAGACTCCACTAAATCCCAGATTAGGGTAACCTTGAGGGCCAAGACAATCAGTTGTACTGAAATACTCTCCGCGAAAAAATTTTCACAGAGCAAACAGAACGCAGAGTCCACCTAGCTTGTCATGTCCAGAATCCTGACTAGAGGTCATGAAGGAATGGAAGAGTGTGGACACCCAAACAAACACAGAAAAGCTGGGATCGGGTAAACTGTGCTCTCTGATGGAGAAGCTGCAGCCCCTGCAAAGCTCAGTGAACAGGGAGGCAGGGTAACACATACAAATAACCAAGGCAGCAGAGCTGGTATATACAGCTAAACAAGAAGGCAGATCTAGCTAATCTTGGCAGGAGAAATCTCTGTAGAACAGCAGTCTTCAGGATATAGACATCTGAGCAGAAAACTGGGAGAAATCTACCACTGGCATTTTCTGCATGCACTGGACATTCCCCCTTGGCACAGAGGAAGGATTTGCCACCTCTCTGAGTTTCTCATGAGAAGGCGTTGCTACTCCCATGGGTTTGAGGCATTGGGATCTGTGACATGGTGAAGCCCATGTCAAAAAATGCCCATGCACTCCAGACTTTACTTGATCCGTTCCCTGGGTGATCGATCATGAACTCATTGAATTTCTCTTGGGTGGTAGGAAGACTAACAGACAGCAAGGGAAACACCAGCCTAGAGTTCCTGAGTCAGAGGCCCATAAGGCATTAGGAGCCCACTGCAATTACCTTTGACTGTAGCTCCTTCATTTATTACACAACAAAATTCAAGATATTTTTACCTCTTTAAACATTTTAAATACTTGAAACAGATCTTAAATGAAGTATCAAAGCTGGACACAGAAGATGATGATTTTTTAAAAAAAACTTTTATTGATTCTTTGTGGATTTCAGGACATGCATCCTGATCCCACTGATCTCCCTGACCCCTGGAATCTGCCCTCTGCGCTTGCAACCTTCTTCCCCAAACAAAACCAAGTGTAAAAGAAAAGCCCAAAACCAAACGAAACAAAGAAACAAAACAAAAACAAACAAACAAACAAAAAAAACCCCAAACGAACAAATGTCAGAGAAAAGAATCTTGCAATGGGAGCTGGAGTGTGGCCCCATTGGGTCATACAGTTTACCTTTTAATCCATTGCAAGACTTCCCTGCCACAAGTCACTGAGGCCTCTGGCTTCTACTATCCCACCCCACCGACAATGGGCCCCTTGGATATTTGTTCCTTTTCCTGTGTTGTGGAGATCCTGCTGTTTTGGATCTGTAGGTTCATCTCCTTCACATGCCCAACAATTCATAGATGGGGTGATGTTGAGATGCCAACTCATATCGGTGGTAGCTAGATTGGTCAGCCCACCACCTCAAAGACGATTTTTTTTTTTTTTGCAAGAGCAGTTGGGTTGGAGGTACAGAAGTGTCAACCAAAAAAATTATTCATGAAAATGCCATAAAGCAACCTGTTATTTTGTATTTCAATTAAAGAAAAAATAAGTACAATTTAAAAATTGCTTATGAATACTAAACAGTGAAAAAAGCAAAGGTAGGATTGGGAGGGCTTTTTTATTTATTTGTTTTATATAACCAAGTCCATTTAAATGAAAACAAACATTTATAGACAATATTTGGGAATTTGGACATCGTTCTTTCCAAACTACTTCCTGCTGGTAAGGGGCGCTGTCATGGGGATTCTAAGAAGATGCAGAAATCCTGGCTGTAGTCTGTAAGGCTGGCAAAGGTAGGATTTTGTGCCAAATCTCTTTACCTCTGTGTATTCAAGCTGTACTTTCTTATATTTAAGCCTGAAGTACTAAACAATACGACTAGTCAAGTTTTCTGCTTTGTTAATTAACTAGTTACAAAATTAAACGTTAGTTACCACACTGTGCTAAGACTATACTGTTCATTGTACCCCAATGAGTGTGCAATGGTTTTTAGTTTTAAAATCTATTTGTGTGTGTGTATGTGTGTGTATAATGTGTATACAGATGCTCATGTAGGGACATGTGCCTGTCTGTGTGTGTGAGGGTCAGAGGTTGTTGTTGTTGGGTGTGTCCCTCCATTGTTCCGCTTTATCATTAGAGACAGGGTCTTTCACTGAATCTGTGATCACTGATTGGCTAGACTCGCTAGGCAGAAGCTTCCGAGGATCTGCCTATTTTTGCTTTCCTCACTCTGTCACTACAGATATGTATCACCACAGCCACCTTTGGATTCCAGATTTTTACACCACAGCCAACTTTTTAAGTGGGTTCTCAGAACCTGAACTCAGGTCTTCAAGCTCACCTAGCAGGCAATTTCCCAACTGGACCATCTTCAAGCCCTAGCTACTGGCTTTTTGATCTTCATGTTTTCTTGTGTCTATGCTATCCATTCCCTGCCCTGCAGAGGAAGCCACTATTTTGCCTAGAAGAACTCGTGTCTTTTTTTTTTTTTTTTACCAATAACATGATGTAACAAAGTTCTCAGTATGATATGTCAAATTCCTGTCCATCAAGGTTACTGTCAATTCATTAGCCTTTTCTAAAATTACTTCTAGTATTTAGGGTACATTCTTTTGAAAATTTTAGGGAAGTTCTACGTTAAAGTTTGATGGATGAGGTAAAGAAAGTCAAGGTGAACAATACCAGTTACTTTCAAAGAGATCACAGGATGAAAATCCAGGAGCTACTTCCACCCACCCACCCCAGCCCCATTTATGATCTACTTTTTAAGCCACAGAGCAAGAGCAACAGAGTGTTGATGAACAGGTTGCTGCAAAGTCTAGTTTTCTCATGCCCCCCCCCCAGCTTCCTCTCTTGTGAAGGTGATAAGCGTGGGTGTACCTCTCACAGGACTGCCATTAGCTGGACTTTCTGCCTGGACGGTAACTAGTCCTGTATAATTTAAGAAATTGAAACACAGTATAATATTGCCCTGAGTACATGTAATATGCAAGGATGAAGTCAATGCAGCAATCATGCTATTGTGGTTCCTTCTGAGGAGGTAGGCCAGTCCACCATCTTGATTTGTGATCACATTGACACAGCTTAGTGTCAAAGTCAATGCAAATTATTATTTTTAAGACTTGTTTTGAGTAGTGATCTCAGGTAAGGTTACAGGGGAGTCTCAGAGCAGTCACCATCCTGTTGAGAAAATAGGATGGCAAGCTGCCTTAGAGGTCCTATATCAGGGATTTCCCATTTTCATACCCCAGTATGGGTCACGGTGAGGACTTTCTACCCTAACAGAAAAACAGCCATATACTAACTGCCTATGATGAAATGAATGAAAGGCAAATGCTATTGTCAATCAAAAGTAGGGGGTTATATTTCATTGTCACCAACAAGTGGTTTGCTCAGGTTTTTAGTAGATTATTTACATTGTTTTATTTTTGCATGTTTTACATTGATGAAATAGGAAAACAGAAAGATTAAAATTTTCTTTAAAGCTGATTAAAAATTTAGTTCCTATAGTGAAACAAATTGTAAGTCAGATACAATTTTTAGAACCAAAAGATTTAGCACTAAAGACCACAGGAGGCAAGATGCCCAAGTGTCTGATGACATCCTCTCAAGCTAAAAGCAGATACCTTTCTTTCTTCCCATCACTGCATTAATTTCTTCTCTCTCTTCCTCACCCCACTCACTTCCTCCTCTTCACAAAGGAATCTCTGTACTGCTAAAGAAGCAGATGGTGCTTTGTGTTTAACTTAACCAATTCTTGGATGAAGTTCAGTACACCAGTGAAGATCTTAAGTTGTTTGATTGTTTAAGCAGAAGTTTACACAATCCAGTTCCAATATAATTCAAATGTAGAGGACAGATGCACTGTCAGAAATATGTGTGCCAATCAAGTCTGTGCTATACTGTCGAAATGCGTCGGAATATAAATATCATAAGAGGCATGACACCTTCACTTAAGACAAGAGGGACTTGAAGCTGACAAGTCATTTTATCTCTACAACATGTGCTTCTCCCTGGGGAGTTCCATTTGTAGCTCACTGTACTCGCCTAGCAAGTCTGTTTCATTTCAGGATCTGCCTTTACTAAATTTAAAGTTAAACATTAACCAGGTTCAATACATCTATTCTGATGCATCCTTAGCAAGCACTAAACCATCATCCAGATTGTTATACTCATTTGTATGTAAAACTACTAAAAAGTCTAAAAGATCCTGTGTTGGAAATACATATCCATTCATTCACATACTTTCAAATATAAGGACAGTCACTGGTTTTTTGTGGCATTTTAGCATTTAAGAATATGTAACAGGGACTGGCTAAGAGCACTCGCTGCCCCCACAGAGTACCCAGGTTAGATTTCCAGCACCCACATGGTGGCTCACAATCATATGTAACTCCAGTCCCATGGTATATGTTGCTTAGTTCTAGCCTCTGGAAGACATCAGGCAATTCATGGTACATATGCACACAGGCAAAACACTAACATACAGAAAATAAAAGTAAACAATATTCATCAAAGCTTTTGAACAGAACCCAAAAGGAGACCCACAAGTAGTAAGTTAATAAAACATTGTTAGAACTAGGACAGTAATATGTCAGTATTAATTTAGTGTATCAAGTAGTTAAATGTAGGCCTCTTTTTCCTCGCAGAGATCTATGTGCATTGGCAGCCAGGGCTTCGGATCAGTCCTGTGGATTCCATTTCGGGTTTCTTCAGAGGAATGCGACAGTGCTTTCTGAACACATAGTGTTTGTAGATTTTTATGATATTTTTCAGTCACATTCAAATTCAGTCTGATGACTGCCGGTATTGGAAATTTCCCAGGTATGCAAGTTAGGTTGCATACACACAATAATCGCACTTTTAAGATTATTAAACATAGTACATATACATTACACTTCAATTGTGTTAATTACAAAGCAAGTCATAAACTCTCAAAAAGCGTAGGAAAACCAACAAACCTGCCGTGCAAGGACAAAGACCTGAGCTCTGACCTCTAGCAAGTGCATCAAAAGTCAGAAGTGGCTATACACATCTGTAACCCCAGTGTTGTGGGGAGCAGAGGTAGAATTGGTGGGACTTGCTGGCTGCCATCTTAGCTCCATATTCAGTGAGAGACTGCCTTAAAGGAGGACTGTGGGCAGGGTTAGACAAGGACACCTGATGTCATTGTCTCCTTCAGTCTTCACATGCAGGTGAGCAGGCACACTCACGGACATGCCACGTGCACACACACGTCTCTCTCTCTCTCAAACACACACACACACACACACACACACGTGTGTGTGTGTGAACCAGGTCAACCACAAGCATTTGGCCTGCCCTTCATGCTGTTCCTGTTCTGTAGAGGGGGACAGTGAGTGTGGTGGGTTGATGATGAGTTGGTTGAGTGGAGACTGGGGAAATCGGGCAGACTCAGCCAGGAGTGGGAAGACACCTGTAGAGTCAGGGAGCTTATCCTCAGTGGGTACCCAAATGGTGTGGTGAATGAGTCAACGAATCTCTCCTCTCAATTCATTAAATCCACTTAGAAGAAAATCCATGACTATGGAGTACAGCATTCTTAATGTTTAGTTACCTCTTATTTTTTTCTAGTAACTTCTATGGGTGGCTTCTTTTCTAAATTTCAAAGCATAAAATATTTTATACCAATATGCTAATAAGCAACATTAAACTCTGCTATTATCATCAAAATAAAATAAAAGTAATGTGAAGGAAAAAGAGCACATAGTAGATTATAGATTTTTTTCTTTTTGTTTCTCCATATGCATTCTTGGCCTGACTCTTAAATTAATTAAATATAAGCTCTTAAGCCTCTTACTCTCTTGATGTCAGTTTTCAAGAGAGTTACAGACTAATTGTATCATCTCTATGGTGGCTAGAAGTCTAAAACTCTACAAATAACACATCCACGATTCGAAGCTGCAACCAGGGACTGTGTGGTGAGGACTCCCACTCCATAGTGCTGATACTGCCAGCCTCCACATTTGCTGCCTTCAAAGCAGAACAGGGGACGTGCATCATCTGAACACTGCAATCTAATATGTCAAACATTTATATGTACTTAATACTTTGTCAAGCTGGATGATAAGAAACAATGTCTCTCCAGTGTGTACAAGCCACTGACAATACCATCCACACTTGCCACTGTGATGACATCCTGGTTGCTCTGCTCATTTCCCGTCTTATGTTATAGTCATCTTCTCAAGCACATTTGATCTTGTCATTAGCCCTTTTCCTACACTAATAATAATAACTACAACAACAACATCTTTGTGGTCTTCCATCACAGAGACCGAAGTTAACACATTGGAAAGATTCTGAATCCCTCAAATGGGTCACTGCAATCTCTCTAGTTTTGCCCCCAATCACCATGGTGACAAGTCCTCCAAGGTGCAGTGCTCTCTTCTACTGTCCCCACTGGGCTTCCCTAGTCTCATTTTCCCTTTAATGTGTAATTTTACAACTTTCTCAGTCCCCTTGGCAGCATTTACTGTGATCTTATTATTTTTGTAGTGTATGGTCATTTATTCTAGATCATTATTCCACAACAGAATTTACATTCTATGAGCTGGTTGTTCCGTAGCAAATGAATTCCCAGTGTGCTCCTAGCACATAAGTGTCTCAGAAACAGGGAATGAATGAACGGAATACCAAGTAGGCAGCAGATGGTTCTACTGGGGACTGAACCACATCTAATGCAACATGTAGAAGACATTTCCCTAATAACACCTTAAATATTATATTTAGTTTAAATCACTTTCCATACATAAAATTACCTGTTAGTACATTCAAGAAGTCTTGTGCCTAAAGCCCCCACAGTAGTTGTGTACACACATACACACACATACACACACACACACACACACACACACGCACACACACACACACGTGCGCGCGAAAAATAAAACACATCCGTTAACTATGAAATTTACCAAAATTTACAAGCACAAAGACAAGGCACCGACTGTGTCCTTCCTCTTTCTCTTCCGGTCCCAGGCACTTCGGGTGCCGCTGGATACTGTTCAGACATGGCCAAGTCCAAGAACCACACCACACACAACCAGTCCCGGAAATGGCACAGAAATGGCATCAAGAAACCCCGATCGCAAAGATGCGAATCTCTTAAGGGGGTTGACCCCAAGTTCCTGAGGAACACGCGCTTTGCCAAGAAACACAACAAGAAAGGCCTGAAGAAGATGCAGGCAAACAACGCCAAGGCAATGAGTGCACGCGCAGAGGCCATCAAGGCTCTTTGTGAAGCCAAGGTGGTAAAACCCAAGATGCCAAAGGGTCCTGGCTGCAAACTCAGCCGTCTGGCTTTCATCGCTCACCCCAAGCTTGGGAAGAAGATTAGAAAGTACATGGCCAAGGGTCATAGGCTCTGCCAACCAAAGCCCAAGGTTCAAACCAAGGCAGAGGCCTGGCTCCATCTAAGGCCCAGGCTGCAGCTCCAGCTCAGGCTCCCCAAATCACCAAGGCCCCATAGAAATGGTTTTTGCCACTGTGAAGACAGATGGACTGGTGTGACACATCTACACACTATCTGCAGATGACCTGTGCCCTATGCTGTTTTTACAAATAAACTTGAGGCAAGATCTGTTAAAAAAAAAAAAAAAAAAAAAAAAAAAAGACAAGGCACCAGTATGATGTTTCAGCGTATTTCAGATAATTTCAACGGGAGCAAAGGCAGATGCTCAGCTTTGCTGGTTTGTAAACAGTGCCTTCCTGTGGAGCTCAGCATAGCCTCAGGCTCTCTATGTAGCTCATGTTGCCCCAGAACCCTTGGCCTTCCTGACTTAGTCTCTGGAGTACTGGAATTGCAGGTGGACACCACCCTACCCTGGGGTTTTAGGAATATGACAATGCCAGTCAACAAAAGCAACCAAAGAGTGTCTCTTCTGCACTTTAATTCATTGACTGCTTCTAGCCAACAGGAATCTCATACTTACCTAGCACCAAAGTTGCTCATGGTATGGAACAGATTGATGGGAAGGAAATTGAGACACCGCTCTCATTTACAGTAATGGCTGAAGGGAAATTAAGAGTGAGACACCTTTGGCTGAACATCATTTGGATAAATCAAAAGAAATCACCAAAGAGCTACGGGTTGAGGTAGTTTTTCCACTTCATATTTCTGAGAAAGGTGTTAAAACAGGGGACTTTTATCACCGTTTCTTCTAAGAACCCTGTTGGATTTATAGCAATCAAGTGTCGCTACCACGGATTCTCCACACATCGGTCACATCAGGGTGCCTGCATTTCTTTCACCTGTAGAACTGACACCCGGGGAACTAAAATTCTAAATGTTTCCAAGCCCAGGAACCAGGAAGCAGGAAGCAGCAAACAGAGTCTCTCACCTGATCTACAAGAAACTATTATCTGTAGACAGTATCGAAAACTCATTCCAGTACTGTGAGTCATGAAAACTGGTGAACCAAGGATTATTGAAATCCTGCTATTGAGCACATGAGCTTTGATGAGATACATCAACAACCAACTTCTACCCTGTGAAGTAGGTCTTGGGTGTGGAAAGATCCTTCACCTGCAGCAAGGTAAGTGTCTCCTTATTCTTCATCTTTATTTTGCTCTCTCCTGGGAGATACTCTTGCATTATAGATTTATACCGAACAATTTTAATTTGAAAGCCTCAAATTACAAATTCAGTGTTTAAGCATTTTAATTGGAAGGCTAATTAGATTTCAAATCAAAAGAAATGGATCTCACCTTGTCTCTTACATTCAACAAGCAAGCTTCCCTTTACACTAAACTCCATCTGTGAAGCAGATATAATGCTTGCCTTTCTCCAAAGGAGGAGCCTGCTAGTGAAACATGATGGTCCACTCTAAAACAACCTTCAGCTCTCCTCAGCACCACATGATTTCATTAATGTTCCTGGCAAACTAAAATCTCTACATGTGGAAGGACTTAAACCATATTTGGTGCATTGAAGCTCACTAAAAATCCTGTAGGGAAAGTGTTTTTAAGAGACACAAATGTCATGCACGCACTTATTGATAAATGTAGAGTTTTGTGCTGACGGTTAGAAATACGTGGGACTAAAGATGGGTCTTCTTTATGGAACTATGCCTCAGGTGAAACCTGACATGGGTGCTTTTCATATCCATGACAGGTAAGCCAGACCCACCTCCCTCTGTAAGCCTCTTACTAATAGTACCAATTCCTCCAGCTACATTCCCGTCCACTTACAAGGGAAGTTGGTAAAGGCCAGGCTGAGCCTGTTTGTTCGTTTATGAGCCTGGAGATTGTTGCAGGGATCCTTTTACGTTGGGTAAGCAGTCCATCACTCTGCTGTAACCTCCCCTCTGTTGGTTTGTTTGCTTGGATTCTGTTTCTCCAAGACTAGGTTCTACTGTGTAGCCTGAATACTCTAACCCCCACTATATTTTTAACAGTGAAGAGCTCTGCGTTTTTAATTGTCATTGCTAAAATGTCAATCAACTGTACTAAGTGTCATTACCAGGGCTACACAGAAACTGCCTTGCTGATCAATACTCAGGTGCTCATTCCCAGACTACCAGAAATCAACATAAAGAACTGAAGCTGAAAGCACAAGGTCCAGCTTCTACACACAGCACTGAAAAGTGTGTCTCAGTTCTAAATGACAATTCAGATACCGCTGCCAAAAATGAGGGCTCAGCTCAGACCCAACTGATGAAAAGCCATCTGCTTCTGATGAGGGCCAGGATGGATGCAGGTTCAGCATCCATTCGTCAGCTTTTACAAGGAGGATCTTCTCAGATCAGTTATACCTTCATATTTGTCATTATTTAAAAATACTATTGCATGTCTCTAGACAGGCAACAGATATTCTAATTAGAAATTTATTTTCCTATATTAACTCATACTTAGGCAATTTTTAAATTGTCTACATTAGAGACACTATGCATCTTTTATGATACATCAAAGAATTGGTTTTGATGCTATTTATGTGTTTTATATTTCACTTTACAAGGTATCTTCCAAGAGGATGCACATTTCCCATTGAAACTGAACAATCTTTCTCCAACTTTTAATGCACTACAGTTGAGTTTTTGTTATCTGAGAATTCCATACATGCACAGATTGTGTATTGACCAAATCCAGCCTTTTTCTCTCTCCTGAAATTTCTCTCTGTTTCACCTCTCATTATACCCCCACCACCTTCATGTGAATTAAAAAAAAAAACATTGAATACACTTAATACTACTAGAATGTGTGTGGATGTAGGGCAATCTACTGCTTTTGTTTTTAGAACAGGGTGTCATGTATTCCATGGCTATATATATATATATATATATATATATATATATATATATATATATTAATAGGACTCAATTTCCCCAAGAGTTAAGCCAACAATTGGTAAGTGGAGCTTCATGAAACTGAAAAAAGTCTGCACAGCTAAGTAAACCATCAACCAGGTAAGAGAAAAGATTAATATCCAGAATATATGAAGGACTAAAAAAAAAAAAAAAGAATAGACAGAATAAAGAAACAAAACAAAACAAAATGACCCATTCAAAAAAGGGGGTCTGAAACCTTAATAGAGAGTTCTAAAAAGAAGAAGTAAAAGGTCTAAGAAATTTCTCAAACATATTCATTGTCCTCGATAATTACAGAAATGCAAATAAGAACAACTCTGAGATTTCATCATAGTCCAGTCAGAACGGCAAAAATGGAGAAACAATTGCCAACAAGTGCTGGAGGGGGCATGGGGAAAAGGGACCCCTTGTTCTCTGTTGGTGGGATTGCAAACCGGTACAACTATTATGAAAGTCAATGCGGAGAAGTCTCAATAAAGCTAAAAAATACCACTCTGACATATGCCCAAAGGAATCAACGTCCTACTCCACAAATACTTGGCATGTTTATTGCTGCTCTATTCACAATAGCTAGGAAATGAAAACAATCTAAATGTCTTTCAACTGATGAATGAATGGATATTGAAAATGGGGTACATATACATTATGGAATATTATTTAACTACCAAAATCGGGAGAATAAAACAGGGCCATTGCTAGGACGGGAGACTGAAGAACAGTAAAAAGGGAATAGTAGAGTTCAAGTAAGCAGAATTGGAAAATGGGAAAGGGGGAAACTTTAGGAACGGGGAGGGTGCAAATACAGAAGGTGGAGGAGGGTAAGGGGAATAACAAGATACAAGTGATATGATAGGGTCAATTGGAAAAGCGGGTCTCCTGGGGGAAAGGTAAGGAGGCAAAAACCGCAGTGAAAATATGGATGGCTGAGAACATTCACAAGAATTTATTTATCATCTACTTACCCACAAAACCTCTAATGCATGCAATTTAGTGTATAAATAGACATATACAATTTTAAAGAACCTTTATCACGTGGGCCAATGGACCAGCGACCACCTAACAAAAACCCCAATACCAGATATGAGAAGCCCTCTTTAGAACTGTTGGCTAGTACTGTCTAAGAGTTTCTCAGAACATACAGCCTCCCCCCTTCCCCCCGCAGAGTTGGAAGGTAGGTTTCTATTTCTGAAGGTATCATGCATTTTAGAAACAGGGCCCTGAAGCCCCTGAGCTAGAGATGACCTGAATGTCCCATCCCTGAGGATTAGCTTTCTTGATACCAAAAGGTGGCGTGCAAGCTTCCAAAGGAGGGAAGCAGCTAACAGTCCTATCCAATGATGATGCCAATAAATGACTAACATAGCCCAAAACCCTTTCAGGTTCAGTAGTGGCGAACATACATTGGTGGTAACCAATAGCTCTCTAATGGGACTTAAGACACACTCAGCAAGAAGGAAACCATGCCTAGTACTGGAACCCTCGCTAATTATTCAGTGCTAGTGAAGACATGCTCACTGGAGCAGAATCTACAACCCCTGCTTTACTAACCCAGCATACTCTCTAACAGTAATCCATTAACATCCGTCCTTCTACCACAGATACGTCTTCACCCCTCACTGAGGAAACTTTTCTTTGGAGACCACAATAGATACATCTAGAAAACACTCTTAAACCTAAGTTTCGGGGATCATTGCTGAGGAGGGGAGTTAAAAGTTTATAAGAGGCAAAGCATCAGGAAGTTTTCTGTGAGATTTTTGTCTCTTAGTTAATATCAGAAGCTATAGCCATAACATCTCACCAACACGACCACCCAAACATGAGTTGAACAGGGTCGACACCAATGAGCAAGCCAAAGTGGGTGAGGAAAAGCCCATGAGGTCTCGGCCCAACACAAAGAACTACAGGCAACTAAGGAAAGCAGAGGATGAGAGAGGTATTCCTCCCTAGGGAGAAGCACACCGATCAGGTGTCCAGTGCCAGTCACTGCTGAAAAACACATACAAGTAACAACATACAGGCTGAGCAGGTTGTATTTATATGTATATGTATTATATTGTGATAAATGTCATATATATACATATGTATATATATGAATTTATGCATGTGGTAACAAGGAGTAAAAAGAGAGGCCATGAATTTGAAGTCGAGTGGGGAGTCGGAGGGTTTGGTGGAAGGAAAGGGAAAGCAAAAATGTAATTTAATGGCAACCCCAAACAAACAAACAACAAGCCACTGAGTGCATTTGGTGTTACCTGTCCGTGTGCAGGGGTGGGGCAATCTACAGTTTCTGATTTTTTTTTTCTGCAAAGTTTCTTGTATTCCAGGATATCTTAGAATTTGTTACAGCGTTGGGGATGAATTTCTCACCTGTCTAGGCTACGTCCTGATTGCTGGGATTACATTCATGGGTTGCCATACCTAATTACATGTTTTATTTAGAAAGCAAACAATGTGGACTATTTTCTCAGAGAAAATTTTGAACTTTCCAAGTGACAATTTGTGAAAAATGACAAAACTTGAGGGGAAAAAAGACTACAGCTGTGCCCCAAAGATGCTGCTGAGCACAGTGGCAAGGGTACCATCCCTCTAAGAGTCACCTGCACATAACCTACTGCATTTATCTTCATTTATTTACATCCAAAGGAAGCCCTTCTCCCTGTTTTCAATTTGAGGTAAAATTCAAAAGAATGGAAGGGGATAGTTCACTTCAGATGTGTCTTTTTAGCTACCCTGCTCCAGGACCTTTATTAGAGACCAAGTCCTTTCCTGTAGACTTCATACATTTTAGATCAGCAGCAGCAAAGAATGCTTAGTCCTGCGCGCTTTCCAGGATAAGCAATAACTACAGACTGACCATGCCTGTGATGGTCCTCTGTCACCCAAGGGATTCATTTATTTGGGCTGGGCTTCCTGTCCACTGCATCCCTGTATGTCCCCATGTTGCTTTTTATCTTAAAACCATGGAGATATTTTATCTTGAGCCTATTTTAGTTCAAATAAAATTGATTTTCTCATGATCTGTGTAATTCCCAAAAATTATATTTTTATTTTTGCCTCTTTATTTAAAGCAAAAGACGTGTGTGTAAAAAGCGAATTTCTTCCATCATAAGGAGAAACATCCTCCATGAAATATTTTAAAAATTCAGAGCCATCTCAATTCCAAACAGATAATTAATTATAAATTAATAAGGAGCTAAGTGGCAGAGCACTAAAGAACAGTATTTTAAAGTAGCGAAGATGGGACTCAAGATATCTTTAGTAGGATGTGTTCAGGAGATGAAAGCACAAGCAGCTCCATCTTTTCCATCTCACATTTCACTCCCTCCATCCCTGGGCAGAGACCCAGCAGCTTTCCCACGGACGCAGCCAGTGTGATAGGACTTTGTTTCCTCTATGCTAGCCCATTCATTTCCTTGCCCCTACTATGGGGGGTTAGATTCCTTGAACTCAACACTCAGCTTCTCAGGATTAAAAGTTATTTCTTCTTGTGCCTCACTAATGCCAGGGAAACTGGGACAATGGCTGCCATTCTAATGGGAGAGTCATAACGAGAGCCTGCAATGTCTTCATTAAATGCTTACTTCATGGAGACAAAGCATGAACAATCACTGGTAGAAACAGAAAGATAGGGCCAGACATACAGGCACATAGGTAGCAAAAAAGAAAGAAGGGCATGGTGGGGATTAACTATAACATATATTGCAGTGTGTAATGTTTGATATCTCCAAATATTGAGTTTAACATATCTGAAAAATATTTTGTGAAAATTGATCCACTCCACACTTTCTATCCCATTGCCCATAGACAACTAGCTTGCTTCTCTCCACTACTAATATGACTTTCCTCTGAATACATATTTAAACTATACCTAGAAAATTTGTTTTGTAATCTCCTTTGGAACAACTAACTAAATAAACCTAGTAGCTTTATTCTTTAGAAGTTCATCATTGTAGAAAGCACTGTTAACGTGATTACAAGGTAGAATGAAGAAGGTAATGGAGGAGTTCCCCAGCTGTGGAGCATGCTGAATGATCAACTCATTGATCTCTATTTAATCGGTATTGTTAAAATCTGCAACAGCCTAAGAAAGAGAGTGGAGTAGAATTATTCATATGCTTACTTAAATTAGTTATCGTTCATAGAACTGCTCTAAATTGCACTCATGCAATAAGGCATTCATTTCAGTAACTTCCATGATGTGGGTGAAATACCTAAATGGCAAAAGGCTCTAAAATGAGTACTTTAAAGACAAATATCACACATTATTATACCTGGGACAAGTACCGCGCCGTTTCCCACCTGGAACACAAAGATCTGTGTTCTGACTGCTAGTAGTCCGGGGGTCATAATCACACACGCACAGCATTTCAAGAGGAAAGCTTAAGTACTTTAAGAAGAAAAGTTAGAGTATACTCAAGCAAAATGAAAGCAAAGACACACGTTGTGTTACTCACCATACTCTATATGAAAGTTCCTCTCAGCTCTAGGTAGGGCACAGCAGGGAGAACATGGAGCTCCTGCCTTCAAGGCTCCAATCAAACAGCAACCAAGTGGTTTAAATAGAAACACGTATTTTGAAAGGTTAATCCACCCATGCACAGGGAACTCCCCGGTTGTAGCTTTGCTCCCAGTTGCTATTAATATTCACCTCTCAGTACAAACACAACCTATAGATAAAAGATCCACGACCTATGCAAAATACCACAGAGGATTCCCTCTTAGTCTCTAATGTTGCAATGGAAATACAAGAAAACAACATACCTCTTCAGGCAATTGGGGTCCTGCAGGAAATCCACCTGCCCACTGAGAGGAAACATTCTATCAGCTTTAAAGAACTACCACACATAAACAGAAATTTAGAATTAGTAAAATTTACTGTAAGGACCACACAGGTCAAGTGCTCATTTCTAGGAATGTTCCTCTCTTTGATTTTACTATTTCTTTCCCTGACAGAACCAGCAACCAGCACCTAGGCTAATATCTAAATAGTCTGTCTTTTAAAGTCAATTGGAAATAAGCTCATTACCTTTATATAACAAAGTAGTGGCTGAGTGTTTTCTTATGTTGAGGAGACATTGCATTTACATCCCCACGTTGCCTAACTAGTATTTTAGGGTCCAGAATTACATGCATTGCCACCCTAGAAAACAGTCGCCCTAAGCCATGACAAGGCTCTCCAGAGTAAGACAGGTATAAAGACATTTCCACCAGTAAAGGAATGAAATGTTTGCTGATAAAATACCTAATGCAATCAAGGGTGGCTATTAATACCATTTATCTATGGGGGATTTACTCTTTAAGTCAATGAAGTTGAATAAATAGTGACAGATACTACTGTGTGTTTGACTCCACCAATCCAGCTCTCAGCACAATAGGAGATTAAGACCAGTTCAAAAGATGTCAATCTGTAACTCCACTCCCATGAGCACTTACTAGAAAGTTAGTTAACTAGTCTCAAAATAGTCACATATTTAAAATTACAGCATTTTGTAAAGTACCAATTCTAAGGGGGTGAAGTCAGGGGAGTTTTTAGAATTTTGTGTTTTTCTATATTATCAAAAATATTCAAATATATAATTGAAAAAAATAATTCACATAATTTTTGCAGGCAGTCAAGTAACCCCTCTCCAAAAGTGAAAGAGACACAGGAAATAAACTGCCCTTAATCTGAGTTATTAAGCACTGTAGATGAAACAACATTGTTTATTTTAAATGCCCTTTAAAAAGTCTTTCGACTATGACAAAATGACATTTATTTACCTTGTTTGTTTCATTGGAATCTGACATGTTAGCATGAAGTCATCACAGCAAGAAAAAACACACAGCATCTAGCAGCAGGGAGGCTGGCCTTAAGCTGTCCTTGCAGAGTGATGCCTTGACATGTGACTAAGATCTTCCCTTGCTGTTAGCACCACTAACATGCAGAGGGCTGCACAGAGGCCTGGCCCAAACATTATTACTCCACGTTTGGAGTAAGAATCAGCTTGTCTCAAGCCATGTGCCTCTTTACTGCATGACCAGCCACATAAATTAAATTACATGAGAGAAGCGTGGGAGCATATTTCAAATCTGTCAATCCAAGGGGTATGGTTTTTCCATTACAAAGCAGAAATTAACAAGTAGGCTTTATGGAAATGCTGTTGGCAGGGGAGAAGAATGTCCGTTAGAAGTTACCACTTTTTTTTTTTCACCGTTCTATCTGGAGAAGGACCCTGTCCTCACCACAGAATGCCGTGGTAGGACAGAATTAGGACCGGTCCCTGAAGCTTCGAATAATCTCTGCAGTGCATCCGAGCCACTGAACATCAAAAACAGCATGGGCTAGCCACCTGCCAGCTAAGTGACCAGTGCTGCTCACAAAAGATCATTCTGTTCAGTGATTTGTCTTCAGGGAAAAGCAGGGAAATGACTTAACATTTTTAATAAAACTTGAAGACGTATGTCTAAAGTGACTGATGAAAAATGAAACTTACACGCCTTGAGGGCACACGTGTCAGGACAAGGGTCAGAAAAGGGAGAGACTGGGACTGATGAGGTAAGACAAGACACATTAGTGTTAGCACCAGAAAAACAAAAGCTTTAGACTCCACACATCTTCCAAACGAGGAGTGAGCTCTCAGCTCAGCAGATTCCAAGCTTCAGGCTTGAGAGAAGTCAGCCTTGCCTGTCTCCAAAGACACACCTGCCTGTGCCATACATTAGTGGACAGAGGGGTCTATCTCCAGTGCAGGCTGTGCACAGGTGTGCATTGTTCAGATGCCTCTTTCTACTTCCTGCACCTTCGGAAGAGATTCCAAGCACGCCTCTCTTCCCATGTGACATGGACTCAGGCCCTTTCCCCTCTTGACCTCAGAGCACCCAGAGTCCAAATCACAGATAGGAAATTGAAGTTGAGTAGATATACACTTGCAGATTCTCCGTTCAAAGATTTCGCCAACATCAAGTTTCTCTAAAAAGGTGGTAGTGCGAATTGTCCTAATACATTCTACCTGCTAGGCGACAGGTTTCTGAGAACTGGGATACCAAACAAACTTCCAGTATCTCTCATGAAGGAGTCCACAACTCTTGCCACCCTTTGGTGCTTAAGATTTCCACAAGAGATTCAAACCAGAGATTGATTATAATTTTCTCATGACCTCAGGATGTCACCTGTAACATGACTTAAGGACAAAAAATAGCATTCAAGGAGCCCTGGCTGGACCGAGTGTCAAATTGGAAAGATTGTATTGCAGGCTTTTGTTGAACTATCTCCTAGGCCAAGATACTTTGAGCAAATTTCACTGTTATTTTGAAGCCTCCAGATGCATAAAAAGGACTGGCATTTTCTGTCGTATTCAGGCACTGGAAATGATAAGTGGGCCTAGCTAACTCTATATAGTGACAGTCATTTCAAAGAAAGAAAAAGCAGTTTAACATATTTTTACTACTGTCCCAGCCCCCAGTACCCATTGCCCTGTAAATGTGCTTTCAAAAGACAGTTCAGAGGAGACGGAGTTAGAAGAGAGAGAGAAGAATAGGGGAGAGGAGAGCATGAGGGAGCAGGAAGATTGAGTCGGGGAAGAACAGAGGAGAGCAAGAAAAGAGACACCATAATAGAGGGAGCCAGTATAGGTTTAAAGAGAAATCTCGCACTAGGGAAGTGTCCAGAGATCTACAAGGATGACTGCAGCCAACAATCTGAGCAATAGTGGAGAGGCTACCTTAAATGCCCTTCCCTGATAAAGAGATTGATGACTAACTTACATGCCATCCTAGAGCCTTCATCCAGTAGCTGATGGAAGCAGAAGCAGACACCCACAGCTAAACACTGAGCTGAACTCCTGGAATCCAGGTACAGAGAGGGAGGAGTGATGAGCAAATGGGTGAAGACTAGGCTGGAGAAACCCACAGAGACAGCTGACCTGAATAATGGAGAGATCATAGACTCTGAACTGATAGCTGGGAAACCAGCATAGGGTCTACCCAGGCCCCCTGAACTGGGTGTTAGTTAGGAGGACTGGGGAGTCTATGAGGCCTCTGGCAGTGAATCAGTATTTATCCCTAGTATAAAAGGACTTTGGGAGCCCATTCCACCTAAATGGATACTCTCTCAGCCTAGACACATGTAGGAGGGTCTAGGCCATGCTCCAATGTTATGACTGACTTTGAAGATCCCCCATGGAAGGCTTTACCCTCCCTGGGGAACAGAAAGGGGATGGGGTAGGGATTGGGAGAGGGATAGGGAAGGATGGGAGGGAGAGGGTACTGGGACTGACATGTAAAACAAGCTTGTTTTTAATTTAAATTTTTTAAAAAAGGAAAAAAAGGACACTTAAGGGGAGATCACATGGAATTTAAGAACACATGAGCTGAATCTCTAAAACATCATATTTTGCATTTGGAATCAACCTTTGTTCTGCCATATTCTGCTCCAAAGAAGGATATATCATACAAAGATGTGAGGCAGGATATGGGCATACGTTCCCTCCTGAAAAGGCAGAAATGATGGAGGTGAGCTAGAGATTGGGGTAAATGAGAATCACAGCTGTCTGGGATCAATGTCCACTTACCACTGCAAGCCAACTGCAAAAACACTGTAGCTCTTAGAAGCATCCTAGGTGTTGATGGCTCAGATTAGCCCCTGGAGAATTCTGGCACTCAGCACCTGTGAGTTTTACCCTCACCATTGTATCCTTTCCTGTTTCCAGTGCTCATGGATATATTTTCTCATCCAGATCCAGGACCCCTGCCTATTTCCAACATCAACTTTGCCTTTGATCATTCTTTCCGTACCACCCAGAGAGTATTAACTTAGAGATCAGTGATTTGGACCAAATCCATTAAATTCAACCAGTGAATAATGTCTACAGCCCCATTCATGGAATGGTTAGTAGGTATTGGAAGTGTTATACACCCCATTTGAAGAAATATTTTTCTAATATAAATACATGTTTTATTTTCAGTTGAAAACAGAAAGGAGAAAACTAATTCCTGATGTTAAGCTATGAGTTCTACCTACTGTCTATGACCCTCATGGTCGTTAGCTCTTAACTCCAAACTATTGCAGAGGTCATGCACCAGGGGATAGGCAGTAACCTTAGATGTATACAGATTGCTTATGGGTAGGTTTACAGATATTTTAAAGTAAAGCTATTTACTAAATAGAAGTTAGGCATTGACCTCAATGTTTTGTCCCTAAGGACTTAAAAAAATATGTTTTAAATGTAAAATTTCCCCTCAGCACTTTAAAACTCATAAAATAATATTAAAACCTACATTGGAAGTTATTTTATACACCAAGGAGAAAAGTCTATTTATAGAAATTTAATTTAAACCAATGCATTACTCTTAAGTGGCATTTGATCTAACAGTCTTGTTACTGATTGTCTCAGTTTTGTTTTGTTTTGTTTTGAAAATGAGATTGGCATAGATTACACCTGAATATCCCTCCAGGTAAAATAATCTACCATTTTGCATTGCAAATATCACACAACACATTTTTATTTAGCTTAGTATTATGGCACACAATCAATAGTCTTTTTCTTTAAAGCCGGGTGTTCTTCTTTAAAGATTTATTTCTTTTTAATCTTATGTGCATGAGTGATTTCCAGCATGAGACTGGTTACAGATGATTATTAGCTCCTGCTTTTGCACAGGAACTAAACCAGGGTCCTCTAGAATAGCACTGGAGGCTCTTAACTGCCGAGCCATCTTTCCTTCCCCCAATAGTCTGTCTTAATGTCCATGTGTAACAAGGGAAGATCCTACAAATATGGCTCTTGTATTGTTCTACTATGTCTTGATTGTAGTCTAACATAATTTTACTTGTGGAATTCAAACTTTTTCAAATGTAAAATTAGAGTATCAAAGACTTAATGTCTTTGCAATTAAAATGTGCACACTTGAGTAATAAAGCAAATAGTTTTGGGGAAAGCTGTGATTGCACAGTTTACTGTGCTATAAGAATATCTGATAGGTATGAAGTATTCAGATGAAAAGAAAATTTTCTCTATTTTACAAATATTCTAATGTTCCAGAGAAACAAGAGTAGCCCAAAGCCTAAAATAATGTTCTTTTTTTCAACTTTTAAATTATATGTGCCAAGCATAAGGACATTGTAAAATATAAACAATTCAAAAATCATAGAATATAGAAATAAAAATAGAAACATGCCTCTTTTTTCCATTTTAGTCTGTTAAAATTTTGAGGCATTTCTCCTCCATTCATACAAAATAGCTACTGTCAGACTAGCCATGTTTTGTTAATGAATGAAACAAATTTTTGGGTACCAGGGACACCTCCTGTAATCCAGTGCCAGCTTCCTCTCCTCTAATGCCCATGTAGGTTCTGGGAGGATAGTGTGAGCACCTACTGGAATTCTTGGTGCACAAGAGGATAAGGAAATGTCCATCTGATTCTAGAGGATTCAGAGCACACAGGTTTTACTCACTTAGAAGCCTGAAGGTCGATCGAGTGGATCCTCCTGGTTTCCTAGCCAGCCTGTCCAAAACATCGGTTTGTAGCTGGGTCTGGTGATTTATGTCTATAGTTTCAAGATAGGAGGATCCTTGTGAATTCAAGCCTGGCATATAGAGGGATACCTTGTCTCAAAACAGCAACAAAGCTCTCCCAAATCAAACCAATCTCAAAACAGGACACGGGTGACTTGCCTTTGCTTGCCTGCTCACTGCTCCCGGTGTCTGTCTGGAGAATTGGTATTATATTGTATTGTGTTGTATGGGTATTATATTGTTATTCCTCTGAGCAATATTATCTGAATAATGTGGGACTCGGTGCCGCTCCAGCTGTAACTGCCCATGGAGGAGCTTGAGAAGCATCTGTATGCTGCCTTCTAAGGCATGCCTCTGTGAATTCTAACTCTTCAGAAAACACTTCATGACCATCTAGCCTGCTCCTAGCTCTGCCACAGAAAGAGGGAACACCCGGCAGTCACCCCAGCCGGAGGCCTGACCTTCCCACACCACAGCTTTGTGAAACCCTGCTCTGCCTCAGGGCAAGTCCGCCAGCCTCTGAAGACCCATGGCCCTGTCTGAGGGAGGTGGAGACATGTGATACAATTCCCCCATGTTCTCGGAATCTGCTTCAGTGATGTACTGAGAGAAGCTAAGTCTAGAAAAGAAGGGCAAAGGGGTTTGTGGCAAAACTGGATAAATAGGAAGTCTCTCCATGTTGTGCCGATGAACTGTTGAGCTTGGTAAAACAGCACTGCCCTCAGTCTAGTTACCTTATACAAACGAGGAACAACAAGAATGAAATCAAACAGAAAAGACAGGTGATACCCTGGCCTCCCATCGTCTCAAAGCTCCTTAGGGCATCTATGGATGCTGAGGTCAGATCTTCAGCCAAGCCGGGACATCAGAGTCCTCCTTGGGTGTCCATGAAATACTAAAAATAACTGGGAAGGGCAGTGACTTTATAATTTTTTAAATCATTTTTCATGAATGTATGTAGTTATATACATATAGAGAAATATAGATGCATGCATACTTATATATACCAATACCTATATTAAAGATATATATAACATATTGAAAGTTTGAAATGATTTGTTTTTAAGGTAATAAAGCAATGTTTTGCATGTGTGAGTATCTTAAAGTGAATTTGCTTAACTTTAAGATGAAACTCACAATAGCCGTTTTTATTTGGTGTTTCTGCTGAGGAGGACATTGTCTTCTAAAATAGTTCTGAGACACCATGTTAACTAACAAGGAAATATAGGTCTCATTTTCTTGGCAATAGCTGTGAATACCATGACCCAAAACCTTAGGGAGTTTCCAGTGAAATGCCCAATTTAAAATATTCAGTCCACGGCATCTTTATTTTAAATGGGAGAACACAACAATATAGTTGAATACAGACATGCATTCTGAATACTAAAAATGTGTGACAGTGGTTGGTAATCTATCTCCTGAACTGGTGCAAGCTAACATGAAGCCCAACGTTTTCATTTTAAAAGCTAAGCTACCCTGTGAAAGTATGGGCCACATTTAAGGGGTAGGAGAACACAATGGGTAAGAAACTATCCCAAGCGTTAATGCCACGGCTAAGTGAGTAGGGCTCCAACCACAGCCCACGAAGCACCCAGCAGCCTACAGCTCCCCACACAGCCCGTAATCACCTTCCCCGTCACTCCCACGGCCTCTCGCGTGGGAGTTTATCTTTTCTAGCTATCACCACGGGTGGGGTAAAAACTACTTTCATGGTTACTGAAAGCTGAAGAGCAATACTTGACTGATCATGACCCATGACTCATAGTTTAAAGATGTAGCGAGTAAGCATTTGTAAGATTTCTCCGGGGCTAACTTTTCCCATTGTACAGATTGCTTTCAGTTCCTCTCATCCACGTTGCCACAGTACTTTCCAGATGAAGTACTTTCACTTAACCTCTGTATTTAGCCCTTCCAGGAGAAAGAGAATTTTGATGATCATTTCATTAAATTCTCCTTCAAAGTTTGCTCCTCAAGAGTCTCAAAACTGGCGGCTGTGCAAAACACTTCAAAGCGACAAGACACCCTGAGGACAATTTCCCTTAAATGTAACACTTGTGATCTCTTCTTGCCAAAGAAATTTGTATATGACTCCAGATATATGGATGCATAAAATACTTAAACAAATCAAGGGTTTGTTTATAATAAATCATGATAAAATATATTTTAAGGCTTTTCTTTGTTTGTTTTGGTTTTTAGAGACATAGTTTCTCTGGGTAATGGCCCTTGATGTCCTGGAACTCTCTTTGTAGACCAGGCTGGAATTCACAAAGATCTGCCTGTTTCTGTCTAAACTTAGGTGTCTCCACTGATGGCTAAGGCAATTTCAATCATGCATATCATACTGCCATTTATTAAAAATGAAAACAAAACTGTTCGCTAATGAGACAAACACGCATATTTGTTTTCCACAAAGGATGCAGGATTTGATACCATCAGACAGAAAGACAGACAGCATCTTCAAAACTCTCAACGATGATGTTATAATCACCAGTGCCAAGCACACGGCTTTACACACATCAATAAATATTGCAAACAGCAGGAGTGTGTTTACAGCCGCTCCAGAAACCAGAATCCCTGTCCTGAACCCAAGCAGTATGAAAACCAGGACAGCAACTCCAACAGCGGGGTTTAAAAGCAAACATTCCAACCCAGTGCCATGCAGAGATACTCTCATTTAATAGGTATGTGCTGAGGAACAGCAGAAGGAAACATGAAAAGGCTTTGTGTCTGTGACTAACCACTGTGCCTGTACAGGAGCCAAAGACTGTGTGAGCGGAGAAAACGCTAATTCATAACACACACTGGCCTCCACTAGCCTGAGCGGAGCTGCTGCAGGTGCAGCTAGTTGCCAGTGTGTGGCTTGCTGTGTTTCAGAATCAAGGTGTTAATGAAGCTGTGTGATGGACTAAGGGCACACACAGCAAGGAACACCTCAGATCGTAGCATGTTGAATTTTGGGTTAATAGTTTGTTATTGCACATTCACAACCTTTTACTGGTGCCAGAGATTTATGTTCTCCGCATTAAATTTCACGACCCGCAGTTTAAGAGGCTAGGACTAAAAAGCTGTTTGTTTGTTTGTTTGTTTGTTTGTTTTTGGAGAAGGGTACCACAGCACATGTCCCTGGGTCAGAGAACAGTCAGATCTTTCCATCCAGCATGTGAGAACCTGAGATGGAACTCAGGTTCTAAGGCTTGGTGGCATGTATCTTTACCTACTGAGACAACTTGTCAGGCCCACTGTAGGGTCATCGGTTTTCCTATCTTTGCGTGCCTGTGTGTGTGTGTGTGTGTGTGTGTGTGTGTGTGTGTGTGTGTGTGTGTGTGTGTGTGTGTACCAGCATAAGCCAGAAGGGGCTATTGGATTCCCCTGAAACTGAGTTCTAGGTGGGTTGTCAGCAGCTAGACATGGTGCTGAGAGCAGAACTAGGGTCCTCTTCAACAGGAACAAGTGCTCTTAACTGGTGAGCCATCTTTCTAGCCCCAAGATCATACCGTTTAAGAAGTTTAAGAATCTGGGGTTTGGACAATAGGAATTAACACACAGAGACATGATCCATGTGATCACACAAGATCCAGTGTTTCTGCCCAGGTCAGCCCTGAACAAGTGGTGTTTCCATTCTTGTACAAGAGGACAAGGAGAAAAGACACAAATTTTGTTAGATATCCTTTTATTGGGATCATTCTAGTTGGGACAATTAAAATGCGAGCGATCTTAGAAAAGTCTGACAAACGAAATGGGACCAGTAACTGGATATGGAAATGACTGTCTGTATTTGCTGAAGGTCGAGAATGCTCATTCTGGGTGTGATACGCTTTGTGGGGAAACCAGCGGCACCGAGCAGACTCAGTTCAAATACCTCCAGAGTTCAGACAGCCTTGAAGCCGTTCATCTGGACACCCACACCCCTGTCGTAAGTTCTGTGCTCAAAACTTCTAATGTATGTCAAAGTTGATTTAGTAGAACATCCATTCCTCCAGTTTTCTTGAAATTGGAGAAATAATCAAAGGAAAAGTTGGGGTGAAAATAATCAACAGAATTTGTAAGATAGGGGAAATTCCAACACCACAGATAACATGTTCATATAACATTCTGAAACAATGTATAATCTTACCATTCGTTTTGTTACTATAGTCATATTCAATATAATTTTAAAATCCTGTGTTGGCTTAATATTTTACTATTTAGTTCCTGACTTATGATTGTAAACAGGTTTATTGTATTTCTGCTTATAGAAATATCGTATATAGGTGCAATTTAAAATGTGGTACATGAGACTCTGTCGTGGTATAACAGTGTGTACACATTTACATGTATGTGGATGAGCTTGTATACACATGAAGTACTTGTGTCTATTCCAAGGTTTTCGGGAACATTTTCCAAAGGGGAACGATGAGAGGAGAGGTCAATGTTGGCATGGCGGTAAAAGGGGATTACCCGTTTCTAAGGTTGATAAGAGACTTTTGATTTTCTCCGAATTTCCCAATCACCATTATGTAGAGGCGCTCTTGTGGGACATAAAGCCTCCCCTAACTTCAGGTGACCATTTTACATACATACATACATACATACGGCTGGGTTTTAAAACCTACAAAAGTGGTCTTTCCTCAAATCTTTTGGTATTCTGGAGAATTTAGCTTTCGGTAGTATTTTTTTTCTCACACATCAGCTTGAGTTTTAATACTTGAAACATGCACATTAAGAAAAGTAGGCGAGAGAAAATTATCCTTAAAAATCACTCGTAGAAAGTTGCATCAGTTACTGACAGCGTCTCTTTGGGAGTGCAGGGCTGGTTCTTTACCTAGAAATAGCCACTGCTTACTATTCACCCACTCAATCGATACCTACAAAATGCCTCCTATGTATGTGCCAAGCATTGTTCCTGGTGAGACCAGAAATGACAAAGTTCCATGCCATGGTGGAACATAAAATGAGCTGGAGGAGACGGAGCACCAACAGCAAGTGAAATGGAGAAGATGACATTCATGTGGGAATAAATAAGACTCAGAACCCTGAAACAGTGACGGGTGTGGGGTCTGGTGATCACAACAGGCTATGCTCTGAAAGTGAGGCAGGCTGATAAAGAGCACCTATGTTTCTGGGGGCTATGGTCTTCCAGGCAAAGGGCACAATACCAGTAAAGATGCTGGAGAAGGACTGTGCTGAGAAGAGACAGCTAGAGGATATCATATGGCTGTTATAATTCTTCTAGAGTGAAGCCTTCCATCTCCCAGGGAAGCTTCTTAAGGCTGAAGGTAAACAACACAAAATAGAATCAGAAACTCTCTGAAACTGACCAGACTCACTAGACCTCTCCTTCCCAGAATAAGCAAAGATGGCTGAGAGTCACTCTTAGACTACCCAAGCTGCAGAGAGGCCTGTGACACCAGACCAAACTACCTGGAAGACACAGAGGCCAGATGAGCTGTCTGGACTTGGAAAGGACACCTACCAAACTGTTGAGCGACCTGCAGGCTTGGTAGTGTACTCTAGGTTCCCAGATTTTGTGAGCTGTCTCTAATGCTGGGGTGGGCTTTGGTGATGCAGCTGACTTTGAGTTATTTCTGCTCCTGCAAGTAACCTCTCAGCTACATTCCTGTCATACCAATACAACTCACTGGTTCACAAAGTTGGACTTTGGTGGTATCTGTAGTTGGAACTATCATAGACTCTGTATGCGGAGTGAGTTGTTGTATATGTAGGCTATTTCAGACTTCTGAGTTTGATGGCCAGATGATGCAGTTGAGTGTTGTCTACAGTCAGAGCACTATGAGAGGGGGACTGGAAGATGACCAATAAGGCTTTGCTTCTGTAAATGGGTGAGTGTGTTGTCCCCTGTCACGAGTAGGTTTTCCTGCCGGCCTGGTCCCACAGCTGCGCCAGCCCCAAATAACACACAGAGACGCTGTATTAGATATAAAGCTGTTGGTCTGTTACTAGCATTTCTTATTGGCTAGCTCTGTCTTAAATATTAACACATTTCTATCAATCTAAGTATCTCCATGTAGTCTCATCTTACCGGAGAGAGGATCCGAAGTTCTAACCTGTTGGTCCTACATGTTGAAACTCCTTCCTACTCCTTCCTCTCTCCTCTTTGTCTCCTAGTCCCACCTATCTTGCTTTCCTATTGGCCAACAGTGCTTTATTTGTTAACCAATACAAGAAACATACTTACAGAATGGCATCTCCCATCAGTGCTCCACTGATGAGGATGTCTGTGTGAGGAACATAAGAGGAAGATCAGTTTGCAATCCACTACAGCTAAGTGTGTGTGATATAAAGATCTCCAGGTAGGAAGTTGAATACATATTGGCTGGAAGTTGATGATCTAAGTCCTGAAGTCAGAGTAAAGATCATCAATCAGGAAAAGAAGACGGCTTCAAAGTGAGCCCTGGGCTCCTCCAATGTTAGAAAGAAAGAGAGAGAGAGAGAGAGAGAGAGAGAGAGAGAGAGAGAGGAAGGAAGGAAGGAAGGGAGAAAGGAAGAAAGTAGGAACCACTAACAAATAGAAGAGTAAATAGAAGAGTAGAAATACGTACATAGCTGGGAGAAGAACAAAGCCCTGGAATGCATACGAAGAGAAGGAGGGAAGGTCTGTGTAAATACTTCACAAGTGTGTGGGAAGCCATAGCCCCAAGGTGAAAAGAAAAGTATCAGCTCAGGACCCCCAAGACCAAGTTCTTGCCCCAAGGAGATGTATTTGCCCCAGAGGGACGGAGGGCAGGGAAGAAGAGACAAATGTAGGAGCTAGAGGGTGAGGGAGAAGGAAAGAAGGAAAAGGGAGCAGGGCATTTGTCTTGGGAAGTGGGGAGGACAAATGGTTGCATCTGGATAGGAGACAGATGTGGCACATAGGGAAATAGCAGTTTATACAGGTACAAGGCTGTTGGTGCCAGAGGGTCATGCTATCTTTAGGGACATACAAACCGGGGTGGCCCGCATTGCCACGTGGGGCCATGTTGGAGTCCAGCAACAACTCTGCTGCTGGTCTGAGAAGTCCATGCTGCTACCCTGGCCAATAGTGACATCTGAACTCAGGGCTGCTGCTGCTGGCTATGTCTGAGCATGGTCCTGCAGCATCTGGGGCCTGTGTTGATGTCCATTGCTTCTGTTACCACAGTGACCACATAAACTCTGTATTGAACCTTGTGTTGAAGTACCCCACACTTGGGAAAGCTGGCCCAGTCAGAACAACCCAGCTACCACTAGTATGCACATCCAGGGCTTTGAGTTGGCAATCCCCAACATCTACCTCATCTATGACCTGCTGAAGCAGGTGAAGGGATTGGACCCATGGAACCATACCTACAGGAACAGCCGATGAGGGTCCAGCATTGATGGTGTGCCAGAAGCCAAAAGCCTTGAACCTGACCAACAACATATTGAACAAAGAATGTTTGTAAGTGAAAATGTTTGAACAATGGGATATACTGCAAGATACACAGCAGCTCCCACTGCCACCAAGATGACTGAAGAGGTGATAGAGAGGCAGGGAGAGACAGATGAGAGATTTTTTTCCTTTTTTTTTGGGGGGGGAGGGGAGGGGTTGTTTGTTCTTTAATACTATTTGCACTTTTATTTTTTAATCTTATTTTTATTATTTTTCCCCTTTGGGAGGCTACTATGGGGATGAGGGGTGGATATAGAGGGACTGGGAAATGGGTGGGATTGAGGTGCATGATATAAAATTCCCAAAGAATCAACAAAAAGTATGTTAATTAAAAAGGTATAGTGGGAAACCCCATGTTAGGGTGAGGTGTTTAATTTTAGCTGGACATGTTAATTAGGTGAGCCAAAGGGAACTTTTGATAGCTGAACATTGGTAGTCAGCCTCAGGAGGCAGATGTAGCCAAATAAGGGACTAGACCTTGGGAGCTAGCTTCAGGAATGTAATCTTTTAGCAAGGCAGAGGGAATGGCAGAGAAGTTCAAGGTCTGCCCGAGCCACGTGCCCAAGTGGGCTAGTGTCCCTTCAGAGTATAAGTGACTTAAAAATTGTCCTCCAGTCCCTAAAGTGTGAGCTCCATCTGGGACCTCAATAAAAGTTGTGTTGTTGGGGGTCTAAGATGAAGGCCACGCTTGAGGAAGCCAATAAAGATAAACAATACCAGGCTTAGTATGAATCTGGCATTTTGCTGGTCAAGAAACATCTGACTGAAGCCCTCATGCCCTCACCCAAAGGCCTAAGATGGGAGCCAGCATGTTAGATTTCTGAACCGCTGGCGAATCATGATCATCTTGGGAGATGTAAGAAGCTACAACAGAATGTTTGAATAGGCAGAAGATGAGCAGCAAGAGCATTAATGATCTTAGTAAGATGCTTCCCATACCAGTGTGCAGCTCTTACTATCATAAGTCACATTCATATGTAGGTAGCTCTCTGGGCAGTAAATGGTATCAAAGAGCCGGAAAGGCCAGGTCAGTGCTCTGGCAGAACACGCAGAGTGAGCACTGTGAATGGTGCCAGGGATAGCAAAAGCATAGGTAGGAACAGGAGCTGCTCTGAGAGGAAGGCAGGTCAGGTGAACGGTGACTCTCACAGAGATACACCTTTTGCATCAGAGGCAGAGTTTTCCCTGGAGGAAAAAACAAAAACAAACAAACAAACAAACCCACTGAGTGAAAGCAGAGTGTGGTGTCTCATACCTTTGATCCCAGGACTTGGGAGGCAGGGGCAGGCAGGCTAGCCTGGTCTATACGAAGAGTTCCAGGGTTACTTAGAGAGACCCCGTCTCACAAAAAACAAACAAAATAGACACCTGAGAAATTAAAATGAAACCAACTTAAATAAAAAACACCAATTTGTGTAATTGATAGTTCTAAGTACTCCACACTCTAAGTATTACTGTCTTCAAATCCTTGCTTCCCCACTCAGCTCAACATTGTAATAACTAAGCATGGCTATTCATTTTAAATAAAAGCATAGAAAGACTGGTTGTTAGGAAATCTAACCTTCTGTCTGTTGATGCAAATTATGATCCACAGTGAGGTCTTCGGTGAGGAGGTGGGCAGGTGAACACGACTGAAACCCTTCCTCTCACCCCTAACTTGTCTTCTGTAGATGGCGAAATGCACATTGAGTCTATCTTCAGTTTCCTCTACCAGGCACTCATTTCCATAAAGCATAGTTGAGCAATGCAAATTTACTAATGAATTTTCAGAAAGCACCAAGTGGGAATGTCTACTGTGTGATAGGTGGCATTTCACAATCCATTTTTCCTACTCTCTGCTGCCTATTCCAAGGCTTTGGGATCTTTAACAATCACATCCACATCCTTGTGAACTGTCAATTCCCCGCCCCTGCCACACCCCTGTAAGCAGAGACTAGAACCCTCATTCCTCCCAGTGTGTTTCCTTTGCCAACAATTGATATGTCAACTTTGTTAAACCTCAACCCCACTACTCAGTGTCCCCTATGGAAAAATGGATGATGCTAAGAAAAATGTTTTCTTTGTCATTTGCATGTAATGTTGGTGCTCACAGGTCACTTTTCAAATAGTATACTTTTATTTCCCAGGTAAAACCAGTGTAAACATTTATTTTCATGGTTAAGACTGCAGAGGAGAGTAGTAACCCCAGCCAGTTAGGTTAGGAGTAAGGTTCCCCCCCCCCCACGCCGCCGGTAGGTCACACTGCCACGCCAGCCCCAAATAACACACCAAGACTCTGTATTGGATGTAATTCTGTTAGCCAGTTACTTGTTTCTTATCAGCTAGCTCTGTCTTAAGTATTAACCCATTTCTATTAATCTAAGTGTTTGCACGTGGTCTCATCTTACCTGAGAATGAGGCCATCATCTGCTCTCTACATGCTGACTCCTCCCTACCACTTCCTCGAATCCTCCTTGTCTCCTAGTCCCGCCTATCTTGCTTTCCTATTGGCCAACAGTGCTTTATTCATTATGAGAAACATATTTACAGAAGACATCTTCCATCACAGTTAGGCCACTCTCATCCTTCAATAGGCAAGGATGTTTGCAAGCTGGAGAGATGCTGCTGCCAGCACCCAGTTGACAGCTGTAGCTCTAATTTAAAGGGTACAGCACCCTTTTCTGCCCTCTTCAAGCACATATAAAATTTTTAAAAATGTGCGAATGTGTGATGTGCGAATATAATTAAATTTATCCTGATTCCCAACTGAAGTTTGGCGCCACCTGGTGGCTACTGTCTCCAACAGCTTAACTAGCTACATGGGTCTCTGGTATGTGGACCCCATCTTCCTGCCTCTTGGGGGAAGAGAGTGCTTATGCTGAAAGCCTCCCCTTAGCTTACCACCTAAGTCATCTACATCACTTCTTATGTTTAAGACCAACATTTTTACCTGTTCAAGACAAGAATTTTGCGTTTAAACGTGTTCTACCTCAAGAAGATAATAGGAACTGGTTCTCAATCTCTTTGTGTCAGAATTCAGACTGTCTCCGAGGCAGGATTCCAGGCTCTTCTTCCATTCATCCTGTTAGCGAATGGGCTCACAGCCAGAAACACACTCAGGAGAAGCATGCTGTGCCCTTGAGCATGGGTACCCACTGCTCACAATTCCTTTCCATGTCTCTTTGTATGAAGTGATTGGCTTAATGCTATACCTCCCACCTGGAGAGACTGAACGCCATCCTGTCTTTATTAATTTGTCCTATATCCTGACTGGCACTGGTGTTGTTTTTTTTTTTTGTTTGTTTGTTTGTTTTTTGTTTGTTTGTTTTTGTACTATGAGATTTTTTTTTCAGGCAGAAAATTACAGGAAAAATAAAAATTGTTCACAATCTCACTACCTCTTAAAATCTAATTAATTTCTAAAGGATCACAAGACTGTGTTTCAAAAATTCAAGTATTACTGAGAATAAGATGACAATTAGGAATATGAACTCATCTTCTTTCCTGAAAGGATTCCTAGTAAACATCCTATGTCAGTGTTATGGAATGCTAAAACAGAAGCATTTTGCATCTTGCTTTTTGTGTTTGATAATAGATTTTGGATCTCCTATCAGTACCTACACACACTCATTTGCCTCACTAAAAGTATTATAAAAAGAATCACTCAACTAGTCCAGCACAGTTTGAAATCAAGGAAGGATCCTGTGACATAAGACTGTGTGAAACCAGCTTAGCCGGTCGGCAAAAGGACAAGAACCCTGTGACTTAACAGAACCAAGTTTCTCACAGTCTGGACGCTGAAAGGTCAAGAGGGAGAGGCAGAGACCGGAGATGCAGAGACCGATTCCTGCTTTCTGGAAGGTTGCTTTCTTGCTGTGTGTGTGTGTCTTCTTGCCAAGACACTAACAGGTCATGAAGTTGGTTATGATTTATTAAGAGTTCCACTGCCAAATGCCATCGCTTTGATTGGAGAGGCATCGTGTGAGTTTGCCAAGGGAGGGAAAACCCTTCCATGCACAGCAAAGCAGTTTTTCAAAAGTGAGCTCAAGGATTCAGAGGGAAATGCTACAGAAACCTCGTGGCTAGTCCCCAAAATGGCCCCGTGGCCCCCACTTCCTGGCATCCATACTCCTAGCAACCTCAGCTACCTTGTATTTGAAATAATAACTGAGTCTCTACAAACACCAGTGATTAGAGGCAACAATTGAATTTAAGTTGTGCTTGATTCTGAAAACAAATGGCCCAAGAAGACAGTGGGTTAACCCTCACCTCTGGAAATTTCCTTCCATCTCATGCAAATACCCCTATGCTTTGCGTAGGGATGGGAACAAAAGCTTCATCTTCCCTCCCACTCTCAAGAATATCAGCCGTAGTCTGCGATGTGTGATGTCTGTGCCTCTCTCTGTTCCCCCTCCCCTGTTCTCTGGATGTCTGAACTACAGCACTTTGGATATTGAGTTCATTGAGGGTCTACTGATATCAACTGCGTATTTCTCCAGAGCCCTTTGTGCTAAAGAGTTAATTCAGAACAAGCCATTAACAGTGTGCATGTGCTGTCTACCAATAGCATAGACATGTTGATTCTGTTTATAATTCACAATATAAAAGTCCCCTCATAACATCAAATATAAAAGTGCCTTATCCATTCTATCACTTCATATCAAAACTAGATGATAAAAAAGCAGCCAAGATTAGTGGCACCTGCCTATAATCCCTACACTAAAGTAAAGGGAGAAAGCTCAGGAATTTAAGGTTACTCTTGACTGTATGGAGTGTAAAAGGCTATCCTGGAGTAATACATCAACAGGTAAACAGTAGACCAGGTAGCGCCAAGATGAATGCTCCTGTTCACACACTCATAAGCAGTTCTTGCTGGATGCTAACACCTTGTTATTGTACTTCCCTGTCTCACAACTAATGAACAAATTTCTTTTACGCCTGTTTGTAGTAGTAGTCTCTTTCAGCACACGCATACATGGAGAGGGGAGAGAGAGAGAACACAAGATAACTAATACAGGAAGTCCCAGCAGCAGGGGAGGAGAACATAATTATTAACTGGTCATTGCTATGGCCACCGGATGCTCCTTGAAGGACATTTAGATGAACCCCATGCTCTGCGTAAGAACTGACCATCATGTAAGGTGAGACAAACGAAGCATTTCCATTGGCAGCATCTTTCATCAGCCAAGAATGTGTCACAGCTTACACATCTGTGAGTTGAGTACCAGGTGGTTCCTGTGGGCTTCCAATGCCTATCCACAGGTCTAAGACATGTGGTAAGCAAGGCTGTCAGGCTGCACTCGTGGAAACATGAGTATAGCCTGCATCAAACCAAAGTTGAAGGCATGGACAGGAAGATTCAGCCATGACCATATGCACCAAAGGGTATTTCTTATGACCATTCTTTTCTTGGATCTATAATTATAATCCTAATTTTCAACATATTGATTCCATTTTGGAGTTTTAAAAGCATAATTAATTGAATACCAAAGTGGATCTGGACTTATTTATTTATTTATTTGTTTAATTGATTGATTGATTGATTGTGTGTGTGTGTGTGTGTGTGTGTGTATCATATAAATGCAAGAACCTGCGGAGGCAAGAAGAGGACTTCTAATCCCCTGGAACTGGAGTTACTGGTGGCCATGTGGATGCTAGAAACCAAACTGGGGTCTTCTGCAAGAGCAGTAAGCAGTCTTGACTGCTAAGTCAGATCTTCAGTCTTCAAAACTGACTTCTGACTGTTTATACCTATAATGTTGATGCCACCGTTGCACAAATGGGCATGTCTTGAACAGCCAGTCATTACTGTAGCTCACAAGATTCCCAGTGAGTAGTATGCATTGCATTTGCCAGCACTATGAAAACTGTTCTAATGGGGATTAAGTTCCCAGGTTAGTACCAGTTTGATTTCTCCACATTCTGCGACTCAGGTTTGTGGTGTCTTCAGTGATAGGCTCTAACTGAAATGTCTGAGACTCTTCCCTATTGTCTGGATGTCTGGACTTTTTTGAATACTGAGATGGTAAATTCTAGAGGGTAACCTATACTATAGAAGTTTCTTAAAACACACACACACAGAAAGACAGAGAGAGAAAGAGAGAGAGAGAGAGAAGCAGGTAGACAGACAAACAGACCGACAGACAGACAGACAGACAGAGGCAAACACACAGACAGACAAGGATACATAGAAACAGAGAAAGAGTTAAAATGAAGTTACTCTATAGCAGGGTAATAATGTTCCTATTAGATAACACAGACTAACAAATACCAATCCCAATACCAATAATGGGTTATGCCTTTCAGAATTGCTGACCAGTGAGGTCCCATTGGGCCCCAAACATTGTAGGCTATTGCCCATGCTTTTAGTTACCTTCTTCCCTGAAACTGGATGAAGAAATCTGTTAGTAGAGAGGAAGACGGTGAGTCAATCTCTGAAGTGGAAGCAGGTTCTCAGGCTGCGGGGTGCTGGGTGGGCAGAGAGAGAACTCATTTCAGTAGAGTGCAGGAAGTCACTTAATGCTGCTTATGAGTCAGAAAGGAGCAGAGCCGGGGGGGGGGGGTGGCTGAGCCCTGTAACTTCTGCACACAGTGCAGATGCTGTAAGATGCATATGAACTTTTATTCATTGTGCTCCGCTGTGCTTTGATAGAGACCTCCCACCCCTACACCATTTGTGCCTTTTGAGTCCTATAGTAATGAGTCACTGCCACCCAAGGCTCTCAGAGCTTTCTAGGTCAGAGACATAGTTTCTAAATATCACTACACAGTTTTGTTTTTTCAGTGCCTACAATGGGACCCCGTGTGAGGATTTTGTAGTTCACAGAACATTTGGTTGGTAAAAAAAATAAAAAATAAAAACCCATGCTCACAACGTATGTGTGTGTCAGGCAGTGTGTATCCTATTTTATTTCTAAAGACAGACAGGATGCTTTGTGCTCAGAAGTGGGAACACTGGAATAGAGGAATAGGGATAGAGGGCTTCGTTCTCTTAGCTCTGTTGCTATTCCCTCTCGGAACAGCAGAGCCATCTGGGACTTTTGCAGAGTTATGCCTCTCTCCTCGTAACCGCTGACCTTCCTGCCATACTTCTCTTCCTCATGCCAGCAGGTCTAATGTGGCATTGTTCAAGTCATCCTAGCACGTTTTAATTCTGTGGGGACGGGAATCAGTGTTTAAAAAGAACCCCAGAATCTATTCCAGGTCGTGCTTGTGAATCTTTCAGGGGCTGGACCAGGTGTGCTGGGTATCTTTATTTTGTCTCATTTAATTCTATTTTACTTTGTTTGTTATTTGCATTATAGGACTTTGAGTTCTAAGCACTGAAAACAAAAACACTAAGTTATACTTACAAACCGTGTCACCAGCAGGACTGTCCCCTTCATACACACACACACACACACACACACACACACACACACTTCTGCCCCAGTTTTCAGGGACTTGTTCATGTGTCCAGGTCTTTAGAAACATCCTCTACAAGCCACAAAAGGCCTCTGTCATCTGCATTCAGTAGGGTAAGGAACGTGGGGCCTTTCCATCTGTCTCAAGGGCCTCCTTCTATCAGGTGAGAATGTATTGGAGGAATTTTTAGGAGTGTCTGATAAATGAAGTTAC
Source organism: Phodopus roborovskii (assembly GCF_943737965.1). Taxonomy (NCBI): domain Eukaryota; kingdom Metazoa; phylum Chordata; class Mammalia; order Rodentia; family Cricetidae; genus Phodopus; species Phodopus roborovskii. The sequence continues at coordinate 13,232,485 of NW_026126571.1, forward strand.
TCCACGGTGAGCAAAGGCCACAGAGCCTCTGTCTTCCCCCATTCTGTCTCTGGGAGGGCACAGAATCAGCCCTGACTCTGTTATGCTTCTCATTGTGCCTATTATCCATTTATCCGGTGGAAGAAGTTCCTCCAAGCAGAAATTGAGAGAGATTTCTGGCAGTTTGAGAATAAGGCTCGTTTTGTTGTTGTTGGGAGTGGGTTTTAGAAGAATGAGAAAATATAGTAGTTAATAAAAGCAAATGAAATGAAAACAGACACAAGAGAACTGAATATAAAGATTGTTTAAAGGGTTTCTGTGTTATCCAGCGAGGCCTTGGATTCGTTGGCTTGATGGATCTTCCTGCTCAGCCTCCTGTGTGCTAGAACTGTAGGCCTGTACCTTCCTGCCCAGGAAAGATGATAAACTAAGATTCTACTGATGGTCCTGTGGAAAAGATTACGTGTCTGCGTTAGAAATAAATTTCACTGTGTAGTTCACATTACTCTTTTTTGACATCAGAAGCCATTCTGATGACATTCAGAGTTCAAGTTATATAAACTGTTTGTCTCAAAATATGTCAGGATCAAAAATTTTGCTAGCTGCTCATGGTGATAATTTATAATCTCAAGTGTTAGGAGTTAGAGGCAGGAAGATTGTGAGTTCAAGCTCATTCTCAGCTACATAGTGAGCTCAATATCAGTCAAGCTACATGAGACTCTGCCTTCCAGTGTTTCTCTGGCTCTGTATCATTCTCTCTTTCCATATTTAATATCTGTATCAATAAAATAATTACCATAACATTCATTTTTCTTTAAGTAAAGCCAAGATAGTAATTTAGGCAATTGGTATCTCTTTGGTCTTTCAATTGGATTAGAATAAGCATGTAATTAAGTTAATTTATAGGAGAAATTGAATTAATGGTATTTATTTAAATTAGTCTTAAAACAACTCTGCAGCACAGAACAAAGGAAAACCATAACACCACAAAATAAAACCAGAATTAAAACTGCTACAGCCGCTAATAACACTTGTTACTGTTACTGCTATTAATTACATTCTTCAGCTCCCCAACTTTGTGTCAGGCACTTTGAGCAGTGAAGGAGTGTTCCTTGGAGGTCAAGTGTTGGTTTTCTCTATTTAGTGTTGTGTGTGTGTATGTATGCTAGTTGGTGCTTCTGAAACATATTTTAAGAATTAGTTGGGAATCCATAGCAGTTGTATATAGTGGGTAAGTAATTCATATTAAAGAATTGAACACTTCATGATTAGTTTATGTATGTGCATTTCAGGTCTAGAAATAACATGTGTGTATCTTCTCTTGTTTTGATAAACACTATGACCAAAGCACCAAAGCAGCTTGAGGAGGAAAGAGTTTATCTGGCTCAGTGACAGTCAATCACTGAGGGGAGCCAGGGCAGGACTCTAAGCAGGACTCCAGGCAGGATCCTGGAGGATCTGACTCAGATTAGCTAGTTGTTTTATATAATCCAGGAACTGGAGCCTAGGGATAGTGCCACCCAGAGTAGACAGCTGAGTACTGTTGCATCAATTATCCATCCAAACAATCCTTTACAGTTATGCCCACTGACCAATCTGATAAAGACAGTCACTTTATTAAAAATCCCTTTTACACTTCTGCCCAAAGCTCAGGGATCATCTCCAGAGAGGGGCCAGAAAAATTATAAGAACCATTTGTAGTGACTGCCTGCTACAAGACAGCAGTAGCCAGGCATTATAGCACCACAGCTGTCAGTTGTGGGAAAGGAATTGGAGAGGAGGAAATGGGGATGAATTTGATCAAAAGACAGCATGTGCATACATGAAATTCTCCTCTTTTAGATGATTCTAGTTTGTGTCAAGTTGAGAGTTAATACTACCAGGGCAATGTGTGAAATTAATACTTGCTTCTAGTATTGGCAACTAAATGGATATTGAACTCTAAAATCGTGGGAATCTCTTAATGAAAGAAAATCTGATTAAACTCTTATCCTTAGTTAAATTTTTATTTGAATATTTAACATTATTTATTCATTTTAATTATCATATTTTGGATATTAAAGAGACTAGTAACTTACCATTTGCAAAAAAACATTTCTAATGCTTTTATTTCATTTATGTGTGTATACATGTTTATGTGCATGATTGTATGTGTAGGATTTTGCATGTATGAGAAGGCGAGAGGTTAACATCAGTGTCTTCATCTTTTAATTTTCCATATTATTTGTGCTTGTAAATTATGTATGTATATGTGTGTGTGTGTGTGTGCTTATGTGAATATGTTCATATTTCTGCATGTGTGATTATGTATGTATATATGTGTGTATACTTGTATAAATATATGTATATATGCACAAAGATGTACATGCCAGGTTATAGAGGCTGAGAGTCTTCCTCGGTCATTCCAACCTTTAAAAAATTTTCTATGTATATGCCTGTTTTGCTTGCATGTGTGCCTGTGCACCACATGAGTGTTGGGTACCCCCAGACATCAGAAGATGGCACCATATCCTCTGGAGCTGGGGTTACAGATGGTTGTAAGCAGCCATGTGGATGCTGAGAATTGAACACCTTTGGAGGAGCAGACATTGTTCTTACCAATTGGGCCAGCTCTCATTCTCCATCTTATTTTTTAATTCAGAGTTTCTCACGGAACCTGTAGCTCATCAACTGGGGCTAAGCTGCCTGGCCAGCAAGCACCAGAGAACCACTTGTTTCTATTCATCTCTCATCAACTGGGCTACAGATGTGTGCAGCGATGCCTGGAATTCTTTTATGGTTACTGTGGATCCCAACTCAGGCACTCATGCTTCTAAGACAAGTTCTTTAATTGCTGAGCCATCTTCTCTGCCTATGTTTTGACATTTATATACTATAATTTATGTCTGTGTCAGGGTCTATTAAAGGTGAAGAGACAGCTTGTCTTACAAACATCAAGGCCAACACTATGTCCTCAGAACTCACATAAACAAGTCAGCACTGTGTCTCAAGCTTGCAATCTCAGTGCCACAGAGGACAGCAAAGACAGACATTCCTTGGGGTCCCTGGCCAGCCAGCTTCACCTACACGGTGACTTCCAAAGCCAGTGTGACAATCTGTCAAAACAAAAATGTTTCTTCATCACCTACACCACCCTACTCCATACCCAGAATTTCCACGTCCTCCTCTGATGCCCATCTTCCCTGATGAACACCCTGGACCACCTTATCCTCCAACCTGCCAGATCCTGACATCGCTTGTCCAAGCCTAGTCTGACCATTGCTGCCTGTATCACAGCCACTTTTTAGGCTTTGGCCAACATCTGTTCTGCCTGCAACTATACACAGGTCCCTCTGGGCTGTCTCCACAGCCCTGATAAGCACCCAGACTTCCTATGTACTCTTCCATGGTCTAGCCTAATGAGTATATCTGACCTCCCTGTCCACACTTTTTCCCCAACTCGCCAAATTTAGCCTGGGTTCCACAACCAATGTACCAGCCTACTCAAGCCTTCCTGCCTTCACTGAAAAGGAGTTCTAGTACCCTCCTCGGCTATCCCCCAAACCACAGAACCTATCATGTCACATACAGCGTTTCTTTTTAACCCCCTTTAAACTTTCTTTTTATTTATTCTTGTGTATTTCACACCATGCATCTCTATCCTATTCATTTCCTCATTCCTTTGTATCTGTCCTCTGCCCTTTCAATCTCCCCCCCCAATACAGAAAATAAAATTTAAGAGAAAAAAAAAAAAGGGAAAAAAAGCAATCTCGTCATGGAAGCTGTAGTGTGACACAGTGAGTCATGCAGTAAACACTTTTATCTGTATATCTTTGCCTGCAAGTGTTCATTCCAAACAATCCTTGGTCTGGTTCGAGGCCTCTAGTCTCTGCCACACTAGCGATGCTGGGCCCTCACTGGGACTCCTCTTGGAGCCCCTGTTGCTGCCCTGTGTCATGAAGATCCTGCAGCTTTGGGTCTGCAGGAAAAGCCCCCTTGTGTCCTCCAGCAGATCACAGATGGTGGATGTTGAGGTGGGCTAACTCATAACCCTGATTCTGGCCCTCAGCAGTTGCAGGGTTGGTCAGCCTGCCAACTCTCCCCAACTCTCCCCCCCCTACCACCAGGGTGCGCTCTCCAGCACAGCCTTGGCTAGTTCACCCTTTACAGTGAACAAAGGGCAGAGCCAGTTCTGCTTTCATGCCCTTAGGGTCAGCTCTCGCCACCTACACCTTCGGGGTCAGCTCTACTGCGTTGCCCAGTTAGAAGCAGGGCACGCTTTCCTGTAGCTGCTAAGGGTAGGGTCAGCTCCCTTGTCTGGATCAGGTACCAGGGGCGAGGGTAAGGGGTGGCATCTCTTCCCCACTCACACTGCCTCAGGACAGAGCAATCGTGGGGGCAGATCTCCTATGCTCACAGCTTCCAGGCTGGCTCACCCACACCTCTGCCAACAGGGTTGTCTCTACTGTGCTGCCCAGGTGAGGTGCAGGGTCTGCTATCCTGAGTGCTAGCTGGCGGGGCCAAGGGCAGGTCTTTCTACTCTCTTATGGTCTCAGGGCCAGCTCTGCCACCAGCCTTACGCATAGTGGGGAGGAGGGGAGCATCTCTCTCCCGTGCATGCTTCCATGTGGCAGGTGAAGGGTGGGGACAGACCTCTCACGCTCTCATTCCTGGGTGGTTCACCCCCACCCCCACCAACAGTGTCAGCCCCATTGTGCCGCCCAGACATGGTGCAGGGCCTGCTTTCCCGAGTGCTGCAGCTGGTAAAGGGGACGGTCAGCCCCCTTGCCAGTTGAAGGTGGTAGGGTCAAGGGGGGGGAGGGCATCTTTCCCTCAACACCACCACCACACGCCTGATGAGAGGCGAATGATCTGTTCTCCCATTCTCGCGCCCTCAAGGCCAGCTTGCCTATGCCCCCGTGAACAGTGTCAGCTCTATTGTGCCGGCGAGGTGAGGTGTAGGACCCTCTCCTGAGCGTATCAGCTGGTGTGGGGCAGGACCAGCTCTTCCTCGTGTTGCAGCCAGGGAGGGGGCAGGCCCAACTCTGTGCATTCTATCCTCCAAGCCTTCAGTGGTGTCAGGAGCCACTGACATCCACACAGACCGTGGCTGTTTCAGAGCCCTGGACCCAGGCATGGGCCCAGGAAGCAGCCCAGGCCCTGTCATCACCATGGCCCTGGGTGGCAGTCAAGGGCCTGCCTCAGCCTGCTCCTTGTAGCTTTCACCTCCACAGGACATGAGCCATTCTGTCTCACTCTCTCATACTGCCTCATACATTTGCTTACTGTAATAGTGCCCACGTGCTGTGCTTCTCATCAGAGCCTGAGGCAGACCACCGTGGGCCTGCGTGTAGGTCTCCTTGTCCTGCTCAGTTGGTCATGGCACTGGTCAGGACCATTCCTCCTCAGAGCCAATACCCAATGTTTTTACTCAGACAGATCTATCATCATACCCTACTCCTGGAACAGAAAGAACATCCTATGTACCAGCCCAGTTCCCTCTCTACCAACCTGAATTCATTTGACTCAAGACATTTCCAACCTCTACACCCAACCTGTTCCCTATCTGTTGTTCCCCAATTGCTCCATCATAACAAACTCAGAACTAACAGAGGAAGTCCACGTGCCCAGCTCTCATTGCAGGAATACCAGCAGTATGAAAGATCAAGCAAATATCTTTTCTTCAAAACCCACCAGTCCTGGAGAAATGCTTGTCAATGAGAACCACCCAGATTAACTCAATGGCACAGAAGTTAAAAGATTATCACTAACATCATCAAGGAATTCAAGAAGTTTAAAGAAGACACAAAGAATCAGCTCAGCAAAATCAAGGAGTTAGATCTGAGGGAGAATAAAATACCCGCATGATGCCCAAGAAAACATAAACATAAAGATAATGGCGATGATGAAGATAACTGAAGAATTGAGAACAGAATTCAATCAGGAGAAAGAAACTTTGAAGAGGATTCAAGATAGAATGGAAGCAACCAATAGCTCAACTAGAAAACTCAAAGTGAAGTCTTATAGGTAGTATGAATCAAATAGAAGACAGACTGTCCAGTGATGGGAGATGCGATTCTGTAAATATGTTTCTCATACTGGTTTAATGAATAAAGCACTGTTGGCCAATAGAAAAGCAAGATAGGAAGGACTAGGAGACATGGAGGAAAGAGGAAGTAGTAAGGAGGAGTCAACATGGAGGGTCTGGAGAAGGCAGAACTGCCAGCCGCTTCTCGCTTTTAATACCACGGGGAAATACATAGAAATGGGCTAATACTTAAGACAGAGCTAGCCGATAAGAAACTAGTACCGGGCCCATAGCATTATATCAAATACAGAGTCTCTGTGTGTTAATTGGGGCTGGTGCAGCGGTGGGACAAGACCAGCGGCAGGAGGAAAAACCTTACTCCTTACAGTCCAGTCTCACAGGTAAGGTAGAGGATCCAGAGCAAGCAAGCAAGGAAACTAAAATTTAAAAAAAAAACTAAAGAGACAAACAAAATTACAGGAAATTAACACATAGAAAAGATGGGGTAGGCATTGATGAGGAAGAAGAATCCCAAGTCAATGAATGGCATAGACCAGATTTTCAATAAGATAATAGAAAAATCTTCTCCAAACTAAGGAAACACACGCACACACACACAAATACAAAAAGCATACAGATCACCAACTAGACAAAGCTAAAAAAGAAAATCCTCACCTCACATCATAGTTAAAATACCACGTATACATAGCAAAGGAAGTGTATAGAAATCTGCAAAAGGATAAACACAATCACATATAAAGGGAAATCCGGAATAAAAGCTGGTTGCTTAATGGAAATGCTGAAAACCTTAAGAGCCTGGAGCAATGCAGTCCAAGTCTTACAAGATCATGTTGCTCAACCTAGAATATTAGACCTAGCAAAAGTATGTGTCATGGTTAAAGGAAAAAGAAAAGCTTTCTACAACATAAACAGCCTATGTATATTCAACAAACCAACCTAAAGAAAATAAAGAAAGAATTATTTCAGGCAAAAGAAAGGAATAGGCCAGCAGAGAGATTGTGGAAGGAAATATAAAGTCATGATTATTACATCACAAAATACTACTGAAAACACACACAACAAAAAAAATCAGCAACACAATGACAAAAAATAACCCATTTAAATAATAACTTTAAATATCAATGGAGTCAATTCTCTAATCAATAGATAGTTTTTTGTTTTGTTTTGGTTTTGGCTTTTCAAGACAGGGTTTCTCTGTGGCTTTGGAGGCTGTTCTGGAGCTAGCTCTCATAGACCAGGCTGGTCTCAAACTCACAGTGATCTACCTACATCTGCCTCCTGAGTGCTGGCATTAAAGGCATGGGCCACCACCACCCGGCTAATTAAAAAAAAAAAAAAAAAAAAAAAAAAAAAAAAAAAACATAGAAACATTTTAGAATAAAAGGATAGACAAATAAAACACCAATGAAATGGAACCATGAAGCAAGCAAGTATCACTGTCCTCATATTTGACAAAATAGATTTCAAATTAAAACCAATCAGAAGAGCTAAAGAGGGATACTTCGTTCTAATGAAGGGAAGAGTTAACCAAGAAAACATGTATGTACCAAACTCTGGTGGACATTATTTCATAAAAAAGGATGTACTTCTGTATTTAAAGACACAGATTAATATCAACCCATTAATATCCAACTTTCTCTGATAAATAGGTAATCTGGACAAAAAGTAACAGAGAAACATCAGAATTAATTGACACCACACATCTAATGGATTTAACAGATACCTATAGAATATTCTACTGAAACATGACAGAATACATATTCTACTCAACAGCCCAAGGAAGATTTTTCTGAAGTAGACCACATCCTGTGATATAAAAACAAACCTTTATAAATACAAAAAGATTTTGAAATCACTCCTCATAGCCTATCTGACCACATAAAATTAAACTTAAAATTGCCAGCAAAACAGCCTCCAGCAAATATGAAAACTCAGAGAGATTCAACAATTCATCACTAAAGGATGAATGACCAAAGAAGAAAGCAAGAAAAAAAACTTTGTGGAAATAAATGAAAATTAAAACACGACAAAACCCCTGCAACACATTGAAAGCAGTCCCATGAGGGAAAGTTATAGCTCTAAGTTTCTACACTAAAAAATCAGAAAGAACAGAAGCAAATGGCTTACTGATGCAATTCAAAAAATTGGAAAAGCAAGAACACACTAAATCTAAACCCATGACCCAGCCTACAGCAAGAAATAACAAAAGTCAGAACAGAAACTAATGAAATAGAGACAAAGAAAATAATACAAAGACTCAATAAATCTAAGAGCTGGTTCTTTAAGAAGGCAAACAAAATTGACAGATCCTTGGTCCAACTCATCAAAAGAAAGAAATTAACAGAGTCAGAAATGAAAAGGGAAACATTATGTAGTAGATAGAATGAAAGTGGCCTCCATAAGCCTACAGGGAGTCGCACTATTAGGAGGTGTGGCCTTGTTGGAGGAAGTATGTAAGTGCAAATGGGTTTGAGGTTTCAGATGGCCAAGCCAGGCCCAGCATCACTTTCTCTTCTTCTGTCTGCCTGTCCAGATGTAGACCTCAGCTTCCTCTCTCGACCGTGTCTGCCTGGATGCCTCCATTCTTCTCGCCATGATAATTATAGATTAAACGTCAGAACTCTAAGCAAGCCCCAATTAAATGTTTTTCTTTATAAGAATTGCCATGGTTATGGCATCTCTTCACAGCAGTAGAAATCCTAAGGCACATTAGAAAAGGCACCAAAGAAATTAAGAATATTAGAAGTGAATATCTTAAAAACATGTCTTTCATTAAGCTGGAAACCCTTAAAGAAATGGATGAATTTCTAGATTCAGCCAAACTACCAAAAGTAAACCAAGAAGTCAACAACCTAAACAGACATATAACAAATGAGAGTATTGAAATAACAATAAAATCTATCCAGCTAGAATATATCAGGACTAGATGTATTCACAGCAGAATTCTACCAAACCTTTAAAGAAAATCTACAGTCAATACTTCTCAAAATTAAAAAAGAAAAAAAGAAAAAGAAGGGTCACTCCCAAACTTCTTCTGTGAAGCCAGTACCACTCTGATATCAAAATCAGGTAAAAACACAACCAAAAAAGAGAACTTCAGGCCAGTATCCCCAGTGAACATAGATCCAAAAGACACTAAACAATATACTTGCAAAAAGGATGAAGACATATATTGAAAAAGTATACACCATGATCAAGTTGGCTTTATTCCTGAAATGCAGCAATGACTCAGTATATGCAAGTTAATAAGTGTACAAATATCTCAAAACACAAGTTAAAGTGGGGGCCAACAGAATGGAAAAATAATCTTTTCCAGCTATACATAACAGAGGATTAATGTTCAGAATGCATAAAGAACTAAAAACAAAACAAAAAGCAAAAGAACAAACAACAACAATAACAACAAAAAAGTAAAAAATAAAACACATGACCCATTCAAAAAAAAAAAGAGCCTGGGACCTGAATGGAAATGCAAATCAGAATAACTGAGATTTTAGTGTATCCAGTAAGAATCAAAGAAAAAAGGGAGCTGTGGGAGATGAGGGAGCCCTCATTCACTGTTGGTGGAATTGTAAGCTGGTGCAGCCACTAATTTGAAACCAGTGCAGACTATTCTCAAAAGGCTAAAAAATAAATCTACACCATAGTCCAGCTATACCAGCCCTTGGTATATGCCAAAGGGCATCAAAATCCTACTCCACAGATACTTGCCATGTTCAATGCTGCTCCATTCACAACAGCTAGAATATGGAAACAACCTAAATGCTCTTCAAATGACAAAGTGGATAGTGAAAATGTGGTACATATACACCATGGGATACTGTTCAGCTATAAAGAAAATGTAATCATGAACTTCGAAGGCAAGTAGATGAAACCAGAAAAGATCATACTGAGTGAGGGAACCCAGAACTGGAAAGACAAGCATTCCATGTTCTCTGTCATTGCATGCTCCTAGCTCTAAATCTTGAAATGTGAATACACAGCCTGTGATAACTACAAAATGCATTACCACAATAGGGAGCTGGGCATCTATACAGTGGGGAGTAGCAGGGTACAAATAATATGACTAGGGAAATGGAAAATGGGAAGCTTCTTAGGGAGGGGGAAAGAAGTAAGTACAGAAGAAAGTAGAGAGACGGTGAAGGGAAATGGTAGGATACAAATGATCTGATAGGGGAAATGGGGAAAGGGGTATCCTTAGGGATGTAGGGGAGGAAAATACAGCAGAAGGAGGAACACAGATAAAATAACAATATGGGTGACTGAAAAAAAGCCACAAGGAATTATACTACTAACCAAGAAGCTATCATACATATAATTCAGCATATAAATACACATCTACAGTTTTAATGAATTTTTCTCATCTGGGCTTATGGCATTCCCTCCAAGAGCCAAAGACCACTAAACAGAAACCTCAATAGCATGCATAAAAAGCCCTCTTTTGAGTTGTCTAAGAGACTTCCAAAACATATAGCCTAATGCTGTTGCCCATGGTAACCATGGTAGAAGATAAAATACCCATTGTTGATCACATCATGAAATTCAGGTTTACAAAAACAACAATAAAAAAACAAACAAACATGAAAAAAATAGACCCAGGATCTGGATACCACACAGGTTCTTCAGTTCACTGATTAGGCAATAGAAGGCTTTCTTCCTCCCTTCCTCTCTCTCTCTCCCCTCCTTCTCTTCCTTCTTCCTTTAGTCCTTTCTATCTCTGACTCTTTCTGTCCTTTTTGGGAGAAATGGACAATGCAATATGAGCAGTTGGGGATTGGTTAGTGTGAATAATGTTGATATGATCCAGGATATAGGACAGTCCCTAGTCATCAGATACCTGTGCCTGTAGTGGTTTAGGGTTTGAAAATAGTGAGCAGGTTTATGAGAGAGTATGTCAAAAAAAAAGGAGATGTTTAAGGGGGTAAAGATTTAGGTTTGTTGTTGATATGCTAATAAAGTTTTCCTATCTCTCTAGAAATCAGCTAGCAGGCAGTTGGGCAGTTTTCTAGAATCCCAAGTCTTTAAAATATGAAGCATAATAAATACAAGATAGGGGGTCACTACATAAGGTCACTGGTAAAGGACAGGAGCCTGGGAGCAAGCCTGGGCTCTGCATATTTCTAGTTATGTGGTCTTTTCTAAGTGACATTCACAACACAAATCTCAACTTCCTTGTATACAGACTAGCAATAATGCATACCCTATTATGTACAGTAGTTTATTGTGCCAGTAAAAGAAATTCATGTTCATGAACAAATTTTGTAAAGCTTAAAATGATTTGCAAGTGGATAATATTCAACATGTAGTTTTGCATTAAAAGTATCTCTCTCCAATATGGTTGGTTTTATTCTTATTAGACAGAGAAGAGCCCCCACAAGCATCTCTGATTAGGTCTCTAAATTTAGTGAACATAATCCAACCTGCACTAAATTGATAACAAGATATTTTCCCCAAAGGCTGTTTGATTTGGATTCTTTATATCACCTACAATTTCATGGCTCACTGTTGTTGGAAAATTCAGTTCAAAGTTTAGATATCAGCTGAAATTCTTCTCAGGAGACCAGTAACACGGTACCATTTGTATCATGATTTAATGATAACTTAAAGTTTCAGAAATAAAACCTATGGTCACAGCTCTCTCTCCCTCCTTCCCCCTCTCTCTTTCTCTCTTCTTCCCTCCCTCTTACCTCCCCCCCCCTCTCTCTGACTTCACAAGACAAGGCCAGAAAGACTAATAAGTAGGTCAAGGGGTAGAGGGGGTCACTCAGACTGCTCCTGACACTCAATTTCCCTTTAACCTGAGGTCTCTTTCACCTAAGAGAAAATAAAAGATACTGTTACAATCTAAACAGAAAGCAGCTGCAGAAAAGATGGTCCCCCATTTCACCATTTGACTAATAAAGACAAGATGCCATGTCAGCACACAAACCTATCTTATTATAGCTCTTCCTTGTGAAGTAGAGCTTGTGGTCCATTTGAACAGAGAGGTTGCCTTGGCACTGTCTTTTGGGGACAAGTGTATCTGGGTTAGACCTCAGTTAATAATTGTGGGTGTAGGTTCATGGGCAGCGACAGTGTTGACTTTAAAGATGCTGAGAAACTTAGGCTTTGTAGGTTCTGAAATCACCATCAGATACAAGTGGATGTGGTGTCCTCAACAGTAGATTAAACATAGCCACACCAGTGCTGTTTACTCACAGGCATGAAGTTCTGTTCCTCTTTTTTTAATCTTAGCCAGAGTGTCAATGCAGAATTATAAATAAGTGCACTTAGAGATAACTTAACCTAATGACTCTTCAGAAGAAAGCATTATTGCAAATGTCACTGGGTCATGAAGACTCAGCTGGAGAGTTTTGACATAATGACATCATAGCTCTGTGATGAAAACATACTTTGAACTTCGAGTCTTGATCTTTTAATACTTTTCACAAGATATTTAAAACTGATTATAAAATAGATTTTTTTTGCCAGAGATTTTGTCAACATTAGTGTAATACAAGGCAGCATTCTGAGACTATGTAAGCTAGTCTGGGCTGAACTATGACTGAAAGCTATGCTAAATGCATTTTTGTTGTTGTTGTTGTGTGTGTTTTTTTTTTTTTTTTTTTTTTTTTTTTTTTTTTTTTGCCTTACAATGTTTCAACTGACAAGGGAATGCAACCCCGTTGCTAGTTTAGTAACTTCTGTGTAAGATTAGAAATTAAGGACTCTGATGAAGGCCTTAAAATCTCTTTGGACAACAGAGAAATCTAAACTTAGTGAGAGTTGGAAATAATAGATTTTGAGTAGAAGTCCTAACATTCTTTATTACTTTGCTTGAAGTTTATTTTTTTTCATCTTCACAATTTTCTCTTCTTTGAAACTTCAGAATTAGTTCCTTTATCCCATAATACTGACATTATAAAAATACCAGAGTTACCCATACTTTTCCTTAGGCGTATTTCTAAATCAATGATAAAAATGTGTTGTTGCTTAACTTTATCCATTGCTTCACTAAGATGATGTAGCATAAAACTATACTACCTCATGAAACTCAACCATAAGCATCCCCACTTCTGCGGAATGGAATCCAAGGGTGAAGGTGACTGGACTCTGTTATACATGTCTTTACAGGCTCCCCTGAATGTGGGTGTCAGTTAGGAGGCCTGGACAACATATGCGGCCTCTGGTAGTGGATCAGTATTTATCCCTAGTATACAAATGGACTTTAGGAGCCCATTCCACACAGAGGGATACTCTCTCAGCCTAGACACATTGGGCAGGGCCTAGGCCCTGCTCCAAATGATATGACAGACTTTGAAGATTCTTCATGGAAGGCCTCACCCTCCCTAGGGGCAAAAAGCAGATGAGATAGGGGATTGGAGGGCAGGAGAAGAGGGGGAAGGACAGGGAACTGGGGTTGACATACAAAACAAGTTTGTTTCGAATTAAAAATAAAAGGAGTTTCCATGGCCATGGTGTCTCTTTACAGCAATAGAAAGCAATAAAAAGGGTTTATCTTGGTTACAGGTTAGTCTGCCACTGAGGGAAGACAGGGGAGGATATTTTAAGTTAATTGTTAGAAATAATATACATTGATTTTTAATATTGTGCATATCATCTCTTTCATAGTGGTTAGTTGTCAAAGTGTTTGTTTTGCTTCATGCATAGTGTACTTCAAAGTATACAAAAGACACAGTTTGTGAAGGGACTGGGCTAGTTCAGAAGGAACTAGGTGCTGTGATCTGTATTTAACTCATAAGTAGTTATTAGGAAATAAACAGGACAATTATTTGTCATTTCTCATTCACGACAGCAGAATTAAATGAAAGACAAGGTAAGAAAGTGAGGCACTGAGTTGGTTGGTTGGGTTCTGGAGTGTGGAGTTCCTAGCTGTTTTGGTTGGTTGGTTGGGTTCTGGAGTGTGGAGTTCCTAGCTGTTTTGTTTGGTTGGTTGGGTTCTGGAGTGTGGAGTTCCTAGCTGTTTTGGTTGGTTGGTTGGGTTCTGGAGTGTGGAGTTCCTAGCTGTTTTGGTTGGTTGGTTGGGTTCTGGAGTGTGGACTTCCTAGCTGTTTTGTTTGGTTGGTTGGGTTCTGGAGTGTGGAGTTCCTAGCTGTTTTGGTTGGTTGGTTGGGTTCTGGAGTGTGGAATTCCTAGCTGTTTTGTTTGGTTGGTTGGGTTCTGGAGTGTGGACTTCCTAGCTGTTTTGTTTGGTTGGTTGGGTTCTGGAGTGTGGAGTTCCTAGCTGTTTTGGTTGGTTGGTTGGGATCTGGAGTGTGGAGTTCCTAGCTGTTTTGGTTGGTTGGTTGGGTTCTGGAGTGTGGACTTCCTAGCTGTTTTGTTTGGTTGGTTGGGTTCTGGAGTGTGGAGTTCCTAGCTGTTTTGGTTGGTTGGTTGGGTTCTGGAGTGTGGAGTTCCTAGCTGTTTTGTTTGGTTGGTTGGGTTCTGAAGTGTGGAATTCCTAGCTGTTTTGTTTGGTTGGTTGGGTTCTGGAGTGTGGAGTTCCTAGCTGTTTTGTTTGGTTGGTTGGGTTCTGGAGTGTGGAGTTCCTAGCTGTTTTGGTTGGTTGGTTGGGTTCTGGAGTGTGGAGTTCCTAGATGTTTTGGTTGGTTGGTTGGGATCTGGAGTGTGGAGTTCCTAGCTGCTTTGGTTGGTTGGTTGGGTTCTGGAGTGTGGAGTTCCTAGCTGTTTTGTTTGGTTGGTTGGGTTCTGGAGTGTGGAGTTCCTAGCTGTTTTGTTTGGTTGGTTGGGTTCTGGAGTGTGGAGTTCCTAGCTGTTTTGGTTGGTTGGTTGGGATCTGGAGTGTGGAGTTCCTAGCTGTTTTGGTTGGTTGGTTGGGTTCTGGAGTGTGGAGTTCCTAGCTGTTTTGTTTGGTTGGTTGGGTTCTGGAGTGTGGAGTTCCTAGCTGTTTTGTTTGTTTGGTTGGGTTCTGGAGTGTGGAGTTCCTAGCTGTTTTGTTTGGTTGGTTGGGTTCTGGAGTGTGGAGTTCCTAGCTGTTTTGGTTGGTTGGTTGGGTTCTGGAGTGTGGAGTTCCTAGCTGTTTTGTTTGTTTGGTTGGGTTCTGGAGTGTGGAGTTCCTAGCTGTTTTGTTTGGTTGGTTGGGTTCTGGAGTGTGGAGTTCCTAGCTGTTTTGGTTGGTTGGTTGGGTTCTGGAGTGTGGAGTTCCTAGCTGTTTTGGTTGGTTGGTTGGGTTCTGGAGTGTGGAGTTCCTAGCTGTTTTGTTTGGTTGGTTGGGTTCTGGAGTGTGGAGTTCCTAGCTGTTTTGTTTGGTTGGTTGGGTTCTGGAGTGTGGAGTTCCTAGCTGTTTTGGTTGGTTGGTTGGGTTCTGGAGTGTGGAGTTCCTAGCTGTTTTGTTTGGTTGGTTGGGTTCTGGAGTGTGGAGTTCCTAGCTGTTTTGTTTGGTTGGTTGGGTTCTGGAGTGTGGAGTTCCTAGCTGTTTTGTTTGGTTGGTTGGGTTCTGGAGTGTGGAGTTCCTAGCTGTTTTGTTTGGTTGGTTGGGTTCTGGAGTGTGGAGTTCCTAGCTGTTTTGTTTGGTTGGTTGGGTTCTGGAGTGTGGAGTTCCTAGCTGTTTTGTTTGGTTGGTTGGGTTCTGGAGTGTGGAGTTCCTAGCTGTTTTGTTTGGTTGGTTGGGTTCTGGAGTGTGGAGTTCCTAGCTGTTTTGTTTGGTTGGTTGGGTTCTGGAGTGTGGAGTTCCTAGCTGTTTTGGTTGGTTGGTTGGGTTCTGGAGTGTGGAGTTCCTAGCTGTTTTGTTTGGTTGGTTGGGTTCTGGAGTGTGGAGTTCCTAGCTGTTTTGGTTGGTTGGTTGGGTTCTGGAGTGTGGAGTTCCTAGCTGTTTTGTTTGTTTGGTTGGTTTCTGGAGTGTGGAATTCCTAGCTGTTTTGTTTGGTTGGTTGGGTTCTGGAGTGTGGACTTCCTAGCTGTTTTGTTTGGTTGGTTGGGTTCTGGAGTGTGGACTTCCTAGCTGTTTTGTTTGGTTGGTTGGGTTCTGGAGTGTGGAGTTCCTAGCTGTTTTGGTTGGTTGGTTGGGTTCTGGAGTGTGGAGTTCCTAGCTGTTTGTTTGGTTGGTTGTTTGGTTGTTTGGTTGGTTGTTTGGTTGGTTAGTTGGCTGGTTTAGTTTTCAACTTGACACAAGCTAGAACAATAAATGAGAAAATGCCTCCATAAGATTGGGTTTGTAATCCATCCTCCTTCAGCCTCCTCCTATCTCGGTCTGCACCCAGCCTATAGTGACATTCCATTCCCCTCTCCTAATCTTCCTTCCAGTCTGGACTTAGATTGCAATATTCTCCAGAAAGTCTTCTTGAAAACAGGCACTGCTCAAGAGGTTTAGGAACCTTTTCTCACTACAGCTTTCATTTCATCATTCATATGAAATGGTGTGTCTCTGCCTTTGCCGTGTTCAAGGCAGTCACTCAAATACCTACCACAATGTCTAACACAGAAAAGGGACCAAATACTTGCTATTTAAATGGAAGACCATCAGGTTAAAAAGGGGATAACTCAAGATTTGATTTCATCACATTGAGCCATGTGAATGCAGCCAGAAGAATCATTGCTTAGTCACCCGTTCTTTAAATGTGGCAGTAAAGGGACTGAATGTTTCTGATATTCAAAGGTGAAAGATCTGTCCAAAGTCACAATGAGTCATAGCAAGATACTAATGATTGCTGGAAACAACATCTCTCCGTCCTGTCAAGCCTACCACCAATTATAATCAGCTGTGTCATCTCCAGATCACATCTCCAAGACTTTTGCTCTTAGTCATCAGCCTATAGCTGAGACTGGGACTACTCAGTACTGAAACAGATCCAAATACAAACTTTGAAGGTGTGTGTGTGTGTGTGTGTGTGTGTGTAAGTGTGAAAAACAGAACTGTGTATTTTTTTAATGCAGTGGTAAATGAACAAAATCTTTATGGCATCACTGTTAATATCAGCAAGAAAGAAATTTACCCGTGTTGGATCTAGGGTTGGGTGATAAGCTGTCATTGTCTGCTGCTGTATAACAAGCCACACCCTCTGCGAAAACAAAAATAGGTGTTTTATTCACATTTGATCAAAGAGACATCTATTTGATTCACTGCGGGCATGACTCAAGCCTGGGGCCAAGTTGTCTGAAGTCCACTATGCAATCGCCCAAATGGATGACTATATGAGCAGCAAAACTTCTGCACAGCCTCTGCATATGCTAATTCGGTTTCCACATGGAATAGTGGCTGTATTGGGTCAGGGTGCACAAAAGGCAAAAGTGGTTTCATCTTTAAAATTTGTTCTTGAATGAAACAACAATGTCCGATTAGATTTATGGCTTCCTTCACAGGAGGGAATACATGTCTGGTACTATACACTGGTCAAAAGTTTATGGCTGAGAGTTCTTGAAGCCTCGGGATGAATTTACTGATGTTTTACTAAATGGGCATGTAGTCAAAATGACATCAGCCTGTTCAGAGAAATGTTTTTAACAGAACTTGGTGATTAAAGAATTGAGAATACACGCTGAGTATGGGGAAGAATGATGTGGAAGACTCTCTTCTGAATCCCACATGGCCATTGCAGTTATGAAGAGATAGCAGTCACGGTTACCTGCACATAACCTGCTCAAGAGTGAGTTCCCCAACATCCCACCGCGGGTGGGGGAAGGGGATCTCCGTGAGAAGTTATTGGCAGTTAATGGTTGCTGATATAGGGGAAGTCACTTTCCTCGGTGGTGTAGCTCCTGGTTAAGTTGCCCAACTCCAGTAAATAATCCTCCACCTATGCTCATGCATGCAACACTAATTAAACTAAGTGGGTCACAAACAAAGCAAAGCAAAAAAAAAAAAAAAAAAAAAAAAAAACAAAAAAACAAAAAACGTAAAGCAAAAGGAGACTTTTGTTGAGAATGAGTAAAACAGGAGTGATATGGGTGTGAGAGGTGGTAATTGGGGGATTACAAAAAGACCAAAATGCATTATAGACATGTATATAATTATCAATGAATAAAAAACGAAAATAGTAACTTTTAAAACAAAAATAATTTTAGAAGACAGATATTGTTTTACACGGTCAGAAGTATCTTCAATAGACTCAGCAGAGGACAACTGGATTTTCATTTCTCTGCTGATGCTTGGCCAGTGGAGAAAATCCAGCTCTCATGATTTGGAAAAGACAGGTATTTTAACAGCCCTTTCTGAAAATGTGTTAATTTTTTGCTGCTGCATTTAAAACATGTGGCAAGTTTCCTGAGAGTTATTTTCAAAACAAATTCTTAAAACTATGTCCTTATTACCAAAATCTACCAGGTGCACCATTCTGGACAGATTTTATCCATGCACAATTTAAAAATACCATGACTTAGTTGAAAACACTGATTTAAATGTGATGCACATCTCTTAAATATTATCAATTTTTTCAGGTGATGCTAAACTCTTATTTGTTAATAATGCCACAACTCTTACCAAAAGAGATGGTAGAGGTAGAACCTTTAGCATGTGTATGTGTGTGTATGTTCACAAATATATATATATACCTATATTACATATAGTATATATAATAAGTTATATATATATAATATAGTATAGTATTATATATTAATATATAGTATATATACACATATGTGTATATACATATGTGTATATATATACATATATACACATACACACACACAGATAGATAGATAGATAGATAGATAGATAGATAGATAGATGAGAGACAGAAAGAGAGAATCCATATTTTTCTAAACACTGGAAACAAAATTATTTTCCTCGACGAGACAAACTAATTTCCTTTAGTTTCAAAGAAACAAATCTGTCACATACCTAAGCTGAATAACCATAACTCATTTGTCATTTCTTTCAAATACAATTATTCCATGATACTTGGAGATGTCTGTTAATATTCTGTGTGGTGCAAATGAAAGTATATTTAAAACATTTCTGTAGAAACCCAACTATAATGCTGTCCTCAGAATATGTACTGTGACTGCTCTCTTTCAAATCCCCGGCCTCTTTCAAGTTGTTGTGTGCCTTCGTGTATGTGTACATACATGCATGTTCCTAATGAATCCTGCTCAGTTATATAGTCAATTGTGTATGTTTTAGAGCTGACCACTGGAATCAGATAACCAATTGCTCTAGTCAGGGTGGCATCCTGATCAGTGCTGCTGCTGGAGCAGCTTCACCATCATTGCTTGGTTTGGAATCAACATAGAATATCTTGGGATCTTCCAGGGATCCATGGGCAGAACCCCATCATTCCTAAAGTGATTTTTAGATATCACTTCTGCTCATGGTCATTAAAGAACTTCTGGGAATAAGCTAATGACATAGTATACACATTAAGAACTTTCTTTACTATTGAAGTAATTTACTTTTTTGCTTCTGTGTCAAATGTTGTCAATGTCCATATCTTTGGGGGGGGTCTCTTTTTTATTTAAATTAGAAACAATCTAATTTCACATATCAATCCCAGTTCCCTCTCCCTCCCATGACCCCCACCGAGCCCCCTATTCTACTCCCTACCCACTCCCCAGGGAGCGTGATGCCTTCCATGGGGGATCATCAAAGTCTGTCCTCCATGTCTGGGCTGAGAGACTATCCCTCCATGGGGAATGGGCTCCCAAAGTCCATTTGTGCACTAGGGGCCACCATCAGAGGCCCCATAGACTGCCCAAGCTTCCAGCTGGTACCCACATTCTCGGGGCTTGGTTGGTCCAATACTGGTTCTCCGGCTTTATGACTGGGGTCTGTGTGCTCTCACTTGGTCAGGTCAGCGGTTTCTGTGGGTTTCTCCAGTACGGTCTTGACTTATATACATATTTTTAAAGTTATTAGCATACATTTACACATTGTCTTAACAGTCATTCATTAGAAAAAAAACCTCAGCTGGGCCCAGGTCTGACCTATTGCTAGTGAAGTATTATTTATGTGCCATGTTTCTTTGAGCACAAGTTCCCAATTTTTCTAGTATAAGTACCCAAGAATGGGGTTCCCAGTCATAAAATAATTGTACGTTTAGATTTTCCATTATATTTTTTATTTATTTGCTTTATGTGCACATGTGAACATGTCATTGGAGGGAGGCCTATGTGTTCCACAGCATGCGGGTGGAGGTCAGAGGACAGAGCTGCTGATTCTCTCCTTCTATTGTGTGGATGATGCGGGACAGGTGGGTTGTCAGGCTTGACAGTAAGCACCTGTATCCACTGAACCATCTCACAGATACTGTTTAGTTGTTGATTTGGCGTATACACTTAAATAAACATAATAGAATTCACCATTTTGACCATTTAATGTATTAGGATAAATTGCACCAAGTGCACTAACATTATTGACTCCTCCTCATCACCATCTAGTTCCAGAACTCCAACCTTGGAAGGTGTAGCACCTTAACCCCTGAAGTTCCTCTTTCATTTTCAGTGCCTGTCAACCTGCTGTGTCCTGGGGACTGTATGTCAGAGGAGTCATACAAGCCCAAGGATGTAGCTAAGTGGTACAGCATTTTCCTAATATCTGTGAGACCCTGCATTTGACTCCCAGCATGAAAGATAGATGGGAATAGAGAACAGGTGGGAAAGAAGGAAGTGAGAGAGATGGAGGGAGTAGGGATGGAGGGATGGAGGGTGAGAAAGAGACATCTACAGTATTTGTTTCTTTGCATTTTTGGATCCTTTCATTAAGCACATTTTAAAGCTAATTCACAGCATAAACATGATTCCTTGAGGAACACCGCACTGCAAACATGCATCACATTTGTTCACGTATCCGTTGTTGGGCAACTGGGTTATATCTGCTTCTGGTTGATGTGGATGTAGCACTATGTATACAGTACATGGTAATCTGTTGGAGCCACTACTTTCACTTCTTTGTGTCATGCACTCAGGAGTGGGATTTTTTTGGAAAAAAACCAGCAGCAATACAAAAACTTCTCTGTGCCCTCTCCAACATTTGTTATTTTCTGAAGGATTTAGAAATACATTCCAGTGAGTGCAATTTAAACGTAATTTTGTTAGACACAGTCAGCCTGCTTCCCAGAGAGACTGCAGCTCTATACATTCCAGAGCAGTGGACAGGTGACTCATTCTCAGCATCTTCTTCAGCACTGAGCATTGCCACCATTTTGTATTTAACCATTGGCATGCATGTGAGGGCAAGCTCACTATGGTTTCCATTTGCACTGTCCTGATACTCAGGACCTTAAACATCTTTTTGTGCACATATTTTCCATCCATGTGTCCCCATCATCTTTAATGAAATGCCTCTTCTTCTTGTCAATTTCCCTTTTAAGAGGTGGTTCTGGGGGCAGTCTAAGAACGCTTGAGCTGTGTGCATAGATTTTCTTAGATGTTGTATAATTATACATCTAAATTTAATTTCCTAATTCATTTTCAGTTGAATTCTGCACACATTGTGGGGTTCAGCTTGAGTCTCGGTGTTTTTGCAAGAGGCTTACTGTTTCCTGCCACTGTCTGACAAGTTCCTTCTGGCTTTATTGTCTCACCTCTGTCAAAATTGACTGAGCAGTCATGTGTCTATTTCTAGATTATTTATCCCACAATGCAAGTAGGTCTCATGTGATTAGTTGATGGTCTGACCTTCTCTAAGCATGAGGTGTTTCTCTAGTAGATTGGATTTGAATTTAACCTACTAGCCAGTTTCTCCCAACCTTGCAGAAGATGGCCTTTGGATGGGAGCCACAAATCCTCCCCGTGTCTTCAGCTTGTGAGGTACTCCACCCCATGCTGATTTCACAAACTCTCTCTGTCTTATGAGCTGTCTTAAAGTAAGTCTCTTTCTGTGGGTACACGAGTCTGTTTCTCTCATTAGCATAAAAATAGAATTGATTGAGGGTTAATCTTCTACCTCATCACTGTGTATTCACTTATAGTGTGTGTGAGAGAGAGTATACTTGATGCTTATAACCTTAGAAAACTACCCCTTCTGAGATTTAGTAGTGATGATTTATCTTTTTATCTACATTCTCCATTTTATTTCACTCTCTTGCTTTTATTTGTCTTATTTTGGTGGTGCTGAGAATCTAACACAGAGCCTTTGCACATACTAGGCAAGATTTAAGACAATGAGTACAGAATAAAACTCAGCTCCTCACGAGGCTCCACCAGAGGTAATGGCTCACAGGGAAAGTCAATCAACCTTCTAGGTCTCCCTTTCAGACACACCTTGGCCCTGTCTCCACCCCTGGAAGAAATACAGTCCTGGTGAAGAGGTGCTTTGATCAAGGAATGTGGCCTTGAATCATTCCTAGAAAGAGAAGTTGTACCGATGTGGCCAACAAGGAAAGGTAACCAAAGCCAGAGATTCAGATTCATGTTAATGTTTGGTGTTTAGTGATCAACAGGATAGCTAGGCACACAGGCATACAGGCTGACAGTTCATAACAGGACCCAAACAATTCATTCCCAAACACACAAACCAGCCTCCCTTTCTTTGATTTGCTAATTTTCCTATCAAATACGCATTTCCCTCCCCCCAATATCACACATTATTTCATCTTTCCACGAGTGCTTCACTGGCACACTGGAACTCTGTACCAAGGAGCTGGTAGCCTAAGTTTTTTTTGGTTCCCTGTTTTTAAAGCTTAAACCAGCAGCCTCAGTTTTGTTAGCAGCTGAGAGGAATCAAAACTGGAAACCAGAGGCAGAAGAAACATTTAGGCTACAAGGCTATGACTAGACTTTGAAATTCTTAGATGATGGAAGGGAAATGGCCCGATGTTTGATGGTGGCCTCTGAGTATGTGACATGTAGGAGTTAGAAGATCAAAGAGAGGGGGTTGGAGGGAAGAAATCTGGGTAGATAGATCTATTGAGTATCCTGATCCATCTCTTGGGGGCAACCCTGGCACAGAAAATTTCACAAGTAGCATTCAGCTATACCCTCATCAGCCTATTACACTTATATAAGGAAAGGGTTTCGCCCCACTAGTGAAAACAGATGGTTTACAATATGATGTATGAGAGCGAGAAAGGGAGAGACTGAGACAGAGAGTGGGTGTGTCCTGTAAATATATGAGGTCCCTCGAGCTATTATTTTGAGTAGAGAAACCAATTGTAAATATGAGGGTCAAGACAAGACTCAAAGCAGGAGGAGGGGAAGTTGGGGACAAGAGCAGGAATACTTCAGAAGACAAGACTGCTTTATTATTCAAAATTCTTTTCTAGTTGTGTCTCATTTAGTGTTCATAGTGCCTTTATGAAGTAGAGCAGGTACCAACTTCAGTTTACACAGGAACAAATAGAGACTGAAAAAAGATACGAGATTTGCCAGTCACCACAGAAACGATCACTCAGGGCTCTAAGAAACTCCAGTCAATGTACTATATTGCTAAGCTGCACTTGATGCTCGGCTGCTTCGGCATTTTCTTGGACTTTTGGCTTTGGTATGAACTTCATACGCAAAAGAATAGGCATAACTTCATCAGTTACGAGTGATGCTCAACTACTAAAGTAACATTCTAGGAAGAAGATGCATCGTTCATGTTTTCATTCAATTTAGCAATACATAGAAAATTATATCACATTGACCACATACACAAAAATTACCATCCAAGGACACTGAGTTTTATACAAGATTTTTTTTTTGAGACTGGGTTTCTTTGCAGCTTTGAAGACTGCCCTGGAACTCTCTTTGTAGACCACAGAGATCTGACTCCCTCTGTATACCAAGTGCTAGGATTAAAGGCATGCACCACCATCACCCAGCAAGTTTTATACAAAAGTTTTAGAACTCCTCTTTAGGACAGGAGATATGGTTGACTTTCCAGCGGACATGGGTTTGATTCCCAGGATCCATAGTAACATACAACCATCTGTAACTCCATTTCCAAGAAACTGGATTCTCTCTTCTGTAGGTATGCAGGCATGTGGTACACAGACATACATGCACTTGTACACACAAAATAAAAACAAATTTTAAAACTTCACCTAGCAATCACAAGAATGGCCACATAAGTTTTCAAAATGATAGTTCATATGTATTTTCAATGGAAAAGTGTTTCGTCATTATCAACTATGGTTGTTGTTATTTTGGCTTTCTGAGACAGGGTCTCTGACAGTCCAGATTATCCTCAAACTCATCATGCATCTGAGGATTATTTTAAATTCCGGATTCCCTCACCTCTGCCTTTCAAGTGCTCGTCAACATTTTTAATATGAAAACTCTCTACTTTTCTCAACGTAATTTCTTTCAATTACCAAATGACAGGTACTGATTTTGAAGAAACTGTTAACAATGAATGTCCACATCTACAGCAGAGGTCTCAGAAATTCAGAACTAAAGAGGACAAGATGACACTTGTGATTTCTTCTTCTTCTCTGGATGTTCACACCACTTGACACCGATGTTGTTGTCCCCAAATGCTTCTTCTTTGATCTCTACAGGACTCTCCCTACCAGCTAACTTTGCTCTTCTCTGCATAACCATAGCTCCCAAACTTCCATGCTTCTGTGCCGGAGACAAGGTTTCTTTTACTATGCAATAGCAAACTGCAGACACAAAGTTTTTTCTGAAGTTTTCATTCATAAGTGCATAGACAATGGGATTACAGATGGAGTTGAAAAATCCAATTATTTGCACTACAGCAAAGATCATCTTGATTGTGACTTCATCATATTCCTTTTCAAAGTTACCTGAAATGAGGTAATACTTTAGAATGCTTAGTGACTCGATCAAGAGATAATTGTAAATTTCTGTCATAAGGATTTACAAAGATTTGCACTTGTGCAAGTGTCTAATTGAGGATATGAAACATTCTCATGCATTACTTTGAAAAAAGCATCTGGTGTCGGATAAAAGCACTTTCGGAATACTCATGCTCACTCATGCACTGCCTGGTGCCTGGTTTATTCTGTAGGATTCGAAGACTACTCAATAACACCAAGCTTCCTATAAGCACAGTTACCCTTCATATGTTCTCTTCCATTCCAGAAACACAATCGTGTTGAGTTCCAAAGAACACATAAAGGAAAACTGCTTCTAGACATCTGGCTGGAATTCTAGGTACATTAAATTCACAAAGCACTAGCCTAGGTTCTAAACGGAGAAGGCTCTCACAGTGTCTTCCCATACTGAACAGCAAGATAGGAGAAACTCAAAAAGCTATTCTTTATCTTTTCTAATTACTAATGACTTAGTCCTAGTCATGCACAGTCACCTACCACATGATGCACTGGTGTCCTTTAACACAGAAAAGAAATGTTTAGTATTTGACATTTGATTATCCACATGAACAGCAACCAATGAGGAATCAATGATTTCATAGTGGGAAATGAACTAGAAATCCCCCCCAAAAAGAAAAAAGCAGAGTGACAGGCACTCACTGTATTCAATCATCATGTGAACGATGTGGAAAGGTGCCCAGCACACAGCAAAGAGAGCCACCACTGTCACCATCATGATCACAGCTCTCTTCTTCTTCCTGGACCCACAAAGAAACCTTGGTTAGCTTTGCCTCAGCAAATGTGTCAGAGTGACAGCAAAGCCACTGCTGTCTGAGGCTGTTTCACGTAACCACACTTTCCCAAGTGTTGGTGAACTCCTTGAGGCTGTCTGTGGGCAGAGTATCAGCTTTCCCCCATCTTTATAGTCTCCATACCTTACGCATCCCTGTGATAAATGCTCAGCCTGGGTCTGGAACTCTACCAGACTGCAGACACACAGTATGGCTTTCCTTTTCCCAATAAGCCAGTGGGCAGAGGTAGAAGCTGGGGAAGAGAGAAATTCACTTCACAATGGGATGGCTAATAAATGATGTCCTCTGGTTTTAAACTTAGACATGTCTTTCCAGTGACATGGATTCCATTCCCTCAGCATGTGTGTAAAGCAGCCAGCAAATAAATAGCAGTACTTATAAAATTACGATAAGCCTCAAGGATAGAGTTAAAACTTTATAATATGATCAACCATGGTTTCAAGCTGATTTTTTTTTAATTCCCCCAAACTAGATTCTACACGTGTGCTTAGAGCTTTCGGTTTTAAAAAGTCCAGGCTCATCATCTGTCCTTTCTGTCTGGAAACCCTTTCTCCTGGGGAAGTGGTACCGCTAGGTCTCAGGGTGCTTAGCTGTCCCCAGCTTTAGTGTATGCACAGGGGAAAGTTTTCTTAACTGGTCACTAGAGGTCACTGCATACTTGACGAATTCAAGAAATCCAGTCAACTCACTAATCCAGGCTTGCTTGTTTTAACAGTCATTCAACATAGATTATGTCATGGGAACTACAAATACAGCAATAAAGTTTGTCTTGAAATTGATGCTAATAAATAGAATGAGATAGCACTGCCTTTGATTAAACTACAAAGTATCAATTATAATCATTTACAATAAGCCGCCTTCTGGGTTTTAAAGGATGTCCATGCCAGTCAGTATTTTACCCTCACTCTCAAGTGGGAAGGACTAAGGGCAGATGTAAATATATGGACTTGCATGTGGGGAACTTGGCGTCCTCTGAAGCAAGATTCTCTGCATATTTCTAACGCATTGGCAGTGAGAGAGGACAGTTGGTCATGACACCACCTGACACAGCGTCATGGATTCAAGTGAGCCCAGGCTCTCAAACTGAATTATAAATGATGTCCAGACTGAATTACCCAGGCAACTGTCCCTTCCAGCACAACTAATAAAACACACTTTGAACACTGGCGAATACTTTAATAAACAGACCTGGCTATTTTGAACATTTCCTTTCCGTGAATAGTTTGGAGCACTGAGCCATCCCCTACTCTTTTCTTGATCCAGAGCTCATAACCAATTTTTCCATAGAGGACAAGCAGCAGCAAGAGAGGCAGCAGGAAGAGGGTGACAAGGATGAAGGTGGTGTAGATTTTCTGATGCGTGGGGCTGCTCCACTCTTCCAAACAGCAGATGTGTTCTTTTTCGTATAGGAAGTCATATTTAACCTTCACAGCAAGAACATTTCAGTCACAAAACACAATCACGAGCATCCGAACAACAGACACAGCTAAGTGTCACTCCACTATGACATCTTAACAACCTCTCACACAGCCGCTGATGAATTTCCAAATTTGAACCAGATTTTATAAATATTTTGTTGTAAATTGTAGGTTTTCCTGGACCACCAAGGCTTTGGTTTTGTTATTTTAAATGGAATAGACGACTGTGTCTGCAAAGTTCACCTTTTACCTTTCTCAATTTGTACTTCGAGGGCACACGTTTTCAGTTGGTTGAGAGAGTACACGTGGAAAAAGTATTGTGTATCATAAAATAGCCAGTTTAATAGTAATTCAACTAATAAATTTGCTTTCTCAATTTCTGATGAAACAGACTTGGCAAGCATGATTTTCCTTCAAAGCAAGAGGAACTACCATTATTTCATGTCAGAACCACCAGGAAATGGAAAGGCAGCTGATAGTTTTCACACAAGGAAATGAACAAGATGCCGTATTTAAACTATTTCCAATCAGTAGATATTTTCATTGTTCAATTATTTGCTGTTCAGAGCCCCATGGACTCACCTTCCAAGTTCTAAATCCGCTGTTGATAGCATCAAATGCTAAAGGCTCCTTTCAATAGGCAAAGTAAACATTTGAAATATATACTGAGTCTTATCACTTGAATAAGAATGCCAAGAAGACACTGTATCAATTCTCTGTCTCTATGGAGTGCCTTGATGACCTATTTCTGCTTATAGTCCCAGCAAATCTCATTATTAGTCTTCAATGCCAGTTCAAAAGTTAAGACAATTTGCATCATGGTCCAGGGTTTATTGATGATCATGACTATGAATGATAATGCTTAATGAAAACAGATTTGAAAATGAAATTATTTTTGACTCCTGTGGGCAGAGCTCATGAGGGTCAGTGACATAGTGGCCCAGTAGTGACACATCCCAAAAGCTCAGTGCTAAACTGTGAGTCTCCTGATGGGTTCCTACTATGACAGGGACAGATAAAGGCTCCCCAAATATATCTTAAGATGGATTCATGGCAACCAGTTTCAGATTCTCTTTATCATTTCTTACGGCCATGGGGAACAAACTCCGGGCCTTGCACACATGCAAGACAAGTGCACTACCATTGAGTTGCACCCCTACCCTGATTCTGTTGTATTCAAGCAAATGCTTCTCTAATCTTGCACTATTTACAACTATGGCTGGGCTCGAGCTCTATCTATATTTCCATTCCCATCACCACCTACTCCAACACAAGACAATCGTATGCCTCATCCAAGCCAAACCTTGCTGTTGAGCACAATTTAGATGACTCGTGTCCTACAGGCACCACAAATCCACTGGGCTAGTCTTCTGTGTTTCCCTGTCCTGAGTAAACTTCTGATCAAGGCAGTCCAGAATTGGGGAAACAGGGCATTTTGATGAGGTTCTGGGTGCCGTGAGTTACATTTGTATTCACTGAGGGGAGAAAATAAGAACACTTTATACTGAATCCTCCCATTTCCATCTCTGATGATTGGGAGTCAACCCACAATCCAAGAGAGCCCAGAAAAAACAAGCAAGAGAGCAAGATTGTGAAAGGCAAAGGCTGGGTTTGATGCTGTCTGTCACCTGGGAACAGGCTCAGGCTCTCACACTCAATTTGGTTCTCTCTAATGGAGTTTCAAAATGATCGTGATCCTGGGATACACACTGATATATATGTGAAAACTAAAATCTGACCTTTTTTCCCAACAAGAAGCAAATAGGGTTTGACTGAGTTTAGCAGTGAACGTGGCTTTGTCTGTGGTATCCGACTGATTCATTTTCTACAAATTAAATGATTTATGGATTTAGAATATGTAATGAGTATTTTATTAAAATGACAAACCTGTTTGATTTCTCTGGCAGGGAATGAGCTACAGGATTGAAAACTAGATTTTGTCATGTATAAAGCATGCTGCTGGAGGTATGGGTGGCGTCAGCAGAAGGAGGCAGCCATGGCAGCTGTTGGAATGAGTCATGGGTTGGAGAATGGAGGTGCAGCCAGAACCCCAAAGGTGTTATCAGAGATCCTAGACAGGAAGAATCAGCCCTGAGCGGCATCCGTGCCAGTACCAAGACATGGGCTCAGTCCCCTCTCCTGTCTTCCTTGCTTCCAGCGAGAGGTGCCAAGAATCTCAAGCTAAGGCAAAGGCGGGATTTTGAATAACTCCAATTTTAGTATGTGTGCTGCCAGAGAAAACACCACATTTTAAAGTGATCATTATTCGGATCTTATGTGGCCGTGGCACTGACCTGGGTATCTTACTGCAGAACAGATACAGTGCTTGTGACTGGTAGAGCCACAAAAATTCAGTTACATATATGACTGGAAGAATTGCAGGGCCTCATCAAATTTCCATCCATATTTCACTATGAAGTTCTCAGGTGGTATTTTCACAGGTAGCAGCAGATCAATAAAGTTGATTTCTGCTTTCAGAGATGCCAGCTCTTTCAATATATCAGTTACACAAAAAAAATTATTGGGATACCTGAATTTATTTATTCTTGTGTTTTTTGTATTAGAATGTGCACTTACTGGGCAAGCTCTGTAACACTGGACAACACCCTCAACCTTGGGTACTTTCTTCAATGCACCCATTTTCATGTCAGGTCTCATTCGGAACCCTTGTTGAAAATATGGCATGCTCAGGAGGGATTCAGATTTGTCTAACTCTATTTAATGTACAAAGGAACAAACACGTTGTTTTCTAAATTGTTATTCCAGGCTGTGTGATGGATTCCCTGTTGTCTTTGAAGCCCTAATGCCTGTGTTACACTACAAGCCATGCTAACGTACATCCTAGTAGACAAGCTAAGCTGTTCACAACCGCTATTCTAACCTTTTCTTTTACTGTAAATCCCTACACATGGCAGAAGAATCTCACAAAGGTTGTGGGGAAAGAAGAAAGAGGAAGAAAATTAAAACTTGGATGTGTTTCTAATTCAAATTTCAATTTGTTAACGGACAGAGCAACAGGAAAATATGCTAGCAAGAAGACAATCTGTTAGTTTTAAGTGACTTACAATAAAAGAAAGTCAGCCAAGCAGTGGTGGCACACATCTTTAATCTCTGCACTCAGGGGCAAAGGTAGTTGGATTTCTGAGTTTGAAGCCAGCCTGGATTACAGAGTGAGTTCTGGGACAGCCAGGACTACACAGAGAAACCTTGTCTCAGAAAGTAATAACAATAATAAGTAAATAAAGTCAAAAGTCATTGCACTCTCATGTAACTGGGAAAACACATTAAGCTAAGAAAATGGAGAGAAGGTCATTTTGGAACTTAACTTTTTTTTTTCTTTGTAACTTTAAATATTAGTGGTGCAGTATCCAGGAGACTTAAATCAGAGAGGACAATTTTAAAACATCATCTAATTTCAGTGAAATGGATGAGGTCGTATATATTCACCACAGTATTCGCCAAAGAAAGAGAATGAACCCAAGGGAGAGGATTGAGAAAGCATCTCAGCTCTGAGTCTACCTCAAGTCGTTGCACATGCCACATGGGTGATCCTATGATGATGGCCACCAGCCACACCACACCTGCAAAAATATGCCAGTTGTCAAAATACAGCACAGCTCAGTAAACTACATGCATGCTTAGCTCTCCAATCATAATGAAGCCCGCCCCCTTTGTTCCCATCTTCTCTGCCATGGGGTAGAGCAATTATCTCCTCAAAGGGTCACTGTTCTTTCACTGCTTTGGAAAGCAGTACTGCAGTGGTCATCCAAAATGTAAGTGTGTGTGTGTGTGTGTGTGTGCTCTCCAATGGGTGTGACGATCCTGCATAAGAACATCAGATGTCATGACCTGGCACTTTCCACATTATTGCATTGAGATGGAGTCTCTATTTTCAGCTAGGGAGCTGGAGCTCACTATTTTCAGCTAGACTCCCTGGCCAAGAACCTCAGTAATCCGCCTGTCTCACCAGCCCCAGTGCTGGGGTTACAGACATGTCTGGCCATACCTGTCTTTTTATATGGGTATTGGGTCCTCATGCTTGTCCAGCAAACACTCTTACCTGCTGTACTATCTTCCCATCCCCCACATATTTTTTTAGTGTTAGAAAGTCTTTTATGTGACTGAATTGCCTAGAAGGTAAAAATCCAGATTCTCTAGCAACAGCCTGACATATTCTCATTTTCCCCCTTTACCAAGGCGTGTTTTCCCGCCTAGACCTAACTGGGGAAGGATGTATATGGTTCATTCCA
The DNA here is from genome assembly GCF_943737965.1 of Phodopus roborovskii. Lineage (NCBI taxonomy): Eukaryota > Metazoa > Chordata > Mammalia > Rodentia > Cricetidae > Phodopus > Phodopus roborovskii. The sequence goes on from NW_026126571.1 coordinate 13,263,604, forward strand.
TTCTTACATCCCAGAATTCCTTGCCCTGCTCCACATCATCTTTGTACTTTGCATGGGTTACTCTGTCATCACTGTCCATCTGCGGACCTGTTTCCCGGATAACTCAGAAGTCAACTTCCCTATGTGACTGGAAGATTGCTGTCATTTCCAAACCGTTTCGCTAGTGATTCTGTACCTACCCTTATTCGTGTCTGCTCAACCTCCCCTGATATGCTAGAGGGCAAGGACAATCCACCTTTCCTATTCAAGTGAGAATCTAAGGAAAATTCTCAGCCCTTGGTAGGAGCTGATCCATGGATGTTGGGACAATAAATAACCTCTTACACATTTAAATTTATTTCTGAGTATGGATATCTTGTCTGTGTGGATGTTTGTGTGCCATGTGTGTGTTTGATGCCCAGAGAGCCCTGGGGAGAATGTCAGATTCCCTGAGACTGGCACTGAAGTCAATTACAAGCCACCATGTGGGTTTTGTGAATCAAACTCCACTCCTCTGGAAGAATAGCCAGTGCTTTCATCTCTCCAACCCTGAAATGAATAACTTCCAAATATATTACAGACCATCTCCTATCACTTCTTCAAGTCTAAAATACATGCATCATTTTAAATGATTTACTTTTATTACTCTATTTATGTATATGGGTAAGTGGATGCTACATATGTACAGGCACCTATGCAGGCCAGAAGGAATCAGATTCCTTGGTGCTAGAGTTACAGGCAGTTGTTAGCCACCCTACTTAGGTAGTCTGGGAATCAGGTCCTCTCAAAGGAGCAGTATGTTTGCTTACCTGATGAGCAACCTCTTTAGCTCCCCCCAAACATGTATCTTTATATTAATTTGAAAGTTAACATTCCAGAAAGTGGGTTTCATTGTGGCCCTTACGTTATTTGGGCTCAGCTGTCATTACGCATTAGTTCCACTGCCCAATACTCTCCCCAGTGTTCTAAGCCCATTCTGGCGGCTTTTCCCTCCCACCCTTCACAGCCCTCCCTTCCGCTTCCACGAGGAATGTTGACTTGGAGTCCTCCAGGTACATGGGTACAGTTGAGTGCCATAGCTGGGCACATATCAACTCTAGTTTCTTGAGAAATCCCCACACTGATTTCCCTGCTGGCCACAATTTCACATGCCACAGCAGCGATGTGTCCCTCATGTTTTATTCCATATATAGGCACTAGGAACTAGAGAATTGTGTGACTGTAAGAAACAGTGACACAATCACAGAGAGAGGAAGAGAAAGGGGAGGGGGAGAGAGAGAGGAAGAGAAAGGGGAGGGGGAGAAAGGGGAGGTAGAGAGAGAGGGAGGGAGAGAGAGAGAAAGGGAGGAAGAAAAAGGGGAGGGAGAGAGAGAGAGAGAGAGAGAGAGAGAGAGAGAGAGAGAAGGTGGCCATGGAAAGAAAAGGAAATTGACATAATAATTCAATGTTGCATTCATCTGCATTCAAATGTCATGACTTAATTTTTTTATGACTGAAACAGATTCCACTTGTTGATCTTTATCCTTTTTATATTGATGTGTTTCTGAGCGATCCCCATTTCCTACACATTGCAAATGAAAACAATAGTTATGGACACTTGTGGAAGTTGACTTGGAGCCCGTCAAGAGCATAGAATATAGCCAAGTATTATAACTGGTGCACATGGTAACTTACATCATGGTAGCTCCATTTTCTGATTTCCCTAGAAGTCACATTCCACATCAGTGATGTGTGCCTTTATCCATGTCCCTATCAGCATTTGTTACATTTTTTTCTCTTTAAAATGGCCATTCTGAGTGGGGTGCAATGGAGTCTCAAGCAATTTAAATTTGCATTTTCTTCATGGCTAAGGATGGTGAATGCATTTTCAAATATTTCTTAGCCATTTGTATTGCTTCATTGGGGAATTGTGTATTGAACTCTTTAGCCTAGTATTTAAAATTTGCAGTTCTTTATATGTTCCAGATATAAATCTCATCTGGTGTGTACTTGGAAAAGTTTTTCCCCATCCTACAGGCTGCCGAACAGATTCGGGTGACTGTTATTTTATGTGATCACATTTGTCAGTTGTTGGGAATATTTTCTATTATGTCAAAGTGATTTAGTAGACTAAGAGGAGGATAAATTTGTTTGTTCTTTCTTTGGTTGTTTGCTATCACTGGAGCTTCAAGGAACAGAGACTTAAGCCATGACTGGGGCTTACTAGAAAGACATACATGAATTGATGTTATCCATTAAATATCACCACGATTCAATGATCCAAGATGTTTGTAAGGGCTTATAAGTCTTTCTGTGTGTCTGTCTCATCAATAAATCAACTTGTTCTACTCTGGTTTCATAGTGTCATTGTGTCATTATATATCCAATCAGTTTTCCAACCTTGCAAATTAAGGAGGGGTGGAGTCTAATTGAATTAAGCTTATTACCAACTCTACTGGACCTTCCAAATACAGAAAAGTTAGCATTAGAAGAATATTGCAGATGTACTTTGCTACACTATCAGGATGAGAAAGCCTGGAAGTTTCCCCCACCCAGCATAAGCTGGAGCCTAGGCAGCTTCAGGCAGAAGGCACAAAGTCAGTGACTAACAGGGATGGGCTATGGCTTAAAGTGACAGGGAAATGCCAGGGAATAGTGCACACCAGACACATGGTTTCAAACGTTGCTGTCTGAATGTTTTAAATTGGAACAGCATTACCTGCCTGTTACAACCTCAATGATACTGAGATTCGCCCCATTTCTCCTCCTTTCTAATTACCTTCCTTTCACTTTAAACTTTCCACACCTATACATTGTCTTTATATTGGAAAGTTGTTAATTTATAGAACTCAGAGATTCTTGGGTTCTCTTTAGAGAAGATATGACCTGAGTTTCATAGTAACAGATGAATTCTTTTCCCTATCGCTTTGTCTGCTCACTTTTAACTGCTTAAAAATAAATTTGCTGTTGCAAAGTCTTCAGGGGTACTTTCTAGGATTGTACATTCCTACACTGGGTACATTCCTATGACAAAAATATCTGCTCATTCCTGTCTCGTGAATACTGGGAAAGTTTCTCTCTTTCACTGGCATGTTAGCTTCTCACCTCTGTGTCTTTAGCTATTACAGATCCAAACGATGACACACATCAAGTTTTCATCATTAGTGAATAGAAAATCCTTACATCCTGCTGTGCTAACCTTCAGAACACTTCCTTATATTGGCTGTTTGTCATGACATATTCATTGGGGACTGTTCCAGTAAGCTGAACATCTAGCATCTTCAGAAATTAAATGATGAAGGGGGAAGAGTTTGTCTTCGTCAAGCATCTCTAGGGCTCTACTTAGCTCCCACATACCCTGCCACTTTCTGTAAGAGATACTGAATACCTGGCATTTTTTCCAGGAAAGCTGTTTGGTCTTTTAGTTTCTTAAAAAGCATACGTCTTGCCGTCTAACAAAATCCACTTGCCCTTGTAACCTTAGAGCCTACCTCAAGGCAGCAGTCTCCTAGTCTATTGAAGTCTAATGCTGCAAAGCCCCTGAGGTGTTATCATTGGTTAGGTGAATGCAATGCGTACACATTCAGGGTTTAAGCTGAGGAGTACTCAAAATGATACATTTTCAAGATTGAGACCGAAAGGAGAGATACAATAGGGTATATGCAAAAGACGGAACACCTCAAATCAGACCCTAATAGATAGACATTAGGAGAAGTTACTCTTAAAAGTGCATGGATGTGGTCTGTTCTGTAATGAGAAATGGCATTAGCATAGAGTTGGCATACCTGGCGGTCTTACCTAACATTACACTTTGCATCTGAAATGCCAATTAAAGATCCCGATGTTAAGAGATTGGTTGTCAGCTGATGAGTATGAGAAGTGAGGGCTCTGACGTCAAAGGCAGATTAATCCATTGATTAAACTATTAGGAGGGGATCCAGATAGAAGGCATAGGTCACTAATTATTTGACTCTAAAAGACATTCTTTTCCCTAGACCATTGTTCTCTGTCCCCCTGCCTCCTGTCTAGCAAGAGCTAAGCCACCCAATCTGGCACAAGCTCCCCAACAAGTGCTCTGCCTCATCACAAAAGGGCCCAGAAACAACATAGCCAAGGACCATGGACCCAACAAGCAAGCAAAGTTAAGTATTTGTCTCTTCCACTCAGATGCTTTATCACAGTGCCACAAAGTGACAAATATACCTAGCATTGTGAAAGCCCTTTGATTGGTGTACTGCTGCTTCATTTTAAAAGGATGGACAAGTCCCTGGTGCCTCTCCACGGCAATGCAGGTCATAGTAAGGATTTCCGTCACAATGGCAGTGCACTGGACAAATGGCACCATCTTGCAAATGAAGGCACCTATGACAAGGAAAGGAAACAATATATATGTAAAAAACAACGTGGTATTCAGTTTGTCTCATTTTAACTGTCACAATTCATTAATTCTGAGCCCCACTCAAAGCTTCATGATTGTAACTATGTTACAGACACAAAACAATAGCAGTGTGTTGTGGGCTTATGTTTTCTTTCTCTGACTGATTTTAATGTTCCAAAAGCCAAGCAAGTACGCCTACTGAGACAATGAGGGGGCAAATTCTTACCTAACCCCTGACACCAGGTAGGGAGAAGCCCACGTGAGTAGGTAGAGATGGGGGAACATACAATGCAGAAGGTTCCAGAGAGTTTGAGTCCAGTCTGGGTTAGATAGTGAAATCTAAATCAACCTGGGTTGAACAGTGAAACCCTGACTCAAAAATAAAACAAAGAACACCACCACCGTGACTCTTGATCAAGGGAGGGGAAAGTATGATGTGGCCTTAGGGTTTGAGTTGCTGGGTCATCTGTTTCCTCCCCTTTAGCTACTCTGCGAAATTGTAACCAGGAAATAACTGAAATAACCAGGAATCCTGAAGTTCAGCTCTTACTTTTTATTTTCCTTTGGATCTCTGCTCAAAGCTTTCTCTAAAGTGTCCTGTCGCCATCCTTTCAACTGACTGTGCTTTCTCTAGTGTGACTGGGCAAGATGCCGCACCGTGAACACACTGCATTTGATTTGTGTGATAATTTCAAATAATTGAGTATGTTGCTAAACATGTTAGAATCTAACAATTAGATGTTCATCTGCTCTTTCTGGCCCTTTACCAATTGAATCCTAAGCCCTGTTCTGCCATGCCAGTTGCTCTGCGGCTATTCTTGCTTGGCAACTTAACTACATCTGGAATTAAGGAATGAGAGGTCTTTGCTTAACTTGAAGCAGGAAGACCCACTTCTAATCCAGAACTTTTGAGCTAGGAAAAGACACGTTTTAAACCAGATCTAACCTGGACCTCACCTTCTGCTGGAAGCATACCTAAGGACAAAGAAGAGAGAAGATTTTGCTGTTTACCCACTTGCTCTCACCTTGCTAGCAAGTCCATTTTTTCCCCCCAGTGGCATTAGAGTCCAGTTCTACAGCACATACTGATTACCAGCTGAGACATCAAGCCTTCTGCACTGAGCAATTGACTGTTAGTTTCTTGGACTTTCTTTTCACAGCCAGCTATTGTTGGATTAACTGACCCAAAGCCAATAGGTTATGCTAATAAATCCCCTTTCTACGGATAGAGAGATTCATTCTGTAAGTTCATGTTACTCTAGAGAACCTTGACTAATAAAGCATCTGACTTTCCCACCTATTTCCTATTAATTCCTTGCTATCAGAGAACTGCCAGCTCTTGAAGGAGACCTGAGAGGTGCTGTAACCCAAATTCATACTATACCAATTCTGCTTCTCTAGATAGCATTGGATCCCTGTAGTCACCTTCACAGTGAGCCAAACTCACTTTAACCACAGCATTTAAAAAAAAAAATGTTTATAATTCTTTGGAAATGTCTCACAAATTCTTCTCATCGCCTTTCACAAACACTTTGCCAAGCTGTGTAAAACACCTCTCTAGTAGCTTCCTTGCCTACACCCATCTGAGGCCTTTGCATGGCATGTCTTTCTCTGTGAAGTGTTCCTCCTAAAATAACTTCCACACATAGTTCACAGAAATCTCTGCTCAAGTGTCATTATGATGATTACTTCTATGTGTCAAGTTGACCGCGATAATGGATGTCTTAAATAGCTGGCAAAGCAGTATCTCTGACTGCATCCGCGAATGTGTTTCTGAAAGAAATTAACCTTTGATAAGTGAACCAAATTAAGATCTTCTCTCTCCAGTGTAGTGAGTGCTCAAATGACAAGTAAGCTAGAGGAAGATGAACCCATTCCCTGTGATATGCCTCCCCTGACCTTGGGCATCGGGGCCCAAGGCCCTGGGATTTATAATGGAACTACTCCACCAAGTGTTTTGACCCCCCCCAGCTTACAGAAAGGAGATAACACTAGCCTGAATAAGAGTGAGCCTACCCCTCAAAATTAAACATCGTGTGTATTTCTCTGTATTCCCCGTTAATTCTGTTTCTCTGGATAACGTTGAATTCATGTATTTCATCTTCACAATGAGGCCAACCCATCATAACAACTGTATTTATTTTTCTTTCAGCAGAATACAGCACAGTCTGGCAAGTTAGTACTTTACATTCCTACTCCAAATGTGCAAACATATTCACAAGTCACACACTTTTGTCTAAATACGCCTTTAAGTTCCTATTTTGTTCAAATTTACCAAATCTTATTCATTCTGCTCAATTATATCCTATGAAGGAAAGTCGGGGACAAATCAAATACAGTCAAAAATCAGCATTGCTATCTATGCAAGCTGTAGCAGAGAGCCAAAGGAGGCCTAACTATACATTCCTCAACTGGAAAGCCCCCCATTGACACCACAGGTTGAGAACCTCTGGTTTAAACTATTCACAGCAAAGACGACCACACTACTAAATGTATTTAAAAACGCAGGCTGCCTGTCTCTTCATGGCCTCAACCCTCTTGATGTAATTGTCTCGTGACTTGTGAACTTTTGCTAATGCTCTGTTGATGTAGGAGGAGGTGGAGAAGGGCTTGTGGTAGGAAGGAAAACCTTTCTGAAGGACAACGCAGAAGGCATGAGAGGAGACCAGAGGGCCTGGACTTCTGCAGAGAAAATGCTCTGGTTCCCAGAACCACAAAGAGAAACAGCAGACTGCCACAGAAAACTTGCAGGTGGAAATGAGCCACAGAAGTGGCGATGTTTCCTGAATTCGTGGAAGCAAAGAAAAGCTGTACTTCTGGCATTGAGAAGACACAGATGACTGCATTTGTAACACGATGCCACAGTAAAATAATTGCTTGCTATGTGACCATTACTGTTTATTTTTAATGTTCTCCTTATTACTTGAAACGAGACAAGTACTCATATGCAGTTGTAAGAAAATACATGCGGAAAGCCCTTACAAAAATATCACATAAGTGAAGTCATTAGTAGTGATGGCATTTAGGAAGTCCCCTAGACTCACAGAAGTCATTGTAGTCTTTAACAGATTGCTCCTTTGCATTACTGAGTCGTATCCTACAGTTTGAAACCCTAATCACTGAAGGAGGGCAGTGAATACTCCAGTTTTTAATTACAAATATATCAATTTTGAAACTGACATACAGATTTTGGTGTGAATACAAGTTTTTCACTTGTTTAAGATCAATATCCCGAATCTATTTCTAACCTTCTTAGTGGCTGTGTGTGTGTGTGTGTGTGTGTGTGTGTGTTTAAAGCTGCTGCACTTTTTCCACAGTGAATACATCACTAGATTCTTTTCTTCATTTCCTGGCTTATTTCTGAGACTGTATTATTATTACATCATTTCTCCCATCCCTTTTCTCCCTCCACACTTCTCCCTGCGCTCTCGTTTCATCAGTTGTTATCACGTGCATATGTGTATTTGTGTAAGTACACACATTCCCAGGTATGACCTTTTGAGTCCATACAACGCTACTTGTATGTATGTTTTCAGGGCTGACCGTCTGGCACTGGCCAACCAGTTGCCGTGTTCTTCCCTAGAGAGGGCCATGTCTCCTGCTCCCAGCTTTCCTCAGTAGCCTATTTTTTTTTTTTTGTGGGGTTGGGGCCTTGTAGGCTTCTCCCCATGGACATGGCATATTCATTGGTGTCCAATTCAGTTCTCATCTGAGTGGTCATTGTTGGTGAGATTTTATGATGTAGCTTCTGTTATTACTAGGGCACACAATATCACGGCAAAAAATCTCTGAACTTCTGACTCTTGCGATCTTTTCACCATCTCTTCCACACAGTTCCCTGACCCTAAGGGGTCAGAGTTTTTTCTAGATGTATCCACTGGGACAGAGCTCTACAACTCTTACAACTCCTCATTGATTGGTTGCGTTTTTCTGTAGTTGTCCCCCTGTGTTGACATTTCCTTGGTGAAAAGTGAAGACTGCATTTACCTGTGGATATAAGGACAAATGTTTATAGATTATTGTTATGGATTACGCTGATTTAATAAACTAGTGGTTGTAGATCGGTCTCTACTAGCACTGATTTGGGAGGTAGGTTTTCAGTACCAGGCATGGTATACCTCTCGCTGAGCTTGTCTTAAAGGCAATTAGAGAGCTGCTGGTTACTGCCGAGGTATGTATGCCACTTTTGTACCTGTTGAGTTTCTGTGTCATGCTGGTTATTGGTGTGGTTCATAGGTGGTATAGCTGTATATGACTATTGGCTGCTTTCCTCTTTAAGAAGTTCGCATGGTACCTTCTGTTACCATTAAAGATAGTCTTCAAGGAGGAGGCTTTAAGCTCAATTTCAGCTCAGGGGCCTCTGGGCCCTGTTTCTGGTGTGCAAGGAGTCCTTACCAACAGGGACTTACCTTCACTGCTCTGCCTTGTTGGAAACATGTTACTAATATAGAACCGCTGAAAACAAACTTTTATTTTTAAAAAGAACTTGTAATAATTTTGTAATCAGAGAGAATGTTTGGTCCAAAGGAAACTCTAATTCCCAAAACTCCAAAAGGTTGTCCAAATATCCAGAAGTGAGCTCAGCCTGGACTGTAGGAGGGTTTCTGGCAGTTAGATAAGCCTTGTGAAACTGTGATCTTGTGAAACTATTTCTCACCTACCAAAAGGAGACATTTCCCTTATTTCTGGCAGAAGGGTTATATGGTTACCTGTGTGTGTGTGTGGGGGGGTGTCTATCCTAGGCTGATGACCATCAGTTCTATAAGAAAGCAGGCTGGGCAAGCCGTGAGAAGCAAGCCATGATGAGCAATGCAGCACCCTCCCATGGTCTTTGCATAAGCTTCTACTTCCAGATTTCTGGCCTGTTTGAGCTCCGGTTCTGACTTCCTTTGATTATGAACAGTGCTATGGAAGTGTAAGACGAATGAACCCTGTAATCCCAAGTCATTTTTAGTCGTGTTGTTTTATTGCAACAATAGAAACCCTAATTAAGGCAGGCCCCATCTGGCTCAGACGTGTGCAGGCCCCGTGCATATTTCCACAGTCCCTGTGAATTCATAATGTGTGTCAACCCTGTTGTGTCTGGAAGACACTGTTTCCTCGTTGTCTTCCATCTCCTTCAATCTCTGTGCTTCCTCCTTGACAAAAACAAAACCAAAAAAAGTCTATGATGATGCCTGAGCAAAGCACTAATCGTTGGGTAGCAACATTCAGCAGAATGCTTTTAGGAGTCATTTTATTACTAGGTTACTTTAATAGAACAGTAGGGTTTGAGTCTTCCCTAGGTCCATGGCCTTACCCTGTAGTCACATGAGCAACATCAGGCGTGGGTTCCCTATCATGCGGTAGACCTTAAATCCACTCAGATCCCTCATCTGTTGAAAGACATTACGTTGTTCTGATATCCTGGCTATTGTGAATAGAGCAGTAATGAACATGGCTAAGCACATATCTGGAGAAGGCTGCCAAGTCCCTTGGACATATGCCCAGCAGTGGTATACTGGTGATGTGAACTACGGTAGAAAGGTCCAGTTATTAGATACTGATTGACTGACTGCTTTAGTGACTGCCTGAGAGCACTGCTGGTGCTGTTTAGCTGTTCATCCTGGCTTTACTTGCTACCCGAAACAGTGTGCCATTCATTGCCCTTAGCAACCTGCCGGCTGCATATATACGTCTGTCTTACGGTAGATTTATTTCTAGCTTCTTGAGGATTCTCCACACTGATGTCCAGAGTGGCCTCACCACTTTTTAACCCTACCAGCAGTGGTGTGTCTCTTGTATGTTATTCTGGTTTTCAAGAAGCCTTTCCCAAGTAACTTTTGAAAAATGAGCAAAATAAGCCATTTGAAAATAGCTACTGTAATGGCACATTCAATATTGCCTCCCTTCTAGATGAGAATGTAGAGAACCTGGCTTTACTTACTCCCTGTTGGTCGTGCACTGCCAGTGCTAATGTGTAAGCACTGCCACTCTGCTTTTTGCTTCTTTATAAACATCCTGGTTTATTACAAGGAGGCCTATATCGATTTCATTATTATTAGAATTCTGAAATAAGGGCACGCCGAAGCATGCTTTTTGTGGGTTGTTGCTTGTTTTCTCTTTCATCTTGGCTCTGGTGCTCTGTTTCAATCTGGAGACTTTTTCTGTGCATTTTTTTTTTTTTTTTTTTTTTTTTTTTGTGGCATTCCTATTGATCAGATCCTTCTGTGTTCAAAGAACGCTTTCCTCTGCATGAAATCTCTGCCTTTGTCTTACAATTCTCCCATTATGTTTGCACCTGAACTTCCACTGTTAAATGCCTTCTCTTGCCCTTCAAAACCTTTCTAGAGGAAATCGCTTCTGATTTGCAAAGTCCCTCTCTTCTTAAAGCAGGTAGCGGCATGTCATCTTAGTAACCCTTCGCTGGAAGTGCAATAGTCTATGTGAGGATGTGCTCTGATCCCTTGAAATGTCACACTCCCTACAGATTCCATTGAGCATAACCAAAACACGGGAAGACTAGCACTCAATATGTGAGATTCTTAAAAGAGTTCCCTGTATAAGCTAACACCATGGTGTGACTAAAGGGAGGCTTTTAGTGTAGACAAGAGAGTGAACAGCCAGAAGCATCTGCAAAAGTCCAGAGAAGAGAGAGAAAGAAGGCAGACTGAACATGGCCAGCAGACTGGACCTGGCCAGGGCTGTCTGAGGGAGAAAGGTTAGAGAATAGAGAAATCAGTGAGGGGAGCAGGAGCAGAGCAGAGGAAAGGAGGGAGGAAGAGGGAGAGAATGAGGCCATATTGAGAATAGTAGGGCTAAAGGGAATGACTAGCTGGGGGGAAGGAGGGAGTTTAGGGTAGGGAAGGAGGTAGAAGGGCTAGAGATGCTAGCATGAACTGTGAGATGTATAATGGCTTCTTTTGATGCCGAAGGAGCCTGGAGGCCGGCATGTGCCTTAATGCATTGATAGGCCCCACAGGCAGCCACAGGACCCCTCTGCCAGAGATAAGGGAATTGTCTCCTCTTGGTAGGTGAGAACTAATTTCACAAGATCACAGTTTCACAAGGCTTATCTAACTGCCAGAAATCCTCCTACAGTCCAGGCTGAGCTCACTTCTGGATATTTGGACAACCTTTTGGAGTTTTGGGAATTAGAGTTTCCTTTGGACCAAGCATTCTCTCTGATTACAATATTACTACAAGTTCTTTTTAAAAATAAAAGTTTGTGCTCGGTGGTTCTATATTAGTAACATGTTTCCAACAAGGCAGAGCAATTAATAAATGTTTAATGAGATCCAGGTAAAATCTGCAACAAAGAAAAGGGCAACAGGTGATCTGTAGTTCATGTAAAGGATAGCAAACTGAAAGGTTAAGTAGGAACAAGCTAAGATAGCCTCGTTTGTGATAGGTATGAAGGCTGGTAGTGGGTGACTGGATAGAAGGGGGGAAATTCAGTCAAACAATGAACCTCAAACACGGACACATCCCTTACCTTCTTTACATCATAACTGGGACATCTAGATGAATTTTCAGAACTCATCATTTAAGGCTAAAAAAAAAAAAACAAAAACAAACAAACAAACCTAAAGAGCCTCTCTTAATTTAGTCTCAATTTTATGCTTATTCATTGCATATTGGTATAAGGAAAATTAAGCAATTGTAGGCCAATAAGTTTAGAGACAAATTTGTCACTCTAGCTGTGTAGCCCACAAGTGAGGTCCATTATTGGTTTGATACATGCCAGATTGGTTATCACTGTGCCTAAGTTTTGCAGAATGGATGTTTTAAAGGAAGTTGAATATCTGGCTTCCCAGCATGACACTGAACCATTCTTTAGAATTTATTCTGACTCTTTTAAAGCCAGGGTTTTTTACTAAATAACAATTGCAAAGAACATCTCACACTGAGTCAAATGAGGTAGCACGTTCTCCTCTTGTATCATTAACCCTAACTAAGCGCAGACCTCCCTTTGAGAACATCAGGCTTGCTTTCCAAAGCAATTACTTGTGATCTTGATGATATTCTGACTTCATTTGGAAGATCGCTTGAGAATGTTCTTATATGTAATATTGGTTAGAATGTTTTATTAATTTGGAGGGCACTTTTTCTTTATTATTATTATTTTTTTAATTTTGTGTGTGGGTGTGTGGGGAAATGATAAAACAACCAAGGAAGCCTGTTCTAACTCTCCTTTCATTATATGGCCATCAAGCATGCCTTCAAGTTTGGCAGCCAGAGCCTTTATCTGCTGGGCCATCTTGCTGGTCCCATACTTTTCTTATATCCTCATCAACACTGGATAACATGTTTATCTCAGAAGATAACAAGAATTCCACTATCCCACTGGGAAAATATCAACTGAAGAGACATCTATTAAAATTTCTCACTGAAGTAAAATTACAAATTAATGTTTGCTTCTAAATTCCCTTCTGTAAAAACCAAACAAACAAAACCTCTTCTTTCCAGGCTTCATTTGTCTGTCTTGTTCTCCCTTACCATGAAATGTTTTTTTTTCTATGTCCAACAATCCCTGGTTGTCCTCGGTGAGAGAGCAGAATGAGAAATAGAAAAACGGCTGCATCAGTGAAAAGTCTGCCAGCACTTCCTTACCCAGGCTTCATTCAACCAAAGGAACATGCTCGGAAAAACTCATGCTACGTGAACTCGGGAGAAGTAAGTCCTACATTAATGACCAATAACAGATCACTACCAATCTTGACTCAACACTCTGGGATCCTCACTTTACCCTTTGAGTCCTGTTCTCCAGACTCAGACATACCTACAACACTCATGAGAACAAAGAAGTGTTTGTCTGCGGAAACTGGCTTGAGAAGCCAAAGTTAGGCAGATGGACCCACACTGAGGGCCTCAGGGATTCCAGACCAGGAGGTTTTCATCTTGGGAGCCTGAAGCTCACAAGAATTCTGTATTTCTCTTCAGGGTGCTCCTTCAATTACAAATAAATGTCTCTGATGGATATGGATCTATACCAAAATAAAACTATAATAGTAGCCTCTAATTCTGGTTATTCCAATGGCTGAAAATGCTATTAAAAATAACTGAATTGACTTTCCAGTTCCCACTGATGACCAAAAATTAGACCATTAAAATAACAGACTAAAATGAGCCCAGGTTAAACATTAGGGCAATCATGCAAAAATCAGACATAATGGTTTCATTATGTGGAGAATTTTAAAGTAATCCATTGTGAAGTAATGGGGAGCGAATTAACTTTTTGTATACTAGGAAATGAACAGAAATGCTTGGAGTAAGCATTAGAAGGAACTTTATTGAGTCAACAAAATGTATTATATTGTGACTGTCAGTAATGCCTTAAAATATGGATTACATAGGGATTTTATGTAACTCATTATTTACATTGACCAAATATGCAACTCTCTATCTTGCACAGACTGATTAGAACTGTCGTATCATGGTTGCAGATTCAGAGACTAATTTCCATATCTTGGGCTAGTTCTAGCCCTCCAGAACATCCTCTCTGTCACCTCTGTGTCACAACTAAACTAATATCTTTCCTTTCGTTCTTCCTTCCTTTCTTTCTTTCTTCTTTTCTTTCTTTCTAGGCGGGGGGTTCGAGACAAGGTTTCTCTGTATTGCTTTGGAGCATGTCCTGGAACTAGCTCGGTACCAGGTTGACTTCGAACTCACAGAGATTCGCCTGTCTCTGCCTCATGAGTGCTGGGATTAAAGGCGTGTGCCACCAATGCCCAGCCCAGAACTAATAGAAACAAAACAAAAACCAAACCAAACCAAACAAACAAATTAGAATCTATTAACTTAGCAGACCACTAGCTTCCACTGACCCAAAAGCTAGAAGTGTGATCTTGAACCTATGGAAAAACTTACCCATTTTGCTGTGTCTACCACTCTGCTGTGTCCACCAGTGTATTTTAAACTTGCCTTTATGTATGATTTTCTGTATTCTATAAAACTCCATGAAACAGCTTCCACATTGGACCATGGAATTTAAGGTAGCTTAGATCCATATTCTTAGGCCATCATCACTCAGAATGGCTCTAGAATAAACTACTTCATATTCCCTTTAAGATGGAAGCTGAGGTTTTTATGCCAGCAGAATTAATATCAAAAGTAGAAGAATGGCTAAGTAAATTAAAGTGCTAACGAGCCAAATTTGTTCCTGAACACAAACTGTTTATTTTCATCAGTTTAAATGCAATGGGATATTTCTCTGGAGATGCAACTTTGGGTGAATTGAACATTTACTACAACCAACAGAAACTTCTCTGTGACAGAAACAGTAAGTGCTAGGTCTCAAACTCTGAGAAAGTCAATAGCGTTGACTAGATATCAAGATGACATTCTGGGCTCAGTTCAGGCTAACACAGGAGAGATAAAAGCCCACACTCAACATTCCTCAGGCACCTGTGAAATAAGATTCCTTCTGCCAAGAAGAGCTACATCCTTTATGTCTTCCTACTTCATGGAAATGAGGCATCTAGTTACACATAAAGCCCCATACTAACCTCAGGTCCCTATTAATGAGTACCTGTAACACACATTGAAAGCCCCACACTAATCTTCAAGCTCTTCTGTCTCCCCCTCTATGTTAGCTCCAGGCTGTTTCAGATTAGTTTCCTCCCCCAGCCTTGCAGCTACCAGTTCTCTTTTAAACTGGCAAGGCTTTCCCTATTTCGCTTCTCTATCTGTCCTCAAGAGGTGACCATGATAGCTCTTGACTCCCCAAACACCTCCGGCTCTTCTCTCTCTCTACAAGCCAACAGACAGCCATGCTGGAGTTCCATATTTACAACAAACCCTTTCTTTCCGTGTGTGCATGGAGTGATCCAGTTCTGTGGTTTCACTGCTCCCTCACTATAGTAAGGAAGGTCTTTATTCATCAAAACCAGCAAAATCCACACCACACTAATGACAGCTCTAATCTACCCAGAGAGGAACCTAACACACGTGAGGCCTTAAGCAAAACCATAAGGATGGGAACCTAATGTGTCTGAATTAAAGAGATCAGTGTGCTATTGGGCCATCGTGAATGGTAGCACTTACATTGTTTTCTTTATTAAATACTTACGTAGATAATTTAAACATTTAAAAGACCCGGGGATCTTTCATTATCATTTAATACACAATTTAAAAGTTTGAAATAGCTTCATACTCAGTAAATTGAAGTTATTCTACAGGGTCTAATATCAAACTCTAGAGACTGCACTCCATGCAAATGAGTGATTTTTCTTTACAAGAATGCTGAACAATGGTCATTTATAGATTATTTTCTAAATTTCTAATAATAATAAGTATTATTTTTAAAGTATAATTGAGTGGGAGGCAGAGTAGAAATTACTATTCATTTAAATTATAGGGAAGAAAGACAAAATCTCAATGAGAAATGAATGGTGAAAACATGGTTGCTTGAGTCTTCCAACTTAAATTTTTTATTTTAGTATGTGTATGCAGACATGTGATATGTATATGAATGCATATGATGTGAGTGTAGATATGTGTGTACATGGCATGAGTGGCAATTGGAAGACAACATTCTCTCCTTCCACCTTGCTTTTGAGAGAGGGTCTCTCTTGTTCTTGCCAAACTGTATATTCCAAACTAGCTGGCTCAAGAACTATTGCACAATTCTTCTGTGTCTACTTTCTGTTTCACCTTAGGAGTGCTGCGATTCTAGGTGTGGGTCAGTGTGTCTTCTTTTTTACTTGGATTCTGGGAATTGAACTTGGGTCTTCAGGTTCCAAGGTTATACTCTCTGAGCCATTTACTAGCCCCTGAGTCACACCTTATATGGCTGAAGTTATTTCTAATTGAAACCACATTATTAGAGTTACTGCTTGATAAGATTGTGTTTCTGGAAAAAGTCCTTTCAAATTCATCTGAACTGATCATGAAGGAACAAGCAGGAACAGTTTTAATTAACTGAGAAATTAGGTTTGGTAAATAATCCATAAAATCCCTTTAGCAAATGTTCATTATCAGGCAAACACATGCCAACACACAGAATCATATAACTTTTCTATGTTTAAAATTTCTTCTGATTTTGGGACATCAAGTGGCTGGTTAAGCTGTAACAACTGTGGAAAAAGTAGGCAAAGCATGTAGGCTCAGTGGCTCACACTTGTCAATCCAACACCTTTACAGAGACAGCAAGATCACAAGTTCCTGGCCAGCCTATACTACTGAATGAGTCTCCCAAATGAAACACATACACACACACACAGCCAATAAGAACAGGGAACAGGGATGGAGAGATGGTTCAACCATTAAAGGCTAGGCTCACAACCAAAAACATAAGAGCAGGGAACAAACGCTGTCCCAGGAATTAAGTATGGAATAAATATTGTGCATATAAACAATGTTACTCAGAGAGCTGACAACTCCACATGCCAACATATTGTGAGGATAGGCATCTCTAAGAACACCAGGAGCTCACCGTGACCGAGCCTGAGTGAAATCAAACTGTCTACTGGCAGACAAATCAGTACAGTCCACTGTAAGAAAACTTCGAGGCTCTATTCTATTTTATTAAATTCCAGTGGATTTTTCTGTTACTGAGTCTGAATTCCACCACAGTTAGTATGTGGATCTCATTTTGTCTTTAGCGCTCAAAAGAACTGTTAACTAAAAAAAAGTTTATAAAGAAAAAAGCCAGGAAAACAGTCCAAATTATTTTTTAAATTTTATCTAACTATTATCTTATGTGCATGAGTGTTTTGTCTATAGGCATGTTGGTATACCATAATGTACCTGGTGCCCTCAGAGGTCAAAGAGGGCACCCCTAGAGCTGGAGTTTCCCTAGAACTGGAGTTACAGATGGTTGTGAGCTGCCTGAATCCTATACAAGGAGCAGCAGGTGCTATAGACTATGAGCCAGTAAAGCTCTCACTGGACAAGCCTGACAGCTCTGAGTTTGAAGCCCCACCACCCACGTAACTGCCAGGCACAATCGTGTACATCCATAACCCAATGTTCCTATGGGAAAATGGGAGACAAACGGCAGAATCTCTGGGACCAGATACCCTCCCTGTCTCAAACAAAATGGGGGTGAGAAGAACCAACATGAGGTTGTCTTCTGACTCCACACACACTCTATACACAGCACATGTATGTACACACACACACACACACAGAGCAACCAGAATTACCCTGAAATTTCTCATTTTCTCATACCACGCCTTCCCTTTCCTTACAGACATGCTTATACCCATGAGTCCATAACTATAAACAAAACAGTTTTCCTTTGATGGACACATTGTTCTGGGCTTGAAGTAAAATTGAAGCAACATTGTAAGGGGTCACCATTAGTAATATTAGTGGATGTAGTTCTAGCACAAAAGATGAACATTCTATAAAGATCCAGCACTCCAATGACCCGTGGGCCCCATTTGAGATCCGTTTTTGAAATGAGTTAAAGAAAGTAGGTTTAAGTCTTTTCCTCAGTTCTATGATCCAATATCTCACTAGTGTCGTGCTAGTAGCTGAAAACATTGGGAAGAGAAAATAGGCAAATCAGTCCCAGTCAAATCAGAAGGCATGAAGGATCCTGCTCGAGGGTTGGTTGGCCTGTGTCAAATATAGTTGGTCAAAAGGTAGCCACACTGACAATTCTAAACTCTTCCCTTCTTCAAACAGAGTTCTTAGACAATCTCCTCATGTCCCTGTCTACCTCCGATACACTTTCCATAAAGATCTTTGTTAGTTACATTGGGCCTCTGGGTAATCCCTACCCCACGGACAGATGTTTAACTTCATTGTATTAGCTGTGTCTCCACTGAGGCACAGTGGAACATAGTCACAGGCTAAGTGTTAGGAAGTAATGATCGTTAGGGCACCTCACTTTATACTAACAGCATGAACCTAACTCAGCTACACACAGTGACTGAACTATGATAATGTCACATTTTCCCCAAAAGTACATAGACTAAACGTTATAATAAAAATCCAAGAGAGATTTTTGAAGAATTATAAACATTGTGCTTGTTTGAACGAGACGGTCCTGTACAGGCTCATATGTTTGAAAACTTGCTCCCCAGATGCTAGAACTCTTTGAGAAGGATTAGGAGGTGTGTCACCAGGGGTGGACTTGGAAGTTTTAACGGATTCAAACCATTCCAGCTATCTCTCCCTCTTTCCTGCTTACGGTTCAATATATGAAATATCAGCTCCAGCACAGAGCCTACCTGTTGTAGAATATTATTTTAAGATGTTTTGCATTTGTTTATGCTGTGGAGCATTTGTTTTAATGACGCAAAGATATGCTACGTTCTCGTATGCTACATTTGTTTAACTCTGTGAAGCTGTGATACGTTGCCTGTCTAAAACACCAGATGCTCTAATAAAGAGCTGACCAGCCAACAGCGCAGCAGGAGAAAGGCTAGGTAGGGCTGGCAGTCAGAGAGAACAAATAGAAGGAGAAATCTGAGAGGGAGAGAAGAAAGAAGGAAAGACACCAGGGACCAGCCGCCCAGCAACCCAGCCAGCCATGGAGTAAGAGTGAATGTAAGATGTACAGAAGTAAAGAAAAGGTAAAAGCAAACAGGCAAAAGGTAGACAGGGATAATTTAGGTTAAGAAGAGCATCTGGCTAGAAATAAGCCAAGCTAAGGCTGTACATTTATAAGTAATAATAAGCCTCCATGTGTTTATTTGGGAGCTGGGTGATCGGCCGCCAAAAGAGTAAAGAGTAAAAGAATCAACAACAACACCTACCTACTGCCATTCTCCCTGCCACCGTGGTTATGAATTCTAACCCTCTGAAAGTGCAAGCCCCAAGCTAAGTCTTTCTTTTTTAAGTTGCCTTGGCCAAGGTGACTTATTCCAACAACAGAAAAATAATACAATAAATGAATGTGGAAAATAAAGGTCATTTGTGTAGTTATATCAACTATAAATTAAGTCAGACGAGAAGGAGACTTCCATGTGATATTTGATAAGATAAAGGTTTCTGCCATAAGTACCGCTGATAGAATAGGCAAAAGGAAAATAATGATCCAAAATGAAGGCCCAGAAGTCTTGGAAAAGATTACACAATTATAGCAGCACCTCATGGGACAATACCCAGGAGGCAACACTTATGTAGCTTTATGTACTGGGTCTAAAAAACATCACAATGGCAGCTTCTTTACTCTCTCTCTTGATTCTGAAACTTTAAATGATCTCCCTGGTTTTTCCACTTGGCTTTCTGTAAGGTTAACTTCTCAGGGGTCTCTCCCAATGTTTTCTGAGTCTGTCCTACCAATTTGCCTTTACAAATTTAAGCTTTCTCTTTACAAAACTCTATCTTTTATTTCTGCATTTTGTTGTTAATGTTATTTCAGTACAAGGTTTCTTTGTGTAGCCCTGGCTGTCTTGGACCTCACTTTGCACAACAGGCTGGCCTTGAATTCATAAATTTACCTGCTTCTGCCTCCTGAGTTCTCAGATTAAAAGCATGAGCTATTACATCTAGCTTCTTTCCAAATTCTTATTAAATGAGACTTTCAGGAAGAGGCTTCCTTAAGATTCAAATTGGATGAATTTGACTCCAAGGGGTCCCCTTTACCTAACCATTATGATTATATACATCTCCTAGAAAGAGACACTAAAAGGTATATGTAGCAAAGGTCTCCAAGAATTCCTGGAAAGAAAACAGCCACCCATGCTTTGGACTTCTAATGCGCAGCAAACGAACAGGCTAAGCAGAAGTAGTATGGGGCTAAAGTATGTGACAGGCAACAGTAATGACTAACTGCAGTGAGAACCCCAGGTTCTGCCTCGTTCTCCTCCTCTCCCTGCTCTTTACTTTGAGGAACACAGGCATGCACAGGAAATATAGTCTACCTCATTACCAACCAGAGAGTAAAAACCTTTGGCCTGAAATGACAAAAAGGACAACATTTCCCCCTGTAAAGGGGCCGCACTCTCCTGCTGAAAAATAGAAAACCACATTGCCTATATCCGCATTCAAGTTCCACCTTTTGATTCTTCTGTTTTCACGAGGTCTTTGAAACGGCTCAAAGAAATAAGGATGGAAGCTTCCCACTCAATCTTCCCAGTGTGCATTTTTTTCTCAGTAAATATGATTGTGTCGTGTTCATCTATGGAATTATTTTCACGGCTATTCAGTGTTTTGAGTGGCAAAATCTGTGGCCACTTCACTTTGACACATTTTAAAAACATTATTGTAACTGTTACCCACCTGCCTGATTTAATGTGTGTTCATGCATGTGTTTTGTTTTGTTTTTGCGGGGGTGGGGGTGGGGGTGGGGGTGGGGTGGAGGGTGATTTGGAGGCTTTTGCTTCTTCTTTATTTTAATCCCTCTCTCCTTTTGTAAAAGCAATCGGCTACAATAGAGGAATTTAAGTTAGTTATAAAATTAAGGACAAAACACCTTGTTAAGAAAGGTTAATTACCTGAGAGTGATCTGGGTTCTAACTGGACTGAGAAGCTGCAGACAGGAAGGCTAACTGAGAACACCTGGGGAAGCTTCTGATGAGTTCATCCACATGGCAAGCCTGCTGGCTGGTACCTGCCACCTTTGACTGTAGGGGAGCTGGCCTGCAGATGGACACTTCCATCATCCCCAACTTCCCCCATTCAGTCCTTTAAGATCCAATGCCTTTCATTTGTTCTGACTAAAAGAACAATTCTACTCCTGCAGAGCTATAGAAATAAAAACAGCGGTTTTCACATAAAAGCAGACACATTAATCAATGAAATCAAACTGGAGACCCAGACATAAATCCACATATCTAAGGACACCTGATTTTTGATAAAGAAGTTAGAAATACACACTGGAAAGAAAAAGATAGCATCTTCAACAAATGGTATGGTAAAATGGGATGGTTACATGTAGAAGAATCCAGATTGATCCATCCTTATCACCCTACACAAAACTCTACTCCCAATGGATTAAAGACCTTAATATAAGTCTGAATTACACAGAATCTGATAGAAGAGAAAGTGGGGAATAGTCTTCAACTCATAGAAACACGAAAGGGCTTTCTGAATACCAGTTTGACATTAAGGTTGACAATTTACAAATGGGACCTCATGGAACTGAAAAGCTTCTGTATCGCAAAGAACATCATCATTTGGACGAAGCAGTATGCTAATAATGGGAAAATATTTTTTACCAACTATGCATTCAATAGAGGGTTAATATCTAAAATATTTAAAGAACTCAGAAAAACTGAACATAAAGAAAACAAATAACTGATTTTAAAAAATGGGGTTCAGATGGGTCTCAGTTAGAAGGCCTGAGCAGTCTAAGGGACCTCTGACAGTGAAACCAGGATGTATCCCTGGTGCACAAAAGGACTTTGGGAGTACATTCCCCATAGAGGGATGCTCCCTTAACCTAGAGACAGGAGGGAGGGCCTAGTCCCTACTCCAAATGACTTGACAGATTTTGTTGACCCCTCCTGGAAGGCATCACCCTCCCTGTGGAGTGGGGGGAGGATGGGAAGGCGGTCGGGGGTGGGGGGGCATGGAAGTGTGGGAGAGAGGGAGGGAGGGAGGAAGAAGGAACTGGGACCGATATGTAAAATAAGAAAAATAAATAGTAATAAAAAATTTTAAAAATTGGGTTCAGATACAAACACAGTATTCTCAAAACAAGAGGCTCAAGTGGCTGGAAGCACCTAGAGAACTGGTCCACATCTCCAGTCATCAGGGAAATGCGAATCAGAACTACTTTGAGATTTCATCTTATGCCAATCACAAGATCAACAAGATCAATGTTGGCTAAGATCAACAAGACATTACAAGACAAATGACAGCTCATACTGGCAAGGATGTGGAGTAAAGGGGACACTGCCCCACTGTTTGTGGGAAAGCAAGTTTGCACAGAAACCATGGAAATCAGTGCAGCATGTCCTCAAAAAGCTCAGAATCTATATACTTCAAGATCCAGCTATACCACTCTTGGGCATAGAGCCAAAGGACTCAACTTTCTACTATAGAAACACTTGCCCAACAATATCCATTATTGGTCTATTCATAATAACCTACAATTTGAAACAGACTAGATGTCCATCAGCAGATGAGTGGTTAAAGAAAATGTGGCACATTTACGAAGCAGAATATTACTCAGCTGTTAAAAATGAAATTAGCATGTAAATGAATATAAATAGAAAAAAGTCATCCTGATGAGGTAACCCAAACCCCCAAAAACAAACATGGTATGTATTAGTTCCAGTTTGATCTCCCCATGTCCTGCAAGCCGGGTATGTAGTATCTTCAATGATGGTGTCTTACTACCTAGTTCTGGCAAGCAACCAACAGCAGTTTCAATTGCCTATAATATTTGTAGGACCCCAGAAGCTTCATTTAAAAATGTATGAATATCCTTGTTTTTGTTTGCTTTGTTCTTTTCTTTTAAGTACTACTGGCATAGTATATGTCCAATAACTAAGATTTCATACTTTATTTCCTTTTCTTCATTCCACCCTTGAGTTGTTTCTTGGATTTATTCTTTTATGGTTGGCATGTTCCCAATATATAATCATCAATAGGTTTATAGCTCAATGGATCCCGTACCTAAAAACAAATGTTACAGACAGTTGTATTACAAGATCAAAGTCTCTAGATACACTGACAGCAGCATAAGAGGGAACATGTGACATTATTAAGAGCTGAGTACATATACCTGACATCTCCAGAACCATGATCTACATACTCAAATCTATGTCAACATCTGCCTTTTGCTGAAGTGGCTTTTACTAGCACTCCAGTTTTTAGTGATGCCATGGTGGAACACATCTTGATATTTTGGACAACAATCTTAACATCGGGTATAACAATCTGCTACATAATGTATGATTTCTGTGGATTGATGTGTTGAGTAATGACATTATGTCTTCCAGATTTTGTTGAATAGTGATCCACTGATTCCCAGATCCTCAGACATTCTTGTGCCTCATGTAGACCAAACAGGTTGAGACTTTCAATCCCTAGATAGGCAGGGTCAATCCTCAGAAGCCTGGAGAAGTTATAGAAGAAAATGGACCATCAGCAATCAGCCACCTTTAAGATTAAGAGATCAGGATCTCAGAAGAGGAACCGAGGCATGCTAGAAAGGCAGTCAAAATCATAGGGACATGGCAAGAAAATTAGTCCCTTGTCCTAGAGTCTGTAGAACCAGCTGAGAGTCATCCAACACAACTTAACAGCATTTGCTGTGAAAGTTGCCTATATAAGGACAGGAGATATCTAAAATGAGATTTACACTCACAATAAGTTATGCTTAAATATTAAACTTGTATGGCTTTCTCTTCCTCGTTTTCTAGCAGAGAAACTCCAAAAATATTATTTTTTAGTCAAATACAAGTCTTAAGCCTCCTGTTCAACCTTTATGACCCATAATCGTAAGATTACAGTCCTACCTAAGGCAGCTCTAGAGCCACCCTAAAGTTTTGCTTATTGAAAAGTAGGAAAGAGTTGGAGTGGAGTCCTTCAGACACCCTTTGAACAATTTAATCCCCAAAGCCCACAAATAACCACTTTTAAATCACTCAAGTATAACTGCCCTTTGAGAAGCCCACAACCACGTTCTTGAGGGTATCCTTATCACGGTTAAATAAGGATTAGGATAAACAAATAGGCTGAATAGATGTTTATTCAGGGAGAAATAACTTACAACCTAGACAGATGAACACCAGGAAATTCAACCCGATCCTCTCCTATCCGAGTCAAGCCAGCAAGAGAGCTTTTCCCGGCTCTCCCTCCGACTTCCTTCCACAGGTCACTTCTGCCCATCGCTCCACCCCCCAATGGGTGTGGTCAGTGCCACAGAAGGACTATCTCACTACATATCCTATTCTTTCCAGGAGCCTCTCTTTCTATTAACCACCCCATGTTTTTATTTATTTATTTATTTATTTATATAACCAAGTCCATTTAAATGAAAACAAACATTTATAGACAATATTTGGGAATTTGGGTGTCGTTCTTTCCAAACTACTTCCTGCTGGTAAGGGGCGCTGTCATGGGGGATTCTAAGAAGTTGCAGAAATCCTGGCTGTAGTCTGCAAGGCTGCTTTGTCCAGCTGTTTTGAGTGTAGGATCACCTGGTACTCTGTTTCAGGTGGTCTGGCTTGATCAAACCACATTAGTCTGGAAGGAATCCACAGCTTTTCATTTTCTATAACCACCCCATGCTTAAACCTCCATTAAACTTTATTCCTAATAAACTCCACATCTGCTTCATATGAACTTATCCTGAAATCCCTTTCTGTGCTCAAGTGAAGAAGCAGCTTTAACTGAGTAGAGGTCTGTAAAGGCTGAGGGAACTCCTGCAGGCTGCTGCCAGCAGATGTGGGCTGTGTCTCCCGCTGAATCATCACCAACACATCTAATTTGCTACAGTCCACTGCATTTGCTAACTCCCTTCAGGGGTTTGATTATGACCATGGTATATGCACAAAAAGGAGTGCTTGCCAGCTTTATATCACTCAAACTGTTAGAGTCTAATAGATCCCTAAGATAATTAAAAGATAAAGGGTTGTTTGGGCTCATTCTGAAGCTTCTAGCCCATGAAGAATTATTCCCCTCCACCTTGATTCTGGAGCAAGGCAGCCCATTATGGTGGGAATATATTGCAATACAAATCTACTTACCTTGTGCCAGAAAATTAACCACAGAGTAAGAAGGGGCTGGCTGAGCTCTTACTATCCCTTCTAAGTCATGTTCTCAGTGGCCTGAGAGCTCTTCCTAGCTCCCACTTCAGAAATGTTCTAACATCTCCCAAGAGTGACATCATGAGGACAAAGCCTTTAACACATGACCAGTGTTTTGGAGAGTATTTGAAGTACAAATCATAGCAAATATGTAGCAATGTGTATTTATAATTAAAAAATTACATGAAACATTTTAGAGATCTCTTTGATCTATTCTGTTACTAGACACTTTAAATAGCTAATGCTCATCAAAGGACTTCCTAACATCTTATCACATTAGAACTCCTAGTTCTAAATTCCTTGATCCAGATTGCTGTTGTCTATCAGAACATCTTCAGAAGAATGCACTCTGAAAATAGCTCTTGAACACCAATCTGAGCACCTGCATAAAGGCTATAGAATGGAGGAAAAACACTCTGTCACTTTGATTATAATTCTGAGAAATTATAATTCTCTAAAACAAGCTGTAATTTGCCCCTTCTGCACCTCATGTTCAAGTTCACATGGATCATGAAGTACTGAGAATGTGGAACAAATCTGACTACAGTATATAAAAGTGGGTCCTTCCTAGGTGGTTACAACTCTCTAAAGCCATCAGGGTGAAGCCTCCATGACTGACTAAGGATAGCTTGAGGGAGAGAGACGGATCAAAGAATACATATGCATACATATACACATACACACACACACACAGAGGGGGGTGAGGGGAGAGAGAGAGACGATGCAAGCACTCACACACTCACACATACACAAATACCCCCTACCTTTGTAATGTCATATCCTACCTCATCTGGAGAATTTGTGAGGAAGAACACCATTTCCAAATGTAGGTCCTTGGGCCTTCAGGATGGCAAGTTAAATAAAATAATTTTCTATGAACACCACTCAGTCCCAGGCATTTAATTGTGGTGGTGAACAATGAACAGATGTACCAGAGTAAAGAGTTCCATTATTGTATTATTATATCAATGACATTTTTACCCATCGTCGGGGCTTACATGTGAAAAAGTTCTCCAGAGACTCACTGTGTGTGGTCACGTGGTCTGTAGCTGCCAGCAGTGTTCCAGGAGGTTGTGGAATGTTTGGGATTGGGGGCCTAACTGGTAGACAAAGCA
Source organism: Phodopus roborovskii (assembly GCF_943737965.1). NCBI lineage: Eukaryota > Metazoa > Chordata > Mammalia > Rodentia > Cricetidae > Phodopus > Phodopus roborovskii. The sequence continues at coordinate 13,289,694 of NW_026126571.1, forward strand.
TACTACAGTAGTCCTGGAAGGCTGTAGCCAAGCCCCTGGACTCTCTACTTCATGATATACGTGGGTGTGAACAAGCTATTATGCAAATTCCAACCACACCACCAATCACCACCCTCCCTTGATATGACAGAATGGAAATGTGAATAAAAGCTAGCCTTTCCTCCCTTAATTTGCATATTTGTCACAGTACTCTGAAAGTTAACTAATATAACGACTTAATTTTGATGATCTAGATGTTACTCTGTCACCAACAAGTGAAACAGACAGATACCCTATATATTAAATTTTGTCCCAACCCCTGGCAAAATGATGTGGGACAGTGGATATTAACAGCAAAAAGTCCTAATTATTGCAGCAAACACTCTGTGGTATAGTGTTGAAGCAGAAGAAATATGAAGTCACATCGATTTGCCAAGAGAAAGCACCTAGTGGTCACATGTACACTGGGAAAAATAACCTGCCCTCTAGTCTTCAGAAGCCAAGTGAAACATTGGTTCTAAAACTTGACCACGCACACTCAGGGAATTGGGTGAAATGCAGATGATGTCTGAGTCTGTGTTTTTGACAGTGTTCTAGGTGAAAAGGGACCCAAAGCTCCTGATCCATGAAACCCACATCCTGTAATAAGGAAAAATGTACAGCATACTTGAGACTTCTTACTTGCTCCCAGGAAGCATCTTTTAAGCCCAGGTGTTTTTGTAACCAAAGTTACTGGGCCACAAACTAGTGTTCCAGACCCTTGACCATCTATATGCTCTAATGGAAGCAAGATGGTTTCATCAAGAAAGCACCTTCCTTTTCTGCATATCTTTTCTCATTTGACTCCCTCCCCAAACACTTGTTATCTGAGGAAAAATTCAATTCTTCTCGAGAGAAAGAAAAGATGGAAAGAGGTATAGAGTACTGTGTTGTGCAAACTCTCCTTCCTGCCCTCCAGCAATCCTCCTCCTACCTTAACCTTTAGAGAAGCCAGGCACTTCTGCTAGGCTCTACTGGGAGCAGAAAACACAATTTAGATAAGCATTAAATACTTGACAACATCAGGTACTGTTATGTCGGTGCTAAGATGGAGCTCTCATCTTAAGGGAATTAGAGAGAGTTTGTTCTGGAGTAATTTTGAGTAACCATGACCCAGGAACACAGATTTGAACTACACCAAATTCCATGTTCCAACATGGAAGCAGTTTTATGAAATTTCTATAGTTTATACAGAAGGTCATGGGAACTCTGCTGTGCTGTGCTGAACTGGCTCCGCCCTTCACTGGTTCTAAGATACCTGGCCTTGCCCCTTGCTGGACACTGCAGCAGAAGAGCTAACCATGCCCGTCATGAGAGAGCTGGCCCATCTCATACAGGAGAGATGGCCCTATGCCTCACCACAGGTGTGGGAGCGTTGACCACAATGGCATGAACCTAGGACAGCTGGCTCTGCCCCTCACCTGATAGTTGTGGCATCAGTGGCCTGAACTGAGAAGCTCAACTACCATCAGACCCACATCCTGGGCCTTGGGTTGGCCCACCCTAACATCTACCCCACCTATGACCTGCTGGAGGTCCTGAAGGGACTGGTGCTGTGGAACCACACTGTAGGATCTCTGAAAGGAGTTTTGGTAAGGGTCTGGTGATGCTAGTGTGCCAGAGGTCAAAGGCCTTGAACCAGACCAATGACTCGTTACAATGAACATTTGCTGGTGGAGCTGACTGGACAGAAGGGTGTATGTACCTCGTGACATACTGCAGCTCCCAATTCCACTAGGACAAATGAACAGGGGTTGGAGAGATGGGAAAGATGGAGGACTGAGGTGGGGATTTTGTTTATTTTGTTTTTAAGTAAATTGGGGTTTTCTTTATGGAAGGACACTGCAGGGCCGAGGGGCAGATATGGAGGGAATGGGAGTTGAGTAGGACTGGGGTGCATGATGTGAAATTCCCAAGGAATCAATAAAAGTAATTGTGTTATTAAAAAGAGATTTTGGTAGGAAACTAATTGAAGGCCCTGCAAATGTCCTTTCAATAAATAATTAAACAGTACAATCAATTTACATAGTTGCTCATTGAACCACATTTAGTTGAATTTAAATTGTGGTTTAGCACATTCTTGAGGACAAAGATTTACTCACCCTTCCAAGAATAAAAGGGAAAGCAGAAGCTAGGGAATTTAACAAAACAGAATAAATCAAAAGGGTAGAAATTGGCGATAAAAAGCAATCAACTTTAATGAGTAGTCCTCGGTTCACTCTAGAGAAGGGCAAAAGTTGCATTGACAGCTGAGCCTAGAGATAGTGAATTCTTTCTGCTGAGCTTCATGAAGCTGCTACCCTGAGTTATACTTCAGTTTCCATGACAGATATCTTCTTCTTGTCTTATATTCAAAAGGCACTGGCCTCCTTCATGACTGCCACAAAATAAGTCATCCAATGGCATCAATTACTGGAAGCAAATTGAATTTTTGTTCCTCACAACCTAATAAAGCCTGTACAAAATACAGGAAATGTAGGTGCAATTTCATATGCCGTCACAGGAATGAATACTGATCCCATGAAAGCTTCAAATGTGATTATAATAGAAAGTGATGCTAATTAATTCATTTGAACAAGCTTCTAGGGTCTATGCTAAGAACTGTTCAATGGGCTTTTTAGATTAAACAGACCTGCTTCTGACCTCAAGATCCTTATACGCTGGGGTTGGGGAGTGGAATGCAAGCTAGAGAAGCAAGGTCATACAATCATCCAGATGTGTTATTTCCTCAATACTAAAATTGTAAGTTTAATTGGAATTTTGAATGTGTTCCCTAAATCAGTCAGCTCCTTGCCAGCATCCTGCCAACTCATTATACTTTGTGATTGTACTGTACTATAAATTTAACCGGAGTTTTATTTTATTTCATTAAATAGTGATTTTTTTTTAAACAGTGGCCATTGCTAGTTTCCAAGGCTTTGTTACTTTATTGTTAAGAAAGTCTCAAACTCTACCTACGTTTCTTCCTCAGAACCTACTGAGGAAATCACTGCTTGCATAGGGCTCACGGTGATACTCAAATTAGCTTTTAATCTGATAAAATGCCCACCATTAAAAAATAAAGCCTTTATTGTTTCTAGATGTTGCAGTAATGAAACACTTAAAAGCAAAGTATCATATACTGAGTAGCACATAGTTACCTCTACATCTGTGTTAACATACAGTGACACAGACATGAGCAAATGCTGGGATCCCTGTCTGAGCAGGGCCAAGAGAAGCTAGTCAACAGAAAGCCATTTCATGAAGGCCCCTAAGAATAATTTTTCATTTCAGAAATGTGTCCTCTAGTAATGGGAGATGTCATTATGTAAACATGTTTCTCGCATTGGTTAATGGATAAAGCACTGTTGGCCAATGAGAAAGCAAGATAGGCGGGACTAGGAGACTAGGAAGAGAGAGGAAGTAGTAGGGATGAGATTCAAGATGTAGAGACTGGAGAGAACAGATGTCCGGGCCCTCTCTCCAGTAAGATGAGACCACGTGGAAATATTTAGATTAACAGAAATGGGTTAATATTTAAGACAGAGCCAGCAGAAAAGAAACCAGTAACTGGCCTACAGCTTTATATCAAATACAGCATCTCTGTGTGTTATTTGGGGCTGGCGCAGCTGTGGGTCTAGGCAGGCAGGGAAAAAACCTTACTCATAACACTCTAGGTCCACAGCTAGCACTTGACTGCAAGAGGTGGAGCAGTTACAGACAGCTTTGCAGCAGCTGACCAAGCACATTTCACTAAGGTCAGAGAGCTTTCTAGTAAAGCCACTGTGGTTAAAACCTCAATGAAACAGACTCTTCACGTTCAAATCCTGGCATCAGCACTTCCCTTCTGAGCAAGCATAGACCATTAGCTACAGACAAAGGAATAGCAGGCTCCAAATTCCACTCTTCCTCTGTAGATTTGTCTACCTTTCTCATGAAGAGGCAGGTTTTTCAGATCTCTGAATCTGCAGCAGCAATATGACTTTCTTTGTCACAGGATGACACTATAAAACTTCTAGTTCTGGGATGCAAGACACTGTGAAAACCCTTATGCTAGCCTCCTTGAAGTATCTCCATGAAAAGGTCTCTGGGCTCACCTGATGGAGGAAACAAACCACTTGGAGCACAGATGGCTTGTCCCTTGCTTAGGACATCTAATGTAATGAGTGCCTAGCAGGTCACTAGTTGAATGTAGTCTGGGTAGTGATACCAGAGAGACCAGTATATGAACCCCTAGCTGGGCCAGGATGACAGTGCTGCCTTGCAGGATATGAGCAGTGGTTTCATTTCTCGCCCTCCTGAGTGGCTCATTACGCAGAACATATAATTGATAAGATGGTGCAATTGAGCATCCTTTTCTCGCCTGTGAAATGAAGATAATGCACCTAGAACGTGGTAAGCTCTCTGTGCACGACTGTTCTTGCCACCCTCGTCATCTATCTCCTCTGCTCTGAAGTGCACAGCATGGCCTGTGACTGTCCAGATGGAGAAAATCTACGCACTGTGGGGAAAAGTAATCAACACCATTGTGTCACAGGACCCCTGGACCTGGTGGCCAAAGTGAGAAGATTTGATCTCCTTTCCAGGCCAAGAATCAGACAGCAAGGGCGATCACAGAAAAATGATGGTGTGTGCTCATAAGGAAAGGAGACGGTGTTGTCACCAGTGACTTGTTGAATTAAAAGGCAGGGTAACAATCAACGGGGTCACTTTAGGCTGATCTGGTGTGTCAACATTATCCCTACAGTCTGGGGTGATTTGGAAAGCCACAGGAGCCTTGCACGTATTAATTACCAGAGCCGTGCCAGCCCCAGCAGAGCCCTCACAGCCTGCTCCATTACACTTCCCTAGGTCCTGCCGCTGCCTCTGCAGCAAATGAAAGCTGTGCTGTGCTCTCTTTTCCCAGTACAAACAAGTCCAGATCCATCTTAGTTCATCAGTGTCCAGAATCTAATGTAACTAGAATCACAGCTGATTTTCCATTTCATTCTGGAAGATCTTCAAAACAGTCTCACTGTACCTTCAGCATTTATTTCCCATAGTTATCTCTCTATCTCCTAAACCTAGCCTTGTTCCCAGACTCACTGCATCAGGCTCTGAACATTCTCTTCTGAGTCCTGCTCCTTACTTCCCAGCACTGTGCACCGGGGAGCCCAGACCACCACAAATCCCCCTTCTCCTATCTCTTCCTTGAACACTTCCTTCCCCTTCTTAGCAGTCCATCCACAAAGACAACAGCTAGGGAAGCAAATTGATAAAGAGGATTGCATACCAGCTCACCTTCTACTGAACAGTAATTGTAACTGCTGCAAATCAAATGCATCATTTAAGGAATGCAAATAAACTCATATTTATAGATATACTGACTCAGTGGTCATTGGTGGCACCAAAAGACACATTGTCTTTGCTCAGTGGTTGTGATAGAAGAGGCAGCTTGATGTTTTCATTTCTTTGGCACTCTGTTCTGCAGGCCTAATTTGTAGCTGTTGATTTCTATGGTGCAAATACTCCCCAACTAGGGATAATTTTAGGCCCCCAACAAGACATCCTGGCACAATCCCTGGGTACCTGTTTGGTACCAAATGTTCCAAAGGTCAGAGCAAGCTGGATCTCAGTTGAGAGTTACTGTCTGGACTTCGGCTGGCACAGGCAACATCCAGGAGCCCAAAATGAGAGTCTCTATGCAGGCAGGTCTGAGAATAACTGCTTACAGGGGTGTTTGCCAAACTTCCGGGGGCACATGGAAGTTCTTTGTCACCTTGACATAAGCAAAAGCTGTCTGGGATGAAGAAACCTTGATTGAGAAAATGCTTCCATCATATTGCCTGCAGGCAAGCCTGAGGCATCTTCTTTATTAGACCGATGTGAGGGATCGACCTTGGGGTGGTGGCACCCTGAGAAGATGCTCTTAGGTCATATAAGGGAACAAGGAACCACCTACTAGCAAACGAACCTATATGCTCTCTGCTTCCGTTCCTTCCTCCAAGCTCTTGCCTTGAGTTCTTGTCCTGACTACCCTTTATGCTGACTTGTGACTCATATATATAAGACAAATCCTCTCCTCCCCAAGTTGCTTTTGGTCATGGTGTTTCATCCCAGCAATGGAAAGCAAATTAGGATAGGCAAAAACTAAACTTGAAGGACAGACAGCCAATCACAGACTACTGCTGTCAAAAATGTCTAGAAGAGTCTTAGAAAATTCATAACTTCAAGTGTATGGCTTATGTATAACCAAGGCTATACAGGTGGCTTGTTTTACCCAAATGCATTTTGCTCCTTAAATTTGAGCTAGTAGATGCCAGTATCATGAAAATGTATGTTCATGGCTTCTCTTGGGGAAGAAGAGAAGAGGAGAAATGGTAATGGTGATTACACTCCAAAATAGACTATATTGCCCTTCCAGGAAGCAGCCTCCCTCTATCTATCTCACTTCATCCCTGGAGGCATTTGAGAGGTTTTTATAATTTAGGCTTTTGCATAACCTATTTTCTCCCCAGTTACTGTAGCCTTCTTTTCCTATTTCCTACGTTTCCCCCACATATAAGCTGTGTATTCCTGAAATGCCTCATATGGTGTTCTTAAAACATCAGACCATTCTCTCCCTACACTGTGGAATGACCATGTTCCTACAGCATAGCCCATCCTCCTCTCTGGAAAACAATCCAAATCATTCTTCAAGACACAGCTCAAACAACATAGCCAAGGAAAGCCTTCCCAACCCCCCCCCCCCCGTGCTCCAAGAGCAGACTAGATCTTCTAAATACTAACTACTGTCTTAGTTCACTTGGGGTATAATCTATTGTCTGAGGCCCCCACAATGGTCTAAGTGAGCTTTATTTGTTTTTATATTATCAAGGAAATATAGTTTGCCATATAGCAGATTCTCGATCACTTTATCAAATGAATGAATTAAGAATTTTTCACTCTTATTACCTTTGACTGTCTTTTGTTAATTTATACAAAGGAATTTTGCAATATTGTGCAACCTATAATATGCAAGTTACTTCTCTTTCATATCCTTGGCCAGTCCCTCTGTAGGCCATTTCTCATACTTGCAAGTTTTCTTGTTGATCACTCAATATATGGAATATTATTTGTCCCATAAGTCTTGTCCTAGATAAATAAGGAGAGACCACTTATAATTAAACACTTCTTAATAACTGGTACTTCCATGACATGGGCACTTTGTTTTGTTTCTGCTTTTTGAGACAGAGTTTCACCATGCCACTCAGACTGGCCAGAAACATAAAATCTTCCTGCCTCTCTACCTCCCTCAGTCCTGGGATTAAAGGTGTGTGACGCCATACCTGGAATTATCACCCTTTCCAAACCACTTTTGTGAACATACTTTATTCTTTTACCATCCCTATAAAAGTAAGAGTAGCATATGACCTTTGGTTAGTATTTAGATGCTAAAGTGACATGTCCTCCCCAGAGTTGAGAGAGCTCTGCTGTGCCTACCTGTGACCTCTTGGGGGAGACTCTGTGGTCTTCCTGAGCATCATCCCCCTATGGCACTTGAAGCAGATCTGTCTCAGTTTTCTTGCAAACTTCTTCAAACTTTAACATATTATTTAAAAACGACGACCCAGACATGTTCAGTTAGCTGACGTTAGAGGCAAAGTAGTAACTGGTCCTTCATTAGTCAGCAAAGATTATTGCTGCTTGTATTCACTGCTTGTATTTGTCACAATGACAATGTAACTACCCAGTAGAACGAATATGCTCCTAAATATGTGTCTGAGCAGAAAAGGGCGTGACTCTATAACTTCTTCTCGAAAAGCACATTCTATTTACATTCTATTTGACAACCCCAATTTCTCCTATTAATCTGTTGTAATTAGCTGTAGTGGACAGTAGGATGCCCAATGCAATTGTTTTTTATCAGAACTTATTATAATCAATTTACAGAGATCTAGACCCGGGAATCTTTCAAGTCAATGCTATGTACTCATTATTTGATGCCTTTTAGAAAATACATCATAGGTGAAACGACAGCAAGTTATTTTCCTCATCCCCAACAATAAATGCAACTCACAGTAATGAAAATCAGCACTGCTGAAAGTATTTTCTGGTACCCACTAGGGGTAGGCACGGAGAGATTTAAACGGGCTCCTTGTGTTTGAAGAACTTAGTCTAGGGGCAGAAATGGCAGTATGAGAGGTCATAATGATCCACTTCTCATGCACTGGCAACCACTTTCTGAGAAATTTAAGGCACCCTCAAGATCCCGCCACTCACGAAAGCAAAGCAGAATTAGTATTTCCTGTCCAAGGTGGCCTGGAAGCAACAGGGAGAAGATTGTTAAAGATCTTTGGAGGACCCAGTGTCCTACTGCCCTAACCCCAAACTCTGCTCCGATATATCTCATTGATGTCTGTCTTTATGGTTTCTTTGCCATCTCTACCCCTTGATCTGAAGAAGGGCAATCTCATCCGTTCTTTAAGTCAAGAGGGGATGTGTCTGCTGTTCCTTCTCCCTTTGTAAGTCCTTGAGTACAAATGTAAGAAAGAACTAAGACAATGCCTTTTTTATGCAGTGTAGATTTGTTGTGAACGGTTTTAAGTCTGTGTATTAGCAAATGCATGCAAGCATCTTCTGGAAACCACATAACCAACAGGAAAGGAAACTTGCAAGTTGGAGGCAAGGAGAAAAAAATCATTTGCCTTTGGAATTTTTCAATTATTTGAAAAATTGTTCTAAAATTTTTATGGTTTGTTTTAAACTGTGTGTGAAATGAGTAAAGAGTTATCCCTTGGACTGTACTTGTCTTACCGCAAACAATTTATCTACGGGACAAGAAGGGATGCTGCCCCCAACAGAAGCAACAAATGCCTTTTCTGCAAGTAATCCCAGCAGGGAAGTTCTGAGAATTCAGGGTTTCCTTGACGAAGAAACAAACAAACAAAACACAGCCAGAAAGGGGAGCAGGAACTCCTTACCCCCGAGCCAGGTGTCTGAGACGTTCTGAAGCATGGTGACCGGGATGCAGAAGAAAACGATGAGCAGGTCGCTGAGCGCCAGGGAGCAGATGAAGATGTTGGTGACTGTGCGCATGGCTTTGCTGCGGGTCACCACGTAGACCACCAGGGCGTTGCCGAAGAGCGCCAGGGCGAAGATGAGCAGGCCGACAAGCAGGAGGGCCAGCCTGGCGCGCGGGGGCAGCTGCGGGTTGAGCACCAGTGGCCTCAGCCCATAGCGCGCGATGAATTGAGAGCGCGTCAGGTTGTGCAGCCGAAGCAATGCTGAGAGCTGCTCTGCGGTCAAGTTCCACGGCATGCTGGGCTCCACAGACGCGGTGACCGCGGCGTGGGGCTACCCGAGGCCGGGGAGCAACAGGAGAGAAGCTATACTGAGGTGCGAGTCCCACAAGAGAAGCTGGAGGCGACCAAGGAAAAGTCAGCGCTGCCCGCCAAACAGTTAGCAATTCTAGGAAAGTTCCCAGCGAGGTGCTGGGGTCCTCAGAAACTGCTGAAACCTCACAGAGCCACGTGAGGCGCAGTGCCTCTTACTCCCCAGTTTTCTGGCTCTTAGTGGAGCCGAACCCCGCCCCTCTGCATACTCCTTAGCCCCTAGAGGGCTGTCTCCTTCGCAAAGCAACCATCATCCAGCATCCTTCCTTGTCAAGTGTCACCCTGATCCCTGATGTAGAGGTTATGAAAGCCTCTTTGTTCTCCTCTTGTACAGACATGGATTGGCCATAACTACCCGTGGCAAAAATGGGATTAAGCATTTTCTGTATTGAAATAATAATTGCAGTAGAGAGGCAGCAGTCATAAAAGTGATGTGGGGTCTCAGGCATTCACTCAGTTTTCTTTCTCTGTCGCGTATCATGTTGTCCGGCATTTTTTTTTTTTAATCAGCCTGACACAAGGCAAAGTCATCAGAGAAGAGAAAACTACTGTTGAGAAAATGTGCCCATCAGTTGGCCTATAAGCAAGTCTGAGTGGTATTGTATTGATTAATGACTTATATGGGAGGCCCCAGCTCTGTGTGGGCAGTGCCACCACAGGCGTGTCATTCTGCATGGTATAAGCAAGCTGATGGCCAATAGCCAGTAGAGGCAGGAAGATAGATGGGACTAGGAGATGAGGAGGATTCTGGGAAAGGGGGGTTGAGAGGCTGCCAGGAGAGATGCCAGGGAGAGTTTACAGGTCCAAGCATTCTCTGATAAGCAAAGACCATATGGCAATATATAGGTTTACAGAAGTGGGTTAATTTTAATAATTAATATAGTGTCTGTGTGTTCACTTGGGGCAAGGTGGCTGCGGAACCCGGCTGGAAGAAACCTCCAGCAACAAAAAACAAAACAAGACAAAAGACAAGCTGGGCATGATGGTATATACCTTTAATCCCAGCTATCCAGAGGCAAAGGCAGGTATGTCTCTATGAATTTGAGGCCACCCTTGTCTACAAAGAGAGGTCTAGGACAGGGAAGGCTGTTACACAGAGAAACCTTGTCTCAAAAGAGTTGCCATGGTCATGGTGTCTCTTGACAGCAATAGAACATTGACTAAGACAGGTTGTTTTGGGGTTACCCATGATCTGAAAGCCCAACAAATGCACTGATTTACCAAGAAAAGAAAAAGAAAAAAGGAAGGAAGGAAGGAAGCCAAGAAAGCCATGAGAGAGCAAGCCAGTAAGCAGTACTCCTCCATGCCTTTGTATCAGTTCCTGGCTTCAGGTCCTGTCCTTGACCTCCCTCAGTGATGGAATGTGACCTGAGAGCTATAAGCTGAAATAAACCCCTCTCATACCAAGTGCTTGTGGTCACTATGTTTTATACATTTTGGGGTGAATCCATTCCAGTGAAATCAGGGGCATCACTTGGAGTTCTTAGCCTCACAAAAAGAAGAGCCTTAAAGGAATCTCAGGTACTCATACTTTGAAAGAAAAACGTTAATGCTACCGATGCTACTGTAATACACACACACACACACACACACACACACACACACACACACACACAACCACACACAACCACACCCTAAAAGCATTTAAGAAATGGCCCAAAGTTGAGGATGCAAACTGTTTCTCCCATGAAAACCCAGAGATCTAGTTCCAAGGCTTTTCAGTGGAAGGAGCTGGTATCTGGACTGTTGTTCTGGTCCAGACCCCCTCACATAAAGCCTCCAGACACGATGCTCATACAAATGATAAGGAACCCAAGCTCCTGGCTGGAATTGCTGCTTTTGGGCCCTGCCATGATTTCCATGCTCTGCTCTCATCCTTCTCCCCTATGACCCTAACTGCCATTTAAGAAATTGGAGTGTTTATCTGACTTTTGAAAGTTGAATGGGGTGGTTGGGTGTTGAAGTTGGGGTACCTTTCCAGTGGAACTATATGGAGGACCCAAAAGCACATCAGTAGTTATATCTATTATATTATTTACTCATAACTTACCACAGTATGCTGGTGTCAGTTACCAATTTCAGCCAAGTGTAAAAATTTTAGCTTTAGCTTTCTCCAAATATAACTGTCAAGTGTTTATTCTACAGCCATTTAGAAATGACCATCTATTCTTCATTTGACATGGGGATCTTTCCATTTTCTGGTATCTTCTTTAATTTCTTTCTTTAAAGACTCAAAGTTCTTTGGTTAATGTTACCCCAAGATATTTTATGTTGTTTGTGGCTATTGTAAAGGATGATGTTTCTCTGATTTCTCTTTCAGCCCCTTAATTGTCTAAACATAGTAGCTACTTATTTTTTTAAGTTAATCTTGTATACTGCCACTTTGCTAAAGGTGTTTATCAGCTGTAGGAGTTCCCTGGTAGAGTTTTTAAGGTCACTTATGTAAACTATCATATCATCTGCAAATAGTGAGAGTTTACCTTCTTACTTTCCAATTTGTATTCCCTTTATCTTCTTTTATTGTCTTATTGCTTTAACTAGAACTTCTTGATTTAACTTTTATAAGTGATATCTATCCAGAAAACTGTCGTTTTCCATTAAATTTTCAAATTTTGTGAAGTACAAGTTTTCAAAGTATGATTGGAAGATTTTCTGAATTTCCTCAATGCCTGTTGTTATGTCCCCCCTTTTCATTTCTGATTTGTGTCTTTTGGTCAGTTTGGATAAAGGTTTGTCTATATTGTTGACTTTCTCAAAGAACAAACTCTTGGTTACATTGATTCTTTGTATTGTTTCCCTAGTTTCTACCTTATTGATTTCAACCCTCTAATTGATTATTTCCTGGTGTCTACTCCTCTGGGGTGAGTTTGCTTCTCTTTGTTCTAGAGCTTTCAGGTGTGCTGTTAATTCTCTAGTGTGACTATTCTCCAGTTTCTTCATGTGAACACTTAGCACTGTGAACTTTCCTCTTAGCACAGCTTTCATAGTGTCCCATAAGTTTGGGTATGTTGTGTCTTCATTCTCATTGAATTCAGGCCTCAGGAGGTTCCAAGCAGGGCCCTGGAAGTCAGGCCAGAAACAGGCCCACACTTACCCCCCTCCAGTTTGTGGAGGTGGGACTAGGATGCAGGCAGACTCTGGATGGGCTGGTCTGCCTGGACAGCCTCCCCTGTGCACAGTCCCTAGTAGCCAGGAGTCTCCCTTGTTATTTATTTCTATTGTTCTTTCTTTTCATGCCAGCATTTCTTATTGAATAATTTCTTTCTTTTTAAATACACTCAGGCAATGTATACATGCACACCCACATATGCAAACACACATGTACACTCAATGTACACACACACACACACACACACACACACACACACACGGAGGTGAACAACTTTCAAGAGTCCTTTCTCTCTGTCCACCTTGTGGAATCAGTGTGGGGATCAGACTCGGGTCATTAAGCCTTTGCTTCTATCCACTGAGCCATGCTGTTGGCCCTAGATAATTTTCTTTCTTATTATTTTATTTGTGTTTAGGATACATTCCTTTGCTGTCTGTTTTAATAGTGCTAGAAACAAAATCACTCCATTTCTCTTTGCTAAGGAATGTCCCAAATTTCCCCTTTGTTTCTGAAGGACATTTTCACTGACTATGTCTGGGTTGGAATGTTTTAAATATTTTCCCCCAGCATTTGAAAAGCTTTCTTCCTCTCTTTCTCTCTTCCTCTCTTCCTCTGTTTCTTTCTTTCTTTTTTTTAAGTAAAACTCAGAGGGATCACTCTGACCCATTCACACTCTTTCTTTTCTGTTTCAATTAATTTTTATTTAAATTAGTAACAATTTTATTTTACATACCAACCCCAGTTCCCCCTCCCTCCTGTCCTCCCATTCTCCCTGCCAATCCCCCCATTCTACCCCCCCCATGCACTCCTCAGGGAGGGTGAGGCCTCCCATGGTATTTCTTGACTATATTAGCTTGAAACACTTTCTTACCTCATTCTGGTTTCTGCAGTCTCTAAGGTGAAATCTATTGTTACTTAGATTGATCTTCCTGCAGGTGTGATATCATCTCTTTATTACTTTAAAACTTTATTGACCTTGACTTTCAGAAGTTTTTATGGTGTTACTAGATTTGGGGTCATGGCCTATGTCCCAACAAGCCAGGTTCAACCACTCTTTCTAAACAAAACAACTAAATGAGCCAAATAATGGTGAAGAGGAGAAGAAGATTTATTCAATGGGATCCAGCACAAATGAAATGTATTTGCCAGAGAGGGACAAAGAGCAGAGGATAAGAGATAAAGACAGGAGATAGAGGATGGGAGAGAAGGGTAAGGAAACAAAGGGAAGGCAGCAATGGTATTTGTCCTGGAGGACAAAGGACTGCCTCTGGATAGAGAGGAGACATAGGCAAATAAAATGGGAAACCCACGTTAATTAGGTGAGCCAAAGGGGCTTCTGATTACTGAATTCCAATACTCAGAGTTAGACCTTGATAGTTAGACTCAGAGATGGAAGTGGCCAGGTACAGGAATAGACCATTGGGGATAGCTTTAGGAATATAATCTATGAGATTTAGCAAGACAGAGAGAATCTGGGAGAAGGGCAAGGCCTGCCAGAGCCATATGCTGGAGCGGACTAGTGTCCCTTCAGTTTTTTCTCCTTTCTTGTCTTCTTTAAGGGAAGAATTCAGATGAGAGGCAGACACTTTAAGCAGAAGTTCACTTGGCAAAATGACAACATACTCCAGACAGCTGAGCCAAGGTGGGTAACTATGAAGACTCTGAGACAGCTATTATAAAATAAGACTTGTAATGCAAATAATGCAAATGCAATTAAATATGCAATGCATATAAGTGCACAATGCAAATAAAATTCTAAATAAAGCTAGCAACAGGAATGGTAGCACAAGCTTTTGATCTCAGAACAGAGGCAGAGGCAGGTGGATCTCTGAATTCGAGTTCACCATGGTGTACAAAGCTTGTTCCAGGACAGCTAAAGCTCTGCAGAGAAACCCTGTCTCAATAATAATAATAATAATAATAATAATAATAATATCAAAAGGAAGGGAGGGAGGGGAGGAGGGAGGAAGGAAGGGAGGGAGGAAGGGAGGGAAGAAGGGAGAAAGGAAGGGAGGGAGGAAGGAAGTTCTTCTGAGTATGGAAAGCCCTTGTTAGTGTGCATGTGTAGCAACTGAGGAAGTTCTCTCAGCACTTGAGTTAAGTACTGTGAAGAGGACTTAACTGCAGTTCCCAGGCTACCCACAAGAGAGCATCATGACCATCGGAAAACAGCTGCCAAGATGCATCCTCAGCTTCCTTGCCTATATCAGGATGATATAAAAATCAAATCTTGTTATATTCCCAGAAATATCTAAGATTCCATTGAACTTTGGGAGTGTGGGGCCCAATTTCTCTCTGTTGTCTCATAAAATTCAAGATTCAATATCTATAAAAAAATTGAAGTTTTATTAGAATAAACCCTAATCATTAATTTCATACACTGTCTACACCTCTTTTTCTACAATAATTGTATATTAATTTCTTGTTTGTGAAAGAGCCCCAAAGCAGAAAATATTTCCTATTTGATTCTTTACAGAAAATGTTTGCCAGTCTCTAACCTTGTCAGTATCTATCAATATAGTTCGATGAGCAGGCATAAAAGGTGTGTTCTCAGAATCTAACCAAGACAAAAGCGTAAATGTGTCATAAAGAAAGCAGAGTATGAATGGACTTAGTAAGAGAAAGGATACCTGTTTCCCATACAAGAATCAGTCTCTGTTCTGAATGCTGACCAGTACATGAAGATTTGGTGAAAATGTAGCTTACTAGCTGGTTGGATATTATCACGATTGGAGGGCATGGGGATAGGCCCCTTCTCCATATTCAAGGACTGAAACAGCAGAATCCTAATTACTGGTCAGAGGAGGAATGGGACCTTAGTCCTTTCTGGTCCTGGAAAGAGATGTGACACCTGAACAGCCTAGAAGAGCATTGGTAGAAAAGAAAAGGAAAGAAAATGAAAAGAAAGGGAAGGGAAGGAATGGAAAGGACCAGGAAACAAACAAAAAACTATCTACACCTAACTCCAGGAGCCTTGGACCTTACCTGCAAGAGTCAAATCAAATAGGCCTGTCAATCACCTAGACAAGACAGAGTCCCTCAGAAAAGGCTGATTGAACTGAAGAATTTAGAAATTTTCCTTTGTCTAGAACATAGATTAGCACAATGATCCCTTAGCCTTATCCAATGTCGCCCACTGATGTACTCGTGTGATACCAAGCGCACTCTGCACTACCTTGCAGTAACTTGACATATCTTTGCATCTACATTCTTGTGTGCATACTCTTCACGGAGAGCAAGAGAGGAAAGAGCCAAAGGGAGGGCAGAATAAGAAAATACCAACACCCATTAGGCCTTCTGCCCCATCCTGGCCAGATATCTTTATTCTGTATTCACCGTGTTATGGACTCACCTTCAGGGTGAACCTCTGGAATTTTCTGTCCCTTTATGCTTAAGATGTCCTTTGTGTGCACATGCGTGTTTCTTCCTCTTTCCTATATTTGGCTTTATGTGCCTGAGATGAGCCTCAGGTCACCTGCTCCAGCTTCACTGGAACTTCTATCTTCTGGTACCTCCATGCTAACCCCGTAGGCACTAAGCTTCCAGGGAGCCTACACTCATCAAATGCTCCCAGACTGAGTCTGGGTCCCAAAAGGGAGCAGCTATTCCCCTGTGGTCATTAGCCAGGGTATGCAAGGTTTTGTTTTGTTGTTTTTTTCCCTTTGAAGAAAGGGATAGTCCTCTAGCTTAACAGGAAAAGTCAATACTACATCTGAAACATTAAACTGTATTTTTCCCATGTATCAAAAAGAAAAAAAAAATGGAGCTTGGCGTCTACCAGCCAATACATTTCTTGAATAAAACAATGTGCCAAACACCTACTTGTGAATGAATGAAGCTCTTAAATGAGAGGGGTGTGCCACAATACTTCATTGGTTTTACTTGCAGAACTTGGCTCTCACAAGTCAAGATATGCTCAGAATTGAGCAAAGTACGTTTCACATGATTCCCAGGCTATGCTTGTAGATGTTGGCTCCTATCGGTCAAAGAAGTTCCAGAATCACAGAAGGCACATTACATATGATTTGCAGGACCCCAAGCAACAGAAGGATACCTAATCATTCACTGCTATTTTTTTCAATTTTATTTACTTTTACTTTATGTGCATTGGTGTTTTGCCTGCAAGTGCGTACAGGTGTCAGATACCCTGGAACTCGAGTAAAAGACAGTTGTGGGCTGCCCAGATAATCAATAAAAAAACATCGTAAAATAAAAAGTTACTTTTATTCTAAATACTATCAAACTAAAAATATTGAATTTGCAACTTCTGGAAGAGCAGCCATTTCTCTTAACCACTGAGTTATCTCTCCAGGCCCCATTTGTATTATTATTATTATTATTATTATTATTATTATTATTATTATTATCCTGTATAAGACTCAGGTAGAAAGCATGCCTTCTCCAGGAGCATCTCCTATTCTTTCTCTACTAGATTGCAAAGTCCCCTTTGATGCCCATTGATTCACCGTTCGTAAGCATTATCCAAAATGAAGATTTATTTTGCTTCCCAATTTCTATTCCCAATTTTAAAAGAAAAACCGGTTAGGTTACCTGAAAACATTGATATTTTTATTGCTTTATTAAGTTACTGAACTAATTATCTCAAGTAAGGTAGAAGTCCCTGATGTGTACAATTTGTCCTGGCAATGTCCATTATGCATTAGAGTAAACCTGCTAGCTTGTATTTTAAAGTTTAGTGTGATTCTGTAGCTGGATGGAGAAAAGGTGGTCAGACCTGCCCTATGTGTAGATTATTATGGCTTTAAAAACTCATATTACACCAAAACTTTTGTAAAGAAAAGACAGAAAGAAACCAACATGGCAAAATATAGTTTTGTTCTACAAGTTCAGGATTACTCTAAAATGAAAACAGACAGAAGGACAAAGATTGGGATCAGGACAGCCAACCCCACCCCAGCCATGTGACCTAGGGCAGCTTTGGCGCCACTGCAGAGAACAGATGTGTGCTGGGGAGGTGGGAAAAATAGAAGATGCAGACTCAGCCCCAAACCTGCCCATCTGGCCAGGGGACCCTGGCTTTGGGCAGCGACAGAGGCCCAAGATGAGGAAAGGTTCAGTTTCTGGATTGGACGTCCTTGAAGAACCACTGTGTCCCACAATGCCACCTGTGACCATACGCAGTCTGCGACACTGCCTGAGGTCTTGGTGATGTACTGGGGCTTTACGGCCTCCGAGTGCCATGCTGACACGAGTGGCATGTGTGACCATCTGAGGCCATGTGGACGCTCACCGCTTGTGCAGGCACCGAGGAACACAAGTGGGTCAGTGGTCCTGATACGGCCAAGGGCTGTGTTAGTATCTGCAGCTGAGTTACCACTGAAGCCCATGTGATTGTCTGTGGTCTGGGCTACTGCCTGAAGCCATGCTAATGTCCTAGAGAGAGGGAGAGCTGCTCACAAGGGGGCCAGTTCTGATGCGGGTGAGCTGGTTCCACCCCCTTACAGGCTGTGGTGTGGACACAGAAGAGCTGACCCCACCCTGTTCAGACCATTGCACGGGCCTTCTGGCTTCGGGCACAGATACATGCAGAGAAAGACTATCGTCCGGCTGCTAGGGATTTGACCATGATCAAGTCAATATATGGACAACACAAACTGGATTGGAGACGTCAAGGGGGGAGGTGAGAGAGGATGTGGGAAGACTAGGAGTTAAGTGTGATCGTGGACATGATGTGAGATTCCCAGATAATCAATAATAAAAAATAGTAAGGTAAAAAGTTATTTCTAATCTAATATCAAACTAAAACAAAACATATGTCTTTTAAAAGTCTGAGGCCAGGCATGGTGACAATTAACCCCTTTTGGTGGTGGCAATTAAAAGCCTATAATCCCAGCACTCAGGAGGTAGAGGCAGGCATGTCTCCCTGAGTTTTAGGCCAGCCTGATCTACACAGTGAGTTTCAGGGCTGTTACACAGAGAAACACTTGTTTCAAAAAAAAAAAAAAAATGTGAGTAAATCTGCTGCCAAATTTCCTCGGATCAAGGTATAATAATGATTTCCTAAAATACTGGTCCATTCTTAATGGTATTTGCAAAAACAACAACCAAAAAAACCTTTAACATTAAACAACTCAGTGATTTTGTACTTTTTAAAAATACTAATACTTTTCACTGAGTTTGATGGACTTTTAACTGCCAGAAAATTGAGTCTTACCAGAGACAATATGTACTTTAAAATCTATTTGCCAGCCAGAAAGATGGCTCAGCAGGCAAGAGCATTTGCTGTACTTGCAGAGGACCCATATTCAGTTCCCAGCAGCCACAGGAAGCTCACAACCTTCTGTAAGTTAAGTGCAAGGGGGTAATCTCCTGCCTCTTTGGATACTTGGCATGCATGCAGTGCACGTGCATATGTGAAGGCAGAACATACATGCATGAAAACAATGTTTTTAAAAAAAATCTCATTATGAAAAGCCACTTGTTTTTGCTAAATGCTATACCACTGGAATTAGAAGCCACAGTTCCTTCTTCAAGACTGCAGATACAGGCCTGCTGGGTGTTCGGCCACCATACTTGAGGGCCACAGCCTGTTCTGAAGGCAAAGGAGCTAAAAGGACAAGCAATGTTTTTAACTCTGCCTCCAGCTGCCAAGTCTAAAGGATAATACGGCTCTCTAAAGTGTTCTAGAAGTCACCATATTTCGAGTAGGAGAGGCCCTGGAGACACCCAAAGATGGAATCTAAAGAGGGTACATTTTTACAAAGAGGGGTTCTTTACAAAGGCAAATGTCCTCAGTGCTACCAATGAAGCCAAATGGTCTACATGACCTTGAACAACACAGGACAAGACTGATAGGGGAAAAAAAAAAAAAAAAAAAAAAAAAAAAACACCTGCATGAGCCCAGAAGGCTCTTTACAATCAGCTAAGCATAACCCCTAAATTCCAGCTACCTACATGGTCTTGAACAGACAATAGTAGTGAATAGACACAGCATGAAGTAGTTGGTAATAATACAAAAACCAAACAAACAAACTGGTCTGTATTTTAAAAAGAGACTCTGTACTAGTTTGAATGAGAATGATGCCATAGACTCCTATGACTAGTCCTGAATGATTAGTCCCTATTGGTGGAACTGTTTGGGAAGGATTAGGAGGTGCGGATCTTGTTGGAATGAATGTGTTACTGGTGTTAGGCTTTGATATTTCTAAAGCCTACACTACTTCCCTGCCAGACCCTCTGGCAGGTAGATCTGGAGGAGGACCAGTCCAGCCCCGGTTTCCATCTGGGAGGAGGGCGGGGCTGAGTGGGAAGGTAAGTGTTGAGGACTCAGACTTCCCCCTTCCCAGTTACAGGGAGAAACACTACTGAGCCAGAAGTCTGGGTAAGCAGGATCTCAGTTTATTGCATCAAGCAGGGACTTGTATAGGGTTGGGGTAGGGAGTATGAATCTTAGGATGGGGTAAAGTGACATGAAGAGAAAGGGCCAATAATATTCCACCAAGCTAGCAGTTAGCTAGGCAGGGGGCAGTCTTATATCAGGCCTTGCTGAGTCATTCCCAGGTGGAGGTTACAGGCCAAAGACAGGCCGCCAAATTTAGCCAGGCTCAGGAAGTTCCACAAGGCCTCTGGTCCTGACCTTTTTAGGCCCAACACTCCCCAGTTAGCTCTCTCTCTTAGCGGCTGCCCTGGTGCCGTGCTGTGCCTGCCTGGCTGCTGCCATATTTCCTTACATGATAGCTGTGGCTGCTAACTAATCCTCTGAAACGAAGTCTCAATAAACTCCTTCCTTCTATGATTTTCCTTGGTCATGGTGTCTGCACAGCAATTGGAAAGTAACTATGACAAAATCTAGTTATTATAGAATTAAAAAAAATAGTTAATGAATTTCTACATCTTCTAGCCATACCTGTGGTGCCTTAGCTAGCAATCCTAAAATGTCTGGAATCAGACTCCCAGCTCAACCAGCTCTTCAAAATGTATCCTTCAGCGTATTTGAATGAAATATTACCAGGTCTTGTACCATAAAGTAACCTTGAACTAACATGATTACACTAGCTTTTTATTTGTTTGATTTTTAACTGCTGAAGCTATTCAGGCTGTACTTCACCTCCTATTCCTCCATTTTTGCCTCCAAAGATATCATCAAATTGACAATGGTCCTACCTTGGTTTTCCAGATAACTCAGGCTACAGCTAAATCTCTGGGAATTACATATTATCTTCATTCCTTTGGGAGACCTCAGTCCTCCTGAGACATGAAATGTGCTAATTAGACCTAAATTTATTTATTATGTATGAAATGCTCTAAGAATTAATACAAGACAAGAAAATATATATGAAAATATATATTATCTTCTTGAAAAGAATGCATATATCACCTGCGACTTAAATATATCCCCCAATTATGACTGTTATAGGAAAGGAAAATAAATATCTATCAATATGTACTGATTGGCAAATTCAGGTATATAAAAAATAATCAAAACAAACATTTTTAGAACAATCTTCAAATCTTTGGAGAGTCTAAGAAATCGGTTCTTGAATTTATAAAAATCCTGCCATTACATCTGAACTGGCCTGGTCTGAAACTTTGTGAAGACTGTGGACATGAATACAGATAGAGACTACCAGAGCCCTGTGAAAAAGAGCATTTCCTACAGAAAAATACAACTTTTAATAGCTGTACTATTTTTCAATCTCTGAAGATACCAACACTATCACAAATCCACCCTTTGGTCTACTTTTTTTCCTTCTGTTTCCTAGGGGATCTATATAGGAATGAAACTACAACCGTACTATAACATAATTTAAAATGAGAATTACAAATACCTCAACTGAAATGATTCAGCTGGTACATAAAAAATCCACCCAGTGAGATCATGACAGATGAGCAAGTCCCAATACAGAGATATAAGAAACGAGAAAACACCAAATACTGCTTCTGTAGACATTGATTACAATGAGAGTAGCCTTAATGAAATCCCAAAGAAAGAATTTAGAAGAGTAATTATAAAAATATTTAATTGAAATAGAAATGGATGCAAATAAACACCAGGGAAGGGAGTGAGTAAGAAAAAATATTCAATAAAGAGAAATACTGAGAGGAAAGGGCAGACATTTTATGTAAGTAGTGTTTCTCTGTGTCATGGCAGCCACTCCCAAATAACCACATAGAGTTTTAATATTAACTATAAACAATTGACCAATAGCTCAGGCTTGTTAGTAGCTCTTACATTTTAAGTTAACCCATATTTCCATTTACCCTCTGCCATATGGCAGTACCTTCTTTCAACACAGCACGTTCATCTTGCTTCTCTCTGTGTCTACTAACTCTGCTGTCCTTCTTCCCAGCATTCTCTCTGCTCACAAAGTCCTGTCTAGCCATGGGCCAGTCAGCCTTTATTAACAATGACAGTAGTAGATATTTGCAGTGTAAAAAGATGTTGCTATTGTCATCTTACAGATGAAAATGTAAGAGACAGAGTTCAACTGGAATGTATTTCAGGTCACACAGGGATGGTCAGCTAATTCATTCTTTAAGATTCCAGCTCGCATTGTCTTGACTACTAAGAAAGTGTTTAAAAAAATACAAACTGACAAAGCAAGAGAGAAAGCAGGAGATGACATAAGGTTGGTCCAAAAGGCAAGCAGATAGTTCTGCCTGTAAATATAGACTACAGGAAGCTACAGCAACTGAGCAACACACAGTCAACTGTCCCGCAAAAAGGCAATCCATAACAGACCAAAGTAATGATTTTGCAAGGATCTTGCCTATATACAATTTTTGTGAGTCAAACCTTTTTCTTACTGTGATTACTAGCAGGAGTGTGGGTGAAGGACTACTCATTAGGAACAGGGATAAGTCAAAAGCAGATTCATCACCAGAAAGCCTGCTACCACAGGTGAGAAACCTGAAAACTGCCACATTGGAGCTACACACACAGCTTACAGGAAGCAACAGTCCCAGCATCTCAGCTGGTCAGAGGAAGTTTCAGATTGGACAGAGTATCATTACAAATCGGAGGGATACATCACACAACAGCTCACCGCTTCTGATGGAGAATTGAGACCAAAACAGTGCCGACCTCATGATATGAAAACTGAAGAGACAAACTGACATGGCAGAAGAGGTAAAATTTTTCCAGGTCTGACCGCTGGAAGGAATTTACCTTGTTTGTTTTTGCACAATTATATAGTGGGAGTGAGCATTCTACAGTCGTCATTTCTAAACATGTTGTGTTGTAAGCTGATGGTCTAATTCAAATCATGCTTCTAAGAAATCATTTCTATTGGGAGCCAGGATAAGATAAAGCTGGTGCAACAGTCACTTCCTTGCCACAGTGAGCAAATACCTGGTAAGATGCAGAAGGAAGAAAGAAGGGTTTCTTTGGGAAGATACAGTCCATCTCGGATGTGGGAGCAGAGAGTAAACAGGAGATCGGGCCAGACTGTAAAACATCTGGGCCTACCTCCAGTAAGACTTTAACTCCTAAAGGTTCCATAACCTTCTAAAGCAATTGCCACCAGCCAGATAACAAAGTGCATGCTCCTGAGGAAGACATCTCACATTCAAACCATTCCAGGTAAACTGCTTTCAGATGATTTGACACAAAAATTAGAGCAAATTTAGAAAATATGTAACCACTCACATCTCATAAACTACCAGCCCTGAATATAAATTGCCTTTGCCATATTTGGGCACAAGAGTCATGGAGAAAAAGTTCTATCTGGGATAAGTAAGCTCTGCTGATGACTAAAAGAGATCCTTGGATTCTGGACAAGATATGTTCAGCAGTGATAGATTTGTTATTGAATATTAAATAGTTAAGCTGGGTTGGCCTATGATTCTACATGGAGATGGAAATAGCTTGTGTAACTATAAAACATAATAAAAATATCCAACACAATTGAAGAAGTATCTCTGAAAATCTTCTGGCAATCAGAAGTCCAGGCAAACTAGATGTGTGCAAAACCCCAATTCCCCTCAAAAGGAAAGTGGGGATTTTAAAACCATGACTTTGAGAGCAATTCTAATAAACTAATCTAGCACATTAATAGAAGGACTAAGTGACATTTTCCCCAGAAATAGATAAATAGATTCTCTAGATTCCCCCTCTCCAATACTATGAATAGTAGCCAGTAAGGGTGAAGTTTCTCGATCAGTAGCAGCTTGATTTTCCATGTTCTGTTACTCATGTATGTGATATATTCAGTACTGTTGTGTTCTGGAGGCCAATCAAGAGCATTGGCAATGGCTTCTAATGTTCTGGGGTCAGTGGGATCTTATTGGAAAATAAGTCCAAAAGAAGAAAGGCATTCCTTGAGCTGGCCCTTTCATTGTTAGTCTTTGGTATCTAATAGGGGCATTGTTACTCCACTATTAGATAATTTAATTTTTAATGTTTTGTGTGTGTAGATAGATAGATGATAGATAGATTGATAGATCGATAGATAGATCAATAGATAGAGATATATGTTAGGAAGCTTCTTTGGTAGTAGGTTTCCATATAACTTTTTTGAAAAGTTTTCATGTAGAGGGAAAATGTCCTTGTGCACATAGATAAGCATTGGAGAACACAGAAATGTTAAACACACAAAGTTAACAGAAAAGATGTATAACCTATTTTCCTCCCAGAAGGCTGGAAATGGATGTTATAGCCTGCTGACCAGGCCCAGGTAACATCTGACTTCCCCGGACTTTTATGTTTATCCCAGATTCTTCCATCCTAGACCTTTATCTTGATGTTGTTTCTCGGTTAATAGAATCCATCTTTATGGGAGATGTCATAAGTACTTTACAAATGGAGCAGAGCCTAGATGACCTCTATGCTATCAGTAGAGACAAGCCACTCCTGACTCCCATAGACTTTTATGTTTATCTTGGTCATTCTCCCTAGACCCTTACTTGAGCATTGCTTTCAGTCAATAGAAGCCATTTTATGAAAGAAGTTATATGTACTTTACAAAAAGTTTCAATGTAAACATATCTCAAGCTTTGTTGTATAAATGGTATTAAATTATCATCAGGAAACTTTCCCCCAGAATTGTGCTGTGCTTAAATATGCCTAAAATAAACCATCTGGTGTCATACTCTAGAAGTTTGAACCAACTCCAGCTACTGAGTTGTGTTGTAAGGGATTTCTTTCTTTCCTCATGGAGATCAGCTCTCTGATGACCCTGGTATTTGCAGAGACCCCCTCCTCCACATCCTCAGTACTATTTATTCTTCCAAGTTTCCCTCTTTGTCCCAGCCCTTATTCCCCCACCACAATTTATTTCTCCCTTTCAATACCTTATACCAGTGCATTCCATCACTGGTCCTGTTAAAGTCCCTCTCCAGGGACCTTTAGTAATTTCCTGTCCTCTATGGGCATCTCAAAATATGGCACATGGAATGTTATATGTTAAGAATAAAAGGCTGGAGCGATAATTCTGGGTGGCAGAGCCTTTCTCACTTTCTTTTGAAATAAGGAAGCCTGAATGTTCATAAGTGCAAGGCTGGCGAGCTTAGAGGCTCGTTAGAATCAATCCATCACAGTCCAATCTCCCCTGCTGCATTTGGATTTCATTTAGAAAGAACCAGGTGACACCCTAGTTCTCAGCCACAGTCTGAAGAATGAACACTGGTTAGAAAATGACCTTGACAAAGCCACAAGGACACGTGGCAAAGTGAATTATGAGCCTGTATCGAAGGCTCTCATCAGTGGTCCTGGAAAGGGTGAAGAATGCCGTGTGCATGGGAAGTGGTGTTGGTGCCCTGAGAATTGCCATATGTCTGCAGATTTGCTCTTTACCATTTTCTTTAGTGTGTAAATGTGCACTCCAGCATTCCACAGACCAGGCAAATAGAGGCCAGAGTCAGGTTCTGCTCTTCCACTGTGGGTCCCAGGCTCTGGGCATTAAAAGCTCAAGATTGTCCTGTTTTCTCTACATGTTCTTTACCCACCGACTGAGCCATTTCAACTGTCCATTTTTTTTTTCTTTTAAAATAAGGTGCTTATATGATTTACTAAATAGGACCTGATCCCTTGAGTAAAGAATTCAATTGTAGCTATTCCCTCCCATACAAGCCTGGAAAATAACTAAAAGTAGGTGACATAGTGCAGTAAAAACAAAATTCTATATAGATATAAATTATTTATTACAAACCCTAGCTTGGCTGGATAGAAGACTACCAAACCTCAGACTGAAATGGCCCATGACATAGGTCTGGATAGAAAACACCAGCAAGCAGAAATATCCCAGAATCTTAAAGTATACAAAGCTAGAGCAACAAATCACAGTAGGAAAAGTCTCAGATGATCACAGCAGCCTAGCAATAAAAGTAAGTCCATGAAGCAATGGCTACCGTGGAAATAGGCCTATATAGGGCCATGAGCTCATGAATATCATGACAACAGGATATGGGCCATGAAAAATAGTTATCCCAGAGCTCAGGAAGCAGGTGCCAAGTCTAACTGGAAGCTAAAATTAGGGACTTGGATGACAGGATCCAACGAGACTTAAGAGAATAGGAAAGGACCATTGGCTTGGGCTAGGGCTATGGGAAACTCTTGACAATGAAGTGTAAAGAAAATGGGAACAGAAGCCCAGTTCTTAAAGCGGAGATATAAAGCATAGTGAAGAAACAAGTCAACAGACCATTTAAGAGTAGGCCAAAGGCAAGCCATAATCAAGAATGACTTAGTGTATGTGAAGTTACAAAGAGTAATTGTTCTGTTCACTTCACAGAGGGCTGACTCGATGCTCTACAGCTGGGCTCCGCTGGTATCAGCTTAGCTCATTGGCATCAGCTGAGGATTTTCAGAGTGGATCTCAGGTCAGGGAAGCTATCCAGTTACTCACAAGGCTCTGTGAACATCTATGTCATATGTGGGTATAACTATGTCAGTCCCTGTGCATGGCTGCACTGATGTCTTTTGACTTTACAATGGGGAGAAAGCAGGCACCACTTAGAGGAGACAGTACTTTGAGATCCTTTCCTACAGTGTGCTGCAATGCTAACCAGTGGCATCCATATTAAATGCAATGTTGTGAACTTACTTATAGGAACAATGGCATCTTCCTAAAATGAAGATGTCTGTAGTTCCCAAATAGAAAGGGCAGTCAGAAGCCCTACTTCTTAAGTCTACAGCTAGGAGATCTTCTTTCTTCTTCATTCCACACCCAAGGCTTTCAAAGGCCAGTTTGCTTCTCAGTGTTTCAAGGCCCAGTGGTCAGGGAAACTAAAGGGAGGCCTGTGGAGAATCTTGGAAAGGCAATTTTCAATTAGTGTACAATAAAGAAGCTGGTCGTGTGAGACTCCTAGGAAGTGACTTTCAATTTCAATGACCCTGAGACTGTAGGTGTGAAGGAAAGAGGTTTGTTCACAGGGAAGAACAATTTATAAATGGCATCAGACCAAGCAGGTTCTGATCAGAGTTGGCTTGTGTCAGACGGCTTCTTTTATCCTCTGCTCATTTCCATGTGAAGCACGGAGAAGTCATCCTTTGATGTGAGTATTCCAAGAGTGCCTGCTGTCACCACAGCCAAGCTACATCCCTGGCGATATAAGAACAGAGGGGAAACAGTAGGGCTTCACAGCCACACTGGCAGAGCAAAACAGCATGACTCACTTAAAAAGTGCCCCACTTTAACCAAGCTAATTTCTGTGCCTTACTTTTTGGCAGCTCAAAGTAAAGATGGCAATATTACCAGAGGGACATGAAGAGGATTAGAATATTGGTACTCCAATATTAATTACAACATAAAAATAACAATATAAAAGCAGATAATATTGATGCAATTCATGACAATAGGAGACTGTTGCCTGATATACAGCAGAAACATGGTGAATATTCCTTACAATCATCAATATTATTAAATTATACTGTCATTTTACTATCTCTGTACTTAGTACTTCTCAACTCTGGCTACATGCTAGCATTACCAGGGAACTGTTAGATCCCACCCTCTGAGATACTAATGTACCCAAATTGGATGAGTGTAGACATCAGGTTCCCCTGATGACCCATGGGTAATCAAGTTTAAGAATTATTTACACAAATAATGACTCCCTTGATTTTAGTAATAAAGGGGCATTGTTGATCAAACAGGCAATTGGATAATGAAGTCATAAATGGGTTTAATATGCTCACTAATGAACCCCAAACAAACCAATTACATCACCATTTGGGAGAAATCAGCTTTGTGGCTTCAATTTAGGATGTAAAAGATTTGAATCTGTAATGCTTGCATGATGGATTCTCATCCCATGGGAATCACCACAAAACTGTAAACTAATAAATCGTGGCCAATGCATTGCTTCAAGGGTTCCATTGGACAGATACTTGTCAAGGCAACTACAAGGGGATAAGCCTGATCTACTCAAAATGGTGTGTACACTCAAGCAAAGATTGTAATCACAAGCTGCTATTATTCCTTCGGGTTGGCTTATCCTGAGGGTAGCACATAATCGCTGATATTTGTAGGATATCAGCTAATAGCCTACACACTATTAGTTTAACCAGAAATTCTGCCAGCACTGCCATTTCTGAGGCACTGCCACAAAAATCGTTATTAATGCTACATTTTCCACAAAATTCTCAATGTCAGCAAGCAAGAAGTCTACCTTCCATTTGGAGTCTAATTAGCAAATAGCTCTATTGTCCAATGGAAGGAAAATGCTTTGCCCCTTACCACAGCTGAATCTAATTACAGAGAGTCCACCACCACCAAATAGCCTGGAAATAGTAGTCCGTGTTGAACCCCACATTATCAGTCTCTGAGTTTAGAAAGGTAGGTAACCAAATTTTTTTCAGTGTTTTGGATAGAAGCAACTTTTATTTTTTAATCAAGAAATTGAATACTGCTTAAAGACCAATTGTGAGACAATGAGAAAATAGGTTTCTATAATTTGTTTTCATAAGTCTGAAGAGAGATGTACCACTGTATTCACTAGTTGAGAGGGAAGAATCCTTTGCCATCCTTATTATAAGATTGTACCAAGGTTCTTCTACACATAGATCTTAAAATGCTTTCTCTGAAAGTTCATTTGTTTAATGCTTAAACAAATCCAGAACTGAAAATCAATACCTTTCAAATTGTTGCAGAATGCTTTTGGCTTTTTAAATTAACTTTTAGGTTAGCACACATAGTAGTGGGTTTCAGCATGGTGTCGTCATACCTATTAAAACTGCTTTGAGGTGATGGACGCCTGGAAGCCCATACAACAAAGGCCCGTGGTGCTGGGGCCGCGCGGGCTCTGCCGCTGTGGCTGTGCTGGGCGCCCAAGTACGAGGGAAGTGGGCGCCTGTGCCGCTTTGGGGATGGACCTGCGTGCCAGCCAGCCAGTGCGTGCACAGCATGCTGTGTGCAGAGCCCCAGTGTGCGCCTTCCCCTGTGTTCAAGCTCAGGAGCCTGCACTCCCCTAACCTGCACACCCAAAGTCGTCTTTGCCCTCTTCTGAGTGTAGGAACTCAGTGGGCTTCTATTTACCGTGTGTAACCGTTTTTACCGTATTTACCGTTTAGAGGGTGTATTGGACCTAAATGTGTTTACAATTGTGTTTGCACATCCTGGCTGTTGATAGATATCTGAATGCCAGTCTGAACTCATGAATCCGTTGTTTGCTAGGCTCAGGGAGCGCTACCAATTCAAGCCCTGCCTCTCTATTCTGTGTCTGGGGAAAAAAGTCCCTTCTGTAGCACAGACTCCATTGTTCCTGACGAGTTTATACTGCAAACCCCATCCATCTGCCCCCCATATCCCCTGCGATTCTATTTTATTTTTTGAGACAGGGTCTCAACAGAGACCACCCGCCTCTGTCTCATAAGTACTGACATTAAAGAGTGTGTACCACCAAAAAAAAAAAAAAAAAAAAAAAAAAAACTGCTTTGAGATACTATCCCACTCCAATCAGAATGGCTATCAACAACAAAACAAAACATAAGAGGAATTAACAATCACCGGTCATTAATATCTCTTAATATCAATGATTTCAACTCGCCTATAAAAAGATACAAGCTATCAAAATGAACACAAAAACAGGACTTGTCCTTCTACTGCATACAAGAAACACACCTGAATCACAAAGATAGACATTACTTCAGAGTAAAGGGTTGGGGAAAGCTTTTCTTATCGAGTGCACCTAACAAACAAGTGGGTGTAGCTACCCTAATATCTAACAAAACAGACTTCAAACTAAAATCAATCAAAGAGATGGAGAAGGACGCTGAGCATCCATGTGAGCCCAGGAGCCAAGATTTCTACACATCTTTGCCAAAGAGTGCTCAGCAGCCAAGAGACCCCATCCAGCTCACAACCACCTATGACTCCAGATCCAGAAGGATCTACTTAGGAAGGGTCCAGACATGCATGTGGTGTACGCCACACATGAAGGCAAAGCATTCCATACACATCAAATTGTGTGTGTGTGTGTGTGTGTGTGCGTTTATCAGTATTTCAAATTTTTACAGATGATGAACCATAATCCCTTATATACTATTTTATGGTGCTTAAATCATTTTTATTTATTTTTGGTTGACACTTACTTATATGTGTTTATGAAGTAAAACATGGTATTTTTGTTCATGTATATAGTAAGTACCATCAACTGGTAACTGCCATATCAACCATGTTACACTTTCATCATTTCTTTGTGGAAAATATATTCAAATTCCTGGTTTTTCCTTTATAACTACTCTGTAAGAATAATGCAAAATAATGCAAATTACTTCACATCCTAATTACAATTTCCCTTCTCTCCTCTCCTCCTGTCCCCTCCACTCTGCACCCCAAATCGCTCCTCCTCTAATTCTTTTCAGAGAGGGGCAGACCTCCTATGGGTGTCAGCAAAGCATGGCATATCAAGTTGAGGTAGGACTAAGTTCCTCCCTTTGCATTAAGGCTGGGTGAGGCCACCCAGTATAGGACATAGGTTCCCAAAATACAACTCAAGTGTTAGGGACAGACTCTTATCCCACTGCTAAGAGTTCCACATACAGACCAAGCTACACAACTGTCACACACATTCAGAAGGCCTAGGTTAGTCCCATGCAGGCTCCCTAGCCATTGGTCAAGAGGATTCCCTTTTGATGACTTGACACCACTGGATAGTGTAATCCTTCTGCCCTCTCTTCAACAAGGCTATGGATCTCTGCATCTGCTTCCATCCGTTATTGGATGAAGGTTCTCTAGACCTTCAAGACCACAGCAGCAGCATCTGCCCAGCTTCTAAATGGGTGTCCTTTTTTCATGAGAACTCTTCCCTGGTGACTAAAAACCCTCCCACTCCTCTCTATGCTGCTGCACTGAGGAGCAAGGATTCTGGGACACTGAAGCCATAGAAGACGCTTTGCTGGGGACTTTGGGCTTTATGTTTGAAGGGAAAACATTGGACAGGATTTAGGAGGGTAGAGAGACAATCCCACTTACATTTTGAAAGACAAGGCAGTTACTATGTAGGAATAATAAACAGCACCCCCACTGAAAGACCCCAAGAGTTCGGAGCCTGTCAGGGGGAAGGCCCTTGCCCCCAAGAGACGAGACCAGACCACTGGATGCATGTGTAAGACCTTATTTAATGCTTACACACAGGTACCTGTGGACGCTTCAGTCTTTCGGGAGACTGAGAGAGCGTGCATGGTTAAAGTATATGCAGTTTATATAGGGTTGGTGAGGCAAGAAGCAGGCCTACAGAAGCAGAAGCATGGTTACAGGGATTTCATTGTTTTTTCTAAATGTAGCAGTTGTAGTTAACCAAGGAAAGTTGGTTATTCGGGTTGGGCACAAAGAATACAAAGAATTGAGTTATGACTATCTCAGCATCCTGGATACCGTCCTGCTGATCTTGCTTTGGTCCAAGCTGCAGACCACAGATATCTGGTTGGTGTCAGATGAGAGCAGCAACCTGGTTCCCTCCTGTACTTTTCTCATAACTCGACCTTGGCAAATTAGCAAGAGCAGCTCAAACAGGCAATATGCATAGTGTGGGTCTTTCACCACCACACACACTAAATGTTTGCAAAAGTTTAGATGAAGGACCATGGTGACTTGAACTGGACTCAGGCTGTGAACACGGTGGGGAATGATGGTATTGCGACTATTGGAAGAAGAGTCTAAATAGTTGTGTTGTGGGTTAAATGGTGAGCCTTAAAAGATGTATGTCCTCCTTTATCTTAGCACCTGGGACCTGTGCATATAATTTCATTGGAAAATGAAGATGTTTATCAAGTTCAAATTTCCAGGATGATATTATCCTTGATTATACATATGGACCCTAAATTCAATGACAAATTTCTTTATAAGAGAACAGAAGAGAAGACACACTCACACAAAAAGAGATAACTTTAAAATACAGCTATGGCAGGTATAATGAAAAGGTATTTGAAAGAACTGAATTGTCAGAAGTAGATGTCATCAAAATTCCCATTTGTGCTGAGGAGAAAGTGGGTCCAAGAGATGAAACACCCTGCCAATTGATGTACATTTTTCTTTAGGCTGGTATTAATTTCATTTTGAAGTTACAAAAAAATTATCATTTGCCTCTTCCTGTTTTCTTTTACTTGTTTTTCTCTGTAAGTAAATAATCAGTTACCTTCGATATTTAGTGTTGACCTTCTCCTTGAAAGGAAAAGAAAAACAAGGTAAATATTTCAAACTAGAGGCCTATTTGTCATCTCTGTTATTAGAATATTTCAGCAATGTTTGGGGAGGCGTAAATATTTTAGTAATGAATTTTTTTTACTCACAAAGACTTTCTTAAAAGAGGAAACACACATTCACAGCATGTTCTTGCACCTCAATGGTTTCCTTCCACTCAAGATTGGAGCATTACAAAGCAGTGTTCTTTCATTTAAAAAAAAAAAAAAGAAGTCAATATTTTTATTCCAACCCTGACCAGAAGCCTCAGGGTTACAGAATGAATCATTGAATCACTTAAGAACTAATCAGCTTCGGGAGCTAGTGTTGGACCTGACATAAAAAGATTTCATTTGACCTGACCACAGCAATTAGCCTACAACAGAGTTGCAGGAATCTCAGTGTTGGTGAGGTGGCCCTGGCTGCTGCTTTTTGTTTTTTATGTTTTAGTTTGCATTATTATTATTATTATTATTATTATTATTATTATTATTATTATTTTATGTCTACGTGGATAAATAGAAAAGGATTCAGAGCTAAGTGTCTCTACTACAGACCAATGGGTGTCTGATTTGGGAGGAAAACTACAGGTTTCAGGTTTCAACTGTGGTCCCCCTGAACCCTGATGACAAGTTTAAATCTGTATAATCAATTTTTACATTCATGCTATAGATAGGGGATTTCCACGGTATCAGTCATGTCGGTGAACTCCTGACAGGCAAGCCCTGCACTTCCACCTGCTTCCCCTGGAAGCTTTGTTCCAGAGCTCAGTTTCCACTAATGGGTTCAAAACATTTAGTCAGACATAGCTGAAGGTAAAAAATGTCAGTCTGTAGGATAGTGGAAAGCAACAAAATGCCTGTGTGTAGGATAGCAGAACTTAACAAAATTCCTGTGGGTAGGATAGCGGAAGGTAACAAAATGCCCATGGGTAGGATAGTGGAAAATAACAACATGCCCATGGGTAGGATAGTGGAAAATAACAAAATGCCGTGGGTAATATAGTGGAAGGTAACAAAATGCCAGTCTGTAGGACAGCAGAAAATAACAAAATGCCTGT
Source organism: Phodopus roborovskii (assembly GCF_943737965.1). Lineage (NCBI taxonomy): Eukaryota > Metazoa > Chordata > Mammalia > Rodentia > Cricetidae > Phodopus > Phodopus roborovskii. The sequence goes on from NW_026126571.1 coordinate 13,322,793, forward strand.
CAGTAGGAACAGAATGAAAAGCAGTTAGAATCAAAACAAGTAATAACAGGACAAGAAGCCCTGGGCAGAGATGGGTGCTCAGAGCAAGGTATACAGCCCAGGAGTTCTGTTAGGAGGCACAAGTGACTCTCAAGACTTGTGTGTGAACTAAGTGGGTGTTATTTCTCATGCTAAATAATTATGAAGGGTCCTGACCTTTGAATATAGAATGACAAAAACACACATGTTCATTTGGTCCAAGAAATAATGGTGCCTTTTTTGGAGAATTTATGGTGGAGCGGGGTTGAGTATAGTCTTATTAGCCTATGATTCTTGGTTTTTCTGCCTCTCGTACACAATGTGCCCATAAGTTTTTACTTTCCCTTTTCACGCACTGTTAGTGATTCAGAAGTATGCTACCTCCTATGTGTTTGTAAAGCTTCTGGCAGTCATCCTGTTATGAATTTTGTGATAGAATTGAGGGTCAAGAAGATATTTGAAAATATTTTAAAGTTGTTGTTTTTTAAAATTTTGTTTGTAGCCTAACATAGCCACGGAGCCACGGATGGCAGGATTAAATGTTCTATTGTGAGGATTGAATCTATCTAACAATACAAAGTATTCTTAGAAGTTTCTGACCATAGCAAAATGCAAATGTTTGAGAAAGTGAACATCTAAGTGCACATATTTGATCACTGCACATCATATACTGGTAGTGAAACAATATTCTTTACCCCATGGATATGCAGCATTATTGTATGCAATTAAAAAATTTAAAATGTCTTTACAGGGATAAGTACTTTTTATTGAATCTGGAGAAAAACAGAAATAACTAGCAAATTACTAACTTTATTTTATTTTATGTAGTTTGGTTAAAATAATAAATAAAGCAGTTTTGTGAAGGAAAAATTAAAAATTATGGCTTGTGGCAAGAAGGGAAAACTAGAGAGAACAAGAATTTCTGCCAGTAGATAACTCCCTGACTACAGAGTACAGAGCCCACATGCTGTTCTCAGGAGATAAAGAAAAAAGAAGAAAAAAAAAAAAAAAAACCCTAACCTTACAGGTGTGCCAATCTTGCCTATCCATGATGACCTTGTAAAGAAACTTTGTGCTCTGTGAAATCTCCGTAACCTTGGAAACCTTGTGAACTGAGACCAGAGGTCTGAAGCCTCCCTTTCCCTTTTAAAAACCCTTCACAATTGTAAGCAGGTGCCTTACTCTTCAGATAGAGTGAGGTCCCAGCTGTTGGTTCTTAGCAATAAAAACCTTTTGCTTTTGCAGTTGGGAGTCACTTCCTTGGAGGTTGAGGAAACCCGTATGCACATTTTTATACTCATTCTTGTTCTTCATTATTGGTCTGCCAAGGTTTTCCATTTCTTCATGACTTAATCTTCTTAAGTTTAGAGACTAGGAATTGTACATTTTTTTTTTTAGACTTTCCAATGTGCAGTTTAAAGATATGAAAAATCTGGTGGAGGAGATTACTAGTTAAGTAAAGTGCTTGCCCTGCCAGCTTGGGGACTTGAATTTGATTGCCCCAAAACCCATATGAAAATACCCGGGGATGGTAGCACACTTCTAACCCAAGTGATGGTAAGGGAGACAGTTTTATCTCTGGGTCTAGATGACCAGTAAGCCTAGCCTACTTGACACATTCTAGGTTAATGGGACATTCTGTTTCAAAAGTCAATGTTGTGGGGGCTGAAAAAAATGGTCCATCATTTCCATACATCTACTACAGCAAATGCATACTCTTCCCACAATAAATAAATATTTTAAAGGCATTATGCCTTTGTATCAATATGATAATAAAACAGAAGAATAACAGTGCAGGAGAATGTGGTGAATTTGCAAGGAAGTAATGAATTTGATAATTCCTTTAAGTCAGAAAAGCAAGGATTCCTAGAGGTCTGACAAAAGCCTGACAGACTTCCTGCACTGTACAGAACATCAGCTGGAGACCATGGCCAGAGCACTGCAGGATACACTAGTTCTTCATTCTACCTGTGCTATGTGTGTGCACGCTAAGAACATATACAACAAAGAAAATCAACTTGATGCTATAAAGACTTTTGCACAAAGATGGCCTTATAGGGGGAGAGGAAGAAATTTAGTTTGGAGTGTTAAGTGGCTAACTTGGTTCTTTGTGCCAGGTTTATGAGATTGTATTGGAAATTCTGACAGTCTCACATCATGAGATCTGAAAAACTGATGTCATTTGAGCTCCTTCCACTGGCAGTGAGTGCTGGAAAGCCCTGTCCAAACAAGTTCTGAACCACTATCATAACTTTATAAGTAATTATCATTATTTGTTACTGTAATTTTAGTGTGATAGTCTTTTGATTTTTGACATTATAACGTAATTACATTTTCCCCTTTCCTCCATCCAGACCCTCCATTATGGCCCTCCTTACTTACTATCTTTCAAATTCAAGGCCTCTTTTTTTTTCATTAATTGCTATTGCATACACATATGTTCCAAAATATAACACATTCCATTCATTTAATGCTATGTGTATGTATGTTTTCAGGATTGGTTGTTTGGAACTGGACAACCAATTCAAGTGATCTTCCCTGGAGAGGGCCACTTCTTCTGGTCCTAGCTTTCCTCAGTTGCTGATAGTGTTTTGTATACAGTTAAGGCCTTATGGACTTTTCCCCATGCAGTTTGGTGTGTTTGTTGGTACCATCCTTCTTCAGCTTATGTTTGGGCAGTCATGTTGATGAGGCTTTATGGGTGTAGCATCTGACATTACTAGGGGACTCAATCTCATGTCATACTTCTTGATCCCCTGGTACTTAAAATCATTCCTCCCCAGCTTCCAAAATGTTTCCTGAGCCTTAAGAGTGGAAGTGTTTTGTAGATTATCCAATGGGACTATCAGTCTGGGGGCCCCTTAGCTCCTCAGGCCAGCTGTCTCTATGTGTTTCTGCAGCCTGGTCTTGTCCTCCCTCTCTGCATCTAGATTCTACTTCAGCTCAGTGTTTAGTGGTGGGTGTTTGCTTCTGTTTCCATCAGCTACTAGATGAGGGCTCCATGATGGTGGATAAGTTAATCATTGATCTCATTATCAGGGAAGGGCATTTATGGTAGCTTTTCCACTGTTTCTCAAATTGTTAGTTGGAGTCAGTCTTGTAGGTCTCTGGACATTTCTTTAGGTTCAGTTTTCTCTTTAAACCTATAATGACTCCCTCTTTTATGGTCTCTCTCTCTCTCTCTCTCTCTCTCTCTCTCTCTCTCTCTCCTCTTTTTTATTCCTCCCCTGACTCAATCTTCCTAGTCGCACGTGCTTTCCTCTCCTCCCCTTCTTTCTCCTAGTTCCCTCTCCACTCACTGCCCCCGCAAAGAAAACTTTTAATTGGGGCTGGTTTACAAGTTCAGAGGGTTAGTCTGTTATCATCATGGCAGGAGCATGGTGGCCTTTAGGCAGACATGGGGTTGGAGAAGTAGCTAAGAGTTTTACATTTGGATCAGCAAGCATTAGGAAGAGAGAGACAGTGGACCTGTTTTAAGCATCCAGAACCTCAAAGCCCAACCCACCCCACCCCACCCCCCTGTGACACATTTCCTTCAACAAGGTGACACCCACTCCAGCAACGCCACACCTTCTAACAACACCACTCTGGGCCTACAAGGGTCACTTTTATTCAAACCAGCACATCATTCATTATTGAAGGAAGCCGGGTCAGGAACTCAAGCAGGGCAGGTATATAGAGGCGGAATCCTGGTGCTAATATTCAAAGCACACAAAGACAGACTACAGCAGCCTAGTTATAAAGCCTTTGCTATAAACACACAGAGTTGATTCTTGAGATGACTAGTGTTAAAAAGCTTGTTCTTTTTTCTCCATATTATTTTGTAACTTTCGATTTTACCGTTGCATGCAGTTCTTAAAACCAGGTTCTATGTAAAAAATCTCATGCTATATGGTTGATATCTGTTTGCTGATGGTAAAATTAAGTTTCAGCACCCTGTGAACCACACAGTTGAACACAGCTCCACACATAAGTAAAGCCAGTGTATCCAATATTGTCAGGTAACACTGCTTCGCCTCCCAAGAGAGGTCCCTGAGAAAGTTCTCCCCCAGGCCCATTTAACCTGCTGTGAAGAAGAGCTAGGAAAAGGCTGAGCAAAAGCAACAGAAAAAACTCTGTACCATGTGGTGGCCAAGGCTCTCCTAAATGAGAGAAATAATTTACACATATTGCTACCCTTAATGGCATAAAGAGTCTAGCATGGAGTTGTACAGCACAATGCTTGACCGAGAGAAGTCAAAGGTTTATTCTTACATGTAGGAGGAGAAGGGAAAAATTAAAAAAACAAATTGGCTCTCAGGGAAGGGAGTCAACACTGGTTACCAGGACACCTGGAAAATCAGGGGAAGCAGCATGTAAAATCAAATCTGTAAACATAACGTTTGTTGCAAGAGGTCTCATCAGATTCCCAAAGTCCACGCCCAACACACAGATTTTTCTTTTATTAATGAACATGCCTTGGTTAGCATACAAAGTCATGACTTTCGTCGTGATGGTTTTTATACACATGTCATTATGCTTTTTCTCATTCATTTCCATTCCCCATTGCCCTCCTCGAAGCCTCCTCCCTGACCCTGCTGGTTCCCTTTCTTCCTGTGAGTCCCCTACGATTTCTTATGTTTGTGTTCTACCACCCTTTCTGTTTCTCTCTTCCTTTGAGATCTCTTATATCCTTTCATAGTCTCTTTTCTGGTTTTTGTAACCTGCAAATGCATACATTTATAACGATACTTCTTAATGTCATCTAATTCCATTTCCCATCCAATTCCATTCCTGTTTGTTTTTCAAAAAACAAAACCTAACAACCCTTGTCTATGCCTATATCTTGAGGCTATAGCAACATTCAATAAATCTGAAATTAAAAAAGCAAAACAAAATAAAAACTGAGGGCATTTTCGCTAAATCTGAACTGAGACAATGTGTTCGCTCTCTCCACTCTCAGTCAACATAACATTTAAAGTCTTTGAACAATAGGCAATAAGAAGAAACAAAAGGGACACACATAAAAATGTTTCCTTAAAGTACAGGTCTGTTCTCAGTAGGAAACTGAAGAAAGGTTTTTCTTTACCTTCTAAGCAATTAGCGTAGCAAACAAAGATTGTTTCATCTAAAGAATTTCCAGTGCATCATGCTGTCTTTGTGAGATTTCCATCACATAGGAAAATTAAACCCTTCCTAAGATAACAACTTCTGCACTGTGTAATTTTCTGTATTTTTCCTTGAAGTCTTTTAGTGATGACTCGCTTCAGTGCATGGCTGTTGATGCTCATGGATTGTACTTTTGATTAGGTGTTTTAAGCCCTTGATGTTTTCAGTAAATTTCCCAAAATTAAATTCTAAATTAAGCTTTTTTTTTTCCTGGTGGTTCTTGGGAATGTAACTGAAGAAGATACTAAACTAATTGAGCTACATGGAATATTAAATTATGTGGGAAGCACTGAATAATATTTCATGGATTGTGTTACTACCATACATCTGAGAAGTTGCATGGGACTTATAAAAATCCAATGTTTCTGTTCTAAGACTATCACTCACAATCATAGGTATCAAAAACTGTTGTATACCACAGAAATGGCCAAGTCTCCCTTCAGATGCATCATCATTGCAAAAACTCTAGTTTGATCTTTATTTTCATTTTGCATTTTGTTACCCATGAGGAGTTCATTTTTTGTTGTTGTTCTGCTACTTGTCTTGAAATTTGAGGAGATTCGTGGAAAGGATTCTGACACTCCACAGTCCTACCACTGAGCTGTTCCATCAGTGATGCAGAGGCCCAACTCCTGGATCATTCTCTGCTCAAGTAAAATCTACTAAATTTAATTTGTTTTAATTGTTCTACTTTTGGAGAAAATTCTGAAAAGGAAATCTAAGTCTTCTTTAAGTAGAGGAATAGGATGCTTTTACTCCATAACCCCTGTTAGTCTTCATTGGTAGCAATAAAACCAATACAACATCTATTCACATGCACTGGCTTTGTGTAGCACTTCGAACCCCGCTCCTCTTGTATATACAGTGAAGACTTTTAGATAATGAACTACTTAGCCTCTTTCATTAAAATAAAGCTCGAGCATTTATGTTATCAAATTATGATGCAGAATACCAGAAAATATTCACACACACACATACCTCCACCCACCCTGCAAGTGCCTGTCTGGCCTCTAGGGAAAGGAAGTCTGTTTTCAGAGTTGCAGATTGGCAACTGAGAAATTTTAAGGATGATTTGCAAAAGCTTCCCAGCCATCTAGTTTCCCACTCAAAGATGTGAACTTTTCTTGCTTGCAGTCTGCAAATAAACCGTGCTAGGAACAAAAGCCCTCAAGAAAGAAAAGCTGGTTTTAGAGCCTTATTATAAAGACCAACCAAATATTGCTTATGTTAAAATTTTCAAAAAAAAGGGATTTCACTTCCTATTATTTCCAAATTTTGTTTGTAGTTTTGTTCATTTCTTGTCTAAGAGAATGTGATTTTGAGCAATGGGATAGACCATTAAGGAGTCAAGATGGGCAATTCAAACACAGGGTAAAAAAAAAAAATCATGGCAAAATAGGAAACAGGATTGCCAGGGAAATGATGAAACTTCCCTCTTGCTCTGTGGAGGATTCTGAGGTGCTGCAATGTTAAGACTTGTCCTAAAGAGCTACAGTAAAGGCTGAATTCTGCTCACTCAGACTGGCACTGCGGCCAGTGACCCCTCCTTCTTTCTCCAGCCAGCTTCCCGTGTTATCCTTCACTCTTTCTTTATAATAGCTCCCAAGGAAAAACTACACTTTTTCTTAGCATGTCGCTCCCAGGGACCATGCTATTAGCATTGCCTCCGTCTATTATTATCAATAGTCTTCCACTGCCGCTATTCATAACTTTCAAGCCCTCTCTGGGTTCCCTAGGAAAACAACTAAGCTGTGCAGCCTTTGTTCCTCTCATGTTCCCATAATGGGGTCTAAAATAGATTGATTTTAGCGAAATAATAACTTCATGCACCAAATCCCTTCATCGCATGCTGCAGAGAAAAATCAATTCTCGGGAACTGGGCAGCCGCATTATGTGAAACGATGCGCTTCATTCTTGTGGCTACATCAACCAAACAGCTCTCATCTTATCCACAACCTTGTACTGGAGACAGAGGGGAATAAAAAGCATAACATAATGACAATAAGCACTCGCCTGCTACCCAAATCTTGAAATGGAAACATAGCAGATGTCCTAGAATGACAGATAAGCATATAACTTTAACCAAATATAACTTAACATATTGTGTCTGGTTTAATTTTCATTGGACTTTAAGGGTTCTCAATTATGTCATTTTATTGGTTGCGTTCATTAATTATCTGGCTTAATTCTATTTAGTCTTTTCTTCTGAGATGGGTCATTTCTATGTTCTGGAAAGTAGTTTATCCTGGGCATTGCTATAGCCTCAAATACTGATAGGTTTTACACTTAAGAGTAACACAAATAAATTTCTATGATACATGTTAACAATAAGCTTCTGGTTTTAAAAACAATACAAAGGAACACAGCTGCTATTAAAGATTAAAGGGTGCTGAGGGAGACTGGAGAGCGCTCAGTGGGTAGGAGCACTTGATAGATAAATAAGACTGGAAATCTCCAAAACCTACCATAAAAGCCCTTCCCGGAGAGTGAGATCAACAACTAACATATCCATGGAGCCCTCAACTAATGCCTGTTAGAAACAGGAGCAAACACCCATACATAAACACTGAGTCGAACTAGAACCCAGATGTAAATGGAGAGGACAAGACCAGGAGGCAGAAACACATAGAGACAGCTTACCTGAACAAGGAGGAGCTAAGGGCCACTAGACTGATAGCTGGGAAGCCAGCAGGGGACTGACTCAGGCCCCCCTGAATATGGGTCTCAGCCAGAAGTACTGAGCAGTCTAAGAGACCTCAGACAGTGGAGCCAGGATGTATCCCTGGTGCACAAAAAGACTTTGTGAACACATCCCCCATGGAGGGATAACTGCCTTAATCTAGAGACAGGAGAGAAGCCCTAGTCCCTACTTCACAGGACCTGTTAGATCTACATGACCCCAACTGGATGGCATTCCCCTACATATGGAATTGTGGTGGGGAGATGGGAGGGGAGGGTGGTTGGAGTGCATGTGAGAGGGCAGAGAGGGTAAAAGGGAGGGAGGGAGGGAGGGAGGAAGGGAGGGAGAGGGAACTGGGATCGACATGTAAAACATTAAATTAAAAAAAAAAAAGTGCTTTGACTCCAAAATTTAAGTTCAAGGACAAGTTACTGGGGAAAAGGATTTCTATTTTTGTTTCCACAGAAAATGAAAAGATGTGGATTCCTTCCAGACTAATGTGGTTTGATCAAGCCAAACCACCTGAAACAGAGTACCAGGTGATCCCACATTCAAAACAGCTGGACAAAGCAGCCTGACAGACTACAGCCAGGATTTCTGCATCTTCTTCGAATCCCCCATGACAGAGCCCCTTACCAGCAGGAAGTAGTTTGGAAAGAACAACACCCAAATTCCCAAATATTGTCTATAAATGTTTGTTTTCATTTAAATGGACTGTTATATAAAATAAATAAATAAATAAATAAATAAATAAATAAATAAATAAAAGATATCATGCACGGAAAAAAAAAGAATGGCATTCAAGAAGCAGCAGTGATCTGAGACATGGTAGACACATTGTTGTGTATAAATGAGCATCTACTCAGAGACAGTGATAACAACGACCATAGCACCAGAGCGTTAAAAGCAACTGTAGGCTGGCAAGTGAGAAGGTGAACTAGAGTGGATGGTTTCCAGTGCCCAGTAGAGAACATCTGTAGTGATGTATCATTGATGATGTATTAAAGCTTCCCTGAGGAGTCAGAAAGTGAGATCAGCCACAAGCTATAGAGGTCAGACAGTGGTGATACACACTTCTAATCCCAGCAGCCATAGAGCTAGGAGGTGGTGATATACACCTTTAATCCCAGGACTCAGGATTAAGAGGTAGTTCAAGGCCACACTGACTACACAAAATTGATCCAGTCCTAAAAATCAGCTCACACAAAGGGATCACAGCCTTTAATGCCAGCACTAGGGAGGTGGAGACAGGAGTGATATGGCTGGGCAGAGACAGGAAAAAAAAAAGGAAGAGACAGGAACTCAGAGCTTTTTGCCTCTGAGGATTTGTAGAGACAGGATTGCGATTTCATCTGGGTAGAGTTAAGATCTATTGGCTTGGCTGCTTTGCTTCTCTGATCTTCAGCTTGAAACTTGAACACCAATATCTATCTCTGGGTCTTTTATTTATTGTACTACAAATATTGACTTGTGACATTAGTTGGGTAAGTATATATGTTAAAGAATTTAAAAGTGTCTCTTAAAAAATTTTAATGCAATAACTTTAAATTTAATAACATAGGAAATATGATGTACAGGGGCAGGAAAAAAAATGAAGAATAGAGTTTGCCAAGAAAATAAAAGATGAGGTATAAATTTTAAAAAGAAAGACTTACATGGTAAAAGCTGTACCCTGCAAGTGCTCAGAAAAATGGGTCAGGATACAAGGGTACTGTCAAACAGGAAGTGAACACTGCAAGTCAAGATGAATGGACTAAATGGTAAACTGTAAACTGAATGAGCCACACTACAGCGTCCACAGATTGTTCATTTGTTGTTTTTATTTTGTTGTGTTTCTTTGTTTTACTTGGTTTTTGGTTCTTCTTTTAAGTTTGATTTTGGTTTCTGGGGGACCTTGCAAGGGCAGAGGGCAGATACATACAAGGGAACAGGGAGGTAAGTGGGATTGGAACGCATGATGTAAAATCCACAAAGAACCAATAAAATCAAGACAAAAACAAAAGAACAAACAAAAACCAGGATTTCCATCACAGTAAAATCACTTTGGGTGGGAGGTCAAGAGAAAGTCCTTCCCCCAAGATCCTTGCCTCCTGATAGCCACACGTTAATATAATCAACTCCTTCCTTATAAACAAAGCCTTGCGTCTAACGACCAGAATGTGGCAAAGTCTTGGAATTTCATTTTGTGATTAATTCCATCTCACCAAGGAATCCATCCTTGCCCTTCTCGCCCCACTCCTGTTGGCCTTGTTCCTTCTCTACAATATCTCCCTCTCCTACTTTCTTCTTTTTGAATGCCTCCTCTCCAGTTTATTCCTAGACCTTTATTTCATTCCTCCACTGGACACATGTACGTTTTGTGCCACTACAATGCTGTCTGTCTTAGTCACTGTTCCATGGTTATGAAGAGAGACACATACCATGAGCAAGACAATTATAGTAAGAGAAAGCATTTGATTGGGGCTTATACTTATAGTTTCAGAGGTTTAGTCCATTATCTTGTCGAGGAGCATTGCAGCATGAAGGCAGGTACTAGAACAGTGGCTGAGAGCTACATCCTGATCCACAGACAGACAGACAGACGGAGAGAGACTCTAAACCTGGTGTGAGCTTTGTAAAACCTCCAACTCTACCACACACCCAGTGACACGCTTCCTCCAAGAAGGCCACACCTACTGTAACAAGGCCACACCACCCAATTTTATAATCCTCAAATAGTGCTACTCCCTGATGACTAAGCATTCAAACATATGAGCCTATGAGGACCATTCTTTTTCAAATTCTCACACTGTCTTTGTCATTATACATCCATAACATAATTTGAGATCAGGCACTCTGATAACTCCAGCATTGTTCTTTCCTCTTAGGATTAATTCGGTTATTCTGATATTTCTATGCTTTCATGTAAGTTTATTTTTTTCTACTTCGGTGAAAACCAACATGTAATTTTGATGGAAGTTACATAGACTCTGTTTTGATAATGTAAGCATTTATACAATATTAATTCCGTCAATTCATGAACACAGAAGATCATTAAATCTTCTAGTGTCTGTTTTGTTTTGTTTTTTCCTTAGTATTTAAAACTTTTATCATCTTTTGCCTGGTTTGTTAGTTTTATTCCTAACTTTAGTTTTTTCAAAGCCATTGTGAATGTAATATTTTTTTTGGAAAATTTATTACTGTCATATAGCAAAAGGGCTGAATTTTATATGTTGATTTTTGTATCCTGTTACTTTGCCAAAGGTACTTATCAGGTCTATATTTTTTCCTGCGGATTCTTTAAGGACCTCGTACATAAAGAATAATATTATTTCTGCATAGGAATGATGTGGCGTCTTCATCTCCTATTGGCCTCACTTTCATTTCTTTCTTTTGCTTACTGCTTTACCAAAGACTTAGAACATTATATTGGAATAGAGTGACGAGAGTGGGCACCGCTGCCCTGTTTCAGATTCTTTTTTAACTTTCTTTGCATTTACTCTTTGTGTCTTTCACATCATGCATCTCTACCCCAATCATTTCCTGTCCTTTGTATCTACCTTCTGCCCTTGCGACCTCCCCGCAAAAAATAAAATAAAATTTGAGAGAAGAAAGAAACATTTCATCATACTGTAACATAATGAGTCGTGCAGTAAACACTTTTTCCCATAGATCTTACTTGCAAGTGTTCATCGAAAAGGGCCATTGGTCTGGTTCCAGGTCTCTGGTTTCTGCTACACTATTGATGCTGGGCCCTCACTGTGACTCCTCTTGGATATCCTGCCGTTGCCCTGTGTCATAGAGATTCTGCAACTTTGGGTCTGCAGGACATGCTCCAGTGGGTCATAGGAAAGGTGCATGTTGGTGTGGGCCAGCTCATAACCCTGGTTCTGGGTAGTCGCATGGTTGGTCAGCCAGCCAACTCTCCCCTGTCTTCATCAACAGGGTGAGCCCTCCAGCATTGCCTTGGCTGTTTCACCTCTTACAGCAATGAGCAAGGCATGGAGCCGGTTTTTCTGCATTCATGTCCTCGGGATTAGCCTTTACATACCTACAACCTCAGGGTTAGCTCTACTGTGTCGCCCAGGCAAGGTGCAGAGGCCATTCTCCCACGTGCTGCAGCTGGTGAGGGACAGAGACAGCTCTCCTATTCTTATGACCTTGGGGCCGGCTCTCCCACCTGCCACAGGGAACGGGGCGGGTGTCATTTCTCCCCTGCACATGCTGCCAGATGGCAGCTGAGGGCTGGGACCTTGTCTGCCATGCTCATGTACTTGGGCTAGTTTGCCTGTATCCCTGTCAACAGGGTCAGCTCTACTGTGCTGCCCAGATGAGGAGCAGCGATTGCTTTCCTGAGTGCTGCAGATGGTAAGGTGCAGGGTCAGCTCCCTTGTCTATCACAGGTGGTGAGGGGCAAGGGCTAAAGGGAGCATCTCCCCATGACCCCAGGCACCACTGTATGACAGACAGGTAATAGGGATAGCTCTGCCATCCTCGCAGCCTCGGGGCTCTCCCACACCTCTGCCAACACGGACAGCTCTATTGTGCTGCCCAGGCAAGATACAAGGCCTGCTCTCCAGAGCACTACAGCCGCTGAGGGGCAGGAGCAGCTAGCTCTCTCACCTGCCTCAGGCACAGTGGGATTGTGGGGAGACATTTTCCCTGTCCGTGGTGCCATATGGCAGAAGAAGGGCATGGCCAGATGGCCATGCTCATCCTCTAGGGGCCAGCTCACCTGTGCAGACTTGTTTCAGCTCTTAAGGAAATGCCCTGGTTTATAAGCTATGGACTATAAGTTTATCATACGCAGCCGACATGCTCCTTCTAGTCCTAATTTCTTCAGGAATTTTGTTGTGAAAGCATGTTGAAATTCATTGAATGCCCTTTTTCTATCAGTTGAAATGATCATCTGGTATTGGTCTTTTAGTCTATATTTTGTCATACCTTTATTGATTTGCATATGGTGAGCCTACCTTACATCCTTGAAAATAATTTCTGTAATACATGATCTTGGCTGTAATGTTCTTAAATTGCCATGCAAGTAATTTGTCAAGAATTTTTGTGTCTATTTTTCTCCGGGTGTTTATCGGATATAGTTTAATTTTGTTGCTCCTTATCTAGTTTGCTGTATCCTTATCAGAGAAATGCTGGCTTTGTAGAAAGAGTTTCCATTTTATAGAAAAGCTTGAAAACTATTGGTCTTAGCTCTGCCTTGAAGATTCAGTAGTGAATTCAGTAGTGAATCTGTCTGATCCTGCACTTCGGTTTGGGGAGAGACTTTATTATTGCTTCAGACTCAACACTTGTGATGAGTTGCTTTAAGCTTACTAATCTCCTGGATTTAATTTTTGTAGCTCATACTTGCAGAAGAATTTAGCCACTTTTTCTTGATTTCCCACTTTTTGTATCAAAGTTCTCAACAGATTCCATTGTGGTCCTCTGGATTTCTCTGGAGTCTGCTGTGACATCGTCTCACCTTTGATTTTATTGATTTGGGTCTTCTTTCCCTTTAGTTAGTTTGGTTAGAGGTTCATTATTCGTATTCATTCTTTCAAGGAACCAACACTTTGACAGTCTATGTACAAGTCTGTTGTTTCATTAGTTTCTCTTTACTCTTCGTTACTTCATGTGTCTTTGGCTCATCCTTGCTTTTCTACAACTTGAGGTATGTAATTAGTAATAATTAGTATGCTGAGTGGTGCCTAACATTTGAACTTGACACTGATAGACTTTATTCCTAGAACTCTGTTTGCTGGTTCCTCAAAGGTATAAGCTGTGCCACAAATGCACTTGATTCTAGGAAATTTTAGTATTTTCTCTGATTTTTCTAATGGCCCAGTGTCAGTTTTTCCAAGTATTTATGGAGTCTGGTCTATTTTTATTCTACTGGGCTATAATAAAATCCAAAGAATCATTTTGTCTGCTAAGGTTTGCTTTGTGACTTATAATCCAATTGATTTTAGGGGAGGTGCTATGGGTCACTGAAAAGAATGCCTACTTCATATTTCTTGGATAGAATACTCTATAGATATCTGTCAAATGAAATTGATTTAAAGTAAAGCTCAGTTCTGAAATTTCTTTACTGATTTTTAATTTGAAGACCTAATAGTGAGAGTAGTCTACTAAAGTCACTACAATTTACCCAGCATATCTGGCCTTTTAGTTATTATTTATGAAATTGGAAGCTCCAATATTTGATACATAGACAGTCACAATTGTTTTATATATATATATGTGTGTGTGTGTGTGTGTGTGTGTGTGTGTGTGTGTGTGTGTATTCTTAGTGAATTGATTCCTTTATTAATCTACAATTTACTTGTTAGTAGGTGTGTGAACATGTGATGAATGTTCATGTGTGTATGTGTGCACCTGCATGTAGCCCCCAGAGGTTGATGTTGGCTGTCTTCCTTGACCTCTCTTAACCTTATTTTTTGAGACACAGTCTCTTGCTGAACCCAAACCCATCAAACCAATGAGGCTGGCCAATATGCTGCAAGCATCCAGCTGTCTCTGTTTCCAAATCCAGTGCTGAAGTGACATTGGTAATTGTTGTCTCATCTTCTAAAAAAATTTTGTTGTGTTTGGGAATCCAAAGGATGGCTATGTTATCCCCTCTTTTATTTTATGTGTGTCTTCCTGTTAGTTGTCTTTACTTGGATGTAAATTTCATACAGGGTGCTTTGATAGCAGTACAAGAGTTAACTGGCAGTAGAAGACACACCTATAGTTCACTTGGGTGTATGGTTCAGAGACCGTGGCAACAGGGTCATGTCTGCAGAAGTATACTTTATAATTGCTATAGAACTAAATGAAGTAATGAAGTAGTGAAATGAAGAGGAAACACTGAAAACAGGTGAAGCCTGGAGGAGAAAGAAAGCATTTTCATTAAATATGTGGGAAATGGTAAAGTTAATGTTGCAGAGTAGGTACAGAGAAAGAAAGGAGTCGTAAAAACCAGCTAAACTCAAAACAAGCAATTAAGGACAGAAGCTTAGATGAAAGTAAGAATACAAATGAAGATGTCCTAATCCCAATCAGCATCTCTTCCTTAGGTGGTACAGTGTTTTCTCCTTCATTTGTCTTTATGGCGGTCTTCACAGGTGCAGGAGTTCTGCTTGTTTCAGTAATTCAGTGAGTGCATTTCTCTTGGAGAGAGGAAGGAAGTGTGTGAGCTCCATTCTACTATCACTTCTGGTCTGAGATCTCCCCTCTTGCTAATTACAACTTCACTGGTATTTTGACAACTCTCTGTGAAGATCTGAAGCCCTTTTTTAATTGGGCCCTTTTTTCATGATTCTCCTTTTTTAAAAAAAAAAAATCTATAAAGAAAAGTTCAACTTAAAAAAAATCTGATACTTGAAGTAGAAGATGGAAAAACTTATGCTTACCCATTCTTAGAATGTTATAAAAATGAAGATTCCCACCCAAAGCAAGTTGCAGATTAAGTTCAATCCCAATTTAATACCACATCACGTTCTTCACAAAAATAGAAAAATAAATCCTGAATTGACGTGGAATTTCAAAGCAATGCTGAACAGAAAAACTCAATGCTCAAGGGATGTGGTAGTCTGAATAGTTATGCTCACCCCCCCATAGACTCTTGTGTTTGGGTGCTTGACCCATAGGGAATGGCACTATTAGGACGCATGGCCTTGTGGGAGGAAATGTGGCCTTGTTGGAGCAAGTGTGTCACTGTGGAGGCAGGCTTTGAGGTCTTACACACTCAAGCTGTGCCCAGTGTGATACTCAGATCAAGATGTGGAACTCTCAGCCACCTCTCAAGCATCATGTCTGCCTACATGCTGCTCTGCTTCCTGTCATGATAATAATTGGTTGAACCCTGAAACTATAAGTAAACCTCAATAAATGTCTTCCTTCAATAAATATTTTCTTTTATAAGGGTTGTTGTGGTCATGGCATCTCCTCACAGCAATAGAAACCCTAACTAAGACAAGGTGGTACCATGCTATATTTCAATCTATATTTCAGAGCTATGATAAAGCCCCATGGCACTGGCACAAAAACAGGTACATAGATTCAATTGAACCAAAGAGGAGATCCAAATATGAATGTACATAATTAAAACCATCTCATATTTGACAAAGATGGTACTGCTGGAGAGACAGTATCTTCAACAGTTGGTGCTGGGAAAACTGGATGTCCACATGTAGAAGAATGAAATATCTATCACCCTGTACAAAAATCACCTCCATATTGTTCAAAGACTTCAATGTGAAACCGGAAATACTGAATCTTTTCAAAGAAAACATAGACAGTACTACAAGATAAAGGTCAAGGAATGAACTTTCAGAGTACAATTCTAATTGTCCAGGAATTGAGAGCAATTAACAAATAGAATTCATAAAGCTATAGCAAACAACAGTAAAGGAAAGAGAAAGGCCACAGCGAGGGAGAAAATTTTTGTTGCCTACACATTTAATAGAGGATTGATAGCCAGAATATGTAAACAAAAAAATTAGCTAAATAAACTTCCCTTTAAATTCTGCAAATGGAGTAGTTTTATAATAGGGTTACAGTGTCTTTTCCTTTTTACATATTTCACCCTCTTCACTGAAGCATTAATAAACAATGCTGTGACATCTTTAAAGGGACTCAAGAGAACATGTGAGTTCTGCAGAGTCCTGATCTTATAGAGCATAAATACATAGATTTGGTTGGAGAAGAGAAGCAACATGAAGTATAATTGCACATGATGTTTCCCTGTATTAAATTCTCAAATCCATATTGTGAGTTAGCAATTGTATGGGTGTCACTTGGACCTTCATCTGGAGTCCTATGATTCCCTGATCTTTATGACTGTCATTAAAGGAATTGAGATTCAGTACAAAGAGTGTAGTGTAGCATAAAAAGATAGTTTCTTACAGAACTGAGTGAGCAAAAGACAATCTAAAGAACTAAATGCCTACAATGCCCAAGCTGACCACTGTTCTGACCTATGCTGTCAGTTTAATTTATTCTACTTTCTGAAGTTTCTAGAACAAGTAGCTTTTCTTAGAGAACTTCCTTTTGTCTAGTTGATTGAAAGCTGTTTAGATTTGTCCATTCAGGAGGTAGCAAAGATGTATCTTTGTTCTTTATCTGAAAACCTCCTATTATATAGTAATCTTATAAAATCCAGGCCTCCTTCACCCAGATTCCACTGTTATTCATTACCATGCTTTTGGAAGGTTCAGAATGTCATATCTCTTTCCAAAGCAAAAGATAAGGTTCAGTTCCTATTTTACAGAACAGCAATTAAAGTCCTGTTTTTTCAATCTTGTCTCAAAAAACAGGCTGTAGACTATGTGGGAGGAAACTTCTCCTAGTATCCCCCAAATGATTAATATCTACCTAGCTACCTAACACTGAGATATAGTTCGTTACATTTAATTTTTAAAAAAAAATCATGAAATTTATAGCATAAAATTTAGCCTTTAAAGGTTTGTGATTCCATGGGTTTTAGTGTATTCATGTTTGGGTAGCATCATCAGGAAATCATTTTAAGCATTTCCATCATTCTACAGCACTATCTCACACCCATTAGCAGTGACTTCCAATTTCCCTCTTCCCTCCACCACTGGTAACCATTAATCTTCTTCCTGTTCCTACAGATTTGTGCACTTGGAATATTTCATGTAAATGGAACTATATAGTATATACTATATAGTATATATTCTCTGCGGTTTTCTTCTTTCACTTAGTATAATGCTCATCCATATCATATATCTCTTTGATATTATATTATACTGACATATTGTTACTCAGGAAAACATGGATTCCGTTTCATAGGTTCTTATTCTCATTAGTAAAATAAATTTAAGAAAATGGATTCAGTAGAAATCTTGAGGTCAGTCACATTAGACTTTGAGAGAAAAAAAATCTAGGCAAGTTGGAAATTGTAGCAGGCACCAGGAAGAAAGAGAAGAAAAGCCATGCCTTTAAATTCAGCCGTGGAAGTCAGAGGGGACAGTGAGAAGGCTCTGAGTGTCCAGGGAAATGTATTTAGTAGGCTGGCCTGTGGATCTGAGCTCAGAAGGCATCTAGTCTCAGGCTCTTGTATCCCGGGGGAAATGATTGCACCAGGACACACGATTAAAAATAGAAATAGGGGCTGGAGAGATGGCTCAGAGGTTAAAGAATATTGGCTGTTCTTCCAGAGGTCCTGAGCTCAATTCCCAGCAATCACATGGTGGCTCACAACCATCTAAAAATAGAAATAGAAAGGCAGACAGCTTAGTAAGAGTAGAAAAGCAGTCCCAAGAAAAGTGACCTGGTGAACTAAGAACAGAGCTCCCAAAGCGTCCTGCTACACAATGTATAGGCTGGTATAGTCTCTCCAGCTTCCATTTTTAGCTCAGGGGCTTTTTTTGCTCATGATCTGTTCTCTAGATGAAGCATAGCTAAGGAAGAACTCCCAGGCTTCCTCCACAGAGTGGCCTTTTTGTCTGTTAATCTTCAAGTTTCAGCTCAGTCTCTACTTCTCTACATACTGCTTTTGTTGATGCCTTTATTACTTGACTGGGTTCCATGGTTTACCTACTATGAATAACAACACTACCAGATCTCCACGTGTAAGATTCTGTGTGGACTGAAATCTCTAAATCTCAGTTCCTCTAGGTACATCCCTGAAAGGGAAATGGAAGCATTTTTCCCAGTACTTAATTGCCTGGGCAAAGGGAGATTTGCAACACAGAAAAAGAAATAAGAACCAGGAAAAGAGAAACACAATCTCCAATGGACATGCACAGTTATACTGATGCTGCTCCAGGAAAGACAAATCTAAGATGAAGTAGAGATGTGTCATCGAAAGAATACTTTCTTTTCTCTGTGCCCACAATGCACATTATTTTAAGTCCAGAAAAGAAAGAAAAAAACTTTAATAATCTCCTGTTTGTGTGTTAGTTCTCCAACTAAACTCTCATTACATTCAGGCATAAGCTAAGACTATTTTTGATCCTTCTATTACACAGAGAATCCTCTAAAAAAAAAATAAGTGCTAAAGAAATACTGCAGGGGCTCCATACATGACTCAGAGCAGAGCCTGCCTTCCCCTCACCCTTTGTCCTGCTGGATCCACTGCTCAGGGTGAGCATTAGGCCACAGTGCTGGTCCAACAACCCCTCCACCTCCGTGAAACTTCCTGGGTCTGCTCTGAGCACACTGGACCCACCTATCCATGAGAGACCACCTTGAGGCCACACTTAACTGATCTTTGGACCCCATCGCCTGCACTCTGCCAGAGGAGAGACCTCCGAGAGAGCTTGGATCATCCAGAGTTACAGACATTGAACTCCTGAACCACCTACACCCACTGTGAGAGCAAGGTAGAGAGAGAGAGAGAAACTCCACCTGCATCCACTGGAAGAAGCGATGGGAAGACAGCAATAGAAGAAAAAACCCAGTTTACAATGGAAGAACAGAAAGCATCTTCAGCAAATGGTGCTGCCATAACTTAGTGCTGGTGTGTAAAAGACTGCAGATAGATCCATATCTATTGCCATGCACAAAACTTAACTCCAAATGGATCAACATAAATCCAGCCAAACAGAATCTCTTAGAAGAGAAAGTGGGAGGTACCCTTGAACAAATTGGTACAGGAGACCACTTCTTGAACATAACTCCAATAGCACAGACACTGAGATCAACAATTAATAAATGGGACCTCCTCAAACTGAGAAGCTTCTGTAAGACAAAAAACACAGTTGACAAGACCAAATGGCAACCCACAAACTGGGAAAAGATCTGACAGAGGGATGATCTCCAAAATATACAAAGAACTCAAGAAACAAGTCACCAATACACCAAATAACCCTATTAAAAATTGGGGTACAGAACTGAAGAGAGAATTCTCAATAGAGGAATCCAAAATGGCTGAAAGACACTTAAGAAAGTGCTCAACATCCTTAGCCATCAGGGAAATGCAAATCAAGACAACTCTGAGATACCACTGCATTCCTGTCAGAATGGCTAAAATTAGAAACACCAATGTAGCATGATTTCTTACAAACATTACCTAGTGGAAATTTCAATATCTTTTTTTAATATTTGAAAAGTTAAACCTTCACCTACAAGGTGTCCTACTTTTAGCAGTGACTAGAAAATTAACTGAATTTCTTTAGCCCTGCTTTCCTCCAGTATAACAGTCACAGCAAGGACTTTCCTAGTAATCCACTTTATCCTTTATTAAATTACAATTCAACATTCCAAGCCCTCATTATGTGTAGATGCCTTAACAACATTATTCATAGCCATTTATACTTTAACACAAAATGATATTAAGTAACTGTCACACTTCTACTTGGAGTTAGCCAGTGTTAACTGTAATCATTGATCAGTCCCAGATCACTTCTTCATATCTTTGTGCATATATTTTTTTAAGACTTGCTATTTAAATGCTCTGGATACATATTTATACTCTCAATATAATCTGAAGAATAAGAGGCACAGTAAAAACTATATTGTGCCTTGCTTTCTCATTGGTAAGAGAAAGCCTACCACTTACTAGAATACCATTAAATACTATGTATGCCAAAGGCCTTAACATTGAACATGCCAACATGTCAGACAACAATAGCTAACTTCTACTAATTGTATTCATTACCACTTCCCAAGTAGCTACATAGAGCAACATGAAATAACTTTTTTTCTTATTTTGGGGTCATCTTGATTTTTACCCTTACAAACTATGATGGTTATCCTTGGTTGTGAACTTGACTACATCTGGGATTGACTGAAACTCAAAGGGCTGAGCATACCTGTGAGATATTCTTAATTAAATCCTTTGAAGTGGGAAGGCCCACTTCTAAAACCTGCATCTTTTAGGAGGGATAATACAACTTTAATCAGGATCTTTTGAGGTGGGAAGATCCACCTCTAATCTGGGGCCACAAACTAGTAGCCTATGTAAAGAACACAGAAGAAAGAAGCTCTCTCTTATTACCCGCTGGTTCTCACTCTCAATAGCAAGTCCACTATTTCACTGGCATTAGAGCCTCCTTCTTCAGGATTCTGGTATATACTGAAGACCAGCTGAGACATCCAGCCTTGTAGATGAACAACTATTGGATTCTTGGACCTTCTGTTCATAAGCAGTCATTACTGGATTAGCTGGACCACAGTCTGTAAGCCACTCTAATAAATCTCTTTTCTACTTTTTGTATAGATGGAGAGATTCATTCTTCAAGTTATGTAACTCTAAGGAACCCTAACTAATATCCCAAAACTAACATTTTTCAACACCTTGTAATTTGGAAATATGTTTGTAGAATTCTTAATCAATTTACTGCAATTAAATTAATCAATTTACTGCATTAAACAGACTTTTAATAATTATACCAATCACTTTAACAGCTCTCCTTACTATTATTCTTGTCTTCACTACAGTCAAAGAAGTTAAGCTAATGATGTTTCAGCTAACAACTAAATTATCTTCTTCTACACATAACCTCTCTAACCTCCTAGCCTTTTTCAACTGTAGTTCACCAAAACTCATTATTTTAAAAGTTTATGATCATTAAAAATACATCTTCAAATGTAGCTGTGACTACGAAAAATGGTCCCTAAAACTATTCAAACATCTGCCCCAACAATAACATCAAATCAAAATGAATAGGCTTTGTTTCCTTTCTTTATTCATTATATAACTTTCTATCTTGTTATCATTTCATTTATTTTAATAACAAAAATACTTTCAAAATAAATAAATAAAGACCAGTGAGTAACAACTATTAACCAACTCCTTATATATAATACATTGGTACCTATAACACATTAATTAAGACCACTCTCTTCATTCCCATAAATTACTTGGTATCTGTAAGTTAATGAGAAACATATTTACAGAATGACATCTCCCATCAGGTATCCCATATTTTTTTCATTTGCCAACTTCTACCTCATCATAATTTTCTAATTGGAAAAGTATGAAAACCCCTAATACTAGTGTTACTCAAATCACTGGATTTGCCCCTATAATTCAGACTACTCCTCTGTTGCTGTAGCATATTCAAATACCATTCACATTCCCCTAAACTTTATTTATGAAACTCCTCCAAAACCTAACCCAAAATTACCATTAATAATTACCCCTTTCATAAACACTCCTCCACTGCTGCTGGGAGTGCAAACTTGTACAGCCACTTTGGAAATTATTATGACAGTTCCTCAGGAAGTTGGGAATCAGTTTACCTCAAGATCCAGCAACTCCACTCTTAGGCATGTACCCAAAGGATTCATATACATACAAGGCCATCTGTTCATCTATGTTCATAGCAGCATTATGCCCCTCAACTGAAGAATGAATAAAGAAAACATGGTACATTTACACAATAGAGTACTACTTAGCAGAAACAAAAACAATGGAATCTTGAAATTCTCAGGCAAATGGCTGGAACTGGAAGAAACCATCCTGAGTGAGGTAACCCGGTCACAAAAATACCAGCATGGTATGTACTCACTTATATGTGGATATTAGACATAGAGCAAAGGATTACTGGCCTATAATCCACACCTCCAGAGAAGCTAGGAAACAAGGAGGACCCTAAGAGAGACATACATGGACCCCCCCCCATGAGGGGGAAAGGGAAAAGATATTCAGACAAATATGGAACACGAGGGAGGGGAAAGGGAGTTAGGAGAAAGAGAAGAGGAGAAGAGGAGAGGAGATGAAGACATGAGGGACCGGGAAGATTAAGTCAGGGGAAGAATAGAGGAGAGCAAGAAAAGAGATACCTTAATAGAGGGAGCCATTATAGGTTTAAAGAGAAATCTGGCACTAGGGAAGTGTCCAGAGATCTACAAGGATAACCCCAACTAAGAAGCTAAGCAATAGGAGAGATGCTATCTTAAATGCCCTTCCCCTGTAATAATATCGATGACTACCTTATATTCCATCCTAGAGCCTTTATCTAGTAGCTGATGGAAACAGAAGCATAGATCCACAGCAAAACACTGAGCTGAATTCCTGGAATGCAGTCATAGAGAGTGAGAAGTGATGAGCACACGGGTCAAGACCAGGCTATAGAAACCCACAGAAACAGGTGACCTGAACAAGGGGGACCCCATGAACCCCAGACAGACAGCTCAAAAACCAGCATAGGACAGAACCAGGCCCCCTGAACATGGATGTCAGTTAAGAGGCCTGGGCAGTCAATGGGACCTCTGGTAGTGGGACAGCATTTATTCCTAGTGTAAAAATGGACATTAGGAGCCCATTCCCCATAGCGATGTGACAGACTTTGATGACACCCCATGGCAGGCCTCACCCTTTCTATGCAGCAGAAGAGGGATGGGAAGGGAGTCGGTGGGGGCATGGGAGGATGGAAAGGAGATGGAACTGGGATTGATATATAACATAAGATTGATTCTAATTTAAATAAAAAAATACCCTTTCAGTAATTTCTACATGAACTACTAAACCATAACTAAATATGGAAACAATCATTGTTCTTCTGTAGAAACTTCAATAATCAACATCTGAAAAACTTGCCCTTCTTCAAAACTAATAACCATTCACCCACTGACTTACTATCACTGTCTAATGTTTGTAATTCTTACTTTTCAAATTCAAAAATACTAATATGTTAATAAATTGGATTCCCTTGTAGGCATTTGTTTCATACTATAAGTAACCCGCACCTTTTCCTGGCAATGTACTATGTGTTTAGCACACACAAGAATGCCAGCCATATATGGTCAAGAGGTCAACTATGCATAAATCATTCAGTATCTTCACACAAGTGAAACTTTCATGTTTTTCATCTATTCATTTTTTTTCGTGTAGAGAAGGACTGTACTGTGGCTTGTATGCATTTTTATAAACCAGGAACCCTGGAAGTATATTTAGTATTTCAGTTACAGTGGCATCACTTATAGGCTGTGTTTTATTGGAATAGCAAATACTCTTTTAGGGAATGAATGTTATTACAAATCTTTCATTAGTTCTCCTTTAGTCAATTAGCTCTGAGGATTCTCCATTGATATGATTCCTTGAACACTCTTCTTTGCCTTCAATTTTATTTTCCTATTCATTGTCACAGTCTTGATAATTATTCACCTTCTATTCCTACCGAAACAAACAGAAATAGGCCATCACGAATAAATTCCAATTCAGACAAAATCTTATTCCACCCTTGATATACTGTTAAAGGTATATTTGGCTTCCTATTTTTAATTCCCAGAATACTTTCACCAGTATTATTTTCTCCTGATCTTTTATGAGAAACAGATAATTATACTTTTGCTAATTCTATTAACATTAATCCAAATTTCTCCTTGCTAATACAAAGTTATACCCATTCCTAATAATGAAACCATTTTATATTTCATGAAAATCCATACATTTAAATTCTGCATATAACTTTGTACAAGCACAAGCTGTATTGGACAGAGCCAAGAGCCTTGAGGCTGTGCATAGGTAAGTGCTTTACCACTGAGCTTAACCCTCAGTCCAATAATCTACAATTAATTAATGAACAAGGACTTGCATTGAACACACTAGGTCAAGCTTTTGAAGATGCTTTTAAAGTATTGAGACAGCATTCAATTTGAGAGTTTCAGTACTCCTTGGAATACAATAAAACCTGATTATAACCGGAGAAGTATAACAAATGGTTCTGTAGACTTCCAAACTGGAAGATTCCATCAATCCCTGCAGAACATAACTGAAAGCCAGCTATAAAACCTGCCCCTTTCCAGCAAACCGGAAGAAAATTCAGGAGGAAGTTGTTGCAGTTTGAACAGGAATCCCTGTGCAGTTCTGAGAGAGTGTCTCACATTCAGTAGACTAGCAAAACCAAAGGCATCTTTCAGCTTATGTATATTAACACAAAACAGCAACAACAGCCGCAAAGGAAGGCTTGCAGAACTTTAGTTGACAAGAAAAAGCAACCAGAAGATCATGACTTATCTGAAGATGGCCAGAGTTCTAGGGAAATACACCAGGACTGGGGAGATCACCCAAATCCAGAGAAAGCTGATCTGCCAGTTGAGCGAGGTTATTCTCGGGAGACTCTGTCTCACTTCCACTCACAGTGTGTCCAGCCTGAGCAGGAATATCTCGGTTTAACTCCCTCATTCACTTCTGTTGGAAAGGCAGGACCTCTGGGACCCTGGTGGATGACTTGATTATCTTTCCCAATGACTGTGAATTCAAGCGGGTGCCCCAGTGCCCCAGCCGGAGGGTCTACATGCTCAAGCTTAAGCCCGGGTCCAGGAGACTTTTCTTCTGGATGCAGGAGCCCAAGACTGACCAAGATGAAGAGCATTGCCGGAAAGTCAATGAGTGTCTGAACACCTCCTCCCATCCCCATGCCTGGACACTGGGAGCAAGTGGGAGTGGTTGGTGGCCATGAGCTCTCAGCACTGGGCGCTGAGGGTGGACTGCAGAGCCTGTTGGGGAACATGAGTCATAGCCAACTCATGCACCTCATCAGACCAGCCAGCCTCGGAGGACTGGGTGGGCTTGGAGCCCTCAATGCGCCAGGCCTGGCCAGCTTGCTGGGGAGCAGCGGGCCTCCGGCAAGCAGCTCTTCATCCTGCTCCCCAAGCCAGTCGGCAGCCGTCACCCCATCTTCCACCACCTCTTCCACTCACACCACCCCAGCCCCTTCTGCCCCAGCAGCTGCCTCCTCGGTAACCAGTCCAAGACCCGCACCCAGCACAGCAGCCAGCCCGACCCAGCCCATCCGGCTGAGTGACCTCCAGAACATCCTGGCCACTATGAATGTGCCGGCAGGGCCAGGAGGCAGCCAGCAAGTGGATCTGGCCAGAGTTCTGACACCAGAGATCACGGTCCCCATCCTCGCTAATGCAGATGTTCAGGAGTGCCTGTTGCCCTACCTGCCCTCTGGGGAATCTCTGCTGCAGACTGACTGCAGATGAGATCCAGAACACGTTGACCTCACCCCAGTTCCGACAGGCCCTGGGTATGTTCAGTGCAGCCTTGGCCTCAGGACAGCTCGGCCCCCTCATGTGCCAGTTCAGCTGTGGAGGCCGCCAACAAAGGTGGTGATGAGGAAGCATTTGCCAAAGCCATGCAGAGTAATACCAAATCGGAGCCGAAGGAGGGCGACGCAAAAGACAAGAAAGAGGAGGATATGAGTCTAGATTAAATTACTCGCTGACCTTCCCCGAGTTGGAATTCATAGTTGTGTAATTCTGTAGTTGTGATAGTGATTCGTTGTACCCTTTCCTGTCCCACCCCACTAATAATGTCCTTTCTTGTACCCGCAAAAACAAAAAACAAACAAAAAGCAAAAACAACAATAAATAAAACACACTAGGAAAAACTGTGCTGAACATGCACAGACTTTTTTTTTTTTTTTTTTTTTTTTGTCATGACAAGTTTTTCTTTTTAGGTAGTGTCTACACTATATTGGTTTTAAAAGGAAACTAAACATGATTGAGAAGGATACTTCTAAGTTATCTGCAGATTCCTTGACATTTATAACAGATTTAGTATCCATGAATTGTGTGTCCAAGGACATCCTGGAGCCAGTCTCCAAGAGATGCTGAGGCCAAGGGAAGCACACTGAAGGCTTTCTGCAATATAGAATGCTCTGAACTGATAAGAAATTTTACTGGTGAACAATTTCATTTCTTGCATTCTAAGACTGAAGGTCTTTTGTTATGCAAACACTTTTCCTTGTCAGTTTGGATGATTTTCTAGGGTGAGTGGGTTGTTGATAGTCTTGCTAGTTGTCCCAGACTGACTTTCAATTCAAGGGATAACAGTATGTGCCACCGCACCAGGTTTATACATCCTGCCATGTACTCAGATGAGAAGTCACTCAGCATTTATTCAACAGCTTTAACAACAACAACAAAATATGTATTCATGCCTTTAAAAATCTCAATGGATGGTTATCTATTTTTTTAAATCCAACCTAATATGGTAAGGTGATCTCATTGTGGTTTTGATTTGCATTTTCCATTTATAGACATGAGTATTTTGTTTTGAGTGTATGCCTTGAGACAGTTTCACTATCCAGCCCTGGCTGGCCTGGCTAGTTTTAAGTCTTATGTTTAAGCCTTTAATCCACTTTTAGTGTATTCTTACATATAAGGGTCTACTTTCTTCTGTATTGGAATTGTCATTAGTGATTGGATTAAGGAGTGTCTAAAGAACTGGGGCTGACCGTGGCCTATACTTCCTGCTCTTTGAGAGGTTAAGGCAGGAGAATGGCCTTTTAATTGTCAACTCTACACAACCTAGAATCACCTGAAAAGAGACTCTCAACTGAGAAATTAGATAGATCAGTTCAGCCTGTGGGCATTTCAATGATGGGGAAGGGCTGTCGTGGTTGTTAACCCATCTGGCCCAATGCGTGTATCCCTATCCCCTAAACTGGACCCTGAACTGTATAAGTGAAGAAATCTAGTAAACAGTGACTCAAGAATAGACACGTCACTTAAAAGCCCTTCTCACAATTCTTGGCAACCCGTGGAAGCTGTACCCATGGCGTTCCCTGCATGACTTGCAGGTCGCTTAGCTGTGTCTCCTCTCTTGAGCAACTGTTACCCCTGTGGAGGAGTCTTGTGACCCTTTTAAGCTTTGAAATCTTCCAGGGACTTTCAGTTTTTGTTTACATCCCGAGACTTGTAAGTTTCCTTAACTTCCAGTGTCTTAATGAGCCTCTAACCTGAAAGGAATATTGCAATTTAGAGGAAGCTGCCAGACTAGATCTGAAATCTGCCTCTGAAGCACACAGGCTTGAGTCACAGTTAGACAGTATTCAGAACCAGAAACCCTGGGAATTAACTATTTATCATAAGAGCTCTGTTCATCCATCGATAGATGTAGTTATGGGTTTATAGGCTAATGGGAGGTAGTGGAAACTGTAGGAAGCACACCATAGTTGGGAGTGAGCAGATTCCCCCCACCACACACTTCCACCATGTCTCTCCACACTGTCTCTCCACAGCCCTAAAAGGAATCAAGAAAACCTGTAGAAAATGAAGGCTAAATAAGCTGTTTCTTTCTAAAACTGACTTCTCTGGTTATGTGTTCTGGGGTTAGAAAGCTAACACACACTTCATTAGGGAAGAATAGACCAGACCCATGCACATTGAAGTTGAAAGACTGCTCCTACCTCATAAAAATCCTGTGCTGCAACTGAGTAAGAAGGTCGTGGAAGGCTTCTGTGACAAGCCCTCCCTCCCCATTCATCCCCTGCCAAATAACAGCATAAAAAGGAAGCCGTCAAAGAGAACTCTTTAAAATTGTAATAAGGATGCTGAGGTGTAGGTCTCCACAATTGGTGACGTCTGGTGGGGGGTGCAGGTGGAGAAGAACTCTGTTGTTTTGTTTTGGGGTGGGCCACTGGGAGTTTGACCATGTTACAGAGAGTATATGGACAACACATATTGGACTTGCTTTATTATTTTTCTTATTTTGTTGGGGGGGGGGTGTTCAAGGTAGGGGCACAGGTAGAAGGACTGAGAAGTGAGTATGGTCTGGGTGTATGATGTGAAATTCTCAAAGAACCAATGAAATATTATTCTGGAAAAAAAAATCCTGTGCTGAGCTGGGGATGCAACTCAGGAATGTAATACCTGCCTAACATATGCAAAGGTTGGGTTCCATTCCAGTACTGTAAACTAAAAACAAAATAAGCCTTACTAGGCTTAAACAAGATGCTCAGACTAGTTTTCTTATTTAAAGCATTGATGGTGGCCTTACTTAGCTGGACACTCAACCACTACAGAATTAGAAGTACACAGCTAGTATGCCCTGCGGTTGGATACGGGCTACAGTGTACTGAGTCAGGAAGGGTTTCTCTCATTGTCTTCCTGCCTTCATCTGAAGTAGGAGAATTGTGTGATTCCTGTTCATTCTGTCTCCTGGATTTTGCATTCAGGCCAATTTTTACTGAAATCTGTGATGCGCTGGAGGACCATCCTCTGCCATTCTTATTCCTCCATATGGTGATGGATAGAACATGACATAGAGATTCATTAAGGATAACAGTTTTCCTTGGCAAAAAAAAAAGTAAAAGAGAAACACTTGTTTAGCATTCCCATGTTCATGCTAGCAGAGTGATCATGGCTGAGGATAAAATGGCAAACAAAGGTTAAGTATTTAACTTCTTCAGCTTCCAGCCCATATGGTTTCCAAATAGTGGTCTGTGATCTGTTATATTATAGAGGTTTTGTTATGGCTGTTTGATTTCAGTTGAGATTGAGGTAGAATAAGAAGGAAAAGGCCAATTATTGTATACTGACATATTGATTTATTTAGTGATTTACTTGAGCATGGCTGGCACTGCCTGTTTCTCAAGCATGACTTCACTTGCTATCTGAAACAGAATGGCCTGGAGACCTAGCTGAGACAATGGGCTGCTGCCCTTAACAACCAGCTGAATGCCGAGTTCACTTTGATAAAATCTCACTTGCTTATCCAAGCCATCTTATGGTTTTAGAGTATAAAATGAAAGCCGGGTCCTTTCAGGAGTCCCCCTATCTTCAGTCCACCCATGATACCTCCCCTCTTCCAGACTCACTGATGCGCCTTCCAAAAAGATTTCCATAGAAAGATGTCTCTAAAAATGCTGATGTCCCTTCGCATCATTTGTGTTCTGGACCTAAATACATACGTAATAGTGAATATTAATGGTCAGCTTGACAGAGTGTAGAATCATCTGGAAGCTGGACACTGGGAATGCCTGCAGGGGTCGGTTTCCTTAACTGAAAGGAGAAGGTCCTCTCTGCCCAGTTGCTGTTACCACTTCTGTGCTAGGAGTCTAGGCTGTATAAATCAAGAAGGGGAGGTGAGCATGAATTCATCTCTCCCTGCTTCCTAGTTGTGGGTGTGACGTGACAAGATGCTTGACTCCCTTGTCATGATGGATTATACCTTAGACTGTGAACCAGAAATAATCCTTCATCTTCTGTCAAAACAAGAGTAAAAGCAATCTAGATGGCTACTAGTGTCAAATGCATGCCTCGCTTTGCTCAGTGCTGGTGCACAGACCCCTGGTGCTGTAGGAGGTAGCAGTCTTATCTCAGGCAGGAGAAGTGTGCCATCTTTTAGAGGGAAATTGAGCCTTTTAAGGATCAAACAAATGTATGGGGCTGGAGAGATGGATCTGCAGTTAAGGGATCTGGCAGCTCTTTGGGGGACTCCGGTTTTGATTCCTAGCACCCACCTGGCAGCTCACAACTACCTGTAACTCCAGTTCCAGGGGATCTGATGCCATCTTCTGGCCTCTGTGGGCACCAATGACACATGTAATGCATATATATATATATATATGTATGTATGTATGTATGTATGTATGTATATATATATATATATATTCATTCACAGGTAAAATCTCTATACATGTCAAAAATAAATTTTTAATTAAACAATTTTCAAATAAGGTCTAAAAAGAGGTCTTATTTTTATTTGTTATTTCCCTGATTTTTATGGCCAAGGAATTATTTTGCTCAAAACATTTATCATTTAGGCAAATCCCAGGAAGATATTAGGACTGCTAACATAAAGGCACATACCACTTGTACCTTTATTTTGTTTAAAAGTGTCATAGTCATAGTAACCCATAATCCTCCATGCGATCTGTCAGCCACCAACAAATGCTATCGACTACTCATGACTAAAGCAGACAGAAAGTTCTTACGTCATGTCTGGTTTGCAGTGAATTTTGTCTGAGGGTAGAAAGTGACTTTATTTCTCTTATATCAGTTCCTTGAAATAAAGAAATGAGGACTTCAAGCATAATCTTGCTAGGATAAATCACAAGTTATGAGGGGGCTGCCTGGCTCCCAGTGTGCCTCAAAAGTAATGAGCAGGGTTGGACCCCAGTTTCATCCTGTGTGCAGTAAACTGGCCTGTCAAATGATAGCAGAGAAAATGATGGTTTAGTTTCTATAATACATAGAATTGCCTAAGAGAGGTTCATTCATTCATTCACTGAAGTTTTAGCATACACCAGGCAGAGTTCAAGATACTTGAGATGAAAAGGACCCAAAAGATCTTTAAAAAAATATTCTGCCCTGATCTTATAGAATATAAAATGTTTTAGTAAAAGGGGGGAATAATGTGTATTAGTGCATGCTCAGGTGAGGTGGTGAAAAAGAGATTGGAGAAAATAAAACATAGAATCAAAAGAAAAATAAATATATTCAAAGAGCCAAAAACCTCTGTACCTGCTCATGATCTAGGTGAGATGTGAATGAGGAACAGAATGGGCCGATGGGATGCTAAGTACACCAAGTTCAAAAGAATGGTCCAAAGTTAAAACAGACTATGATATGTTCAAAGGTTCAAGAAATCAGAATAGGCCAGAGTGTCTTTTTCACTGTGCTTTAGCAGAATTTGCATGAGCAAAGTGATCAGAGAGAAAGATCAGACAAATCCAGAGATCAGGAGGGGCAGGAGAGCTTCACCGACTCCTGGCTTTAACACAGACTTCACGTCTTGCTCTAATAAGAATGAAGCATCACTGAAAAGCTTTGCGCAAGGGAAGTTCATGATCTGATATGCATTTAGAAGAATGACTTTGTGTGCATGCATGTGTATTGGGTGGATGTGTGCACATGCTGTGTGTGTATGCAAGCATGGATGCATGTGCATGTGCATGTGCATGTTTGTGAGTTCACATGCATGTGTATGAGTGCATGAGTACATGCAAGCATGTATGCACATATATGTGTTTGTTCCTTCAAGTGTATGTGTATATATTTCTGCATGGAAAGGTAAGTGTAGGAAAAATAGACCCGGCATTCACTATTGAAAGCTACTGTGATAGACAGATTACACCGACTTGGACACACCGAGTAGGGAAGGTGGGAAGAAGTGTACACAGGAAATATTTGGGAAGTAACCCTCTAAAGGTAATTTCGTGGGTAAGAGTACTTGTTGAACAAGGATGAGGACCTGAGTTCAAATCCCTAGGACCCAGGTGAAAAACAGGGCATGGTTGTGTCTGCCTGCAACCCCAACTCTCTAGAGAGTGGAGAGAGGATTTGTTGCAGCTTGCTGGCCCAATCTTGACCCCTGTCTCCCCTTGGTCTTCATATGCACATTGGTGAATGCACTCATGCACACATGTGTACACATAACACATACATGTAAGTGATTGTGTGATAATAAAATGCTAATAATGCACCTTCAGTCTCAAGTACCTACATACTCTGCAAATAGGATGCTATCTTTCCCATTTAGAGAGATGGGTTTAAATTTGCCTACCTCTTGAATACGGACTAGTTTTATGATTTTCTTTACTCAACAGAAAGAGAAAAAAGAGGTTTGTGCCAATATCAAGACTTTGGTTTAGCTACTGAATTATCTATTTTCCTCTCTTAAAATCCTGCCATGAGATTGCCATATCAGAAAGCCTGTTCTGCTTACTACAAGCAAGAGCCAAAACATGCCAACTGCCAGCTGGAACCAACTCTGAGCATGGAAATGAGTCTCTCTGGATCTTCCAGGCAGCTTGTCAGTCAAGGTAATGACGTGAGAGATCCTTGATTAACCCAGAGAAAGAAGCAACAACCAATCCAAAAAAATTGTGATAAATAATAAATCAGTGCTTTTAACCCATTTTGTTTATTGCAATTGCTAAGCAACATTCTACAGATGAAACAAACATACCTGGGGTGTAAGGGACACAGAAGGAACATAACCAGAGGCCTGATTCTGGGGTCTTAACAGTAATAACAGAGATAACATGAAATAGCTTTTGATTATCTACCCATTACTCACTACTGTTGACTTTGTACTTGTATGAAGATGGTTTTGCTATTCAGGGATTCTCAAGTTTATTATTTTAGCCCTTGCTAGCTAGAATCTAAACATTTAAATGAACTACTCTGTTGCAAGGACTTTCCTACCAGTCTGGTCCCAGAGCCACATCAGTCCCAAAATAACACACAGAGACTCTGTTATAAAGCTGTTGGCCAATTACTAGCATTTCTTTTTTTTTTTTGATATTGTGTATTTTTTTTTATATTTTATAAAAAAAAGTAAAAAAAAAAAAAAAAAAAAATTTTAAAAAATTTTTGGGTGTTGTGGTGCCTTTTTCTAAAAAATCCTTTTCCTGTGGTAAGGGGCGCTGTCTTGGGGGATTCGAAGAAGATTCAGATATCCTAGCTGTAGTCTGTAGGGCTGTTTTGTTCAGCTGTTTGGAATGTAGGATCAGCTTGTACTCTGTTTCAGGCGGTCTGGTGTGATCAAACCACATTAGTCTGGAAGGAATCCACATCTTTTCATTTTCTGTGGAAACAAAAATAGAAATCCTTTTCCCCAGTAACTTGTTCTTCAACTTAAATTTTGGAGTCAAAGCGTGTTTTTTTTTTTTTTTTTGTGTTTTTTTTTTTTTTATTATTATTTTACATGTCGATCCCAGTTCCCTCTCCCTCCCTCCCTCCCCCCAAGCCATCCCTCCCTCCTTCCCTCCCTTTTGCCCTCTCTACCCTCTCCCATGCACTCTAAACACCCTCCCCCTCCCAACCCCCCACCACAATACAATATGTAGGGGAATGCCATCCAGTTGGGGTCATGTAGATCTGACAGGTCCTGTGAAGTAGGGACTAGGGCTTCTCTCCTATCTCTAGAATAAGGCAGTTATCCCTCCATGGGGGATATGTTTGCAAAGTCCTTTTGTGCACCAGGGATACATCCTGGCTCCACTGTCTGAGGTCTCTTAGACTGCTCAGACCTTCTGGCTGAGACCCATATTCAGGGGGGTCCGAGTCAGACCCCTGTTGGCTTCCCAGCTATCAGTCTAGTGGCCCTTAGCTCCTCCTTGTTCAGGTAAGCTGTCTCTATGTACTTCTACCGCATGGTCTTGTCCTCTCCATCTGCTTCTGGGTTCTAGTTTGACTCAGTGTTTATGTATGGGTGTTTGCTCCTGTTTTCAACAGGCATTAGTTGAGGACTCCATGGAGAAGTTAGTTGTTGATCTCACTCTCCGGGAAGGGCATTTATGATAGCCTTTCCACGGAAGCTGAGATTGTTAGTTGGGAGCAGTCTTGTAGTTCCCTCGACCTTTCTTTGTGTTCAACTTTATCTTCAAACCAATATTGGCTCCCTCTTTTATGTTCTCTCTCTCTCTGTCTCTGTCTCTCTCTCTCTTTCCTATTTTCCATTCCTAACCAGGCTCAATCCTCCTGGTCGCACATGCCTTCCTCTCCTCCCTCTCATTTTCTCCTACTTCTCTCTCCATTAGCTGTCCTCCCCCACTATACCTGAGGTCTGGGGGACTTGTCCCTTCCCAGTTCTGTGAGGGACTTTATATGAATCTCTTAGAATACAACTTGTATCCTAGTTCCTCTGGTGATGTGAATTATAGGCTGGTGATCATTTGATCTAGGTCTAAAATCCATATATGAGTGAGTACATACTGTGTTCCTCTTTTTGTGACTGGGTTACCTCATTCAGGATGGTTTCTTCAAGTGCCATCCACTTGCCTGCGAATTTCAAGATACCATTATTTTTTTCCTGCAGAGTAGTATTCCATTGTGTAGATGTGCCACATCTTCATTAACCATTCTTCAATTGAAGGGCATCTAGGTTGCTTCCAGGTTCTTGCTATTACAAATAGTGCTGCTATGAACATAGTTGAACAGATGTCTTTGTTGCATTGATGTGAATCCTTTGGGTATATGCCTAAGAGGGGGATTGCCGGGTCCTGTGGTAAACTAATTCCCATTTTCTTGAGGAACCGCCATACTGATCTCCAAAGTGGCTGTATGAGTTTGCACTCCCACCAGCAGTGGAGGAGTGTTCCACTTTCTCCACATCCTCTCCAACATAAGTCATCACTGGTGTTTCTAATTTTAGCCATTCTGGCAGGGGTAAGATGGTATCTCAAAGTTGTTTTGATTTGCATTTCCCTGATAGCTAAGGATGTGGAGCATTTTCTTAAGTGTCTTTCAGCCTTTTTGATTTCCTCCATTGAGAATTCTTTCTTCAGTTCTGTACCCCATTTTTTAATAGGGTTATTTGGTGTTTTGTTGACTAGTTTCTTGAGTTCTTTGTATATTTTGGAGATCAGCCCTTTGTCGGATATAGGATTAGTGAAAATCTTTTCCCAGTCAGTGGGCTGCCGTTTGGTCTTGTCAACTGTGTCCTTTGCCTTACAGAAGCTTCTAAGTTTGAAGAGGTCCCATTTATTAATTGTTTCTTTCAGTGTCTGTGCCCCTGGAGTTATGTTCAAGAAGCGGTCTCCTATACCAATTTGTTCAAGGGTACCTCCTACTTTCTCTTCTAAGAGGTTCAATGTGGCTGGATTGATGTTGAGGTCTTTGATCCATTTGGACTTGAGTTTTGTGCATGGCGACAGACATGGGTCTATCTGCAGTCTTCTACACACCCTCATCCAATTGTGCCAGCACCATTTGTTGAAGATGCTGTCTTTGCCCCATTGTATAATTTTAGCTGTTTTGTCGAAAATCAGGTGTTCATAGGTGCGTGGATTAATATCAGGATTTTCAATTCGATTCCATTGGTCTACCTGTCTATTTTTATGCCAATACCAGGCTGTTTTTAGAACTATAGCTCTGTAGTAGAGCTTAAAGTCAGGAATGGTGATGCCTCCTGATGTTCTTTTATTGTATAGGGTTGTTTTGGCTATCCTGGATCTTTTGTTTTTCCATATAAAGTTGATTATTATCCTTTCAAGGTCGGTGAAGAATTGTGGTGGGATTTTAATGGGGATTGCATTGAATCTGTAGATTGCTTTTGGTAAGATTGCCATTTTTACTATGTTTATCCTACCTATCCAAGAGCATGGGAGGTCTTTCCATTTTCTGGTATCTTCTTTAATTTCTTTCTTTAGAGTCACAAAGTTCTTATTATATAGATCTTTTACTTGTTTGGTAAGCGTTACACCAAGATACTTTATGTTGCTTGTGGCTATTGTAAAGGGTGATGTTTCTCTGATTTCTTTCTCTGCCTCTTTGTCGTCTGAAAAAAATAGGGCTACTGATTTTTTTGAGTTTATCTTGTATCCTGCTAGTTTGCTGAAGGTGTTTATGAGCTGTAGGAGTTCCCTGGTAGAGTTTATTGGGTCGCTTATGTAAACTATCATATCATCTGCATATAGAGACAGTTTGACTTCTTCCTTTCCAATTTGGATGCCCTTGATCTCCTTTTGTTGTCTTATAGCATTAGCTAGAACTTCTAGTACGATATTGAAGAGATATGGAGAGAGAGGACAGCCTTGTCTTGTTCCTGATTTTAGAGGAATTGGCTTAAGTTTCTCTCCATTCAGTTTGATGTTGGCAGTTGGTTTGCTGTATATTTCTCTTATTATGTTTAGGTATGTTCCTGTTATCCCTGACCTCTCTAATACCTTTATCATGAAAGGGTGTTGAATTTTATCGAAGGCTTTTTTCTGCATCTAGGGAGATAATCATATGGTTTTTCTTTTTCAGTTTGTTTATATGGTGGATCACGTTGATAGATTTTCGTATGTTAAACCATCCCTGCAATCCAGGTATGAAGCCTACTTGATCATGGTGGATGATTTCTCTGATGTATTTTTGAATTTGGTTTGCCATTATTTTATTGAGTATTTTTGCATCGATGTTCATCAGGGATATTTGTCTGTAGTTTTCTTTCTTAGTTGTGTCTTTGTGAGGTTTGGGTACCAAAGTTATTGTGGCCTCATAAAAAGATATTGGCAATAAACCTTCTGTTTCTATCTTGTGGAACAGTTTGAGGAGTAGTGGTATTAGTTCTTCCTTGAATGTCTGGTAGAATTCTGCACTGAATCCATCTGGCCCTGGACTTTTTTTCGTTGGAAGGCTTTCGATGACTGCTTCTATTTCATTTCGGGTTATAGGTCTATTTAAGTTGTTTGTCTGTTCTTGATTTAATTTTGGTAAGTGATAGTTATCCAGAAACTTGTCCATTTCCTTTGAATTTTCAATTTTTGTGGAATACAGATTTTCGAAGTATGACCTGAAAATTGTCTGGATTTCCTCTGTGTCTGTTGTTATGTTCCCCATTTCGTTTCTGATTTTGTTAATTTGCATGTTCTGTCTCTGCTTTTTCGTTAATTTGGATAAAGGTTTATCAATCTTGTTGATTTTCTCAAAAAACCAACTCTTTGTTGCATTGATTTTTTGTATTGTTTTCCTGGTTTCTATTTTGTTGATTTCAGCCCTCAAGTTGATTATTTCCTGGCGTCTGCTCCTGCGGGGTGAATTCGCTTCTCTCTGTTCTAAGGTTTTCAGTTGCGCTGTTAATTCATTTATGTGACTATCCTCTGTTTTCTTCATATGGGCACTTAGTGCAATGAACTTCCCTCGTAGCACTGCTTTCAAGGTGTCCCATAAGTTCAGGTATGTTGTATCCTCATTCTCGTTGAATATTAGAAAGTCTTTAATTTCTTTCTTTATTTCTTCTTTGACCCAGGAGTGGTGCAATTGCACATTGTTAAGTTTCCATGAGTTTGCAGGTTTTCTGCTATTTGTATTGTTGTTGAATTCCAATTTTAAAGCATGGTGGTCCGATAAGATACAGGGGACTATTTCTATTCTCTTGTATCTGTTGAGGTTTGTTATGTCTCCTAGTATGTGGTCGATTTTAGAGAAGGTTCCATGTGGAGCAGAGAAGAAGGTATATTCTTTTGTCTTTGGATGGAATGTTCTATAGATGTCTGTTAGCCCCAGTTGAGACATAACTTCTGTTAATTCTTTTGTTTCTTTGTTGAGTTTCTGATTTGTGGTCCTGTCTAGTGTTGAGAGTGGTGTATTGAAGTCTCCCACTATAAGTGTGTGAGGTTTTATATGAGCTTTGAGTTTTAGTAGTGTTTCTTTTACGAATGTGGGTGGCTTTGTATTAGGGGCATAGATGTTCAGAATTGAGACTTTGTGTTGATGGATTTCTCCTGAGATGAATATGAAATGACCGTCTTCATCTCTTTTGACTAGTTTTGGTTTGAAGTCTAGCTTGTTAGATATTAGGATAGCTACGCCTGCTTGCTTCTTATTTCCATTTGATTGGAAAATTTTTCCCAACCCTTTACCCTGAGGTAATGTCTATCTTTGGAGCTAAGATGTGTTTCTTGTATGCAGCAGAAGGATGGATTCTGTCTTCGTATCCATTCTGTTAATCTGTGTCTTTTTATAGGTGAGTTAAGACCTTTATTGTGGGGGGGGGGGAGGGAGCATGGTGGTTGGTGGGGGGTGGGTTTTTGGTGGGGGGGGGGGGGGGGGGGGGGGGGAAAATTTTTTTGTTCCCCTCCCGCGGGGGGGGTGGGGGGGTGGGTGGTGCCCGCCTTTTTTTGGGGGGGGGGGCCCCCCCTCGGGGGGGGGGGTTCTTCCTTCCATTTTCTCTTGGGGGGGGGGGGGGGGAAGAAAAAGGGGGAAAAAGGTGGTTTTGTTTTATAATTTTTTTTTCTCTTCTTTTTTTTTTGGTTGTGTGGGTTGTGGGGGGTGGTGGGGGGGGCTGGCGTGCCCTTTTAATTTTTTTATTATTAATATCGGTCTTTTTCGCTCTGTGGGGGTGTTGGTGGTTGTTGGGGGTGAGGTTGTATGTTTGGTTTTTTTTTTTTTTTTTCTTTTTTTTTTTTTTTTTTTTGGGGGGCTCTTAATATTTTTTCTTTATTCTGTATGCTAGGTGTTTTGATTATTATATGTCGAGGGGTCTTTTTCTTTTGGTCCAGCCTATTTGGGGTTCGGTATGCTTCTTGTACTTTCATGGGCATGTCCTTCTTCAGATTTGGAAAGTTTTCCTTGATGATTTTGTTGAATATGTTTTCGGCACCTTTGAGCTGGGCTTCCTCACCTTCGTCTATGCCTATTATTCTTAGGTTTGGCCTTTTCATGGTGTCCCACATTTCCTGGATATTGTGTGTTAAGGATTTGTTGGATTTATGGTTTTCTTTGGTCGATGAATCTATTTCTTCTAGTTTATCTTCTGCGCCTGAGATTCTCTCTTCCATCTCTTGAATTCTATTGGTTATGCTTGTGTCCGTGGTTTCCGATTTTTTGCCCAGTTTTTCAATTTCCAGCTTTCCTTCCATTTGTGTTGCCTTTATTTTCTCAATTTCGGTTTTCAAATCTTGAACCGTTTCCTTCACCTGGTTAATTGTTTTTTCTTGGCTTTCTGTACTTTCCTTAAGGAATTTGTTCATTTCTTCCACTTTTTTGTTTGTTTTTTCCTCTATTTCTTTAAGGGATTTTCTCATATCTTCTTTGAGGGCCTCTATCATTTTTATGATGGTGATTTTTAAGTCGTACCCTTCTGCTTCCTCTGCTTTGTTGTTGTGTTCCATTCTAGTTGGTGTAGATTCCCTAGATTCTGGTGGTGTCATGTTTGTCTTTCTGTTGTGAGGTGTTCTCTTGTATTGCCTTCTTCCCATAGTTTCTTCCTGTAGGTGTTGGTGGTGTCTCTTCCCTCTCTCTATGGTCCTTCCCAGATGGGCTTATGTGGATCAAAGATTCAATGTCTGTATCTCTGTGTGGTCCAAGCTCTCTAGGAGGCTTCTCTCTGGCCAATAGCCGGCAGAAGAGGACGAGGGCTGGACTGGAACTTGAGAAGGTTTTGCAGGGTAGTGGGATCTCACTGGAAACTGGCACTCTCCAGCTGAGACCTCGTTCTTTGGCAGGGGCCCGGATTTGTGGGTCAAGGATCTTGCCTGCAGGAACTCCAAGTGGACCCGCAGAGATAGGCGGATCTCTGGGAGGGGCCTGGGACTCCAGCAGAGGACTGGAGGCGGGGTCAGGGACCAAGCCGGTGGAAATTACAGGTGGTCCCACGTGGATAGTCAGGTCTCCTTTGTTCGGAGTTGCTCCGAGAGGTCTCCGAAGTAGGGTGGACTCTTACTAGCATTTCTTATTGGCTATCTCTGTCTTAAATACAAACCCATAATCACTAATATATCTGTTTCTACATGGTCTTATCTTACTGAAAACACCAGACTCATGTCCTCTCTTCCCAAGATCACATTGTGACTCTGCTACATTTCCCAGAATCCTCTACTTCTCCTATTCCCACCTATCTTGCTTTGCTATGGGCCAACAGGGCTTTATTCATTAACATATTTACATATTTAAAAGAACATATTTAAAAGAAACATATTTACAGAATAACATCTCCCATCATCTTCGCTTTTCTGTCTAAAATAAAAAGAAGGGTTTTAACTTTAGCATAGTAAAATATATAACAAAATAGTTATCAAATAAGAACTACAGTTAACAATATTTAGTTCATTAATATTTAGTAAGATTTAAAGAAAATATTTCATCATCTATTTTATCTTTGTGAGTCTAAAGTCTTATATGTAACTTATCTTTAATCCAACCAAGGAAAACTATAACCATAACTATCTGTCGTCAACTCCACCAAAGACCACAGAAGGATAATCTATAAACTCTAGAATTGACAGAGACATCTTGCTACCTGGTCAGTCACCAGAAGTTCTTCTGTAATGTTCCATCTTCACCCTATAGGCCATAGTATGTCTAGCAGACTCCTCAACAAGCAGGAAACTTTAAACTGTCCACCTGTGTTGGAAGTTTGTCAGTCACTTTTCTCTGTGTCCTGCAGACTGTCTGGCAGACTCTTCCATGAAGGAGGAACCCTGTAGCACTGTCCATCTTGTTTTAGCAGTCACTTTTCTGTGGGTCCTGACACAGTCAGACAAGTGCAGTTTTTGTTGTTGTTGTCTACAATTTGTACTTAATTATACATTACATTTTTAAATGAACTATATAAACACAATACCTAAACAAAAGGAGAAATACACATATCATAAAATTGACCTTACATTTGTATCAATAAATGAAAATCCATTTCAAAACAAAGCATTCATTTCTATACCATAATCCCCTTTTTACCTTTAAAGAGATTGGTTGTGATCATTAACCATTTATAACCAATTGCATTTAGAGGACAACAAATATTTATACACAGTATTTGGGAATTTGGACTTCATTCTTTCCAAACTGCTTCCTGCTGATTGCGGACACTGCAAAACCAAGGGAGTCCTAAGAAGACTCAGGAATCCTGGATGTAGTCTGCAAGGCTGCCTTTTCTCAGCTGTTTTGAATGTTGGATCACCTGGGACATTGCTTCAGGGGGTCTTGCTTGATCAAACCATGTTAGTCTGGAAGGAATCTACAGCTTTTTGTTTTCTGTGGAAAAAAAAAATAGAAACTTTTCCCCAGTAACCTGTCCTTTGACTTAAATTTTGAAGTCAAAGTATTTTTAAAGTATATTAAATGGGATTAATTTATCAGCATTGATAATCAAGTGTATCTTAGCAGTTGCTTTTCCTCTCTTAGCAATTGAGCAATTTAAAGACAACACAATAGCATATAATGTCCAGACTGTGTACTTTCCATCTTCATGTGGCTTTTTTATTACTCTATTACTTCTATTTTTTCACTTTTTGAGACAGGGTTTCTCTGTGTAACTTTGGCTGCCCTGTAATTCACTCTGTATACCAGGCTGGCCTTGAAATCATAGAGATCTGCTTGCCTCTGCCCCCAGAGTGCTGGGATTAAAGGCGTGTGCCACCACACCCAGCTACTCTCATTCTTTTTCTTTTTTTAAAAACCACTTTATCCTGTTTCTTTTTCTCTCCCAAGCCTATGTGTATTTTTAAACACACTGTAACATTTGGAGGTTTTTTAAAATCTGATTCTTTACTGTAAATCTTTATCTTTTGTGTGCTAAACAACATTGCTAAAATGAAAGCCATAGCTGTTTTAGCCACTGTTTATCCAAGATGGCAGGGGTATGATTGCTGCCAGCACTGAGAGCTATGCTCACTGCCTTGGTCTATGCTGCCATCAAGCAGCATGCTGCCAGCTTGGAGATGCAGCATTCATTGGTAGCAGGGCCCTACGGGGTGTGTGTGCGTGTGTGTGCGTGTGTGTGTGTGTGTGTGTGCGCGCGCGCGCGCTTACTTATGCCCAATCAGGAAACCTCCCTTAAAGGAGCCTAGCAAGTTTCTGCTTGTCTCTAGCAGAATAGAGCCCACCTGAGAAAAATGCTGCTATCAAGAAGCCTTGCTTGTCTCAGTTCTTTTGTTTTTAAAATCTCTTTTTAAAAGTTTTAAGTGGAAGTTCTTAGCACCCACGCTGCAGGCACCATTTTGTTATGAATACTTTCCAGCCAACATGATCCCTAGAACCACATCAGTTCCAAAATTACACACAGAGACACTGTATTAATTATAAAATTGTTGGCTGGTTACTAGCTTTTCTTCTTGGCTAGCTCTGTCTTAAATATTAACCTATTTCTATCAATCTAGGTGTTTCCACGTGGTCTTATTTTACCGGAGAGAGGGTCTAGACCTCTTCTCTTACATCCTACATCTTGACTCCTCTTTACTACCTCTCCCAGAATCCTCCTTGTCTCCTGGTCCCACCTATCTTGCTTTC
Source organism: Phodopus roborovskii (assembly GCF_943737965.1). Lineage (NCBI taxonomy): Eukaryota > Metazoa > Chordata > Mammalia > Rodentia > Cricetidae > Phodopus > Phodopus roborovskii. The sequence continues at coordinate 13,364,962 of NW_026126571.1, forward strand.
CAATAGGCCAACAGTGCTTTATTTATTAACCAATACGAGAAACATTTTTACAGAATGACATCTTCCATCATTTCTCACTAAGAAGGAAGTGACAAAGTGGTCGTTTCTCACTTAGAAGAAAAAAAATGCAAGGCTAAAACAAACAAGTGCTTCACCTAAAACGTAAACATCAATTCAATGCTTACATGAGACTTGCAAAGGAGAACCTTAACTTTTAGGCAGGTGATCTTGTTTCATTTCCTGGTGGATATAATTTGCATTTAGCTGCCTGACAAATTGGTTTCCTTACTACTCTCTCTCTCACACAACTAAAATCTTAACAGTCTATATGATCCAAGTTTATGTGCCTGCATGCTTTGATTTGCCATTCTTAATTTAAAAACTATGTACTTTGTTTAATCTCTCATTTAAACTCTAAAACATCAAGGAGCAAATTAAGGTATGGAACACATTAATCTTGCAAAAGAAAAATGGATAGCAAGGCCACAGTAAGATTTTTCATCTGGAGAGTATGGCTGCAGTAGCACAGGACTTGCTGTCATCTATAGGACAGAAAGGATTCCACTTAATAATGGACTCCAGAGAAACGCTGCTAAAGAGCACCCAACATCTTCTAAACCTCTTCGTTACCCCCTTTGGCTTAAAGAGTTTTGACTCTGAGTTCCAGCTCTCAATCACTCCCTTACAGTTTGAGATCATACCAGACCAACCATCAGAGTAAGTACATCCCAGCATTGTGAATTAATCACCATCAAATCACACAGTGGTTAATCAGTGATGTCTTCTGAGAAAACAGTTCATAGATACCAAATGACGTTTGTCAGTCAAAACTGAATGAGACTCATGTCAGCTCTAGCAAAATATAAATTCGGCAGAGAGATTACTAAAGAAGGGTTCTTTCTGTTTGTTTGCATTTTGCTTCTGTTTTTGTTTGTTTGTTTGTTTGCTTGCTTGCTTGCTTGCTTGTTTTTGAGACGGGGTTCTCTGTACAGTAAAAGTAATAATAAAATAGCCTACCATTGTGAAATACCTTGCATAAACATAAGAGCACAAGGGGTAATGATGGACAGTACTTGTGTCTCCCGTGTGCTAGAAAGGTGGCCTGAGAAATACAGTTGCTACAGAGTCTGCATTAAGGTGTGGTGCCTTTTATCATTTCAGTGGCATTATCTTTTTTCCTCCCCATAAGTGATGAATGACCGTTACTTCATGCTTTTCTTCATAGTTTTACTAAACAGGAAAGCCTTAATGATAAATGATTTATTTTTAAATGCTTTTTTAATTTTGAGAAGGTTTTATAAAAACCATTGTGTGAATTTCATATATAGCTCCTGTGTCCTCTTGTAAGAGATATCTCCACTTGAGGGTGAACGGGACCTAGTGATTTTCTTCTGTCAAACTGAATGCAGCAATAGTGATGGGACATCACTTCCAGTATGTTAGCGCTCTCTCTTTCTGGCACCTCCTGTGAAGTTCTTTGCACTTGCCTTCAGGAAGATGTATAGAACTCACAAACCTGGAGTCATTTGAATTTATCCATATATCTCCATTTCAAGTGTGTGTTTTAATTTTTGTTTACATACATACACACACATATGTATGTATATATATATGCATGCTGTATGTGTGTGCATATGTTGCATGTATTTGTATATATGTAGTGAGTATATATATATATATATGTATGGTGTGTGTATATATGTTGTGTGTATTTATACATATTGTATATATATAGTACTGAAAGACCTGCAGAGCATGAACCTTCACACTCCTATGCAGGAAAGGCGACACCCCAAATCACTCAGGAGAAGTGGTCTTGATGTAAAAGCATGAGGACTTTTAATTCCAAGTGCACTGGAGTCCACAGTCATGCACCATGCAGGGGTAGAGGACTGAGGACCTAGAGGGCAGAATTGAGACAGTTTTTATAGGGTTTACAACAAAGCCTACACATAGGTCACTGGGACGGGGTTTTCACAAGCAGTTTATGAAGTCAGATAAGCGGTTAGCCAGATCATTTTCTGTTATCTTACTAGGTCAGGATTATGTACTCAAGAGCCTGTCTGTTTTAAGCAGCAAGGAGTGTGACCTTGCCTATTTACTGGCAGAGGACAGGTCTGGAATTTGAGGTTTTTAGGGCTTTTTAGATAGTATTTCTAAACTTTTAGCTTTCTGGGATCTTTGGAGAGTCAGGCTGTATTTTTCCATTTTTTCAGTATGTGTCTATGTATATATGTGGTGTGTGTGTGTGTGTGTGTGTGTGTGAGTGCATGTTGTGTGTGTTATATAGGTGCATGTACCCGTGCATGTGTAGAAGCTAGAAATGACAGCATTGAGTCCTACTCAGGTTCTGCCTTACTCTGTTGAGATTGGTGTCTCTCCCCGAGCCAGGAGCTAGCAAACTCAGCTAATTCTCCTGTCTCTGTTTCCCACGGCCTGGGATCACAGGTGCACAACTGACCATGACCACTTTATTTTTTTCTTTTTTTAAACCTTGCTTCTAGAAGATCTGAACTCAAGTTGTCACAGTTGCACGAGAGCAGTCTGAAGCCCCTCCATTGCAAATGCCTTACCCATGTTCGTTTTTGTCATCCTAATTCTTACACATCTTTCCTTAAGATCCAAGCCGGGTGGTGGTGGCAGCAGCGGCGCATGCCTTTGATCCCAGTACTCAGGAGGCAGAGGCACTCGGATCTCTTTTTGTTTGAGGCCAGCCTGGTCTACAAAGCTACATAGAGAAAACCTGTCTCAAGAAACAAAAACAAACAAAAAAAAAAAACAAAGAAACAAAAAAGATAAGACCCAAATGTGCTTTTGACCATGCATGGCAGCCCTAGTCTATAAAACACAAAAACCTTTGTATACTGGCCATGACAACCCCTTGGTTTCTGGACAACCTTCTCAGCAAAGGGTTTGAAACTCTTGGGCTGTCTTTAGTGCTATCAGAAACAGCTGGCATGTTCTATAGTTTTGCATTGTTTGTATTTAAATGCAAATGCCTCTAGATTTGCCAAATTCGAGGTGACCATAGCTACCAATGTAAGTAAACACTTGAGACTTCATGTTGTGGTTCCTGGTATTCTATTTTGCAGGCTGCTAGGATCATTCCTTTCTACCCAACCAAATTAGATAAGCAATCAGGTTCCTATCTTTGAAGGTGTGTTTCCAGAATTTTTCTAACACCCATCTTTGCAATCATTATGAGTCAGCACAGAGATAACTGGTGGCTTCCCTGGCAGATAGTGTTTGCCAAGTGGAATATTTTCATGCAGAAAACATCAGAGGAAGGATAGAAGTAACCATCACTGTTTTGCACACTTGCATAGTACCTCACTATAAGCTGCAGCCCAAATGTCAGGCTATGGTGGCTTCTGTAGATGGCTCTCACTGATGAAGCTGGAGAAATGCAATCTGCAAACACCAAAATGCCTAGCTGAAGGGAGCCATCACACTTTGTACTTTGGACCAACTTCAAATCGACCAACCCCAACTTAGCCATACACATTTACTTGGAGGAAGTAGTCCTCATGCCTTCTCTAATGGAAGTGGAGTGGAATACAGGGCCAGAAGTCAATCCAAATCAACCTTAGCTCTTAGGGAAAGCATTCTTTGATTTTCTCATCTCTGCCTGTACTTGGTATGACCCAAGACAAATGTACCAGAAAATGCAAATATGATTAATTCACTCTCCATAATGCCAATAACAACATATGTGCTTGGCATCTTGCTCAATGTTGTCCAGGTAAAAGCCAGTTTCTGATTCCATTTTCATATAGGACAATTCACTACAGAGCTGACATCAGACCTACACATGAGTACAATAGTACAATGTGGTATCAGGTAAAGGTCACTTAAAGAGCTCAAGTACCATTGTTTCTTTTCTTTCTTTTTTGTTTTTTGTTTGTTTGTTTGTTTGTTTGTTTTTTGTTTTCCAGACAGGGTTTCTCTGTGGCTTTGGAGATTGGCCTGGAACTAGCTCTTGTAGACCAGGCTGGTCTAGAATTCACAGAGATCCCACCTGCCTCTGCCTCCTGAGTTCTGGGATTAAAGGTGTTGGGCGCCACTGATGGGAGATGTCATTCTGTATATGTTTCTCATACTGGTTAATGAATAAAGCACTGTTGGCCAATAGGAAAGGAAGATAGGCTTTCAGGCTCTAGATTAGAATGTGTGAAATATAGCGTATTATGGTCTATTCTTTTCTAACTATTTTGTGACCATTAGGGGGCAGCATTGGACCTGGACCCTTTTTAAAAGCTGAAATAGCTCTACAGTAAAGATGACCCCAGCTAACACTCCTAGCAATCATGGAGAGGGCACCCTGCCTGACTTTCCCTTGTAATCAGACTGGTGACTATCCCAAAGATCATCATAGAACGTTCAACCATAAATTGATAGAACCAGATGCAGAGATCCATAACCAGGTACCAGGTCAAGCTCCAGGAATCCAGTTGAAGAGAGGGAAGAGGAAATACGTGAGCAAGGATGGTCAAGATCATGAAGGGGAAATCTACAGGGACAGCTGAACCAAACTCGTGGGAACTCACAAACTCTAGACCAACAGCTGTGAAGCCTCCAAGGGACCAAACTAGGCACTCTGCATGTGGGAGACCATTGTGTAGCTGGCTCTACCTGAGGAGTCCCTCGCTGCAGGGAGTATCTATCCCAGGTACATGAGCTAGCTTGGTGGAGCCCTTCCTAGGGTGGGATGCCATGCTTAGTCTTAACACAAGAGTGAGGGGCTTGGTCCTGCCTCTATATACTGAGCTAGGCTTTGTTGACACTCCCATGGGAGCCCTTACCCTGTGGCAGGAGAGGACAGGGGTAGGCTGGGGAGAGGGGGGAGAAGGAAGGCAGGAGAAGGGGTTAGAGGAATAGCTATAGTTGGAATGCAAAATAAAAATTTTAAGAAACATACTTAAATAAAAGCTGAAATAATGAAACCTGCTGTTTTGCAATCTTTCTATCTGGACAAAAAGGACAAATGCATAAATAAAAAGTAGTAGAAATTACAAAAAGAACACAGACTATAGATATAGTGAAATTAAAATAATAATAAGCGACTGCTTGTTACAATTGTCATTTTTCAAAACATTATAAAGTAGATAACTTTCTTTAATGTCTCAAGTTCTTATAAGATACATCTGAACATTTACCCAAATGCATTTCATCTTAGAGCACCACATGCTCTAGTTCTTGGGCTGTAAAAACCTCAAGGCCATTCCCTTTGGTTAGGATGTGGTTTGCACTCCAAGAGCTCAATGGTAATATTCAATGTGATAAGGCTTTAAAGAAGTGAGATCAGTTCAGGTGCAGTGGAGTATTTATAACCCTAGAACTTGGGAAGAGGAGGCAGCCTCATCTACATAGTGAAATCCAGGCTAGCAGGACTACCTGAAGCCATATCTTTAACAAAAAAGTGACTTGAGTCGTTAAGTTACTCAGCATCACCATTGGAAAGAATTAATACAGAACTCATAGGACCACCTCATGGGTTCAAGACTGACGCCCTCACTGACCTCTGGCTCTCTGCCCACCCTTATGATCCCCTCATGCTGTTCATACTCCACATAATGTCAGCTATCACAGCATGGATCAGCCAAAGCCTTTCACCAAAGCTGGCACTATATTGTTAGGACTCTCAGAGAAATGTCTTCCTAATGGCTGGCCTGTTTCTGCACTATCTGCCATCTCCCCAACTTCTCTTTCTTGTTATCATCTGAACAAATTCATCTCTATCAAACTGTTGATCTCTGCATGCATCTCCCTTCAAACCCTTGGAGGATGCTAACCCTTCCTTAGATAATCTACCTCTCACACACTTACAAGTAAATATAATAAAAATTAAAATATATATACTGTGTGTGTGTGTGTTATAAACAACTCAAGAGAACTCCCTCCTACAGAGAGAGATTGTGAACCCCTAATGTTCAAGGGAGCTCTTTCTTTTTTATATATATATAATTTTTTTATTTAATTTTATATAACAAAGGCCAATTAAATGAAAACAAACATTTATACACAATATTTGGGAATTTGGGCGTCGTTCTTTCCAAACTACTTCCTGCTGGTAAGGGGCGCTGTCTTGGGGGATTCGAAGAAGATTCAGATATCCTAGCTGTAGTCTGTAGGGCTGTTTTGTCCAGCTGTTTGGAATGTAGGATCAGCTTGTACTCTGTTTCAGGCGGTCTGGTGTGATCAAACCACATTAGTCTGGAAGGAATCCACATCTTTTCATTTTCTGTGGAAACAAAAATAGAAATACTTTTCCCCAGTAACTTGTTCTTCAACTTAAATTTTGGAGTCAAAGCGTTTTTTTTTTAATTTATTATTTTACATGTCGATCCCAGTTCCCTCTCCCTCCCCTCCAGCCCTCCCTCCCTCCTCCCCTCCCTTTTGCCCTCTCTGCCCTCTCCCATGCACTCTAAACACCCTCCCCTCCCAACCCCCCACCACAATACCGTATGTAGGGGAATGCCATCCAGTTGGGGTCATGTAGATCTAACAAGTCCTGTGAAGTAGGGACTAGGGCTTCTCTCCTATCTCTAGAATAAGGCAGTTATCCCTCCATGGGGGAATATGTTTGCAAAGTCCTTTTGTGCACCAGGGATACATCCTGGCTCCACTGTCTGAGGTCTCTTACCTTCTGGCTGAGACCCATATTCAGGGGGGTCCGAGTCAGTCCCCTGTTGGCTTCCCAGCTATCAGTCTAGTGGCCCTTAGTCAAGGGAGCTCTTTCTATATAGGCTTTTCACAGAAGCTTGTCCTAGAGTCAGAGGATCATTCACCCGCATTACACCCAATATTCAAAAGAAGTCCTCTGCTCCTGCAGCCAGACCTCTGTGCTCGCTACCTAGAGCCCCGTCTTGCCATCTCACCTTGTTTTGATCCCATTCATCCACTGCAGAATGGCTTGCACATTTCAATGCCAGCTCCAAGACTGAATGTCTAGGTGAAAACTATTTCAAGTACATCTATGAAATACACATTTTACATATACTTCTGCTTTCTAAACCTGTTCTTTAAAGAAAAAAATGCATGAACTATTTATTATATCTGTGACTACCAATGCCTTTGTGTTTTACTACACATCCCATCCCCCCCCCCATTTCAGTACCACTGAGCGACCACCTCTACTGGGGTTGTCCCAATCAGCACACTGATCCTGTTCAGCTTTCCACTGCTCTGTCGCTAGATGTCACACATCTATGTGAGCACTGAATTTTCCTTTCTTCTGCCTCAGAACTGACATTCTCAGTGTCCACGCACCTTTCTGGCTCAGGAGAACCCTTTGCTCAAAGGTAAGAGCTCTCCACATTGCTAATCTTTTCTTGTCATTCACTATCTCCCCTGGCCCTTCTCCCTAACCTCTCCCTATTTCTCTAGAATGTTCAAGTCTCCCCCTCCCAAGAAAGCAGTATGAACAAAGCAAGTCCTGTCTTTGCATAGTTTTTCTTTAAGCAACTATTATTGCTGTTTCTGTAATTGCCAAACTGTAACACAGCAGCCTTCCTTTGACCGTGACCATTTCTCCCCCTCTCTTGACTGTTCACTGCTGTAACTCAAGTTCATCAGGTATCCTCCCCTGATTCTACTCTTCATTCTATGTCACTTCTGACAGGATGGATCACAGTCAGTGAACTTTCTGTTACTGTGTGAAACATCTGGGGTCTACAGCTTGAAAGGAGAAAAGGTTTGTTTGGACTCACAGAGGTTCCTTTCAGTCACATGGGGACAATGGACATACAGTAAAGCCAAACTAAACAAACAGCTCACGTGTCCAGGAAGTGAAGAAAAAAAAGGAAGGGCCTAGACGTTCATAAATCCCCTTCAAAAGCACACCACCAGTGATGACATTTCTTTTCCGACAAACCACAACTCTGTAAAGTCGTCGTCATCTCTCAGTGGTGCTACAGGGTGGTGACATGAGTCTCCAGATCCATTCTACAGCAGAGAGACTTTGGACCACTTCATCCAAAGACTCGGTAAATAACTAACACATCTCGGTGCTTAATTTCTATTCAGGTAATTGAAAACTGAAACCACTGCTCACTGCTTTGACTATACTGCTTATGCTTGTTTGAATGAGACATCCCCCAGAATCTGGGGCATTTGAACACTTGGTCCCCAACTGTTTAGGGATGAGATGGTGTAGCCTTGCTGGAAGAAGTATGGCATTGGGAGAGGACTCTGAGGTTTTGAAAGACTCCATCGATGTGGTACCTTGGGTGTACTTGGCCCCCATAATCTCAGTGGGAGTGGCACCATTAGACATGGCTTTGTTGAAGTGGGTGTGGCCTTGTTGGAGGAAGTGTGCCACTGTGGGAGTGAGCTTTGAGGTTTCCTATGCTTGGGATAATGCCCAGTACCTGAGTTGTGTTCCTGTTGCCTGCAAGCCAAGATGGTACTTGCATGCCCCTATGTTCCCCACCATCGTGACAATGGATTGAACCTCTGAAACTGTAAAATGTTCTACATCTAAGAGTCACTGTGGTCATGGTGGCTCTTCACAGAAATAGAAACCCTCACTAAGACAGCCATACTGAGTTAACTTCCTGCTTGTGGATCAAGATGTAAGTAAGCCCTCAGCTACTGCTCCAGCACCTTGCCTGCCTGCTGCCATTATCTCCATGCTCCGATGATCAAGAGATCTCTCTAGAACCATAGGATCCAAATGAACCCTTCCCTCTCTAAGTTGTCTTGGTCATGTGCATAGCAATGAAACAACATTTGCAGTTTCTGTGACATCAGACATCTTTGCTTTCTCCTCACTCTGTCCTCTGTCTGGTTCACATTTTTCTTACCTGATTTCCTTTTTTTTTTTTTTTTTTTTTTTTTGGTACTCTAGGTATTTCCTAGGATTTTGATTGATATGAGAAAAAAAACTGCAATGACTTTAATTTCAATACAAAGATCCCAAGATGTAAAGGGAACTGATTACTTAACAATGGTGTGCTAAACTAGAAGGACCATACCATTTTCCTGAATGCATGCTGAAATCTGAAATCAGAGCCTCTGACACATGGTTCCAGGCATCGCTAAACCTGGCATCACTGGCCCCAGACAGTGCAGAACAACAACTACTCTGTAAAGACTCTCTTCCTTTCCCTAAACCTTCCCCAGGCTTCTCATGTAGAAAACAACACAGGTGTCATTCCTCAAGTTTTCATGTTGAAGATGATCCCCATGCTTAGATATGAAGCCATTATGACCGAAAACTCAGAATGAAGCAGTGTCTTCAAAGACTAATTGATTAGAACAGCCTTGATGTGGAGAGGTTGGAATGTTGCAGGTCCGGAGCCTAACTACCTCAATTTGGGTCAGTGTTTGCCCCCCCCAATAGCCTTTCCTTTCTTCTGTGTGAGCACTAATATCCTGTGACTAATAGATAATAATCTTTGGCTGTTCAGGAAGCTAAATTTAGCAGACCATTTGCTTCTACCAACCCAAAAGCAGAGATTGTCACCAGTTGGCATCTGGGGCCTGTGGAAGTGACTTACCTATCTTGCTCAGGTTCCCATCGATGTATTTTGAAGTTGCTTTGATTTATGACTCTCTTTATTCTGTTGATATGTGACTCCATGAACTGCCTATGTGGGAGAATGTGGAACCTGAGATAACATATCTCCTTATTTCCTGGGCATGGCCACTCAAATTTAGCTTCAAATACTCCCTTCCTCTAAGTGAGAGATGGATTGTTTGCATCTACAACTTGTTTCCAAGTGTCATCCATTTTGTTGCAGAAGAGCAGTTCCTCTGTGGCTAGTATCATTGGTAGTTCAATAAATTTTTCTTTCAGAAAATTGTCTTAATTATTTGGACTCGGTGCTCCTTTTTTCATGCATTTGGCTTTTTTTTTTTTTTTTTTTTTTTTTTTTTCACTTATTATCTCTAATTACAAGACTATCACAGTTGGGATTTCAAACCTCACATTCATTTCAAGGGCTTCATACACCTCTCCAAGCAAAACTTGTCCTTAACACCTTAAACACTGTTTCTTATGAATACTCTGCAGGAGGCTGGGATTAAAGCTGGCCTCCCCTAGTCATTATCTGCCTTAACCGAGGCCTAGGTTCATCTAGAATTCTTTCCCTTAGGCCTGCTCCCACCATTTACCCAGGCACTGGGTTCCTTTGTCCAGTTATGAACCTACTGCAGTAACAGGCATGTCCTTCTTTCACATAATCTGAGCTGCTGATCTTGAGGAACTACACAGCTAGCTCTAAAACGCTGTCCTATTTAAAAGAAATTTACATCTCTCAAGAAAATCTGCACGAGTAAAACATTGGCTCAGATCCACCGAGCTCACCTGGTCGTTACCTGGGAGGTTGTCCACCTGTGTGCCACGGTAGCTTTGCCCCCACCTCCCCCAGCGGAAGTGCGAAGCCTCCCTTCCATTCTATAGCTGAGGCTGCTGCTCAAATTTCAGTCACTGGGATCTTCACAGAGCTCCTGTTTGTGGGATCCCCATAAGTGCACACAATTTCCTCTGGCTGGTCAGTTCTACAACTTTGACCCAAACTTCAAAGGAAAGAAGAAAGTTTTTTTTTCTCTCTCTCTCTCTCCTATAAGCTCTACAGATGTATGGTATCTGACTGTCTTCCCTCTGGAGACAAACACAAACATTCGAACTCGGTGTGAGGCAAGGATGGAAGGGTTCCCTTGAGGCTATCAGAATTCCAGACCATCGGTGGTATTGACGTCTAAGTGGAGCCACCTTGAGGACAGTTGTGGAAGTTGTCAAAGAAAGCATTTGAGGAGGGTACCAGTTAGGCAGCCAGAAGGTTAATACATAGACAGGATTGTGTAGAAGGGTGAGAGAATATAGAGGAAGTCTGCCTACTCGGCCAGAATTTGCAATCAAACCTGCTATGCCTAGCGTACTGTGTTCTAAGGGAGAATTAACATTTAATTCCCAGGACCGCCTTGTGAAGCAAGGTTAACTACAAAGGATAATTGTAAGATTATCCTCTCTTGACAGTTGGAAGACTGAGTCCCTGAGAGTCTGGTTAACCTGCCTTGGACACTACTAATATATAGCAGAGTTGTACTGGAAACTCAGAACCTGTAGTTTTTGTCAGTGTGCTTAAAATATTCTCTTTGGTTTCACCCTTGTGGGATTTGGGTTATTAGGTTTTGTTCACTATATAACGTAAGTATATGAGAAGATCTAAGAGATATCCTTTGTGCCAAGATATAAAGGAACCCAGGCTCTCTGTATGTTTAATGCCCTGAATTAAGATATGCTTTATTCTAAATTATAGAATGTAAATACACAGTGCATGTTTGTTCTTCTTATCTTTCTACATATTTGTCATGGACTGTTGGTTGCTATGGCAATGGAAAGAGACTTGAGTTTTGAGGAACGTGAAAATAAAATGTGACAAGGAGTGTGTTTTTGTAAATGTATTAAATATGCATCTAAATGTATCGACTATGGTGTCATTAGCAAATATTTTACATTAAAAACACTAACATTTTCTAAGAAAATAAATTCACTTCCTTTCTGTATATGAATGAATTTGAGTGGCTGGAGTTAAAGCAAAAGTCTTATAATGTCAGTAAAGAATAGCAGAGGAGCAAGCTCAGCTCTGGGGCAGCTGGGGCTCTAACAAGCACCAGGAAGGCTGACCAATGACTTCACCGCAGCCACATTTATTAGGAACAAAGCAGGACAACAACACTGGGGGTTTTTATGCCAAGTCTAGTGTTTCTGTCCTCTGCCAATCATATATCATAGTCAAACTTGGAAGTGGTTTTAGAAATAATGAGTCTGCTGTTCCTTGTTCCCTTTTGGAAAATGAAGAAAGTGAGGTACAGAAAAGTGGAATGGCTTCTCCAAGACCTGACGGTTGATTAGTGATAGCCACAAACTCATTCCTCTTTCCAGATCCCATGCAGTGTTTCTTTCCTTCTATTGGACACTCACCTTCTTTAGCTGCTAGTCTGGAGCTGTGGGATCTGCCTTCTTCTGGCTTTCTCTCCATATATGGGAATGAGACCAATGACACTTGGTGGGGATATATTGAACAGAGAGCTTGACCCAGTATTGACCACTGATGTCATTTGCAACTGTCCATACTAGGTAACTATAAACAGAATCATATTCTGGTCAATTGAATTTTTAAGATTCAATATCGGTGGACTTCCTTTTCTGCCTGCATGAGGAGGTGACAATCCCAACCTTGTCACAGCAGAATACTCATCTCTGACTGAGCTCTGAAAAAACATAAACAGGGTGAGTGAAGCAAATATGTCCACATATAAGGTGACTGCCAATTTAAAAAGGTATTTTGACCACTTAGGCAACACAACTTTTTAGGGCTATAGCATGAACTCAAGTGTGGGTTTTGTTCTTTTGATATACACATATTTAAGTTTACACTTGTGAAAAACATAGAAAATAAAAATTAACATGGAAACCTTAAAGTGTCGCTTTTTCACCATCCTTATATGTCATGAAAGAACTTATTCAACTACCATATGATCTGTCAGTCACCATCATCATCCACAATCATCCTTCGCTCATCTAATATGATTTCAAGAATATGTTGTTTATATTTTCCTCTAAGTTACTTGAGAGTGGAGACACTATTAGGAGATGTGAGTGTGGCCTTGTTAGAGGAAGTGTGTCATTAGGCAGAAGGAGGGTGGGCTTTGAGGTTTCCTATGCTCAGAATACTGCCCCGTTTCTCAGTTGGCTTCATGTTGCCTTTAAGATGTAGGGCTCTCAGCTCCTTCTCCAGCACCATGTCTGCCTGCACACTGCCATGCTCCCTGCCATGATGATAAGGGGCTGAACTTCTGAAACTCAAGTAATGGTTTCCTTATAAGAGTTGAAGTGGTCATGGTGTCTCTTGAGGTTCTGCATTTACTTAGTGTCTTCTAGAATTCCACCTGAAGACATTTTGCACAGCCCAGAATTAGTTGTCCCAAAATGCTTTACTTTGCTCTATATGTTTCTGCAGTAGCTGGGCAGTTTCATTGGGAAAATTGTGTTATTTTTAAGTGATCATTCAAGGTTTTAGTAAAGAAATTATCTGACCTTGAAATTGCAATATTAGACCACAGGAACAACTAGTAAGTCTTTGCCCCTATCTCTCTTTAAAGCCAATCTCTGAGTGGCTTCACCTCATCACTAGGCACAGACGGGAGGACCTGGTCTGCCTTGGCAGTGGAGGGGGACATGGTTGTGCTGGTACCTGCAGAATGCCGATGGCCAGGGACTGTCTTCCTCTGCTACTTGTGTAGGTCTGCTCTAAACCAGACAACTTAGCAGCTTCCTGAATGAAATCCCATGTCCTGCAGAGATGGTTTCACAAAGACAATGACCCACATACACATATAGACATGTAGACCAATAAAATCACCCAAAACACCATCACCAACCACGGTGCCACCTTGGTTTTCCTCACTCACCCACTCTTAGGGTGGGCTGGCCTATATCACACTGCAGATGTAGAATAAGCAGGGAAATGACTGGACCTGCAGAGTGTGATTCCATTCTTTTCACAGACATTCGTTACTCAGAGCTGTGTCCTGTGTTCAGTTCTTCTAGGGCCTACCCAGCTGACATGCACAAGAAGTACATGTCCCTTCTCTACCCCAGACTGGATGCTTGCCCATTCCAAATTTAGTGTTCTTTTATGAGTTCATTTTCATTGACAACTTTTTCCTGTGTCTTTACTTTTATTGTTGATGTTTCTTTGGTTTTGGTTTTGTGTGTGTGTGGTGTTTTTGTTTTGTTTTGTTTTGTTTTGTTTGATTTGTTTTTGAGACAGGGTCTCTCTACATAGTCCCAGCTGTCTAGCAACTCGCTGTGTAGATCAGGCTAGACTCACAGACCACACAGATCCACCTGCCTCTGCCTCCCAAGTACTAAAATTAAAAGCCTGCCCCATCGTGCCCAGCTTTTCCTGTGTTTTAAAATCTTCACTTCCTGGTGAGTATTAATGCCTATCACGTATACACTGTTGTGAGCACAGAGGTCCTTGTAACTCACAGAGAAGCACTAGCAGAACCAGGAATGTTAATCACACATGGCTGTCTCCTCGATGCAGGATTTAAAATCAAATTCCTGCATCCCATCCAGAGCTAAGAGTGGATTTTGTTAATGACCTGGTGACCTCTCTACTAACTGTAGAGGTGGACCTCACCCAAATCCCCTTGACCAATCATCCCAGAATCTACCCTACCCAGACTGTTACCTACCCTTAGGGGAGACGTCATGTGTATTTTTTGGCCTGCTGACTGCTATGCTATCAGTCAGAGACCATACTAGATTCTACAACTTTTAGCTATAGAACATACACCCTCATGGTCGAATGTGCTTTGTAAAAGAGTCTCTACGTAGTCACACTGTAAGCTTCATTGTGCACCTGAAATTGGACTGATTGGACTGACTGTATTTTCCATGTGTTGACAACGAAACACCTGGCATTAGATTCCCTGAAGTCTGATCCAGTTGATGAAGCCCATTTGCACCTGGCTTTCATTCTTATCTCTTCTTGTGGTTTGAGTACCTGTATAGCACCTGCAGGGACCCCTTCAATGCACACATGTAAACCCAATAATGGAAAGTGAATATCAGCTATGTTTTAAAGGAGTTATGGGAAACCACCAAAACAAAGTTTTTAAAAATGATTGCAACATTTTTCTAGGCCACATTCTATCCTAATAATGAGTTATAGCTTATTTCTTCTCTTAATGGCGGGGGCACTTCATTCTCACCATGGTTGTGTGAATTCAGCTCTCTTCTCGCATGTTCTGTTCTATTAACATGAAATGTCTTCCTTTTCTAGTTGATTCTTCAGTGAGCTTTGATACGATCAAGTCTTCCCACAGGTTCCCAGAATCCGGCATGTGGCTGCACGTATAACCCCCTAAACTTCTATAATACTGTGCGTTTTAATTCATAGAACACAGTTACTGCAGCCACCATGTCCTTGATTTTTTTTCAGTCTTCCATATTAGACTGAAACTGAGGCAGGAATTATTATCTATCTTAATAACTCAGTTCCTTCCACAATCCCTAGCACATAATAATACTTTTGGGACTAGGGAAGAAAGTTAAATGTGAGGAGCATGGAGATGAATATTTGTGAAAATGCACAACATCAAGAATAAACTTCAGAGTAAGCAATGGCTTTGCATGACAAGGGCATGTGCATATTAGGGCAATATTGTTATGAGGTACCTGAAGAACAGGCACCAGAGAAGTCTGAATAAGTCAGAATATATGGAAACTTTATTCCCCTCTGGCAGGGTGTACCAGGCAGAGTAGTAGGAAACAGCCATGATACCCAATTTGTTTGAATTTTTAAAGACAAAATCCTGCTATTGTGATATAGACAGACTGGCAGCTATGGACACCTGCAACAAGCAAGCAAGCATTGTTTACAGAAAAGGAGAGATAGCAGTCAATGGTAAGACAGTTCTCATGACCTTTAGGTCAGGGTCACATTGCATAGTGATTTATGGTATGTCTACACGACCTGTGAACTTATGGTTGGTCTACATGATGAGAGAACAGTTTAGCCAAGATAGTTTCAGCACCTAATATATTCTTTAAAATGCTTTCATATAGTTCAGTGACCCACTATATTATTAGTCTGGCAGGTACAGTATATGAGAACGGTGTTGTTTCCTAGGTTTTGCTAGGCATCTAAAACTGTTACAAATATTTAAGTCTATTAAAAAATAAATGGAAAGATTAGGTGGCATGTAATTGAATAGCGTGATTGTGGCCAAGGAATAAAGAGAGCTTTCAAGAATTTGATTTCACCAAACTATGTGGAAGATACCCTGAAAAGATTTTGATGTTTAGATGTTAAAATGTTTATAGAATAAGTGAATAAACTTGAATGCTTACTATTAAATAATATTTTAAAAATCAATAATGCTGTTTTATCTCTTTTTTCCACAGAGGAAATCAGGGCATACCCATGTAACTTTCTCAAGATTACTTGCATAAACTCTAAGTAAGGCACACCAATGCTTAGTTGCTGCCTTCCTACATAGATGGCATAGGCTATTGAGACACCAGAATAAGGCTTCAGGGGGAAAAAGCATGAAAAACAAAAAGAAAATAAAGATTAAAAATCAATCTGAACCCAGAAGCTTGATTCTATTTAACATGAACTCATACACCTAGCTCAAACTATTTATAATGGATTTCCCAGAGCCTTCTTCAAAATGATGTGATATTTATTCGTTTGGGGAAAACAAAATAAAGATGTCAAAGGCTAAAAATGAAACAATCCATAAGAAAGAAAACAAAATGACAGGACTGAATATGACTTTTGATAAATGTAATTTTAAATGAATTGAATTACTGTGCATTATGGTTTGAAGAAAACAAGAAAAGGCTCTCAGTTCTGATAAAGTCAGTATTCCTTTCTTCAAAACATATTTTTACAACATAGACAAATCAGCCTTGACTCTCAGGAAACTCTCTTCTTTCTGGCTAGATTACCTAATGCCATAAGATGCTATGCATGATGCTGAGAGAGAAAAGATATCAGTATTACCCTGAACTAGACCCTGCCTACTAGAATACCAGCCTCCTTGGCAAGAGGTGCCTACTGATACAATAGTGGTATAATTGTTACTGGGGTCACCTATGCTCTTCTGACTGTCTATGAGGCTGGCCTCACAGGAGAGATTTCACGTTAGGTACGATATACCTGGTCAAAAGCCCATTACGAGGAAGCCCTTAAGCCTTGTTGCTGTTTTGCTAAATTGTCATGCTATCAAACTGCATTCTGGCTATTTATGTTTATTTCTATAGACTTGTGTTGTTCTCAACTTCTGTCATCTTTGTGTATTAGAAAGCAGATACCCATGATCAAAGCAGTGTGAGTAACTGAGAGTTCTGCTGTAGATGAATCGTCTAACTCAATCTTTCCCATCCAGGGCCCAGGGAGCATCATGGAAGAGGGACAAAAAGAATGTAAAACTGGCAGAGAAGGAAGAACATATCAACTCACAGTAGCTGAGGTTACCTGCACAATATTTGCACAAGGTCAAGCCTGTCAAAATGCCATCATGGTTCAGGGTGGAGTGCTTGGAGAAAGATTGTTAGCAGCAGATCATTAATGAGGAAGTGAGACTCACTCTCCTTTGGAGAGCTTGCTCACTGGCAGGTTGCCCATGCCGCAGCGAATGGCCCCACACCCATGCTCATATGGAAAGAACTAATTGGATTCAGGGGTTATTAAAAACAAAATATCAAGTTGGGAGGGATTTTAGAGAATACATTAGAAGTAGTTGGAGGGAGGTTAGTAGGGGATAAATGTGATCAAAATATTATCATATAAATAAATGTAAATATGATGTCAAAGAATAAATAAAAGGTATACATTATTTTAAAATGATTTTACAAGGTACCTAAATGATGTGGTCGGGTTGTGATAGCACATGTCTTTAATCCAAGCACACTGGACTCAGAATCGGGCAGATCTCTAAGAGTTCAAAACCAGTTCCAAGTCAGCCGGAGCTACAGAGTGAGTGAGATTTTGTCTGAAAACAAACAAAAAATACCTCCAACCCCTGATGAAACCTTCTTTTAAAAAAAAAGTGTCAAAACCAGAGCTAGCCAATAAGAAGCTCTGGCCACTGGCCAACAACTTATAACTAATAGAGTCTCTGGGTGTTATTTTGGAGCGGATAAAGCTGTGGGACCAGGCTGGAGGGAAAGTGCTAGTAACAAAATAGCACCTGCAAGGTGGGTACTAAGAATTCCACTTAAAACCTGACAAAAGCTTACAAAGGGACTTTAGAAGCAAAGGAACAGAGACAAGGCAGGCTTCCTAGTAGCAGCATTTTTCTCAGGCGGGCTCTGTTTTGCTAGAGACAAGCAGAGACTCGCACAGCTCCTTTAAGGTAGGTTTGCTGACTCGGCATCAGCAAAACCAAACACACAAACAAAAACAAAAAACCCTCAGAGCACTTTTAAGAGGCCCTACTATGAATCGAATGGTGTTTATGACAGTTGGTAGTGACCACATCTCCAAATTGACGGCATGCTGCTTGATGGCAGCATAGACCAAGGCGGTGAGCACAGCTTTCAGTGCTAGCGGTAAATGTACCCCCGCCATATTGGAAAAAAAGTGGCTAAAACAGTGGCCACTTTAATTTTAGCATACCAGACTTGTGACTAGAAAAAAGGTAGAGATATACAGCAAAGACAGATTCAGATAAAGTAAAACCTAAAAGGTTTTTACAGTCTTTTAAAAATATACATAGGCTTATGAGAGAAAATAAAAGGATATTTGGTGAAGAAATAAATAAAGTAGCTGGGCAGAGGTGGATGCCTTTAATCCCAGCACTCAGGAAGCAGAAACAAGCAAATCTCTGTGCAAAGCAAACCTGGTTTACAGAGTGAATTTCAGGACGGAAAAAAGTTCATAGAGGAATCCTATGAAAATAAAAAAAGGAAAAGAAGTAGAGTAATAAAAAATCCACGTAAAAATAGAAAATACACAGAGCGTCTGGATACTGTATCCTATAATGCCGAGGAAAGAGGTACAACTGCTAAAATACATTTGATTATCAATGCTGCTAATTAATCCAACTCATATATTTTAAAAATGCTTTGACTTCAAAATTTAAGTCAAAGGACACGTTACTGGGGAAAAGAATGTCTATGTTATTTCCACAGAAAATGAAAAGCTGTGGAATCCTTCCATACTAACATGGTTTGATCAAGCAAGATCACCTGAAACATGTCCCAGGTGATCCAACATTCAAAGCATATGGGACAAGGCAGTCTTGCAGACTACAGCCAAGATTTCTGCATCTTAGGATTCTCATGATATTACAGCATCCCCAACAAGCAGGAAGCAGTTTGGAAAGAACAACACCTAAATTCCCAAATATTGTCTATAAATGTTTGTTTTCATTTAAATGAGGTTGGTTATAAATGGTTAATGACCACAACCAATCTCTTTAAAGGTAAAAAGGGGATTATAAGATAGAAATGAATACTTTGTTTTGGAATGGATTTTCATCTATTGATGCAAATTTAAGGTCATTTTTTTATTTATAATTGTTTCTTATTGTAAAATAAGAATTTGATCCCAGTTCCCTCTCCTTCCCTCCCCTGACACTCCCCCCCAGGCCCATACCCCACCCACTCCACAGGGAGGGTGATGCCTTCCAGGAGGGATCATCAAAATCTATCCAGTTATTTGGAGTAGGGTCTAGGCCCACCCTCCTGGCTCTAGGCAAAGGGAGTATCCCTCCATGCGGAATGTGCTCCTAAAGTCCTTTCATGCACCAGGGATACATCCTGGTTCCACTGTCAGAGGTCCCTTTGACTGCCCAGGCCTTCGAACTGAGACCCATATTCAGGGGTTCTGAGTCGGTATAATGCTGGTTTCCCAGCTAGCAGTCTGAGGGTCCATGAGCTCCCCCTTGTTAAGGTCAGCTGTCTCTATGGGTTTCTGTAGCCTGGTCTTGATCCTTTTTCTTATCACTCCTCCCTCTCTGCAACTGGATTCCAGGAGTTTGGCTCAGTGCTTACCTGAGGGTGTCTGCTTCTGTTTGCATCAGCTACTGGATTAAGGCTCTAGGATGACACATAAGGTTATCATCAATCTCATTATCAGGGAAGGACATTTAAGGTAGCCTCTCCACTATTGCATAGATTGTTATTTAGGGTCATCTTTGTAGGACTCAGGACATTTCCCTAGGTGGCAGGTTTCTCGTTAAACCTATAATGACTATTAAAATATCTCTTTTCTTACTCTCCTCTATTCTTCCCCTGACTTAATCTTCCTGATCCCTCATGTCCTCCCCCCCCCATCTTTTTCTCCCCTTCTCTTTCTCCTGACTATCTATCTCCTCTCCCCATGCTTCCAATTTCCTCAGGAGGTCGGGTCCCTTTCCCCTTCTCAGGGGGACCATGTATGTCTCTCTTAGGGTCTTCCTTGTTTCCTAGCTTCTCTGGCAGTGTGGATTGTAGGCTGGTGACCTTTTGTTCTATGTCTAATATCCATATATAAGTGAGTACATACATGTTTGTCTTTTTGTGACTGGGTTACCTCACTCAGGATGGTTTCTTCTAGTTCCATTTGCCAAGATTTTGTTGGGTTTTTTTTTTTTTTTTCTGCTTAGTAGTACTCAATTGTGTAAATATACCACATTTTTTTCAATCCATTCTTCAGTTGAGGTGTATCTAGGTTGCTTCCAGGTACTATCTATTACAAATAATGCTGCTACAAACATAGTTGAACAGACGTCCTTGTTGCATGAATGTGGATCATTTGGGTATATCCTAAGAGCAGAATTGTTGGGTCCTGTGGTAGACAGATTCCCATCTTCCTGAGGAACTGCCATACTGATCTCCAAAATGGCTGTACAAGTTTGCTCTCCCACCAGCAGTAGAGGAGTATTCCTCTTTTTCCACATCCTCTCCAGCATAAGTGGTCATTGGTGTTTCTTATTTTAAGATGATATGTCAGAATTGTTTTGATTTGCATTTCCCTGATGGCTAAGGATGTTGAGCACTTTCTTGAGTGTCTTTCAGCCATTTTGGATTCCTCTATTGAGAATTCTCTATTCAGTTCTGTACCCCACTTTTTAATAGGGTTATTTGGTGCTTTGGTGACTAGTTTCTTGAGTTCTTTGTATATTTTGGAAATCAGCCCTCTGTCAGATGAAGATCTTTTTCCCATTCTGTGGGCTATCATTTCGTCTTGTTGATTGTGTCCTATGCCTTACAGAAGTTTCTCAGTTTCAGGAGGTTTCATTTATTAAATGTCGATCTCAGTGTCTGTGCTACTGGTATTATTTTCAGGATGTCATCTCCTAAACCAATCTATTCAAGGGTACCTCCCACTTTCTCTTCTAAGAGATTCAGTGTGGCTGGATTTATGTTGGGATCTTTGATCCATTTGGACTTGAGTTTTGTGCATGGTGATAGACATGGATCTATCTGCAGTCTTCTACATACCAGCATCCAGTTATGCTAGCACCATTTGTTGAAGATGCTTTCCTCCTTCCATTGCATAATTTTAGATGCTCTGTCAAAAAAGAGATGTTTATAGGTCTGTGGGTTAACATCAGGGTTTTCAGTTTGATTCCATTTGTCTACCTGTCTATTTTCATATCAATACCAAGCAAATTTCAGGATTATGGGGGGGGGGCAGGGAGTGTTAGGAGACTTTTGTTGACAGCTTCTATTTCATTAGTGTGTCTTAAAGTTCTGTTCATGTGGAGAGCTCTTACCAAAAGTTCTTCAGACCATCCCTGAATGAGGTTGCTGTTTATACTCCCTTCCATATGTGTCAGGAAATCACATGGCCGTCCTTAAAGGAAGCCTCAGGCTTATTTACTTTGTTATAACTTCATTGGAAATTTTACACTGTGGTCTGATAAGGTACAAAGACATTTTTTTATTGCTAAGGTTTCATTTGCAGCCTATAATATGACCAAGTTGATGCAATCCCCATCAATATTCCAATAATATTCTTCACAAAATTTAAACATTAAAATTCGCGTGTCAACACACACACACACACACAAAACACTGATAGTCAAAGCAGTTCTAAACAAAATAACACTACTGGAGATTTACAATTACTGACCCTTAATTGCAATACACAGCCATATTGACAAAAACAATACAGTATTGGCATAAAGCAAACACATAGAACAATTTCTCAAGGACCTATAAATAGACTAAGTTGTCTTGGCCTAACTTTCAGCCAGGGCAAAATTTTCGTCAAGAAAACAGGAGTTAGAGAGATGCCCAGAGGCTAAGAGGCTTTCATTCCCAGGACCCAGAAGACAGTTCACAACTGTCTTTAATTCCTATTGCAGGGACTCTGACACCTTCCTCTGGCCTCCATGGGTACCAGATGCTCATGTGGTACACAGATATGCATCCAGACAAGCACTGTACACATAAAATAATGAAATAAACTTAAAAAAAAATGAAGTCAACAAATCCAGAACCCTTTAGGTACTGAGAAAGACAGTGACAGAAGGAATGATTAATAGGTAAGAAAGATAGATATTTGGTAAAATTGCCCATCATTGTTCACTTTCATGAGTTCTTCCAAAGGATTTGATTATAGCTTTTGGGAGGGGATGTTTGTTTTGTTTTTCGTTTTTTGAGACAAGATTTCTCTATGTAGCCCTGGGTGTCCTGGAATTCACTCTGTCGATAAAGGTAGCCTCAAACTCACAGAGATCCACCTGTCTCTACCTCCCAAGTGCTGTAATTAAAGGTGTAACCCATAATAATGCATACATTATTTTTTTAAGTTAAGGAATAAAAATATTTACATGGTACAATTTACAGAGTCCATGACACGTTGCTTGTGTAAATATTAATAGGATCGCCACTTTCTTTATTGAACAGCATCTCTATACTGAGGCAGATGCCACAGGGCTGTGGGAGGAAGGAAGCAGGCACATTGGGCCGAGGGAAAGGGGTGCAGAAACTCACCCTGGCAAGCAGTTAACCAAGAGCTGCTGCAGTCCCAGCTCTGCGAAGTGGAGCTTGCCACTGGGATTGTGTTAGATCATAATAGCCCCGTGCTCTGTTAGGAAACTCTCCTTGTCTAGCAGATGCTGTCTGCCCAGGACAAACGTCAGCCATTTATATTTATGTAAGTCCTCCACCGCCTGGCCTCCTGACAGCTCTGAGTGTGATCTCTAAAGGTTAATGGGAACTGGAACCGACACCAGCAGCTTCCTGTGAGCTATTTAAAATGTGTCCACTGGCTAAATGGAAGCCTGCCAGAAAGCAGGCCTTTTGTAGACTCTGTGGACTGAGTCCCCACGTTTTAGAAACAGCTCAACTTTTCTGTGTGGCTCAGGACTGTGAAGAATCGAAGAACTCAAAGCAATTTGTTCATTGCTTTCTGCATCTTTTGTTTCTTCAAAACATAAAAATTCTTTCATTTTAACACGTTCCTTGTTCCCTCCCTCCCTCTCTCTCTCCATCCCTTTCTTCTTTTCTTTCTCTCTTCTTTAAATCTGTTTAGAGCCAAGTCCAGGGCCTTCAACTGGAGCTCTCCCTCCTCTTTTCTTACATAAGCTCTTCATTTTCATACTCTTGTCTAAGGTTGTTTACTAGGGGTTGAAATTTCATCTTCTGCCTTAGACTTCTTCCCCTGGAACATTCTGATCTCATTAGACCCAGTGAAGCAGATGCTGCGGTGTGGACATAAACCAGGATATCCTTGTTTCTCTTTTGCAGCAAGCTTCCTCCATGTGCACCTGGCCATTCTGTAATGGAAAAAAAAAAAATCTATTTCCAAGGATCAGCTATTTGCCCAATATACTGGGTACTCCAAAGAAACACTTCAGCAAATGAAAGTAGCCTGATGCTATCCCCTTGCTTGTCCGATGCACATTTCCCAGGCACATGGATGCAGTAATAATAGCAAGGACCCTGGAGGCTGCTTAGCTGGGTCCAGAGCTTCATCTACTGATTGCTGCACATCCGACTTTTGCAAATGGAAATAGAGAGTGGGCACCAGGCATCAAAAGACACAGCACCAGTACTTGCTGTCACTTGTTTGCTGTGGAGGCCCGGACACCTCACACTAACTCTTATGCTCCAAAATTGCCCCTACTTTCTGTATTTCAAGAGGAAAATACAACACTTCCAATGACTTTGTTTTCAGATTTCTGGAAATACATAAACATCCAAGTCCCTTTTAACACATTTTCCTTTTTATTTCTCTTTCATTTCTTCCTTTTTTTCTTTGTGGTACCAGGGAGACAGTCAAATCCAGGGCCTCAGCCTCATGTATTCTATGCAAGTCCTCTCCTGCCAGAACATGATGAAAAGAATGACACATGGTGAAATCAAAATAAAAATCCAGATCACATACTTCTAATGTATAGAGGCACAGAATGCACATTACCATTCCAAAACCTAGAAAAGGGAACACAGGAAAAATTGGACCAAGACAAGACCATAAACCAGCTGAGCAAACTTCAAACTCTACATCAACTTTGTTGCCTGCAACTTTGAACTTTGGAATTTTGAATAAGTTTTCAAACAACTTTTAAGTAAGTTTTTCAGTAAGACTGTTATAGACTATGGGGCTTTTGAAGTTGAACTGTATGTATTTTTTTGCATTATGATATGACTACAAATCTTTGGGGCCAGGGTGTGGAATGGGCAGTTTGCAAAGGGAGTGCCACTATTGGGTGTGGCTTTGTTGGAGTAGGTATGGCCTTGAGATAGGAAGTGTGTCACTGTGGAGGTGGGCTTTGAGGTCTCATATGTGCTCAAGCCACACCCAGTATCAGACCCCTTCCTGTTGGTGCATATCAAGATGTAGGACTCTCAGCTCCAATACCAGGTCTGACTGCATGTCACCATGTCACACCACAGTGACAATGGACTAAATCTCTGAAAATGTAAGCCAGCCCCAATTAAATGTTTTCATTTATAAAAGTTGCTGTGACCATCTCTCTCTCTCTCTCTCTCTCTCTCTCTCTCTCTCTCTCTGTGTGTGTGTGTGTGTGTGTGTGTGTGTGTGTGTGTGTGTGTGTGTTTGGTTTCTTTGTTTGTTTTGTTTTTGAGACAGGGTTTCTCTGTACTGCTTTGGAACTATCCTGGAACTAGCTCTGTAGACCAGGCTGGCCTGTGTCTCTTCATAGCAATGGAAACCTCCGCTAAGACACATGAGGAGTCATCTGTTCTCTTTTTTATGGAGGCCGTGGAAACCCTATCTGGCGAATTTTCATAGGCATCCAGTCTACAAAGAAGAGGTCAACACAGAGGTGTTGGTGGTGCACGCCTTTAGTTCCAGCACTTGGGAGGCAGAGGCAGGCGGATCTCTGTGAGTTCAAGGCCAGCCTGGTATACAGAGTGAGTTCCAGGACAGGCTCCAAAGAAATACAGAGAAACACTGTCTTGAAAACCCAAAACATAAAAAAAAAAATTAAAAAAAATGTTTTTATTCTGCCTTTTAAACTTTTTACATAAGTTCTTCCAAGATCAAATCACTACCATCACTTAGTCTACCACAAAGAATGAAGCCACTCCAAACACAAAAACTCCCAAACACCTGCCCCTCTGCAAGCAGGAAGTAACACAGAGAAAACACTGTGTGTGCGTGCGTGTGTGCGTGTGTGTGTGTGTGTGTGCGTGCGTGTGTGTGTGCGTGCGTGTGTGTGTGCGTGCGTGTGTGTGTGCGTGTGCGTGCGTGTGTGTGTGTGTGCGTGTGTGTGTGTGTGTGCGTGTGTGTGTGTACATATATACAGCTACATTTCTCAGATTTTGAGCTATTGGGTTCGGGGGAGCCAACATCTCAGACAAAAATCACCTCTCATTTTGATATCAAACTAAGTCTATTCTTTCATTGTCATCTGATTTACATCTTACAAATGGGATCTTGTTAAATTAAAAGTCTTCTGTACAGCTAAGAATACTCCATCATTCAAGTGAAGAAGCAACCTACAGAATGGAGAAAATCTTAACCAGCTACACATTTGAAAGAGAATTAAAATCTAGGATACACAATAAACTAAAAAATATCTAAACATCAAGAAAAAAAATCTTGATTAAAACTGGACCATGCTGTCATCTGCTGCTGCTGCTATATGTTGGCGTAGGCAGGGGAGAGATGCCTCCTGCCCCAACCCCTTTCTGCCTGGTCACAAGAGTGGGAGAGCGAGTCCTGTCCCTCACTAGCCACAGCACTCAGGACAGCAGACCCTGCACCTTGTCTGGGCAGCACAGTAGAGCCCATCCTGTTAACGGGAGTGTGGGTAAGCCAGCCCTGAGGTGTGGGTGTGGGAGAGCTGTCCCTACTACTCATCTGTCCTGTGGCAGTGTGGACTGGGCAGGGGAATACCCCCATAACACCGCAACAGAGGATGGAGCTTACCCTCCCCCTTACAAGCCACAGGTGGGAGAGCTGTCTGAGTTCATAAAAGCTGCCCCTCATCAGCTGTGTTACTGTGAGAGCGCCCCCTGCTCCTCACCTGGACAACACGGTAGAGCGGGCCCAGATGGTGTGGGAGAGCTGACCTAGGCCCTGACATGGAGAGAACCAGCCCTGTCCCTTGCTCAAGGCGTGAACTAGCCAAGGCAATGCTCACCCTGGTGGAGACAAGGGAGGGCTTCCCGAGGGAGGGAGATACAACACTATGATTTAAAGGAGAAGAGGGAAATGGTGGAGCGGAACAGAGTAGGTGGGGCCGGGAGCTGGGAGGGGAAGGTGTAGGTGGAAGTTTGGGGAAGGATAGCGGGCAGTGAAGCCCTTCTGATAAAAGCCACATGAACTACTGCTGCTGCAGGTCTCCTAGAACACAAAACATACAAAAATGCGTTTCAACTGTTACTCCGTACCTGGACAGCAATGCCCCCACTAGACACCATCATCCAACAAATAGAAAGGCCAGGAACGGGGCTGTCTCTATTTTAACTAATAGTCCACGAGGTTGCAAAGAGCCGCAAAGATTACAGACTATTATTGCCTTTTCTCCTGGTTACCTCCAGAACTTGATGGTAAGACTAGAGCTGAATATATCACATACTTGAGTCAAAGGAAGGACATGGAGAAATCAAGATGGAACTGACCTAAGTGCTTCATCTTTACTGGCTAGCCTCATGGTACTGGAAGGTGCTACGCATAGTCTCAGACGAGACAGCAATCATAAATTTTTCCAGCTATGGACCTTGTGAGATGTGACTGGCAACATCTACCCACTGGTACAACAGCAGTGTGAGCGTCATCAGAGTGATCAACCATTTTCTGACTGGATTTAAAGCCTTCTACACAATATGGAGTCCGTGACTGGCACCATTATCAAGGAATCTGTAGCTCGATGGGTCATTGGCCCTAGTGGGGAACCTATTTCTATTACTCTGCTAAAAGGACATAGAAGTAAGCTGGGCATTGGTGGTGTGCGCCTTTAGTTCCAGCATTCGGGAGGCAGAGGCAGGCAGATGTTTTTGAGTTCAAGGCCAGCTTGGTCTACAGAGAGAGTTCCAGGGCAGGCTCCAAAGCTACACAGAGAAACCCTGTCTCAAAAAACAAAACAAACAAACAAAAGGACATAGAAGTAAACCTACTCCCAATGGCTTGTTATAGCCACAGATTAGCCCCTCCCTCTAACCCCAAAGAGAAGCTTCTTTTTGCAGCACGTAATGATTAACAGACCCACAACTAGGCAAGGTGCACAGAATAAAAAGCGGTGGAGTGCTCAACCCCAAACAGGGTATGTGTATCACTCTGCCTCTCCCAAGGTTCAAGGAAGAAGCAGTAGAAAGATTAGAGAGCCAGAGGTGGTGGGTGACTTCAACAGTATTTTCCAGACACAGAAGGGGAATTGCACATATGCATTCAGTGATTATGCCGGCAAACACAAGAGCTGCAAACGCTCAGACCAGACAAATAGCCTAGCGTTGAAGGGAGAGGAAGTCATGAGGTTCTACTCCTGGCTGAAGAGCTATTTGTAACTGATAGCTGCTAGGAAAAGTCAGTTTTCTGTAAGGGTGAGGCTCCTGGTAGATAAAGCATGCTCCAGTGAGTGGTCACACAGCCAAGGATACATGGGTGGTGCTAGTTGGACTGGGTGAGTTTAAAAATAAACAAGGGCACAAAGCTCAGTGGGCATGGAATGCAGGGTGGATCTGGGAGGAGCTGAGGGATAGGTGAATAGGTTCAAAATACAGTGGATGAAATTGTCAAAGAACTAATGAATATATGCTTTAAATTCTGGCAAGATACTTGAGGCTTTCCAAAGTCCTCTTCAAATTTCTATCTGAATAACCACAGTGCCTGTGAATGATGAATGGACACTGTGCTGGGGATTATCAAGGTGAATATTCACCCTTTGACCTGAATATTTTTTCAAAACAAATGAAATATCTTTAGCCTTAACTTTAGACTTAACACAGCTTGAGGGCCTGTCCTCTTAGTCCCCAGAACCTGTGCCTCTTTGCCTTGGTTTTCATTCACTATCTTGTAGAAGAGAGGTATTTTCTGGGAACTGTCTGAGTAATACAACAGCCAATGGCATCCGATGTTGGTTGGTCAAGGCTTTGATTTTTAGAATCATGCCTCTGAGGGTCTCAGGACAAGGTTAAGTCAGAGATGATACTTATTGCCTCGTCTTTCCTCACACAAAGCATGATGAAGTGATAGGCAAGTGACATGAACTGATCCTGGTATAACCTTAAAAACTAAGTTAACTTATTCTATTGTCCTATCCTTAAAAACAAATCAACATGGAATCTTGTAAGTTAGAATGAGGTGCCTGGGTAATTCTGCATCTATAAATGATGCTTCAACAGGCTCTGGTCATCTGTGTACCACACTGAAGGATGTGCATTACACTCTATGGATATGATAGGCTAACACAGGCCAGGACTATGTCCCATCCCTAGCTCACAGGGAACACTCAATAAATACTTCAGCAGATTTATCGGACTTTTATTTGCAGACATTTGAGAACCCTCTTTAGCCAAGAGGTTGGGAAGCAAAAATTACCTTGTTCTTTGCAGTATCTGAAGAGGCAGGAAAGAAAATAGTATTATCACTTTTTGAAATCTGGAAAAACCTTTTTCCATGCACTTGGCTACTCGGATACTTTAGAAATATGAACAAACACAGTTGACTTTGCTGCCCGCCCCATCCCAAGTTGAAATACTCCATTTGGCAGGTTTTTAGTGTCCTAAGAAACTGATAGTGATAAGGGTCTAAAGAAAAGAAAGCCCAGCTGATGGGAGAAGCGTTGTGAACTTCCTCGGAAGGTCCCCTTCCTTTCCCAGCAACTCAGTGGTCACAAATGGAGGAACAGGTGGGTTTAAACACTTCCTCTTTACCAAAATAAAGGGGGAACTGATGTGCTGGCTGATTTTAAATAAGACTCGAGGAAAGACAAGCCCCCACAAAACCTTGGTGACAGATAATCCAGTCCCCATGTTTATCTTGTCCAGTCATAACCCAACTGCCGTTCACTTTGTGGCTGGTTTTACAGGGGAGCCTTTGTCACAGGGTCCGTTAGCCTCACATCAGTGTCAAGTTAGCTTCCTTTAATGAGTGGGAAAGAGACTGTACTTGTGTCTTCTGAACATTTTCACAATTTGACATCTATATTATTCTCGTTTATCATTAGAAGTTTTCATTTGTTCGTTTGTTTTCTTTTTTCCCCTCCTTGAAGTAAAAGCCATCCTTCCGAAATGGATCTTACTGCCTGGTTGATAATTTGCCTCTGGGTATGATTTTTCTAGGTTGTCACTACAATGTTTCATGGATAATTTGTAGACTCCATGGTGCACAGGCAGACCTTTTATTGCACATTTCCCCTGAGCTGTGCTAACATTATCACGGAGGCTAAATTTGTGTTAAATTTTAAAACCAATAGGTATGTGTTACTAGCAGACGTGGGTACTCTCCCAGAGGGTTTGAATCTTGCACACTAGAATTCTTTCAATGAACTGCTTCCCAGCAATGAGTGTGAACAGAACTCAAGCAGCCATGTAAATGTAGTCCGTGTGAAAGGGTGACATGTGCAGAGACACAAATGAAGAGCATTCGGTCCTTGGACAGATTAGTCTCTATGACATGCCCAATACTCCTGTAGAAACAGGAGACAGCAGAAGAGGGGCCACAAAGCATTGAAAATCGCCGTCACTGCTTTCACAGGCGCAGTGGGCAAACAAAACGCACCACAGTCTGACACCACGAAGAAGAGCATATGGTGAGTGAAGGGTGAGTGAGGTGGAGGTGGGCTCTTGTGAGAAGAACAAAGGGCTCTCCGGGGAGCCTGAAATGAAGAGGGAAGGCAAGAGAATGTGACTGAACTTGTTCTCTCCTTCCCCAGAAGCCCGTGGTGTAAGAACAAGAAGAAAGAGCGTGTAGAAATCTGTACACATGAACACCTGCGTCTGTGACTTTATGCAAATGTGTTGGATTTATTCACAGAGAGCTTATGAAATGGTGGCAAAAGCCACACAGAAGCCTTGACAGGCTGAGCGCTGGTGATGTGTGTTTCATGTGAGAAACGAAGGAAGGGTTTAGAAAGTGGAGGAAGTAGCCTCTTATCATGTGACTATCACTTCACTGAAACCACAGTGCAGACACGAACCGGGACAGAGACAGGGCACAAGAAAGTGACGCTAGCTACTGTCTGCACAGGTAAGTGGTGAGAATTCTCAATTCTTTCGGTTCTACTCCTTCCCTGTTTTTCCCAGCTTGGGACCGTTGTGTGATGTGTGTGGCCTCAGCTCGTGTGGAAATCAAATGACAATCTGTAAGAGAAGCATATATCAGGAGGTTTAAAAAATTCCCAAAATATTGTCACTATTGGAGAGGAAAATATCCCGTCTGGAGCAGATTTTATAACGTCTTCAGAACTCTCCTGGGTGGCTTTCCTTAGTGTGTGAAGCGATATAAAATTTCATTTATGGTCCCTTTTTTCTAAGTTCAGGGATTTGATTTGCATCACATTCTATCACTTTGAGGCATATTTTGTTGAAATGTGTCCATGCTTGGCCAAGAATTATCTTCTATCACCATTTGGGTCTAAAGATAGTGAGATTTACCTCAGTTCAGAAACTTGAGCTAAAAGCTCCTAAATAGCAGTTTAGTTATTCTTTGTGTATAAATGTTAATGGGAGACAAGCCTCTAAAGTAGTATTTTGTTGTTCTTTATTAAAAAAGAAAAAAATAGAGATCCCAACATACTTTCTCATCCAGTGTTTGAAATCAGCAACATAGTTAATAAGGCTCCTTCTATTTCTCTCTTGATCTAAACTTCTCACTCCAATCTGGTAAATTGTCCAGATCTGAACTAAAAATGTTACCTGGGCACTATGAAATAATGGAAGTCAGTGTACTGTCCATCCCCCCAGTTGTTAGGGAGCAATGGCTGCTATTACTAGATGCCAACATGTACAAGAAGTTTGTCTCCTGTATAGAATAGCCCCTCAGTGGCCCTCTGTATCCAGCTTCTGCACTTTATAGGAGAGTCTACACAAACAAGGTACAAACGTTGTGCCACATTCACTGCACTGAATAGATTGTTGGTGGGGTTAAGACACACTACAAAGGAATTATTGACATGTCCACAGATGCTCTAGGCTATGTACTTGAGACTCAAGTTATTGCAGAATTGCTGGACGTGTGGAAAGAACTTGGCAGGAAGCTCCAAGTATCTTTGAGTTCCAAATGTCTTCTTGTATTGAAATGTGAGGGCTCAGTTAGGCCATTGTTGTTAAATAAATTATAAAATTCCCTTTGCAACTGGCCATCTGTGGTGAAATCATGGCTAAGATGCAGACTGTTGTAAAGACCCTTATGGAGAAGACTATCATGCTCAAGCCTGAACCACAGGCACTATAGAAGGTGTAAAGGCCAAGATCCAGAATAAGGAAGGCATTCCTCCCAATCAGCAAAGGCTCTGGTAACCAGAGGGAAGATGGTGGGACTTTGTCTGACTCCAACAATCAAAATCAGTCCACCCTTCTGGCGGTGTTAAGACGTGGAAAAAGTCTTACACCACTTCCCAGAAGAGCAAGCATAAGAGAAAGAAGGTTAAGTTGATTGTCATGAAATAGTAAAGTGTGAATAAAAAAGGCAAACTCAGTCATCTATGTCAAGAGATAAATGCATGGTTTGAGTTTCCATGGCCAGCCTCTTTGACTGATGGTACTGAGGTAAGTGCTGCAAGCCAGAAAACTGATAAGAAAAAAATAGAAAATAGAAGAAATTATAAAAGTATTGTATCTTATTTGTAAGTTTTTTACCCTTAGAAACTATTCCAAAAGCATTGTCCCGTTTTTATCTGAAGAAACTTTTAGTAGTATTTTAATGTAGCAGTTTAATATTAACCTCTTTCTTCCCTATAGTGGGCTTTGGATTTCTATAGTCTTTCTGGCATATAGACTAAATATATTAGACTACAGTTTAACTATATTCTCTTAGTCAGAATAAGACACCCACCTATTCAAGTTTAAATGATTTTACCATAATTCACATTCAATCAAAAATCACACTAAAACTGCCACTGTGTTAACTGCTTCCATGTTTTTCTTACAATCAGTTAAAAATATCAGTATTATGTAAAGTAAAAATAGCTACAAACCTAATAGAATGGAAATACACAAGACAGAGTGCTTCTACAAAGCTCTGTTAACCATGGGAAATATTGTTTCCTTACAAGTTTAGCAAATACTAAGAATTTAATCTTATATTGGATAGAAATCAATATGTTTGTGACTGGATGCTTTACCCAGGGGCTTTATTTCTCAGTCCTGTGCTGAGGAAATATTTTCCAGATATCTATCCACTCAATCAGGAACTTTGCATGGCCTTCCTTGGAGTGTTAAGAAAGTAGATAAACTTGTTTTACTTTCTATTCCCTTCAGGGAGTAAATGCAATTTTTCCTATGTGAAATACAATTGCATGGGAGCAGAAAGTTCAGAAATGAAAGCACCAGGAAAAATGAGCCTGGTATGATGCCAGAGGTCTCAGGCTCTATCCAAATCAGGGTCAGCCAAATCATAGCCAAATAACCCGAGTGGCCTTTTTGGTTGGTTGGTTGGTTGGTTGATTGGTTGGGTCAAAGTCTCTCTACTTAGTCCTGGCTATTCTAGAATGTCTGTAGATCATGCTAACCTAAAACTCATAGAGATCTGCCTGCCTCTGCCTACTAAGTGTTGACATTAAAAATCTGTCTGCCATTGCCCACTGACTGTTGGGATTAAAGGTATGTGGCATTTCTTGAATGAGGAAAAATAGAGTCTAAATATATATATATATATATGTGTGTGTATATATATATATATATATATATATATATTTAGTATTTCCCCTTTGTGTCCCCTCCCACTGCAATGTGATATTCATAAATGAGCAGTTTTGTTTCACGATTTTATAGCTCTAGACTTGAACAAATACCATATCACCTTATTTACAAGGCATTTCCACAACCTCCGCTCCCTTGGCTCTTTTACTTTTAGCTATTTTGGTCCTTAATCCATCATTAGAAATTACAACCAAGTTTACTAGTGGATCGGTCTGGACTTTTGAATGTAGATGACAGTCATCTTTTCCTTGATGTTCCTTACATTATTTATTGCCATCTTATTTTGCTAAATTAACTGGTCTGCTCAGGATTGGAGATGTAGTAAGTATGGTGATTTTTGACATTAAAGAAACTGAATTTGTTTGGGTTTTGTTGATTTTTGTTTTTGTTTCTTCTTTTTTGTGTGTGAGAAGTCACACAGGTAGAGGCAGGGAAGTGAGTATGATCAGGATGCAGTATGTGAAATTTCCCAATAATCAACAAAAATATTGTGTTGGAAAAAATTCTAGAATAAAACAGCAAAAGAAAAGAAGAAAAGATGGAGGGAGGAAGAGAGGTAGAGAAGGAGGGAGAGAGAGAGGGAGGAAGGAAGGAAGGAAGGAAGGAAATTGCTTCAAATGTTCAGTCGAGACTATTCATGGGGTCTAAGAATTTTTTCACAATTCCTGGTTGGTTAAGGGGTTTTTAATTTTTTTTTTCAGAGTTTTGATCATAACTGAATGTGTACTGTCTTTCAGAGGATTTAAGTTTATTATTGTGTGTCTCTGTGTGGGTATGTGCACATGAGCGCAGATGCCCTCAGAGATCAAAGGCATCAGATGCCCTGAAGATGGAGTTGTGAGTCACACAGTGTAGTGAGGTCCTCTACTGGGTCCTCTGCAAGAGCAATGTGTTCAGCCCTGAGCCATCTGTCCAGCCCATAAATGACTTTGAAAACCATTACTTAACCTTTGTTAAGCTCTCAGTGTGGCTTGTTTTTACCTGTTAGAGAAGTCACATAGAAGGAACATCTACCAGAATAAGGTGACACCGTTCCTTTGTTGCTGCACTAGTCTATTCTCAAACTACTAATGTTGAGTAATTGATATTTATGATGTTTCAATGCATGCTAACGAAATTATCTAAAATTTTCTTTTAAATTTCTGGGTTTTTTTTTTTCTCTCCTTGAAGCTACTGGAAAATAAGGATCTCCTTTACCTTTGTGAGGTAGGAAACTTTGCCTTTACAGCCATGGCAGTAGCTAATTGCCCTGTTAGTCTTCATTTCTACTCTCTTTTTTTTAATTGGTTTGTTACCTTACACAGTTCTTAATTCTGCCCTTCGAGTAGTTTAGCTTATGGCCTTTGAACTATTTTTGCTGCTAGTATGAGCGAGCCTTTTGTTATTTTGTTTTTGAGTGTAACCATATATTTTGTTTAACTTTTCTTTTTAAATTTCAACTTTCCATTTCTTTGTGCTAGCAGCAGGGTGATTTCTCAAATAACATGAAGATGTGGTGAGTCCAGTGAGATCATCTAAATTTGGATCATGCCCTTCACTATGAGAAAGAACCCTGTGTTTCCCCTCCCCTCTTTCGTGTCTTCTGAGCTCACCCTGTACGTCACATGCTGTATGGGGACTTCTGTTTAAATTAATGTATTCTATGACAATTGCATACATGTATATACTAATTTCACGTCACACTCACCCCGCCTCTTTCATCTCCCCCCACCAAGCCCCTTCCTGGGAACAAGCCTTCGCCACCACCACCCCCCCCCATGCCTTCATTTCACTTTGTCCTTGTGAACTTAATCTGTGAACTCAGTGAACTTAATCTGGACACTAATGTGAAGCTATCCACTCAAACATGATGACCACACCCCCGAAGACAATGACTGCCCCTACAGCAACCACGCATGAACTTGAGGACGGGCTGGGCTCCTTGAGTTCCAATAGATGGCGGCTTTTTGGGTAATGTTTTCAATAGCGGGAGAAGCTAAAGATAGAAAGAGAGGTGTCCACGGTCACTGAGACAGTATGTGGCAGGGGTGAGTCCCCCACACTATCTCCTGATCTCTCCCTCCTGGCCTTGCAGCTCAGTGCATCTGGTCAGATATTTGAAGCAGGCATGTTTTAAGAGTGGGATTATGATCACAGACATGAACTGCTTAGTGAAGAGTTGTGGGGGGGAGCGGCGGCTATACAGAGAGATAGGGTACTAAAACTTCTCTTGGCGTTTACTGTAAAATTTCTTTCAATATTTTGTTGGTTGTAGACACATTTATTTGGAATTCCTTAGTTTTGTGCAAAGCCTTATTAAATATATTAAATATTTTAGAGTCAGTAATTATTTCCCGCCGCATTTATCTTGACCTGTTTTTCAGCGTTGCCAAAATACACATATCTAACCTGACAAGCACAAGTTGGAGTTTTACACCCGTAGAACAGGAGTTTTCCCTTGGAATGGAAGGAGCTCATGCAGGGACAGAAAAGGGTGATGTGCAAGCATGGCTTCTGTCATGCCACAGCCATTAAAAGAACGTTCCAGAGGGAAAGATAAGCTTTCGTCAGTTGTGCTTGTATCTCTAAATCTCATACTGAAGATGTTTCCAGAGAAATACAGATAGCTAAGAAATTTAAAAGTCTGCTCTGAGTGAACTACAATGTAAAGTAGCATAGCCCCTTAATAATAATAAAACAACCCCTTTGTGCAGAAGTCACGAGGCAGTCACTGAAATGTGCAGAGGACATTTGACTGGAATAAGTTGCAGATTTAATTTTGAAATGCATATGCAGTGGACATATGTATCTGTTCATATATACAATGTATTAAGAAGAAATAAATTACTTTCTGTGCTGCAGAAACTGGTATATGATAACCAAGTCTTACAAAAGCTCTTCACTGCAAACTACAACCAGGAATGACAGTTTCACACTCTGTGGGCTATTTTGTTCTTCTGATACTTAAAACAAATGTATCAAAGAACTGTAACAAATATTTTTATTTTCTAGCAAAAATTGTAATTTCATAATGTATATTTCTAAATGATCTTTATTACCTTACACTTTAATTAACTAATTATTGTCTTCATGTTTGTGTGTGCACACTTGTGTGTGTGTGTGTGTGTGTGTGTGTGTGTGTACATAATGCATGTGTACCATGGTGCATATGTGGAAGTTATTTCTGATCATTATAGAGTCGGTTCTCTCCTTTTTTGCACTTATGGCTTTTCTAAATATAGAACACAGGTGGCCAGCCTTAGCTAGCAAGCAAGCTTACCGGTTTTGATGGGGAGGGAGTTATCGCTCTCTCCATCTTGTTTTGTGAGGCAGGGTCTATCTTGTTTTTTCTGCCACTGTGTTGAATTCACTGAGCTTTAGCCCATTCTCCTGTCTCTGCCCCAACCTGACCACAGCAGTGCTGGAGCTAGGATTACAGACATGAGCCAGCACATAGGACTTTTTGACATGGGTTCCACATATGGAACGCGGGTGGGTCATTAGATCTACGCAGCACGTGCATTTAGGGTCATCAGATCTACGCAGCCATTTTACTACCCAGAAAATAAACCATTTTAATTAGCCACTTTTTTTAATAACATAATTCAAGCACCCCAATTCCACTCACCCCCCAGGACCTTCATGTCTGCCCCTCAGCTCTGCAACCTCCCCCCAAGAAGAGTTCCTTAAAAACATGAATTCAAAGCAAACACATAAACAAACCGCCTCACTCCTCCATCTTTGCAAAACCTCTCCATTCATCCTGGTGGCATTGGGAGCCGCAGTGTGTTGCCCAGTGTACCTCTTTATCCAATCAGCGCCACCCACAAAATTCTCACTGGTCTGGTTCTAGGCCACTGGCACACCTTCATGGACCCTCGTGTAATTCATAACTTTAAATGAAAATTGTCATGTACCTGCTACAATTATTGTATCAGTAAGTGGTAGCCAACGATTATTCTTGTCTACAATATAAGTGATTAATGTAATTATTAATCGTAATAACAGCTTACTATTATACTATGAATTTTACCTATATAACTCTTATTGTCTAAAATCTATATTAAAATCTGTATTATTAAGTAGGCTTTGTAATTCAGGAAACCTCTATAAACTAGCCTGAAGATACAGAGTAAGTAAGCAGAATTCAACTCCAAGTGAAAATGTCTGTTTGTTTCCCAGTCACTATAACACTGCATACACTCCACAGTTACATTTGGTGAATGTAGTCATTAAAACTTTATGAGGTTCCTGTAGTCTCACTTTGAGAGTTTACAAGCTGGCACAGAAACCTCCTAGGGGAACAGAGAAAATCATGAAGCCAGCATAGCTGTGTGACAAAGTTCCAGCAAAGCTGAGCCATGTGCAATGACCTGATGCCCTTTACTGTGAGTTTCAATCTCTGTGTGTTACACTCTTGGGGAGGCTATTAGCATAATGATTTATTCATGTCTTTTCTGAGAAAATTGTTTCTGTATAGCCCTGAAGAAGTCCTGAACATACTATCTTCTGATTCAGGGAAATAACCTTGGTTGACCCTACTTGGGGTTCTGCTCTGTGCCTTGGAGATTGTTATCTGCCCCTACACAAACTCAAGAACAAAATAGTTAGAACCCTATGAATCCAGAAGAGGCTGACAAGGTTCAGCAGTATAGAAACATCAGCAGATCAGAGCACAGAACTCCTTCCACATTGTACTTAGAATTCCTTAGAAACATAATCTACACGATAGAGGATCATGTATGTATTAGGTCTCTAAAAAGAATTCAGCAATAAGAGCTAAAATGACTAAGATAGCATAGCAGCATTATATAGGTAGTGTAAGAATGACATAGAAGAATATAAGAAAAGTAAGGTATTAAGATTTTTCGTTTGGGGCTGGAGAGATGGCTCAGAGGTTAAGAGCACTGACTACTCTTCCAGAGGTCCTGAGTTTAATTCCCAGCAACCACATGGTGGTTCACAACCATCTGTAATGAGATCTAGTGCTGTCTTCTGGCCTGCAAGCAAACATGCAGACAGAACACTGTATATAAAATAAATAAATACAATTTTTAAAAAGAAGATTTATTATTCCTAGAAAGATTGATTTACATCAGGTTGCTGTGATGTTACCTAATTTAGAATCGAAAGAATTCTTTTATTTAACAAATTCTGACAAGATTATAAATAAACATATTATTGAGAATTGAATAATAGATACAATGGTTCCTAAGCCTGAGAAGAAAATTCTGAGGCTTAGTCTTATTTGCAAGTAATTTGACTGACTGTCAAAAGTTAATAATATACTGCTCAAAATGTGGTGATTGGTCTGGACTGAATCACATATTATCTAAAACATCATGAAGCCGAAAACTGTTGCCAGCCCAAGAACAGGCTACTATAATATTCTTGGTTAAGCTGAAATGATCTACAGATCATTATAGGAATAGGAATATGCGGTTGATAATAAAATCTGTTCTAGCTAGACTTAACCTGTAACCTCAGGCATACTAGAGAAGTATGCCCAGGACAAAATAGTGTAATCTGTGTCTCTTGAGAAATCGTGAATGTCTTCAAAATCTGCACAGATAAAGAAATTTTCTGATTAGTGATATTTGCAAAGTCCTCCCATCTGGGTGTCTACTCAAGCTTCTGCTCACCTGATCTTTACATCCTCTCTGGAACCCTTTCACGCGTGCACGTGCGCGCGCGCGCACACACACACACACACACACACACACACAGACCCACAATCAGTAAGTTCAAGCTTTGTTGGGAAGAACAGTTTCAGCAGGAGAGGAAGAAGAGAGGATGAAAGAGAGTAACTGGAAGGAACGGCCAATATTCTTGATACGCACATACAGGTATGAAACTGTCAAAGGGTTAAAAAATGAAGAAAAAAATGCTACCTCGCTTTTTTTTTTCTTTTCAGAATTGTACCATGCCAAACTACAAACTGATTTATTTTAATATGAGGGGGAGAGCAGAAATTATTCGTTATATATTCGCTTACTTAGACATAAAGTATGAAGATCACAGAATAGAACAAGCGGACTGGCCCCAAATCAAACCAAGTAAGTAGCACAAATCGTTCAGATTTTTGCCAGGAAAATGTGCTTAAAGGTTTTCATCCTTCTTCCTGGAAACACAAGCCCCATCCTACAGAGCTTCACATTGAGGAACAGCAGTTTATGTAAAGTCTACAGGTCCCTACTGCTCTCTGTACAGAAACAGCTGGGCAACTGACCTCAGTTTAAATAGCACTTCTACCAAGATGCAATTTACAGGCTAATATGCTAGTTTACATAAACTTCCCCCAACATCGTTTCCTTGTTTGTAAAATGAGACGGTAGTTAACGCCCATCACTCAGGGTTGAGTGCTTGAAGGCAGGTGAGCATGTGTCATTTTCGTCTGGTGTTCACTTTCCAGCTCCATATGTCACCTCGCGATTGTTTGAATCCCATCAGTTCATGTCCATTTTATTGGGGACTTCCTCATGCTCACAGAACCTTAACGCTTTGAGCAGCACTTGCTTTACTCACTGGGTCAGTAATCAAAGCTGTGCTTTTTCCCAAAGTGAAAATAGCTGGCAAAAAAAAAAAAAAAAAAAAAAAAAAAAGAAGACATTGACTTGGTACTTACAGGGTGTATGTATAGAGGCTTGGTCCCAGTCCTGGTGTGAGGTAGATGACTTACAATCTATGCTTCATTCTTTTACATCTTATCAAAATAATTATGTGCCCAAACCTAAGGTATTGTTTGGGAAGTTGTGGTCAATACACATGATGAATCACCTCACGATCATTGAAATGATGGTGGTCCATTGATCCAGAAAGATAGCATCAAGTGAAAAAAAAAAAAAAAAAAAGGAATTTGTATAAAAATATCACATGCATTGATGTTTTTTAAAAAAATAAATATATGTTAGTTTTTCATGGGTGTGACGGAAATGGAGAAAGAATGTAGAGAAGGAGGGATGTATTCAGAGGTTTCTGTGCAGTCTGCTCACTGCCTGAGGCCTGGGGAGAGACATGCGGTGGGAAGGGTATGGTAGGACAGAACTGCTCATCCTGTGAGAGCAGCAAGCAGAGCAGGGGAAACAATGGGGAGATGAAGACAGGGGTGGAAGGCAGGTCCCCAGCTGCCCAGTTCCTCCATCAAGGCCCTGCCTCCCTCCCGCACATCCGCCTCACACAGTGCATCTGCAACTAGAATTAGTCAATAGAATAAACTGTTCACTGGATCATAGACTCACCATGTGATGTCTGCTGAAAGACCCTCACAGACAGGTGGTGAGTGCAAATGCAGGCAGCCCTCACTCTAATCAAAGTGTGAGTGCAAATGCAGGCAGCCCTCACTCTAATCAAAGTGTGAGTGCAAATGCAGGCAGCCCTCACTCTAATCAAAGTGTGAGTGCAAATGCAGGCAGCCATCACTGTAATCAAAGTGTGAGTGCAAATGCAGGCAGCCATCACTGTAATCAAAGTGTGAGTGCAAATGCAGGCAGCCATCACTGTAATCAAAGTGTGAGTGCAAATGCAGGCAGCCCTCACTGTAATCAAAGTGTGAGTGCAAATGCAGGCAGCCCTCACTCTAATCAAAGTGTGAGTGAAAATGCAGGCAGCCCTCACTCTAATCAAGGTGTGAGTGCAAATGCAGGCAGCCCTCACTCTAATCAAAGTGTGAGTGCAAATGCAGGCAGCCCTCACTCTAATCAAAGTGTGAGTGCAAATGCAGGCAGCCCTCACTGTAATCAAAGTGTGAGTGCAAATGCAGGCAGCCCTCACTCTAATCAAAGTGTGAGTGCAAATGCAGGCATCCCCAAATGTAATCAAGTTGACCAGATGAACTAACACAACATGGAAAGTTAATTAGACTACTATAATCACTATGCCTGGTAGAAATATTTCTGTTTAAGTTTTATACATTTTCTGTAATAAAAGTATATTGCTTTCTCACAAAAGAATTTCAAGTAAGAAAAAGATGGAAGTAACTGATAAAGCATTAACATTATGTGCTATGACTGTCTTATATTTGTACAAAATGCTTCTGTCTTTTGTTATATACTCCACAATGCTCTTCATCAAAGTAAGACTAGGAAAAAACTTCTTTAGCCCATGTGTAAGCCAAATTCTGTAATTGTTGGAATATGTTTTGTAGTAACGCGTGTGATCTATTTTGAGACTATGAGATTAATGAAGCTTTAAAACTCCGGCTTTTTTAAAAATTAAGTCTGTGGATAAATAGGTGGATCACTGGTCAGGAGCAGTTGCTGCTCTTGAAAAAGACCCACGCAGTGGCTCACAACCATTTGTAGCTTCTGTTCTGGGAGTTCTGATTCCCACTTGTGGCCCCCAAAGGCACTGCACACACGGTATACTCCCATACATGCAGGCAAAACACTCATAAATAAGTAAGAGTTTTTAAAAGTAGTAAATCTATAAATCAATAAATGAGAGGATGCTGGAGTCTAACTTGTGGTATCCCTGTAAACATTTTTTTTTGTTATTGTTTGTTTTTAAATTGAGACATTGTCCAAACTCAGCACCTAAAATGATCTAGACCTCATGGTCCACCTACATTCGCCTCACAAATTTGAGAGTTACAGGCATAA
Organism: Phodopus roborovskii; assembly: GCF_943737965.1. NCBI lineage: Eukaryota > Metazoa > Chordata > Mammalia > Rodentia > Cricetidae > Phodopus > Phodopus roborovskii. Next base: position 13,406,332 of record NW_026126571.1, read on the forward strand.
GCCAGCACATCCACTGTAGCAATGCTGGGGCTCAAACCCAGAGGCTGGGGGGCCTCATGCATATTAGCAGGCACTTTACCAACTGAGCTCCATGTCCCATGCACAGGCACATGCATGGTTTTTACAACCAGTCCTTTAACTGGCTTTATATCCAATTTTCAAATCCACAAAAATGTAAAGACAGCATTAGAGAATGTGAAATTTTCCCTTTTAAGAAGAAATGTTTTAAGGGGTTTGGATGGAGCTTTTTTTATTTTTAAACACAATTCTTTTTTGATTCTTGGAAAATTTCATATCATGTACACCCAATCCCACTCACCTCCCAGTCCCTCTATGTCCACCCCTCATCCCTGTAGCATGCCCCCCAAAAGAACTGCCTCCAAAAAAACAATTCAAAACAAACAAAATCCTCACCTTGCTCCTCCTTTCCAAACTCTCCAACACCTCTTCATTCACTGTAGTGGCATCAGGAACTACGGTGTATCACACAGTATACTCTTTTGTCCAATGAGTCCCACAAAAAAAAAAAAAAAAAAAAAAAAAAAAAATTCATTGCAAGGAGTCTTTGCTCTGGTTCAAGACCTCTAGCACACTGTCATCACTAGACCCTCACTAAAATTCCCCTCAGATATCCTGCTATTGTCCCAGCCATGGAAATCTTGTGGTTGAAATCCGAGGACCTTGCTAAGCTGGCCCTGACCTTCACTGGTTCTGGGATAGCTGGTCCTGCTCCTCGGTGGATGCACACTGCAGCAGGAGTGTCCCCAAACACACACACACACACACACACACACACACACACACACCACAGCTGGCCTGAGGAGAGATGGCCCCACCCCTCACCATTGGCTTGGGAGAGCTGGCCCAGATGTCATAGGCCTAGGCAAGTTGCCTCTGCCCCCTCACCTTAGCGGGCAGTCCCAATGGCCTGGAGTGACCAGCTTAACTACAGTCCAGACCCACATCTTGGGCCTTGGGTTGGCTCACCGTCTTAGTTAGGGTTTCTATTACTGTGACAAAATCACCATGACCAAAAATTACGTTGCAGAGGGAAGCATTTACTAGGTTTACACTTCAGCATTGTGCTCATCATTGAAGGAAATCAGGGCAGGATCCAGTAGATGGGAGCTGATGCAGAGGCCATGGAGAGGAGTTGTTTCCTAGCTTGCTCCCCCTGGCTTGTTCAGCCTGCTTTCTTATACAACCCAGGACCCTCCCCCACTGACCACTAAATGAGAAAATGCCTTGCAACCAGATCTCAAAGGGGCACTTCCTCGGCTGAGGCTCCTCCCTCTGATGATGCTAGAGCTGGTGTCAAGTTGACACACAGAACCACCCAGTACACCCACCCTAGCATCTACCCATCTATGACCCGCTGGAATTCATGAAAGAATTCGTCCTGTGGAATGGTAACCACATGATGTCCATGACCTTGCAACAATATAGTGCTTCTTAAAGCAAGTGCATTTTTAAGTTTATAAATGTATATGCATGTATATGTATATTCTGTATTTAAGACTTTCATGACTTTATATGGTACCTTGTTTCTATTGTGCTGGCTTCTCTCAGCATTTCTGGGTCTGCTCTGAAGCTGACTCTTGTCCTGTTCTGTCTCAGCGCTTCCGTTTGGCAAAATCCCTGTTTTGGAGGTGGGAGGACTTATGCTTCACCAGAGTCTTGCTATAGCAAGATACTTAACTAAAAACACAGGTAATGTACTCACTATGGTTAAGGTTTTGGATAACTGAAAAAAAGTCGTGATGTTTCTTTGATATTTGTTTAATAAGCACATTGTTTAGCTATGGTACAATTAGAAAAGGCTCCGAAGATCACAACATTGTAAATCCACATCAGTAACACTTTCTATGAATACTTTAGACAGCTATTTTATTTTTTGTTACTTTATATTTTTATAGACAGGGTCTTCCTATGTAGTTTTGGTTTGGCAGCGGGTATTTGCTATATAACCCACAGTGGCCTTAAATCTCTGATCTTTCTGTAACAGCCTACCCCATGCTTAGATGACAGGCGTGTGCTGCCATATCATATCAGACCACATCGTCTCTCGTTATAAGGTACCCATCCCCTCCTGTATCACACCAGATCGCCATTCTAGCATTTCTAGACTCTAGCTGGAAAATTGGATTGGTTGGTCATGCTAGTATTGAGCGTTAGAATTTAGACAGAAATGCATACAGCACAAGAAGGCTGGAACTTGTTGGACTGTCGGAATTATAATTCATTGCCGCTCATTCTGAGCATGCTGAGAAGCACAGGAAGGGGGCATCCTTTCCTCTGCTGACTCTCCACGGAGGCCTCCTTAGTCCGTGAAAGGTGGAATGAGTCGAGGTCGCAGAGGTGGGCCCTGCCTTCCCCTCATCATGCTCCACTTCCAAATCCCCCTCTCCTGTTCTTCCCACTTGAGAATATTTTTAGTAAAAAAGGCAATTTTGCATTTCTTTTAAAGCCTTTTTCGTTTTGATTAGCATGCTAGAATCACCGTTTCCACTCTCAGCCCACTGCTACCACCGTATGACCCGAGCACGCTGAGCACCCGAGTGACCTGTAATGATTAGGCTCCCGTTTTAGGAACAAAGATGCTTATTTTAACCACATAAAAGGGGCGGGAGACTTGGCTCCGCATTCAGAGTATGTGTTGCTCTTGCAGAGGACCTGGTTTCCGTTCCCAGCATCCACAAGGTGGCTCACAACTATCTGAAACTCCAGTTCCAAGGGATCTGATAATGACTTTTGATCCCTGTGGGCACCAGGCTCACACATGGTAAACATACTTACAAACATGAAGGTAAACTAATACACATAAGATAAAATAAATTTTAAAAGTTTAAGCATACAAAAACCAACAGATATTTCAACAATGAAGGTTTGAGAAGAGTCAATGGAGTATGTCTCCAAAGCTGGACTTAGAAGAGAAAAGGGTATTTGAATCAAGTCTCGGGGGAAACCTGGGGTCCCAAGACCTCCGCCCTTAATGAGCATCAAGGTCTCCTCGGAACTTCATGGAACACATCCACTCTTCCTTGCTTCCAGATTTGATTCCAGAGGTGGAGGAGGGCCCTGAAAAGTTTGCATTTTTAAGGACTTCCCAGATAGTGTTGAGATGGCAAATGGACCTCACTTAGACTCACCAGACTACAGCATTACAAGTACAGAGGAAAGCGCACAAGAAAAACAAACAAGCCAAACCTTCATGTGTGCAGGGTAGAGAAAGAGGGTGACTTAGCAAAATACACTGGACCTAGTTAGAAAATCTAGGGTATGAACATCCCTAACAATTGTAGGTCGTCACCCAGAGAGGCAGCACACTGGGTCTGACTGCAGGACAATGATTCTGGTGATAGTTCTTTTTTTTTTTTTTTTTTTTTTTTTGGTCTTTGTTTTTTTGTTTTTTAGGATTTATTTATTTATTCATTATGTATAGTGTTCTGCCTGTGTGTTTGCTTGCACACCAGAAGAGGGCACCAGATCTCATTACAGGTGACTGTTAGCCACGATGTAGTTGCTGGGAATGGAACTCAGGACCTCTGGAAGAGCAGCCAGTTCTCTTAAGCTCTGAGCCATCTCTCCAGCCCTGATGATAGTTCTTGGTAGTCGTGACTGTGGGACACACATTAGAGGGCTTTGAAATGGTCCAGATGGCATCAGGAGGAGGAGTGTGGCGACTCAGAAAGTGAAAGTATACACAAGCTCTGTAGGGCTGGACCCCAGAGAAGGCAGGAGAGCACAGTGGGCAGGTTTTTCTCAGAGCACTGGGGATACCCACTACCCCTCCAGTCTTCTCTCTCTGTTCTTTGGAAAGACTCCCCTCAGGTTGCAATATCCCATTCCCTGTCAGCTTTGCCTGGCATGCAGGAGCCTCTCCCTTTCAATACATACCGGGGCTCTTGTGGGACCAATTCACAGCAGGCGGCATGCCCTCCTGGAATGCAAAAGAGATGTGGTGTCTGCATAATTTGATGCTGGAAATTCAGGAGGGAAAACAGCTTTACATATTGTGAAGGAGCCTGAGAGCTGCTTGCAGCTTAGGGGAATGAATGTCTACAGAAGCATCAACTGCACAAAAGTAACAGCTAAAGCCTAGATCAAAGAAGTCAAACCCGGGCTGAGGGACAGTGAGGGGCTTGTGCTTTCTCTTTTCAGGTTAATGAGGAGAATCAATCCTTGGAAACCACACAGGAAGTTACAAGTACACGTGAAGCAAGCACGATCCTTCACCCTGAACAGCATCACTAAGGCTTTGTTTATATGAGCCATGCATTGTCAGCACAGTTTCTTGTGCTTAGTAATTTAATACAGTTATACAAAAGCAGTCAGTTTTACAAGACTCATACTGAGTCATTTCAAATTGACACCAATGAGGAAAAGTTTAGAAAAATGAATGACTTAGACAAAATTATCTAGAAAGTATTAGAAAAAGTTATTAACAAATGAGTGAAATAAATTAAAAGAAAAAAAAAATCTCCAGCCACAGTTTACTCTTTTCCATTGAAGGCTTTGAAGATCTTGTACACTGGGCCTGGCTTAGCAATTAGAGTACAGACTGTTCTTCCAGAAAAGCCAGGCTGGGTTCCCAGTACCCATCAAGCAGCTCACAACTGTGCCTAACTCTAGTTCCAGGGAATGTAATACCCTCTTCTGAACTGTGGTGCAATTGCATGCAAATGGGCAAAATACTAATACACATAACATTTAAAATAAAAGTTGTCTTAAGGATCTTGCAAGTTTTTGTGATTTTCTTTTCCTCTTTTCCAGATTTTTTGTTTGTTTTTGTTTTTTGGGTTTGTTTTTTGTTTTGGGGGATTTTTTTGTTTTTGTTTTTTGCTTTGTTGTTGTTGTTGTTATTGTTGTTAAACTTCGGAGTGTCTCTCGAGCCTGGCTTTCCTCTTTAAGGAAATGTTTCAATTTGAATGGAATGTGCCTACAAGGAAGAATATGCCCTGTAACAGAAACAATGTATCGCAAACAAACAGAAACAATGTATCACAAACAGAAACAATGTGTTGGAACAAACAGAAACAATGTATCATGAACAAGCAGAAACAATGTATCACGAACAAACAGAAACAATGTATCACGAACAAACAGAAACAATGTATCACGAACAAACAGAAACAATGTATCGCAACCTCAGACCGTTTAACCTCAGAGGGTCAGAGGGTATCTCACCATCCCCAGCCCCAGTTCCCAGGATTCAGCTTCAATTGCCTTTGTTATCTCCTTTCTAGCTTGGCTGAGAGACGAACAGTCTGAGACTGAGTCCTGTCTGGCTCCCAGTCAAGGCATTTTGTTGTCCCAGGGTTAAGACATTGTATCATTTTTAAAGTTGAAACTTTATGGCTAAAGCTGGAACCAGATTCTTCCCAGATGTTTTTCAAGCTGCAAAAAAGAGAATGGGGAATAAACTTCTAGAATTTTCTCCCAGCCCCACCACCAACCTTTGTCTTCTGCCTCACAACAGTTTTACAGTCTGCGTTTTTTTTTTTTTTTTAAGTATGAATATGTTGTCTAGTTGACACATTAATAGTAAGTTAAATTGAGCATGTCGGTAGATACCAAATGACCTCTTTCTGTCCCATAGATTTGGCTGGGAAGACAGAGTTGGAGCAATGTCAAGTTGATGCTGTTGTGGACACGCTGGATGATTTCATGTCACTTTTTCCATGGGCAGAGAAAAATCAAGATGTAAAAGTAATGTGATAAGCTTACTATCATAACTATGGGTAACCTTGTATTGCCTCCAGAAAATGCATTACAGTGCTTTAATTTTTTTTAATCTATGTAAAATGTACTTTTAAAAATGAGGTTATACTAAACTATAAGGCAAGGTCAATGATTTCCTGCCATACTGTGTGCTAGCCCTGCCTCACATATGTTTTTAAAATGGGAACCTTTGAGAATGTAGGTGTGCCATGCACATGCAGGATCCTGCAAAGGCCAGAAGATGGTCTGAATTCCCTGCAAACAGAGTTCCAGATGGTTGAGAGCTGCCATGTGGGTGCAGGAAACAAGCCCAGGACCTCTGCAGAAGCAGTGAATGCTGTTAGCCACAAGCCACCCCAGCCCAACAGTACAGTTTTTAATGCTTTCTGCTATTTTCTAGGAACAAACACACCTTCCTTTCTTCCATTCTTTTCTTCTCTTTTTAAAAGTTTATTTTGTGTGCACATGTGTAATGTTGTACATACCCATGCAAGCCATCCCATGGATGCGAGGTCAGAGGACAACCTTCGGGAGTCAGCTCTTCTTCTACCACGTAGGCCCCTGGGATTGAACTCAGATCATTGCAAACCATCTCACCAGAGTATTCTCTCTCTCTCTCTCTCTCTATCTATCTATCTATCTATCTATCTATCTTTCTCTCTCTCCTTTCTCTCCTCTCTCTCCTCTCTCCCCCCTCTCTCAATCTTTCTCTTTCTCTCTCTCTGAAATAGTGTCTCATTATGGAGATTGTAGAATGTGTGTCATCATATTTTGGTAGCATATAAAAATATATTGTTTGATTTAGCAATTTTAGACAGTTCTTACAGACTTCTTATGGAATCTGTAAGAATGTGTCTCTCTTTCTTTTATTACAGCTAATTTTTTTTTGGTAGCCAAGGCTAGCCTCTAATTATGTAGCTGAGAATGACCTTAAACTCCCAGTCCTCCCAACTTTTGGGATTACAGAAGTGTACCACCACATGTAGCTGGGAATTTATCTTCCTTTGTCATCTTCTCTGCTTCCTTCTCCCTACGATCTCATCATGGTGACATTAAAATCTTCTATGACTTCTATGACTATGTAGCTTGGTATATGCAAACAGACTGTACATGGTGTATTTCAGTATTGTTTTTCTGTTTGTTTGTTTGTTTGTTTGTTTTGTCCTGAAAGTCAGGAACTGGGTTTTCACTTTTGCCTAATTCATTTTATTTTATTTATTTATTTTTTCTAGAAACTTTCCACAGTGTCTGGTAGAATTTCCCTGCAAGTCAATGACATCAGCCTACCTTCTCTTTCCAGTGTTTTCTGATTCTTTGCTGAGCTAGTCTGTAGCATGGAGGCCTCCCCTGCCCTGCAGCTCTGTGGTTTTTACAGAGCCACTGTTTCAGGCTTTTCTGTCACAACTATCCTAGCCAGGCCTTCTTCTGGGGTTGACTCTTGTTTCCAGGGTGATGCCCACTTTCTTGTGTAAGTCATTGTTTTTTTTGAGCATGTCCTCTAGTACTTTAAAGAGAACATCACTAAGAGAAGAGGTGATGGTGTAGAGACTTCTCCATCTGTGTCACTGCTCCAGTCAGGTTTGGTTTCGCCACAGGCGTGGTACTCAGTTACCCTCAGGTTTTCATTAACACCCCAAATGTTTCTTCTGGCTCTTAATTTGGTTCAGCCTCTGTTTTCTGCTCTTGTTTGTGAAACAATTCACTAATAGCTTTACTCATGACAGGAAATCGAAAGTTTGATGCTTTATTAGCTTGCAACTTCTTTTCAATTTAATTTTCACCTGGCTTCATAGTTTTGTTGCTGTCTTGGTTGGGTTTTTTTGGTTTTGGTTTTGTCAACTTGACACTAATTAGAGTCATCTTAGAAGAAGGAACCACAATTGAGAGACCGCCTTTGTAAGATTGGATTGTGGGCAGTGCCATGGGGCATTTTCTCAATTAGTGACTGATGAGGAGGGCCCAACTGATTGTGGGTGGGGCCATCCCTGAGTAGGTGGTCCTATGTTCTACAAGAAAGCAAGCTGAGAAAACCGTAGGAGTAAGCTAGTAAGCAGCCATCTTCCACTATTTCCACTACCAGATGCCTGCCCTGACTTCCCTCAAGGACAGAGTGTAACCTGAGAGCATTACATGAATAAGCCCTGCCTTCCCTAAGTGGTTTTTGGTTGTAGAAACCCTAAGAGAGTTGGATAAGGAATTCTATGGAGCAAGTAAAGTGTTGTTAGCATTTGAGAACACTAAAGGTGACCAGCCATTGATGAGTTTAAGTTAACTGTTTAGAATGATGAGTTTTTCTGTACACCGTGGCGCATGCCTTTAATCCCAGCACTCTGGAGGCAGAAGCAGGTTGATCTCTGAGTTCCAGGCCAGCCTGGTCTACATAGGAAGCTCTGGGACTGCCAAGGCTACACACTGAGAGCCTATCTCACAAAATGAATAACTGCAGAGATAAACATAGAAACAGAAAGAAAAAAAAAAAAAACCAGAAGGAAAATGGTGAGTTTGAGGACCATCTTGTTTTCTTTCTTGTGTGTCTGAGTGCACATATGTGTTTACAAGCCTGTGTAGGTCAGAGGTCAATGTCCACTTGCCTCTTCCATCCTTGCTCAGCTTACTTATTGAGACAGAGATACTCACTGAATCTGGAGCTCACCAATTCAGATAGACTGACAAGCCAACAAGCCCACACACCTTCCCATTTCTGTTCCACAGTGCTGGGGCTACAGCTGTGTGCTAGGCTGGTGTCTCATTGGGCATCAGGGACCTATAGTGTGTTTTGAATAGGAATGGCCCCCACCAACTCATGTATTCGCCTTCCCCGTCCACAGGGAGTGGCGCCATTAGGAAGTGTGGCCTTGTTGAAGGAAGTGTGACACTGTGGGGCAGGCTTTGAGGTCTCATATGCTCAAGCTATGTCCAGGCTGGCACAATCTCCTGCTGCTGCCTGTGGATCAATATGTAGAGATCCCAGCTCATTCTCCAACATTGTGCCTGCCTGCATGCTGCCACGCTTCTTGCCGTGACAATGATAAACCTCTGAAACTGTAAGCCAGTCTCCATTAAATGTTCTCCTTTCTAAGAGTTGCCATGGTCATGGTGTCACATCACAGCAATAGGACCCTGATGGAGACAGGATCCGAGCTCAAGTAGCAGCAAGCATCTTTATCAACTGAGCATCCTCCCAGCCTGGCACCATTTGAACGGGCCCATTCAGCCTGAGACATTGTTTGGAAAAGTCAAATATCCTTGAATTCTTTTAAAGTCCCTTCACTGGCCTCTCTCCTTCATTTATTTATTTGCTTTTTTTGTTTATTGTTGTTGCACAGTTGCACACCCCAGTTGGGAGGCTAAGATCTTCTCTAACTCCATTTATTTATTTATTTATTTATTTATTTTATTTTGTGTTTTCAGGACATCCTCAACCTGAGTTCTAAATTTTCACCTTTCAAAATTTATCAGGTTTTAAAGTAGGATATTATTTCTTGACAATTTTGTGCACATATGTAAAGTAGCTTGAGCATATCTACTGCCTCCCACCTCACTGGACACTGCCTGACACATCTCTGGATTCTTCTTGTACAGTGCTTTGTTTTACTGTAGAGGATATTTTATATTTACTTTATGGATACACTGTCTTCTGCTCACCCATTGCTTGTCTGCGTAAAGTTACTGAACTTTCTGTTTGCCATAGTCGCCTTGGTATTAGGCCATCCCCTAGAACCCACGGTGGATGGAAGGACTGTGGTTCATGTGAAATTGTACACGTGCAGACAGCTTATTGAGTCTGAATGTCACTTTACTATTTGGGGTTTTTCCAGTGTCCCTGGCTCCCAATGTCTACTGTTGTGATGGGAAGAGCGCCCAGAGAAAACTGATCTAGAGACAGTGGGAAGAGACGCATGGTGCCCCCGCCCCCCAGTCTCCTGTAGAGAGGGATGGGATCCTATCCATTAGCCTGAAATGAAGGAGGAGCCTATTCCCACCACTCTTAACTTCCCGAGGCTGTATCTTGACTATACACAGCGTTAACTTCCGGCTTTCCCACGCTGGTCTGCCCACTCACCTGCACAGACAGCTTAAAACTCTTTTGCGCTAATCCTCTCTCCTCTTTCCCACCTCCACATAGGTTTAATCTCGGAAAGCATGTGCACTATTACTGAATTGAGATGGAAATAAGGTTATGTGAAGTGTCATATCCATCACTGTTATCCAGTTTCTTTTTTCCAGCCCTCTAGTGGCTTCCTTTGGGATACTTGCACAATCACACCTTAAAATGTAGTTGTCACATGACTACTTCAACAGGAAGTGTCACCCTCTAAAGGCAATCACTGTTCATTGAATCATTGCTAGGATCCTGCATTATCAGATCCTACCACCAGGGGCTGCTCTCGTCCCCTAGCCATGTTCTCGCCAGTAGAAAGGCATTTATTTCACCATCATTCAGTCTTTCGAGATGAAGCAGCAGCCAGAGTAGTTTGGAAGGTGCTCAGAGTCAGACAAGTGTAAGAACGTGACCTGGTTCCACCTGCCAAAACTCCAGAACCCACGGTCTAATCCAGAGAGCTTAAAGTCTGTGGAACTGCCACAGAGCCTAGTGTCCAGGTGAGGACAGGAAGACTCAAGTGTGCAAATACCTTGAGTTCAGGTATTTAGATGAAAAGTTCTGTGGAAGGAATGCAAACCGTGGTCACTCTCAGACTGCACGGTTGGTCTTAACTCCTCGTTGTAATGTCACAGTACTAGCCACTGCCCTAAACACTTCATACAAGTAAGAAGTACAAATTAAAAGCCACAGCCCAGAACAACCAATGTGATTCTCACCATTTTACTCAAACACCTACATTCTAAATATTATTTGTATTGTTAGGATCTTCTGGCTGGAGAGAGTTGGATATACTTATTTATATAAATAAGGTGTGTTAGGGATATTAGCAGTAAGAGAGGAGAAAGAGAGAGAAGGAAAGAGAGAACAAAGCCTTGAAAAGCTCAGCTTTTGATGGCATAAATTTAAAAAGACTTTTTGACATAATATAGCTGGGCTCTGGTGTCTTACGACTCCCTTTCATGATCCAAACTCGGTGGGTGTCATGTATAGATATAAGGGACTCTCCTTAGAAGCATGTTGACAGCTTCAACATTATACACATGACAGGGCATAAAGTGTTTACCAAACATCAGCTATTATTAAGATGTTAGAGAGTTGTGTTAATTTGTCTTTATATTTGCCAGGTGTTATGTCTATTTTATGTATCATTATAAACACACAAACACATCATGTTCCCCAATATGAAAAAAAAAGTGTATAAAGATTTTTGTTCAGTGTGCCAAAGACCTCATTGCTAGACAGTCTGCTACCTTCTCAGCTTGCCTTTCTCTCTATTTTCTATCTTTCTGAGGCCGAGGAACTACAACAGAGGACACATCCCCAAGGAGAGTATCTCTGGCCTTTGGTGATAAACTAATACTCTAGCTTTGTGAGTAACAAAGTGGTCGATGCTCCTATGACTCTAAAGCCAGGTTCAGAAGACATAGAAGCCCAAGTTCAGGAACAAATTATACAAAAGAAAATGTTACAGAGGCACTGACAATAGTTATGGACTATGCCAGCAACAAAAAGTTTCAGGGTTGCACTATTTGGGCAGCAGGGTCCGTTGCTGCCACCTTGTGTTCAAGTGGCGAATAACTACAGTAAGATGGTAATACATTGGTTTAGTTGAGATGGAGGCTGGCCTGGCAGCCCTCCTGCCAGTGTCTCCTGAGTGCTCGGATTACACGTGTGGCTGCCACACAAGTCTCACTGAAAATATTGTCATTCTATGTGCTCCAATGCATGCTGAAAATTCTGTGTTGGTTGCTAAAAGCCCATTTCCAATTTTAAAGGGTTAAATGAAACAAGTCTCTGAACATAGGTCACTAGGACTGCTCTTGAGCTTATTGTGAGTGTTTATTATTTGGCTACCTAAATATGCAAGGCAGACGCACTCATGTGAAGGCCCCGTGGGTGTCATGAATCACCGTGGCCCATTATCCCCATTGGGTACAATAATGGGGGAGGAAACAAAAAATAGAATGTCCAGACTCACAGAATGTGGCACAGCTACTTCCCTTCAGTTAAGTCACATAACTTTAAGGGCCCTGTGTTAAAAGGGGGTTTCAGAAATCTAAAAATACAATAATCTTTCATTACAATAAACTACGATGAAAAGTCATGGGAGTTTCTCATAAAACCAAAACCCGATTTACCATGACTTGCTTATGTGCCTCTCAAATATTTACCAAAGACAATCACGTCAACAACCCACAGAGACACTTGTTCATCATTGTTTATGGTCGCTGTTGAAACACAGTAGACAAATGGTAGAAACAACCTGTCTAAAATTCTGGAATGAATGCAGAAAATGTGGCATACGTGTGTGTGTGTGTGTGTGTGTGTGTGTATGTGTGTGTGTGTGTGATGTATATAAAATGCTTTATGAAAACATCCTATGAAACAATACCATAGGCAATAAAAACACATAATGAAACTGGTGACAAAGATATTTTAAAATGAGTGATAGGCTTGGTGAGGTCATTCAGCTTTCTGCTATGCTTGAAGACCTGCGTTTCATCCTTAAGACTCACATGGTAGACAGAGAGAACTGACTCCTGGAAGTTACCCTCTGATTTCTACACAGGCTCTGGGGCACATGAACATACGTAATTTAAAAATCTGAGTAATAAATGACAGAGTCTGGCCTGGGTCTCTACAAGCTCCTAACTACCAAGAAACAAATGCACAGCTACTTTCACTCCTAACTTGCTGTTTAGATCACACTGTTCTCTCTCCTAGGAACGGACGTTCAAGGAGCTACTCACATGTCACGCGCCTCTTCTTCTGAAAGATTTGGACACATACTTAGGGGACAAAGAGTGGTTTATTGGTAACTATGTGAGTACGTTTTATGTTTTAAAAAAAATACCAGCAGTTATACTTAGATAAGACGATAAACTAAAAACTTACCGAGCAAAATGTTATTCTAACCAGGCACGATAGTGCCTACCTGTCATCTCAGCACATGAGAGGCTGTATAGAGAGTTTGAGGTCAGCCTGGGCTACATGAACCCTGTCTCAAAGAGGAAAGAAGGAAGGGGGGTATTACCCCGAAACTACAGTAGAGAGAGAAAACTCCACTGACCTTCTCTAACTCTTTACAGATAGTCTGACCTGGAGTCATAAAGTACTTCATACAATTATATGCAATAATTTTTAAAAGTTATCCTAAAAATCAAAAGGGAAACAATCTGTATCACATACCCAAGAGCATCTAAAAACTACTTCCTGCATTATTATTGCGCATGTGTGTGTACATGTCCACATGTGTGGGGCAAACTGTGTGTGTATGGAGGCCAGAGGTTGACTTCAGACATTGTTCCGCAGATACTGTCCACCTTGGTTTCTGAGACAAGATCCCTTGCTGGCCTGGAGCTCAAGTTAGGCTAGACCAGCTGGCCTGTGACCCCCCAGGGTTGTTCCTGCCTCTGCCTTCCCAGTGCCAGGGTTGCAAGCCTGCACCACCACATCTAGCTTTTATATATAAATTCTATGGCTCTAACTTGGCTCCTCGCAAAGCTAACACAGCAAACATTTTACCATCTGAACTATCTCTCCAGCCCCAATACCGTACTCCGAATAACAAAAAAGGACTCCAAGAACTACTTTTAATGCAAGGCACTGCAATGTGATTCATGAATCTTAGAAAAATGAACGCAGGCCATTTTCAGTAGAACCACTAGCAGTCCTGTGCACTGTCGGTATTAAAGATATGATTTGCACACGGGAGTGCAGTAATCAGAAAGCACACTGTTGTCACCAAGAAGTAGGCTCTTTGGTGTGGGAAAGGAGACAAGGATAATCCAGGCATCATGAGTATTCCTTATACCCAGATTCTGATCTCCTCAATACTGAACAGAACTGGGGATTCATGGACATATGACTTATTCTCAGTTTGAGCAAAGAAATATAGCGCTTTTTTCCTACTAGAAGCAAATAAATTACCATTTGTAATTTCTTATATTAAAATAATTCAGAAATCAGTCTGACAATGGCTTCAGATGAAGCAATACAGACTTCAGTGAGAATATTAACAGCAGCAAATTCAAGCAAGTCAAAACAAATGGAGAAGCTTATGATATCCAAACATACAACACACCGCCCCCAAGCAAGCTCCATCCTGAAAACGCTCAGCAACAGACACCAGTGTGAGAGGCTCAGAGGCATCTGTCCCGCCTTTCCTACGCGGGCAGTCAGAGAAGTGTCCTAGTCATAGGGAGAGGACCAGAATCAACATCATCACTTTCCAACCCCAAGAAGCAACGGGCCTAGCCAGTGGCCCCAAGAAACCACCCACATCAGAGGGATGATAGCCAGATGCTACGGGCAGGCTCTCTGAGCAGGAACATACTCCACCCAAATCACATCTGACTTTGGTGCTGTGGGTGGGTGTTTTCAAACCCTTTGGGCTACTGTGTGGAAGAAAAATGGTGCTGCTGTCTGTGCCTTGGGTGGCTCTGATCAGTGTACCTTTCCCCTACATCTCTTCAGCTTCCCATTACACTGCACAGCCCCTTATTTCTCCCCACTTTCCGTTTGCAAACACTCCTTCCCTTGCCCATTTTCTGAGTATTAGATGGAAGTGATTTTTTTTTTCTTAATTCCTATTCATTGTAAACCATTTCCACCCCATCCCTGAGCGCTCACTCTCTTGGTCTTCACTGTGCTTCAAACTAGACATGGGCATGTCACACTCCCAGTGCAGGCGGCTAAGCGTGGCATGTCTGGACCCTTGACCTAAACATACATCAGCTCTCAGAGGGTGCCCCCTCATGATAGTCACTCCACTTTTCCTTCATGACCAGCTTCACTGTGTGTTTGATTGCTCTCTCCCAAAACTAAATTCCAGGCTGGGGTGTGGTTCAGTGGCGTGTGAAGGCTAAATGTGATCCACAGCACTACCAACTACAAACAAATCCGCATCAGAGCAGGGCACAGCATCCCAGCTCGTTCACTGCCGTTCCTAACACCTAGATGTGTGTATGGCACACAGGTACTTAGTAAACGTGTCTTAGCTAAACTGTAAATCCTCCAAGCATCAGCCTCTCTTAGATGACAGCAAACTTGTGAAGGACCACCAACCAGCTCTGGTAAATCATGCACACACAAGCAAGCTTAGGCCACATGTAAATTTCACTTTGTAGCTGGGCTTGGGGAAACATGCTACCATCCCAGACAGCCTGGTCTTCAGAGGGAGTTCTAGTAAAACACACTACTGTTTAAGGCAGGCTGTACCCTTTACCTTGGCCAACTCAGTATTCCATTAAGGATCAGATACCCATAGTTACTTGTCTTGATGTGATGCAAAGATAATAGATTTTTCCCGAAACATTTCCCTTGGAATTAGAGACTCTGAAGGGATAACCCGTGCATTATCCTTTATATTTTAAAACACAAAGGAACAAGGTAGACAACATAATGGTATAATCACAGATCCCCAAACAGGTTATTTGCAGGATTGGTGTACAACCATCAATGGTGACATACAAAATAGTATTCTCTATGACAAGAGTTAAAGTGTGTACACACCTGGAATGAGCCTGCTTTGTCATCTAAAGGGCTTTTGGAACAGGTGGAAATCAGTTACATCAGTTGGAAATGTATCATCAGACTGGTGGAGATTGGGCATGGCTTCAAAACAGTGTAGCCCTGGCTTCATGCTGTAAACTGCCTGCCTCAGGCACCTATACCAAGTCACAGACAGTATCCATCAGTGTCCCTTGGGCACTGTAGTGCTTGGCACTTTCTAATTTTATCACACACACAGTCAGCTTTCGTACTAACAAAGAGTTGTTGTGAAGCGGAAGGGAAATGTTTCTTGAGAGTAACAAATTAAGCCCACTTTTAGAACATTGCTAGTTTTTTTTTTTTTATATTAAAAAGCAAATCGTTGTTTTCCTTTAAGCAGGTAACATGGGCAGACTTCTACTGGGATATCTGCAGCACCACACTTTTGGTCTTAAAGCCCGACTTGTTGGATATCCACCCCAGGCTGGCGTCATTGCGGAAGAAGGTCCAAGCCATCCCTGCCATTGCTGCCTGGATACAAAAGAGGCCACAGACCAAACTCTGATCCAGGCCCCAGCACCAGAAGAGAGCACCATCAGCCCAGCAGACCCACAGACTTCTTACTACCACCAGGGCTCCGTTTTGTATTCTGCTTGCTATGACTCCTTTGGTTTTGTTTTTGCTTCTGTAGGCATTTAGTTTACAGTATTTTACTTTTTCCAGAACTTTACACTTTCCATAATTAGAAGCAAAGAGTTCAAAAATACATATTGCTTTGCATTGGTTACCATTGGATGCTTTAAAATACTAACTTCCTGGCTAGTGTGTCAATTACCACGGCATCGTAACTACAAAAAATCCTGTGAAACACAGGTTTTGCAAATAGGCCTATCAATCAGCCAATCATTACACTAAAAACCAATACCCACAATGCTCAGTGCCCAACCATGTCACTGGCCACCACCATACATGTTATTCAGGTATACAGCAAAGGGTACAGGTTGCTTCCCAAAAATATACATCTGTCTGACATGTCACAAGTTGGGTACTAAAAAGAGGGAACTCAACAGATTCAAGTACAGCCACAGAAAACGATGTTGGAGCTTATTCAGATCCAGCAGTAGAGTTACAGAAAAAGCTGACTGTAACAGCACTGCCACAGTTCAGGAGGCTGTAGACTAAGGGGCATTGTCAGCTCCCTGACAAAAGAAAAGTGGGTGTGACATAGAAAGTTAGATGACCCAGAGACAAGGGACAGAGGGTTACAATAAACCTTTGCCGGGGGTTAAAACAGATCGGTAGAACGAGAAGACAACCCACAGACTAGGAAAAAGTGTGCAAAACATCCACCTGCTAAAGAAATGTTGGAAATATATAAAGAGCAGCAAAAAGTTAGTAATAAAGAAATGGAAGCCGAGAAGTGACACTTAAAGAAGATAAAGAGCATGAGAAGAGGTGCCAAAATAATGGCATCTGGGAATTAATAGCAGTGCAGACCAGAAACGGTAAAAATCTCAGACATCAAATCAACACTGGAGAGGCAGTGACGTAACCGGAACTAAGAATGGTTGATGGTGGAATGGTAAAGAAGGCAGGCTGAGACCTAGTTCCCCACAAAACAAAATGTCCTTTTACCATGAGGCCCAACAGTCTTGCTCTGTTGCATTCACCCAAATGAGCACAAAGCTTGAACATGCATGTTAGGTGCTGCTTTATATACAACTGTCAAAACTAACAATCTCTTCAGGAGGAAATAGAGAAATAAACCTTAATACACATACAGACCAGGGATGGCTACTGTGAATGTAAGTCTTTAGAAAATAAAATTCCAAAAATCTGTGTTAGCTTTTTATCACTGACAAACTGTAACAGACACAAACAGCTTACAGGGAAGGAAGATTTACATGGCTCTATCTCACAGACTTAAGCCCAATGGTTGGCTGGCTTCATTGGGTTGGCTCTGTGGAGAAGCCAAGTGGGCTTCATATAAGAAGCCCATCATGGTGGGCTGCATATAAGAAACTGACTATTTACCTCATGGTGGCTGGGAAGCAGAGACAAAAAGTGGAAAGCAATTCTCTACACAATCCTCTGTTGGCCAGTGAGATGGCTGCATGGATAAAAGCACTTTTAGCCAAACATGAAGACCAGAGACCAATCAATCCCTGACACATAATGGAAGCAAAAGACTGACTTCTACCTATGTCCTCTGACCTCAAGCTCTGTGGCATGCACACTCACAGTACATTTCAGTAAACAAAGTTCGATAATTTTTTTCTTAAAAGACTATTAACAATATTTAAATTATCCTTGTTAGGTGGCTTTACGCTCTCTATGAAGTTCAGAGGAGAGAGGGGGAAGGAAAGATAGACAGACAGACAGACAGACAGGGAGGGAGGGAGGAAGAACAGGAATATATGGAGAAAGGAAATACATGTCCAGCTAGGTGTGTTCTTTTTAGAACACTGTACTGATTTGCCCTTGGGGTGGGTGGGTTTGTGTATATCAAAAACCTTAGGACCTTGATCTTTTAGTTAAAAATTTGTTAATGGTAGCTGCTAATAGAATAAAAGAATCTCATTGCATAAGTAGACATCACATGATTGAAACAATCCACAGGGGGGGAAAAATCATTAAGGAACTATTCAGCAATGCTTTTAATGAAGACAGTAATGCCTCTTATACATGTACAGGCATTTCTTCCCATATTTCATTCCATTAAAGCTAGTCTTTAATGGAAATAGAATTTAGGGGAAGCAATGAATACAACACTTAACAAAAAATGGACACCAAAATAAGACAGTTTTACATATTTCCATGATTCATAGTTCAAGTGTAAAATGTAACCATAGCATGTTCTAAAGGGCAGTATTTAACAATTTTATAGGAAGCCACTGAAGGTTAATCTTCTGATCCATCCACATCTTCACTCTGTAATATAATTCCTATTGACAAAGGTTACCTGCCCTAGACACATAGGACACACTTATTATCCATGTGTGACTTGTACTAAGGAAACAAAATAAAACCTACTTCATACTGAGCATTGGGGGAACATACTTTTAATCCCAGCACTCCAGACGCAGAGGCAGCCGGATCCCTGAGGTCAAAGCAAGCCTAGTCTATACTGTAAGTTCCAGGACAGGCAGGGCTATAGAGAAACTCTTATCTAGAAAAACAAACAAAACACCTTCCTCAGTTGGTTATGGTATTAACAATCTATGGCTTTTGTATGCTTTCTGTTAAGAATGGGCTATGATGTTTAATGGCATCAGCCCAATGCAGGGACAAGTGAGGATTCATTCTAAGTAACAAATCCCAATTTATTGCCAAGCAATATCTTGAACACAAGATGATCCCATTCTGCTCAATATTATATACTTCTATGGGGAAGGATTGAAAGAGGATTAGAAACTATTACAAAGGGTGTGAAACTTAATGATCACAAATACTTTTATTAAACCCAGAGACATAATAATAGAATATTACAGGGAGAATCCAACTACATTTCATTAGAAGAAATATGGATATAACAACACAACAAAAGGCCTACTATGGGAGATACATTCATACAGAAAACTTAAGAAAAATTCACTGTGCCTTTAAGAGGTACGTTTCCCAACAACTCGCTAAATGACCTGGATACTGTGATCAAGAGGAGGTAGCACCGACAGCTGCAGATTCCTGGTTGCAGATTCCTGGTAGCCCTGTCTGTAGTGCTGATGTATATGATATGTTCATATAGCACCACAATTGTATCTACTGAGTCAAAAGTTCAGAGTCTCGGATACCTAAACACAAAGCACTATAAGATGGTATCAACCTTTTAACAGCTTGCCTAGCACCTTAGCCATCAGGACGTCTGAAAAAGTATGAGCTTCAATAATTAGCAAATCTCTCATTTATAAATAAGTTTATTTATAATGATATTTACAAAATAAAAACAAAACACATAAAGCTCACAAGTTGTACAAAGACTCTTGTGTATAATAAAAACAGCAATATAGACTGACAGGCAAAATTTAAAACAATAGTTAAGAAAGACTGAAATAACAAATAGACAATTTTACTTCTAAATTTCACTTTGTCACCCACATTGAACTGGAAGTGAACAATGGCTTCTCTTCAGGTGGTCTTGTATTGGAATCTCAGGAACTGGTAAATTCTATTTTAGTAAGAATTTAAAATTAATGACTCATTTCCATGCAGTATCTAATGATGCCTTAGTATGAAGCCACATCCATTCAGTCTCCGATGAAGTGAAGTAGCTTTAAGTTAACCTGATCTGCTGGCCTGGAAAAATGTCACCAGCATTTGCTCATCTGTGTATGGTGGTAGGGCGTATGTGAGAGAACGGGAGCGGAAGAGACTGGGCAACCGTTAAGAGAAGCACAAGCGGGAGGGAAATGGACGGTTACACACACAAGCAGGCAGTCATGAGCACAGAAGTGTAGCGTAAGCAAATGAAAGGAGGGCTCGAGCCACAGAGCAGGAGAAAGGCTTAAGTTACTACTACTCACTGGAAAACAACTTAGTGCCTAGCCAAACAAATGTGTTTTAATAGAAGGAGGAAGAGGACCTGGGGATGTTAGTAGATGGAATGCCACCTTTTGATTCAGGCTGAGTTCTAACTGACATTGGTGAACATCTGCTTCAAATAGCAATAAAATGAAGGCTAAACAACCTATACTGCTGCATTCTTTAACGTAATAAAAACTTCAAATGAGACAGGCAAAACAACAAGACATAAGCATTGTCAAATAAGGCACATGTAAATCTACACACATTATCCAGTGAAAGACAATATATATATATACATATATATATATATTTGGAGGTAGAAATAATTACAAAAATACTGACATTTCTAAAGCATTAGCATATTTGTTACAAACAATCACCAACTAATCCCCATTCAGAAAACTGCTTTGTAAAATGATTATTCAACATCTTCAGGATGTGAATATCTGGAGAATCCAGTTAGTGGCAAAAAGTTGTCCATACTATGAGAAATGCAACGTGAAATTATAAAAAGTTACAAATGCTCATAAACCCCATGGTCACTGTGAGTGAATGTCCTTGAGCGCACCAAGTTGATATTTCTTCATCAATGAGGAATTCTGAGTTTCCTTTCACAGGCCCATCGACGTTTTTAGTAATGTGGCTATATCTGCTGGCACACTTCCTTCATCAGCTGCAGGTTAGAAAATGTGAAATGTTATGCACAAATGTCTGGGCTTCTAAAACATATTTTCTTTCAACTTCCTTTTCCCACCTATAATTCATTCCCAGTGTGTCTCAATGTCATCTAATTAAAAACGTGCCTTAACATATGCAACTGAGTTATTCATTTCTTAGTTACTGGAAATGGCATAGCTGTAAAGTCACAAGTATTTCTGATGTGTGCCATCAGAAACTACAAATGGCTCTGAGTTACATAGCTGAAATGAAACACAACGAATCGCTTCTCTCACAAAAACCTGAGACATAATCAAAATGACAAGAACGTTTTCACCTGTTGTATTCTCTCGTAAAAGACACAAATGTACAGGGCACAGGACACAGAACACTGGAGTTCCCGGATACCCTTCCCCCAAGCTTATTCAACAGCCTGAAAACAGGTTCATGCACCAAGTTGGTTGTCCTAAACTTACTGGTACCACACAAAAAATACAAGGGCAGCCAAGAGTAGAGTCTTTTCAGTATAAAGATACTTTAGACAGAACAAAATAAAACCTAAAATAAAGTATGAACTTTAGTAGCACCCTAATTTCAAAAGAAAGTAATTATAAATATTACAAGGGTGCTGGAGAGAGAGATGGTTCAGCATTTAAGAGCACTGGCTGGTCTCCCAAAGGACCTGGGTTCAATACCAAGCACCCACATGAGGACTTACAACCATCTACAACTACACTTCCAGAGGATCTGATGGCCTCGGTGTAAACTGCATAAATGCAGCATACAACATACATGAAGGTAAAATGCCCACGTATATGTAACAAAATAAGTAAAGCCCATTTTTAAAAAACATAATCAAAGGACAGCTGGAAGAAATCTGAGTAGGAAAGGTGACCATATCTGAAAATCAGTTGTTTGCAACAACTCAGAAAATATTTATCTAAAATCCTGAGTGTGATACTGCCATGCTTGTAACTGACTTCGTACTAGTGTTGGAGAAGGTAAATACACACTGCACCCATCCCAGCTGTTAGTCAGTGAGCTTTCCTTCATACTGTGTTTTCAAATTTTTATAGCAAAATTTCTGTAGTAAAAAGGTTAAAAAGTGTAATTAACCAGTTACTTTAAGAAAGAACCCTACAATTTTTATCATAAAGCAGCAGTTGGTTCCCCAGTTAATTCATAGCAGTATCAACAAGAAAGCTTGTTGAATTAGACTGCAGATTTTCTAAACAGGTAAGGTTAATAGAGAATTTGGAAATCTGCATTTCCAAGTGCAACTACAGGACCTGAGCCCAAGGCCAGCTGTGGAGAAACAGAATCTAAAAAGCAGACTGATTTCCCAGAGGTTTCATGGAGACTGTTGACACACACACACACATACCTTCATTCACAAAGAAAGAATACACATAATCTACCCCCAGTGTCACTTCTTTTTAAAAATGAAAGCAGAAAATGGCTACAGATAAAATTATCACAGTTGAAAGTAAAAAACAGGTAACATTGTATCCTTAGCTCTACTGGACAAAAAAATAAAGCTTCCCCTGCAAACACCAACAAAAACCAGGTGAGGCCCTTTCACAGAACAGAGAAGACAGGAGGAGAGCTGTGCGCTGCCCAGTGTGCTTGGATAAACTCGTGAGCTTAAGCACTCAAACCACTGAGCCACCCTTCCAGATGCGTTTGCACATTTCTACCTTGGAGTTTTAAATTCTGTGACTATACCACTCATTAAAAATTACACACATAAATAAAACATGTTTTTAAACTTATAAAACTTAAAATGATCTTTTCCAGCAGTGGCTTAGAAAGAAGTCATTTATTGAGGTTTCTAAGGCCCAAGTAATTTGATTTGAAAAATGACATTAAAAATTTTAAGTGTATTTAATTATACTCTATTTTGACACATTTTACTTGTAAAAATAAAATTACATAAGTATTAGGGCTCTTAAAGTTACTTACACTATAACATAGGTTTTGAATCTTTAGACCTGATTGTGTTATTCATTTAGTGAAAACATCATAAAATTATGAATGAAGCTATAAATCCAGAATTGATTTTATTTTGTGGATATTATGGTGTCCATAAGATTGGAAGAAACAGATGCTTTCAAAATCAAGGTGTTTTTATCAATTCTGGCAAAAAAAAAATCTTAGTTACTGTTGTACTTGACATAAATATGTGTATCTTTTCCTATTTTGTCCTACAAACCATACATACTAGTTAAGAACTCTGGTAATCTACACTTTAATAAATATCAGCATTTCTACTTACAAACAGCTTACCTTCATCTACTGTGGTCATATCTTGTTCTAGTTTCAACTTCTGTTGGTTAATTTTTAGCATGGACTCCTCAATGGTTCCTTGGCTTATTAACTTAATAACTAATACTTCTCTAAAAATAAACACACGGAATGTCCACAGGTCACTAAAATTATTTAGATACCTACTTCTAGCAGTTCAAGAAGAATAATATGAAAAGGCTGGGCAGTGGTGGAGCACACCTTTAATTCTAGCACTCAGGAGGCAGAGGCAGAGGCAGGCAGATCTCTGTAAGTTTGAGGCCAGCCTGGTCTACACAGTGAGTTCCAGGCGAGGCTCCAAAGCTACAATGAGAAACTCTGTCTTGGGAAAATAAAGTAAAAACAAATAAAAGAATAATAAGAAAAGTAAATGACTCTGGTTAGAATAAGAATGCCCCCCTCATATGCTCATATATTTGAATGTTTACTCACCACAAGGAAGTGTCACTATTTGAAAGGATTAGGAGGCCTAAGGGGTGTGGCCCTGTTGGAGGAAGTGTGTCACAGGGGTGGGCATTTCAAAGACCTACACTAGATGAGTGTCTCTCTGCCTATGGCTGAGGATATAGAACTTCCAACTACTGCTCAGCACCATGCCTGTCACCATGTTTCCCAACATAATGACAATAAAACATAAAGCCTCTGAAACTGTAAGCAAGTTTAATGCTTTTAAATGCTTTCTTTGTAAGAGTTGCCTTGGTCATGGTGTCTCTTACACAGCAATAGAACAGTGAGTAACAGACTAAATTACCTTCTTTTATTCAAACTACTTTTATTCAAACCCTTTCCTATTGATCCAAGAGAACAGAAAAATATGTGTGCTTTGAAAATTATTGATAAAACCTCATTACAATGGAACTAGAGATAGAGTTTGGTGGTGGAGCATTTGTAGACTAGCATGGTTGCCTTATTATGTATTATTTTTCCTGTCTGTAGTCAGGTCTCTATGGAGCCAAATTGACCTAGAACTTGCTGTTGTAGGGTCAGGCTGGCTGGCCTGAACTTATGATTCAGCCTCTCAAGTGATGTAGGCATGAACTACCACTACTGATAATATGTATCTCACAACTGTAGAACTATTAGAGGTAGAAGGTTAATTAATAGAAAGTGAGTGAGTACACAGTACTTAATGGATAGAATCAATGTCTGCTGATAAAAAATAGCAGCTATACTTTGCTGAAAAAATTAAAACTAACGGCAGGGTTTCCAGCACACCTTTAGTAATTTGTACTAATCAAGCCAATACTTGATGAAAACTAAATTTTAAATGACAATACTTACTTAGTTTGACCAACTCTATGGCACCTGTCTTCTGCTTGTTTGTCATTGTATGGATTGCAATCAATGTCATGAAGTATAACAACATTTGCTGAAGTCAGATTTATTCCTAATCCACCAGCTTTCGTTGACAAGAGAAATATAAAGATATCCATATCTGTATTAAACTCATCAATTAGATGAATCCTATAAGACAAATGGATTAGGTTCAATTTCACTAAATGGTAAATAAAGAGAAATGAAAACAAAGACTGCATATGGAAAGCAAACCTAGGGGCTATACACACACGCTCTTCCCATTACACCTACTTTCTCCTCTCCTGTGTGTGAAGGACCCTCTCAATTCAATTCAACTACTCCATTTGATTAATCTTTGAAGTACTGCTTTATTTTTGGATTGAGTTAAATAATACTTATCCAGTCTAACTTTCTCAGCAATCTGACAGCTATTACCAGTAGACATCAATATATCAGATAAACTGTACAATCTAACTGTATCCTAGGATTTGTTTCTCATGATTTGATCTTTAACACTAATATGAGGAGGGGAGAAGAAGTCATCCTAGCTGATATAAATAAACCAAGATACAAACGCCACTTAAACAGATTAGAAAATATACTCTTTATTTTCTTCATTTTTTTAAAAAACCTGTAAGAGATGGTTTGGGAGTTTTTTGTTTTGTTTTGTTTTTTTTGTTTGTTTTTGTTTTTGTTTTTTTTCAGAGGTGGGCACAGAGGGTGTAGCATTAAGTAAACTAGGCAGGTCTCAAATGTTAGATGCTCCCATTGAAAAAGAACTTTTTGTCTAAAAGTTTAATTAACCTTCAAAATATGAAAAAATGACCTTAAAACAATGTTGATTAAATAGTAAGATGTGGTAAACAGTGAACAGTTGTTTTTAAAGAGGAAAAATTCAGGACTGGGGTCGTGGCTTGGTTATAGAGAGTGCTTGCCTAGCATATGAAAAGCCCCGAATTTAATCCCTAACACTGCAAAACAAAAAATGACAAAATAAAAGGGGTAATAATGAAAAGCACAAAATTCTCATAGTTTTCCAGATCATATCTATATACAATTTGGGGGGGATTAAAGGAAAACAAGCACCACTCCCCCACACCCCAGGTAATAATTTGGATAACATAGCCTACAACTTAAAACAAGAAATTTCTATGAAATGTACCCTACATTTAAAATGCTAGCAGAAGCACAAATGATTGAGGTCTGGCAGCTAATACCAACCTTTCTGAAATCTGAGTCTTTCCATCTAATCGGAGATACCTATGTTGATGATGCTTTAAAAGAACCTCTAATATATCCAGCATCATGGTGAACTGGCTGAATAATACAACTCTATCACCCTGTGGAAATACATTTATGGATTAGAAACAGGAGAGTCAAACCATTATACCACCCAAAGCCTTGAGGTTTACAAAGTAAGGAGTGCTTTTAAAGAGCCTTTTGGCAACTTTGCAGGGAATATTTCCCCATGGATATTTAGTACTCAAAATTCTTTGTAAAGTTAAAAAAAAAATTCAAGTAGTGATACCAAGGACAAACTTATTTTTCCTTATATATTAATACGCCTTAACTTCTGAATGTAAGAAGTATTTTGTTTAACTCTCAGTTTTTAAGTTAAAGGCAGGAGATTATTATATCCTTTTCATAATAAACAGCATCATTCAATGAGACCAGCTATATATAATCGCTATATGGATATTAACATTGAAAATTTAAGCTATTACAACTTGCAGTGCCATTTCATGAATTAGTCACCTTCAAAATGATGACTAATACCTAAAAAAAAATATATGTAATCTAATCTTTTATATTTAAAGTTCTACAAAAAAATGTAAGAAGCAAATATTCAAAACACTAGGTTCTACGAAAACGTAGACCATAGACTAATCTTCAGGAACTAGGACTGACTGGGACAACAACAAAGCTAGAGTCGTTCTCTCTAACACTTTCTGTTTCAGAAATTCAACTGGGCAGACACAAAGAGACAGCTATCCTAGTAAATACCTTCTGTTTCAATTCAGACAAGATGCATCCTAAGGCTCGGAATTTCCCAGAGTCTAAAATCAAATCCATGTCTAACTGGTAATTATTAATGTGTCGATACTGTTTACAAAGTACATGTAGCTCAAAGTCTGTCATAACTTCCATGTCTTCAAAGATCAGGTCAGGGTTAGCCTCACAATGTGTAGGTTCCTGTTTAAAATGAAACACACACACACATACACACAAAATAATACACAAGTCATAATATGATGAAACTAATTTAATAAAAAAAATTCCACATTTGAATACCCAAACCAGTCAACATTTTGGTACAACAGATTAAAGATAAGAAGTGAGTATTAATTTGGGGTATCATAGAGATTCTTTTCTCTTCTAGAGACAGCATGTTGATAAACCTTTCCTCCTATTTTGTCTGAACGTTTCTTACTGAGTGAGCCATTACTAACATATAAAAAACACCCTTTGCCCTTATCATGTAAATAATTAATCCACAATTGGGAATTTAAAACTGAATAGAAAATTCAAAATAATCTTGGCAAAGTTATCTAGGGGTTTACAGGAAACAAGAATAGTAGAATTACGAATGCTAACTAAAAACAAGAATAGTATAGCATTATGAATGCTAACTAAAAACACGTCAGAGTAACATGGGCAGAGGGTCCATTATAGAAATTCTTAGTATTTTTGTGTAAAATTTTCCTTAAGTTTAAAATAATTAAAAGACAACTCATTGCATTCAATTCAGATTTATCTACAAAAAGAAGAATAAGAAATAAAGAATGAGTCAAAAATAAAGACTTAAAATGACAGAGAAAAATACAACAAAGGAAAAGCAAATGGAGAGAATACAAGTGGGAAACTTGTCCCACTGACCAGGACACAATTCTGAGTGAGGGATCTTTTAGTTTGGTTTAGTTTTAAAAACTAAAAAATGTCTACTATGGCAGTCTAGCTGAGAAATTAGCAAACTCTTCTCATGAAAGGCGAGGGCCAGCTGGAAAATATAAGTATTATTTGGATTGATAGGTAGAGTGGTGTGTAGTGTACTTACTCAGCTCTGTCCTACATCGAGAAACCTTAAGAGAGCAACACAGATAAGTGGGCATGTTTGTGCTGTGACAAAAGAGTTGTTGGTCCAGTTTGCTGATGTGAGGCCTCGTTACCTATCCTTTCTTTCATCCCTCAAATTACTTCTGCCTATAAAATATATTTCAGGACAGGGTTGAAGAATGGGTGATGAAGAGTTTGGGTGAATGTGTGAGACCCGCGGTGGTTCAAAGATTAATATGCAGCCTGACTTTCAACATAAAGACCATCCTAAATATTTCCCAGGGTTATTAGCAACGTTCAGTGGGAGTACAGCATACGCCCTTACCTTCAACATTAGCTGAGACATCTCCTTCAGCTTCTCAGGTGTATAATACTGGCGATGTAGTAAAGGGTGATTGGCCATTTTTCTCAATTGCATCATGACATTGCACATTTCTGTGTTTTTTTCTGTGGTCAAGAGAGTATAAATTAAAAAAAAAAATCAAATAGAGAATAATTCACTAAAGTCCGCCTCAATTTTTAAGACTTAAAAATATATTTCAAGCCATGCAGTGGTGGTGGTAGATGCCTTTAACCCCCACAGTCAGAAAGGAGGCAGAGACAGGCAGTTATCTGTGAGTTCAAGATCAGTCAGATCTCTAGAGCTAGTTCTAGGACAGCCAGGGCTACCCAGAGAAACTGTCTTGAAAACAAAACAATACAAAAATTCTTCAAATCCTAGCTAACTTTTTAAAAAGAACAACTCCTAGTTATCATATGCCCTAGTCTAAGATCATTTTTTCCATAATCTGTGAAGTCAGACGTTACCCAAGTTGTTAATGGACTTTTTCAATCTGTTGAAAAGGCCCCAGTAGAGCTGCTCCTGCTTCTCTGACATTGCACACAGTTCAATCTGATCCTTCTTAGGAGGCAGCTGCTTGAGAACCTTGGAAAGGAATATTGTTTCATGAGTTTGCTAAGATTTTTTTTTCTAATAAAACAATTCTTAAAGAAGAAAAAATGCAACCCAAAACACTGAGATAAAGAATTACCTCCTCTTTCACTCTTCTGAGAATAAAAGGCTTTATGATTTGCTTTGCGTGTGCTATTCTTTCCTTTTCATATATGCTCTGTTCATCTGCTGGTTTCTAAGCAAAATAAAAACCCAACCCTTTAGAAGTCATGTCTTTAAATCATCACAACAATTCCATATTACAATATGCATAATCTCCAGACTCTTGATTCACAGATGGAAATGATGGAAATGTACATTTGACTGTTTGGGTTTTTCCCCTACATAGTGGCATTGGTCAAATTCAAGGCCTTGGATGACAGGCAGATTCTTTACAATGAGTTATTGTCTGGGCCCAGAAAGTCACTTTTAAATTCTGACATATTATCATGTATTTTACTGAAGCAATAAATCTGAACCAGACTAGCTGGTCTTTAGACCCAACCATCCAAATTCAGCCATTGACTGAATTACATGGATTAAAAATTTGTACACGTTTAAAAAAAAAAAAAAATAAGGAAAGGGGAGGGGGACACACAACAACAAACCCATCCATGTCTTTTTTTGTAAAAAGTCTTCCCCAAGGTCAATATAATTGGATCCACATCACAGAAATTAAAAACAGGGGACAGTATCTTTTGTACCCATAAACTAAAGCTGTAAGAGTAGTTCATAAAATCTCCCATTCTATTTCTATAGCTGCACATCAAGTGGGAGCAATTAATCAGTAAACATCTAAAAGATAGTTGATGTGCAGTAGAACAATCCACAGAAATGATCTTTTGAGAGAAAATATAGATCAAGTCTAACAGAAATGGTGTTTCAGGTCAGTGAAGAGGTACCAAGTACTGGTGAGCACCTGGACCAATGGTCTGGGGATGACACAGGTTTATAGGGAGAGACAAGCTCAAAGAGCCCTAGACACCTAGCAATGGTTAGTGCACATCCCAGTAGACAACAGATTAGTATGGCCCTCAGCCTTAAACAAGTGCACAGATTTAAGCAAGAGACTTACATCGCCCCTGCAAGGCTGACAGGCCATTCTGGAAGAGGGAACATAACGAGTGTAAGAATCAGATGATGGGAAAGGGAGTCATGAAATGCTGTCCTATGGCCAGAGCCTGGTCATATATAGCACACATGAACTCACAGCAATGGAGTGCATGAGACAGAATCACTAAACATTTAGTTACAGATGGGAGCAGGGATCATTAGGCCTAGTCCAAAGGAGTTAATAATAGTCAGAGATGCTAGGAAAATCAAATTCATTGTATTCCTGGTATAGCCACGGGTGAGTTATCTA
This sequence comes from Phodopus roborovskii, assembly GCF_943737965.1. NCBI lineage: Eukaryota > Metazoa > Chordata > Mammalia > Rodentia > Cricetidae > Phodopus > Phodopus roborovskii. The sequence continues at coordinate 13,435,777 of NW_026126571.1, forward strand.
TGCTCCAATACATGATAGATTTGGTTAAGCCCAGTGGGTTCCAAAGTGGAATTGTCACTTGTTGAGACAAGGGTAGCAGATGTAAGTAGCAAGGGCTTAAAAGAGGGGTGGGGGATGAATATGACCAGAATGCAGTATAATTATATATAAAATTATCAAAGAATCAATTATAGCAAAACAGTAAGGTAGAGAACAGAGGAAGATAACTCATGGCAACCTAAGGCCTGAATGCGCACATGCACATTGCACGTGTGTGCAAATAGAAAAACCAAAGGTGAAGAAGGCCATGTTAAGGGTCTCGGGGGGGAGGGGGGGTTATTCTCAAGCTTCAAGCAAGATGCTCAAGAAAGAAGGTGCTTAGATAAGGTCACTCAGCTCAAAGCAGAGAACTGGAACCCCTGAGTCCAGTCAACTCTTCCCATTGCAGCAGGTGGAGAACAAGAGTCATAGAATGAAGCAGTAAAATGGAGCTTGCTGAACAAAGCCCTGGGCATCTTCGCATGCTCGTACTGACCACTAAAATCAAACAATTTAATAATCGCAATTTCTGAAGTCATAGACCACAAGAGATTCTTAAGAAATGATTTGAGTCTGCACACTATTTTCTCTCTCAGGGGAAGTCAGGGAAGTCAGGAAGTCACTGGGTTAATATCAGGCTTCAGGGTAAGACCTCTAAACTCTACCCCCAGAAGCCTCTGGCTTCCTAGGAAAGTTAGATATCTGGAAATCCTAAACTCTATGACCCTAGGTTCTAGCTTTTGAAAGCCCAGTCACCCTCTCCAAGATAGGGGACCTTTCTAGTTTAGGTAGTGAGTACTAGTTTTCATTATACAAGCTTTGTTTTGATAATGGCATTTTGGTAACGATAAGTGTATAAGGTATTAAAATTAGTGGAAGCCAAATAAAGAATATACAAGAAAAAAGGATGTATTTAAAAAAGAAATGTGCCTATAACCCAAGATACCTGAGCTCTTCAACCAATTTAAAACTATTACTCAGCTTGTTAGGATACTCAAAACTCAGAACTCCTGAATACTGGTAATAGAATTGATCACTATTTTCCTCTATACTATGGCTGATATGTTTACATATAGGTATACCAAGTACTTAAGCTCACTTGATAGAGCATGAAAACCATGAAAACAATAGTAAGAGACAAAAAGAGTGAAGAGCCTAGACCAACACCTCACATTTGGGGGAACCATATATGCATGCTTACCGTTTTAGAAGAAAACATCCTTCGGATTTCACTGGTGCTACTACTGAACATGTGTGGCATAACAAAATTCAATAATGACATGAGCTCTAGAAGATTATTCTGCACAGGTGTACCTGTGAGCAGTAGACGGTTATTTGCCTGAGAGAGTGAAAACAAAACTTAGATTAGTTTTCTTTAAGTGTCTCTCCCTCCTTTCTTTGTCTACCTTGTCTAGTAAAGGATACAAGAAAATTATAATCATCATTAACAATTTTACATTCTGTGATAGAAGTTGAGACACTTGATGTCAGTTCCTATCATCTACTATACTTCAGGCAGCATAAGAAACTGCTGGTTACGTTTGGCAAGTTAGTAACTTGTATCCTGAAATAACTTCCATGAGGTGGTAAAAGATAAATTGTACTTGATCTATATAGCCTGTCATATAAGCTGAAGCTCATGTGCAACACCGTACCAAGAGTATTTCTGATGGGGGATGTTCTTCTGTATGCTGTGAATGTTTCTCTTACTGGTTGATGAGTAAATGCTGACTGGCCAGTAGCCAGGCAGAAAATATAAGTGGGACTAGGATAATTCTGGGAAGAGGAAAGGCAGAGAGTAACCAGAGAGACTCTGTGTACCCATCAAAGGAGTAAAACATGCCGGAGCATTATGGGTAAGGCACAGTCTTGTGGCAATACATCGTTTAATAGAAATGGGCTAATAATTGAGAGCAAACCAGTAAGCCTGAGCCATTGGCCAAACAGTTTATAATTAATATAAGCCACTGTTACGTTTATTTAGGACTAAACAGGTTTAGGACTAGGTGGGAAACTTCATATTTCTTTTTATATTTTTAAAGAATTACTCAAGAAAAAAGAAACAAAAAACAAAAAAAGAAACAAAAAACAAAAAACAAAAAAAAAACAAGAAGTACATGACAGTGCCCACAGCGCCTACCAATCAAAAAGACTCTTAAAGAGAAAGCATTTTGGCTTCTTAATATGAAATTTTCTACTCGTTCTCATTCTCTCCTCTCTGTGTGTGTGTGTGTGTGCGCGCACGCACATACATTAGGAAAGGTCAATTTTATCATAACCATTTTTTAAGCACACTCTTACATTAATTGTCATTAGGTGCTGGTAGCGGATAGAGCCCATATTCTTCAGCATGTGGCCTTCATCAAAAATTGCATAATTCAGTTTCAACCGTCGAAAGAGACTGCGATCATCAGAGCTGCTGATTGCACAATTATAACTGTTGCCAAGAAAATGAATTATTTCAGATTATACCATTTAGGAGCTTATTAGGACACAATGTGAGTTTTAAAATTATTTTTCTTAAAAATATAATTATGTTTATTGTTTGTGATATAAGTACACGTGTGACTCCAAAGGCATAGGTACATAGGGCATGTTCTTTCCTTCCTCACTGGGTTCTAAATTATTTTTCTTTTGACATTTCAAACAGCTCTAACAAGACAACACTAAACAATCAGCTTTCAAATACTGGTGTGTGTTTTATGAATATTTACATACATGTAACCAAATTGTGCAGTATTAACCAAAAGGAAATTTAAATGTTACAATATTACACAACTTTGACACACTTGAAAGCAGTCAATTTGAGAATAACTTAAAAATAATCTAGCACTGCTGTGTACTCTGCCCCATAAGTTTTTCTAAGAAGCAGAATACAACATAAAGATGAAACAGAAGAGTAGGTCAAAGAACTACCAGTTAACAACCAAGAGTTAGACTATATACGGGGTCCGTTTACTTAAGACAAAGATGATAAATCTTTTTAGAGGGGTAGGTGGCAGAGCTGCCTCAGCACTTCTTGCTCTTGAACAGAGGACCTGGGTTCCATTCCTAGCACCCACACTGGTCACAACTGCATGTTAACTATAGATCCAGGGGATCTGAAACTGTCTTTTAGTCTCTGCAGGCAACTGTAGGCAAGCAGTACATATACACACACTTAGGCACATATGCTCATACATGAAATAAATCCTTAAAAGAGGAAAAAGGAAATTTTGGACAAATTCTTTCAAATGCACGCCTATAGAAGGTAGCAGTAATAATAATTTAAATGTTATAAAATCATTAGGCTTCCACCATGCATTTACACCCAATAGATCCAACCACACAGTGACTACTTAAAGATAGATTGAAACTGGATGTGGTGCTAGCTTGACATCTCAGCTCCTGCAGGGAGAAGGCAAAAGGATCCGGAGTTCAAGGAAGTACTCAGCTAAATGAATTGGAGACCAGCCACGTAAATGAGACCCCCCAACTCAAAAATAACAGAAAGAAATAAAGACAATGTATTTATCATCCTCATTCAGACTTTTCATTGGGAGCAGGAGATTTCATTATATTAATTATCAACACTTATTTGCAAGTTAGAAAAATAAATTATTACCATGGAACCTCAAATTTTATCTTAAGCTTAACTGAGTTTAGCTATGTTTTCAATTACATGAACAAAAATCTTACTCCCATTTTCAGTGAGCTAGTAAATCAAAACAAACTCAAACAAAAGGCTTTACGCAATAAATTAAAAAACAAATGCCTTCACTGTGAGCAATTACCCTATCATTTCTATTGCACAGTTCCAGCATAAACTAACATATACATTACTACTACAAGATACTTTTCTAGGTGAGCATGGTGGCACATGCCTTTAGGCCCAGTACTTAGGAGGCAGAGCTTGATCTACATAGAGCTCCAGGCCAGTCAGGACTATATAATAAGACCCTACCTTAAAATGAATAAACAAACAAACAAACAAACAAACAAATAAATAAAGAGGGCTATATAAATTTTCTCCACCTCCTCCCAAATTTTCTTAATACTCACGTTGTAACAATTACATTGTAATCTTCATATTTATTATGGATGTTGAATCTAATTTGTTTACGTTCTTCTTGAGAGCCTAGAATATAAAATCAAGCAATTTTGATGTATTGATTGTGTTTAATTATCTATTTTAATTTTGAAGAACTTTAAGATGAAAACCAAATGACTTACCATAGTAACAGAGCACATTTAATGTGGGGCACCATAACTTAACTTCTCTTAGCCAATTATCTATAAAACACAAGAGATTATTTGAATCTGCTATTATAGGATTTACATTTATTAATTCAGTTTTGTTTTGAAAACAGCACTATGAATATTGCCCTCACGATTAAAGTAAGAGTTTCTGCTGCTGGAATCCAGTTACAGAGAGGGAGGAGTGATGAGCAAAAGGGTCAGGACCAGGCTAGAGAAACCCACAGAAACTGCTGACCTGAACAAGGGGGAGCTCATGGACCTCAGTCTGATAGTTGGGAATCCAGTACAGGACTGACCCAGACACCCTGAACATGGGTGTCAGTTAGGAGGACTGGGCAGTCTATGGGGCCTGTGGTAGTAGATCAATATTTATCACTAGTATAGGAATGGGCTTTGGGAGTCCATTCTCCATGGAGGGATACTCTCTCAGCCTAGACACATGGGGGAGGGCCCAGGCCCTGCTCCAAATGATATGACAGACTTTGAAGATCCCCCATGGAAGGCCTCACCCTCCCTGGGGAGCAGAAAGGGGACAAAATGGGGGTTGGGAGGGGGACAGGGTAGGAGGGGAGGGTGAGAGAACAGGGATTGACATGTAAAACAAGCCTGTTTCAAATTTAAATTAAAAAATATTATTTAAAAAAATGAGAAGTTCTGAAGTAGCATCACGGTCAGGGGAAAGGGACAAGTGAAAATTCCAACTCAGAGACAGCCTTTATTGTATAGAGACAGTCTTTATTGTATACTTATATGCAAAAACTCTCTCACCCTAACTTGTACATTCAATTGATTCAGAAAGAATAAATTAATGATTTAAGTAGGAATGAAATGATATACTATTAGATTCTAATTTTTTTAAAAAGTTGGGCATGGTAGTAATACCACCTAAACAGGAACTGAGCCAGGAGGAACAGAAAACATAGTAAGACCTCATCTCAATCCTCACTACCTAAAATTATACCATCCTTTTTTGTATATTTTTTGCATTTGGCTATATTTTTCCCCCCACACAGATTGTAGACCAGGCTGACCCCAAACTCACTACACGTATGAAGATGACTTTGAACCCCAATCCTCCTGACTCTGCCTTCTAAGTACTTAAGATCACAGGTGTGTGTCATCACAGCCAGCTCCTCTGACTCTAAAAATAATTTCTAATTATTATGAAATCAAAATAAATGACCATGTCAAATTCCTCGAAAATATTGCCAATGAACCCACTCTCTTCTCCCCCCCCCACACACACATACACAGAGAGAGAGATTTACAAAAGAGAAAATAGGCCAAAAAATTAATACTCATCATCACATATGCACACCAATATAAGACATCACGAAATACAGAAAGAGTTGTCCCCGGTATTACAAACCTATGGTTGAGGCTGGAACAACAATCAAATGAGGCCCTTTATTACCCTCCTGAAAAAGGTATGCCAGGAATGCAATGGCTTGAATGGTTTTTCCTAGGCCCTACAATTGAAAGTTTAAAAGACAATATATGAAAATTTAAAATGAATTAAAATAAGTAAATAATTGAAAGTACCAAAGAAAAAGGAGCATTTCAGGGCAGGATCAATTTTTCCATTTCCCATAATCCACTTCTGAAAATTTCGACAAAGTTCTTAGCCCTCAAATGACTTGAGTAAAATCTCCACAAATGATTCTATAGCTTATTTCAATGAGCAGCATAGATAATGGCAGTTGTTAGTTTATACATGACATACATTTAACAGGATCATTGTATTAGAAGGAGACTAATTCTGCTTAGTATAGGCACAGGACTTAACTGTGGCCTAAATGGAGAGAAACGTATTTCATAGATCAAAACATATACCTAACTCCATTACTATGCAATTACACTTTTAAGGACAGATAAGAAGACCATGTCACATGGCAATTAAAAAAGAAAACAAACTGATAAAATAGTAGCAGATGAACCCCAGTAGCATCAGTTTTATTGAATGAGCCAGACAGAATGAACTGTATACAGTGTACCCTGAGGTCAGCCTCTAGGTTTCGGAACTGAGGTACAGAGCTGGGCTTAGTTGATCACATCTGTAACCCCAGGCAACTGGGGGGCTGAGGCAAGGTGATCTATGCCAGTTTCAGAACAAACAGCTTGTGCTACAGTACAGAAAGTTCTAGGCTGGCTTGGGAAATAGTATGAAACCCCATTTTAAAACAAAAACAAGGTACAACAAGCACTTCAAGAGATCTAAGTAGCACCAACTAATTCATTGTTATAGACTGAACGCATTCTTCTCTACCACCTCCATCTTGGTCTTCAATGAGAAACAAACTTGTATATGGTATGACTATGGTATTTTTGTTCTGGCAAACTTAACTTTAAGACAACTTACAAACTTGTGCTTTATGAATAACAAAATTAACTTCACATCCTTCCGTGCACCCCCCCCCCCCCACAACCTGCTCGGTTTTTTAAGACAGGGTTTCTCTGTGTAGCTTTGGAGCCTCTTCTGGCACTTGATCTGTAGACCAGGCTGGCCTCCAACTCATAGCGACCCGCCTGCTTTTGCCTCCTGAGTGCTGGGATTAAAGGTGTGTGCCACCATTGCCCAGCTTTTTGATAGCAAATATAATCTGAGTATAAAAACTATGTAATTTTTAGTAGTATTAGTTCTGAAAGATTGTGTCATCTGGTAAGAGCCTGATAGCCCATGAAAGGTAAGGCTGACATCCAAAGCCCAGGTCTGACTCCCAAGTTCCTTTATACAACTGCCATGCTCTTTACAACTGATGGTTGTAAGTTTGAAATGCCTCAGACATTACTTACTTTTATATTGAATAGCATCTTTAGTAAGTATAAAGTGACAGTGTGAATATGCAGAAAAAGCATTATTACGCTTGTCCAGTTTTGAGACTCCAATAGACAATGTGATTTAATGTACTCAATGTTTATTCACTGAACACAACCTTTTCTTTGCTTGACTTTTTGTGGTAGAGTTTGCTTGTGGGCCAGGCTGGCCTCAAACTTGAAATCCTCCAGCCTTTGTCTCCCAAGTGCTGGGGCAACACAGCCAGCATATAACTCATGTTCAACAAATACTTTTTACAAGCACAGCTGAAGGAAGGTAAAGGACATATCAGAATAACAGTTAAGTTCATCTGTGACAATACCTAAACAAATGGTCGTAACAAACTTCACGAGGCTTAACCCAAAGCAATTGTAATTTGGGGGAAAATAACTCAGAGACATAAATAAAATTAAAATGACTTTGCTGATATTGTCATATAATATTTACTTTGATATATAATCATAACCAGGAAGACAAGTTTCTTTCAACTGTGGAGGAGTGAGGCTAAAACTAAAGCAATAAAAACAAAGAAAGGTAAGAGAAAGTGTAAGGTATTGAAATGAGAGCAGTAAAAACTATAATGTCTAACTGAGAGCTAGGGATGCAGCTCAATGGTTGGATGCTTGCCTAGCAGGCCCTGGGTTTGATAGCTGGCTCCACACAACCAGCCAACCAAAGACCACAACAACAAAAACCACAAGAAAGCAAAACAATATCAAGAGATGATGCCATGTTTTAAATGACAACGTATCTTTTAATGACATGTTGAATCACAAATTCTATTAAGAGTATATACTCACCATTTCATCTGCCAAAATGCCATTAAGTCCATGCTTGTGCACCAGTGCCAGCCAATTCAAACCAACCTTCTGATAGGGCTTGAGTGACAAACTGACAAAGAAACAACAAATATTACAGATTTATATTTTTACTAACTTTCTATACTAATTAAGACATTTTTTATACTATATAATTTTGACATTTTGGTTATAATGAATATACACACAAAAAATACCCAGAACTATCTAGATGAGCCTTACCTTTTAGTCTGGCTCTTACAAGCTATGTATATTTTAATAAAGTAGATCTAGAATAATCTAGAATAATTTTTTAAATCTCATAAAAATATACTCAAAGTTTAACATTTATTTCTTGTGGCAGCACAAATACCACATTTCTGTATTTGCTCAAAGCATAATTTCACCATGTTACTGAATTCCATAAATGATCAGAATATTAGCTATGATAGTCTGTTCTAGAAAAGTAGATTAGACTTTTAGCACATTAAAAAAAATAAAAGTTTTAGAACTAAATCCACAAAGTTTGTTCTTTTGCTAGGTTGCTAAAAAATGGCTTTGTGTAGTTCTAGAGTAACATAGATGCACATCTGCATATATTTACATATATAAATGTTAAGCGTTGATAAATACCAGAGTAAAACGCAAGTGTTTTAACTTTTAAACTTGGAAATGCATAAACAAATTAATCCCTAAGAACAAGTTTGTTTATATTATAGAGTTATAATGGATGAAAGTAACATTTTCCTAAATCTTTAAACGCTAAAATAATTAACAGCCATTTTACTGAAAATTTATATAAAGGATACAAGTCAAATGTCAGCTTATTAACTTTTAAAGAATGCTATAAATTTGCTATTGTTATGGTTTTTTAGATAAAAAAATGAAATTCGAGAATCTGGGGCTGTACAACTACAAAATGTAAAATCTCAGATTTTAATTTGGGGAGTCACAATTAATTCAAACCGTATTCTCATATTCAGTAGCACAACACTCACCACATATAAATGTGAAAGCCTGTAATGTTTCCCAGCTTTTACTCTTCCCCCTTAGTTTCTCCTACATAAACTCAGTCTACATAAATAAAACAGGTCTGGACAGCAGATGTGGCATGTAAGCAGCTATGGGGTTAAACTCTGAAACCAAAACATCTTTATTCCAGTGAGGTGGGCCTAAAAGTCCTCCATCTTAAATAGGAATCTATTTCAGGCTCGGGGGCTGCAACACGTAAAAACATTTCTCACTAAAAAGTAACAGCAATCTAGACGAGACAACAATGTCAGCATTTCTAAAGTCATCATAGTTATTTGCCCTCCTTCCAAACAAGAAAAAAGAAAAAGGAAGAATGTTGTTTAGCAATGTTATTTCTGGGCTCCTACAGAGGCAATGAACCTATCCATGCAGTACCATTGCCTTGAGAATGTAAAAAGATTTCCCTAAGGCCCCAGGATTCAAATTAGAATCACTCTAACGCCACCACTTAAAAAGCTTATTTTTATGTGTGCAGGTGTTTGCTGTGTGTATGTCTTTGCACCTCATGCACTGCTGGTACCTATAGATTAGAACTCAAGCTACAGGTGGTTTGTGAGTTGTTCAACGTGCTGGAAATTGAACCCAGGTCTTCTGCAAAAGCAGCATGTGCTCAGGTGCTCTTAAGTGCTGATCCATTTCTCCAACCCCAAAGCCTACCCTTTCACAAAATAACAAAACCCAAAAGCTTTTTATGGTCAAGTAAACACCTAGTGCTCTATTATTTTTGAGTCCTTACTAATACTTTATTTAATCATCATATACATATACGGTTGACTTTCTTGAAAACAAATTTTGGTAAGGGAGAATTATAACATTTATAAATGCATCTGAGGGCTACCATAACAACCTATCACTCCCCCCAAAAGGAATATTCTTCAAAATTATAAAAGTTTTCATCACTAATATAGGTTTCAAAGATCTGTCAAAATGGTTACACACCAATTTTTTAAATGTGGTAAGTGAAAAGCATCAACTATACAGAAATATCCATTCAAGGAATACTGACTTATTTATAATCACAAGGAAGCCTAAGGCACCTGGATTAGCTATTTGACTAAATAGCTCTATTAAATCAAAATATGTTTCAAAAATACATACTCATACATAAGTGTATATATAGTGTGTATGTATATGTGTATTTACGCATATGTTCCTTGGCTAGTTTTTTCCTAAATCTCATGATTTGTGTGGCTTAGCATGACAAAATCATTGCCCGATACAGGTTCTTTTTCCAGAACACAAATGGATCAATGTAAAAGGATCAGTGCAGACATAGGCAGGTTTAAGAAAGAAAATTTACATTACATTTTCTGGATGGGGATATGGCTCAACTATTAAGAGTGCTTACTTAGAATGGATGAGACCCTGGACCACTTTAAAAAACATAAACAGTACCAACAACAAAAACACCTCTATTTAATGACAAATTATTGAAATAGGTAGACTATATTCTTTCTCTAACAGGTATCTTATGTAATCAAACCTCCCTCCCACTTACTTTGACAACTTTCTAAGAGTTTGAATGACTGCATCTGAATAGCAACCACCCACTTACTGATAATAACATAGGAAGTGCTCAGAACTCTAAATGTACAATCCAATATCTCTAGGCTAAAGGCTCTTTGGCTTGCCATGGAGGGCAATGCTACTTTAAGATATCCTGTGATCATAAAAGAAAATGAGGGCATGGATTATCTGGAAGTTACTTTTCTGCTATGGGGGAAAAGACTCCTCCCAATCATTATGATTGCTTCAGTGTGAGATGAAGTTGCTGTGAGAAAGCTAGTTTCAACATGACTTCCAAAGACGAGAAAGTACAGAAGCAGCAATGCCAGGGCTGCATATAATGAGTATGAAATCAAAATTCAAAAATAATATGGAGCTGGAGAGGCTTGTTTGAACAATGTTCCACAGAGATAAGACCTGCCATCCAATGAAAGCTCTTGTCTTCTAAGCATGTCATGGCTCCTAAAAATATTACTATATTAGTTACTTCAAAAGAACTATTCAAGTTAAAGTATTTGAATAGACACCATACCATGGCTTTTTTTTTTTTTTTTTTCTTAAAGAATATTATTGTCAAAGATCTCAACTCCTGTTTAAAATCAGGACAGAAAGCCTCTCCTTTCAGATAAGGGCTTTCATACATTTAGCTTGAAGAGACAGATAACATACTGTATGCTGAACAAGTTAGACAACTTTTCAGTGAAAATTTAGAACTGATCAATCCATATCAACTATTAAAGCCTTAGAAATGGTTACACCTCTAGTATGGAATGAATGAACACACACACACACCCCAAAATTTGAACTCATTAAGCTAAAATTTGATGCCACTGTTCTAACTTAAACTTAACATCATTACATTTTCATTTTAAACAAGTTTAACATTGTGAAATAAGTATGTGCATGTAACAGCTTTAAAGTGCACCTGAAAATTTTTATTTTTCTCTACAAAGGTTTTAATTTTTTAATGATCTGTACTTATTATTTATGTGTATGGAAGGAGAGGGGTATGTGAGTGCCCAGAGAGGCCAGAAGAAGGCAACAAAGCTCTGGAGTATGGATTTACAGGGATGTGTGAGCCACCTGATGTAGGTGCTGCAAACTGAACTGAGAAGGAGCAGCAAGCATCCCTAACAGTTGAGCCATCTCTACTGCCCTGATTACCATTTATAACAAGAGATTCTGAAATGTCTGTAGCTCCAAAGGCAAATTTTCTATTACAATTCACACCAATTTGCAATGGAAAAGTAAACACTTAGCATTGCCACAAAGCCTCTGCTCTGTTACAAGAAAGATCTAGGGCTGGGGATGTAACACAGCACTGTGCTCAATGAGAGAGGTTCTATACCTGGCACCACCAAAGCTAAATAAAGATACAAGTGTGGTAGTTATTGTTTGGACACTGTTTACCCTTGTAAGGCAAAGATCAACTGCAAATGTTTTTACACTGACAGCTGCAAAGTCCAAGTAAAAATCTGGGAGTACAACTCAGATTTTGATCTAAGGAGAACTTAAGAATTAACTTCTCATTTATGAAGCATTTCATTAAAAATAAAAAATGTTATTATAAAATGTCATAAAGAAACCAATTAATATTTATAATTAAACTATGACTTAAAACCTCAGTCTAAGGGGAAGGAGAGTATTACCTGACCACACTACTTAGAAGAGGAATTTGTGAATGTGGGTTGAGAGTTTTTTAAGTGATGCAGTAAAGTACTCAATTTTAAACTCCAAGTTATGATAAAGTGGACTCAACTGGGAAAGTCTGGCAGAGTGAAGAACTCCCCACGTCCACGCTGAAGAACAAGCAGCAGCAGTAGCTCCAACTACACTTAGGAGATGACTTTGCTGACATAGTTCTGTCTATGCAACACACAAAGGGCTTCTTTTGTGGGAGCTGCATCACGTTTCCCTACACCACCACATAGCACCCTAGAAGGGCACAGAAAAGATTCGAGCTTACTATTAAAGGCCAATAACCACATCTTTTTCTGTTTGATTCATACTATGATTTTGAACTATTAACCAATGATCACCAGCAAACATGCTTGATCATTAAATTAGAATAGCAGATGTAACTAAAATCAACAGCTAAGGTAATCATTTTATCAAAACCCTAGTGCTAAAAACAAAACAAAAAGATGTAAGAAATATTTTCCACAACCATAAAAGTACAAATATCATAGACAATCTTTTTCTCTCTCGCACCCTCTCTGATTGTGAAGTCCCCCCCCCCCATAGCCCAAGCTAGCCTAGAACTCACAATGTAGCTGATGCTGCCCTCAAACTCATGATGATCCTGTCTCAGCCTCCATGCCAGGATTCCAGGGATGAGGCAACATGCCTACTCTAATTTGCTTTTAAAGATGTGCAACACTGCAGAGTATAGATCCACCATAATCTGTTCCAACCATTTCCTTAGTTTAGGAACTTGGGCTATTTTTTTTTTTTTTTTTAATTACAACCACAAAAAATATCACAAGCCAAGTGTGGTAGTGTGGTGGAGTACAATTATAAACTTAGTGCTGATTAGTTAAGTAAGGACTGCCATGAATTTGAGACCAGACTAGACATCAGAGTGAGCACTAAGCCAGCTAAGGCTATGTATAGTAAGCCTATTTCAAACACAAAAAGAACAAAACCAAAATAAAAAACCAAACCAAACCAAACCAAAACAATAAGAAAACATTAAAATAAGCAATTATGTGTATTTCCTGAAAAGGAAGCATTCTAAACATCTCTACATCCCTAAACTACTTAAAATTAAGCAAATTATTAAAGGAAGTTAAAAATGTACTTTGCTTCTGCCAAAGTCCTCCAACATCATATAAGGAGTTCATAATTTCAAAATGACACTTGAGTATTTACTGATGTTGCATGGTTCTGTTTGTTTAGCTTTTGTAAGGGCTCTGGCAAAGTATTTTATTGAGTAGCACCTGAAAGACTATGTATAGTTACTATCTGCTATATCTTCTCAAAGGTGTTTCTACCTACCTCCAATAAGACTGAAAAATCTATACTTTCCCACAAGTTAAGAAGCACAAAGAGCAAAACATTGTTTACACAAGCATGGCTAAAAACACTCTTATAGCTTCTGTAGGTACACAGAAAACTATCTGTTACCAGATAAGGAAGACAAAGGTTACATAAGACTGCATTATGACATAATAGAATAAAATACTCTGCTGGAGAGGGGACAATCAATGAAAATATACTTGTATACCAATAGGTGCCACTAAGAAAACTTAGGGAGTTTTCTTCTAACCCTAGATACTGAATCACAATTAACTCCCCTAGCCACAATGCAAATCAATGTTCAGATACTTTATATAATATCAAAAATAACTGTGTTCAATTAATGATACCTTTGGTTTAGAATGGAGGGTTGTTCTACGTTCCATCCGCTTCCATTTCCAGTGAGCATGGTAACTTGTTTGGTCAATTTATTTGAAATATCTTCACACTTGTTCATAAGTCTTATAACTACATCCCTTTCTTGAATTAGCGTTTTACAATTCCATATTAAATCTTCAGATAGGCCATTGATTCTGGACATCTTTGTAAACTATGACATAAAAAGAAAAATAGTTTAACAGTTCAAATCTATCAGAAAGTCATTTCTTGTCTACTTACCTAATTAATTTATTTAAGGTTTCAAGCCATGACCCAGACTAGCCTCTAAACTGTACCTTCTCATTTCTGCCTCCCAAACACTAGGTAGCTAGCAGAAGTGCACAACCATGATGGTCAGCCAAATGATTTGAGGGTGAAAAGTTTGTAAAACCTTATTACTGAAGTGCTGAGTAAACTGGCTTCTCATACCCACATCTGAATTCCTAAGTGCTTCACTCTGCTACTGCCACTTCTAACATAGTATGTCTCCTTCTACACAAAATACATAATGTCCATCCAATTCATCACTCCGATACTGGCAGCAACTGTTTCCTAACCGCTAATTTCCCCAGAAGCATAGCTTCACCCCTATTAGTAAAGATAATAGCAAAATGTACTATGGGTCTAAACTCACTTCTATTTTTGTCACTTTCTGTGCCTACTGAATATTACAATTAACCTTAAGATGTTTCTATCAAAGTACAACCCTACAAGTTTCAAAAACTTACTTATTGTTCAACATATAATACTATTATTTGTTTGTTTGCTTGCTTGCTTTTGAGGCAGGCTTTTATTATATTACTTTGGCTTGGAGCTCATAGAGATCTGCCTGCCTCTGCCTCCTTAGTGATAACATTAAAGGCATGCATCACAACACAGGCTATTATTTACTTTTAAATTGAGATTATTAATTAGAAAAGTATCACAAATCAAAAGATAATTTTGTGGATCTAAGCATATATGTCAGTGGTAGAGCATTTGCCAACGTATGAAAGACCCTGGGCTTGATCACAAGTAGTACACACACAAGCTAATTATGACTAATTTAATAATTACATAAAGCTCTTTAAAACCAACTCTAATCTAATTTAAATGATTCTGTGTGAAATTTTAAAGAATGCTTCCACAGAAGCCCTGAATCAAATTTTTTCCTACAGAAAGCTGAAAACCTACACCCTGAATGAATTTTCTTGTGCAAAGAATGAAAAAGCTTATAAGCAACTTGAAAGCCTGCTGAGAAGAAAGAAAAGCATCACAGTCCAGACCTGAAGGGAGAAAGCTAACACACAGCCATCTGCTGGTTTAAGAACAGCTGGCAGGAGACAAATTCTCTAATTTGCAGGATTTTTTTTTTTTTTTTTTTGTTAAAACAGGTCTCACAATAGCTGGCTGGCCTATAACTCACTATATAGACCTCGTGACCTTTAACAGAGATCAGCCTACCTCTGGCTCCCCAGTGGAGGGATTAATGACATGTACCACCATGCCCACTATGTCATAAAACAGAACTATGAAACACTGATAGATTTGTTCCTAACTTTAAAAATATTTTATTATATGTGTATGAGTGTTTGGCCTTCGCACATGTGCCTTTCATGTGTTCAATCCCACAGAGAACAGAAAATGGTGTCATATAACCCGGGACTGGAATTACAGACAGTGGTAAGCTTCCACATGAATACTGGGAATCAAAACTGGATCTTCTACAAGAGCAGCGAGTGTTCTTAAACACGGAGATGTCTAACTGAGGCCCCAATGTCTGTATATTACATTTCTATGAGGACAAGACTCACAGTCATTAGGTGACCCCCTTGCCCTCTTGAAGCATTCAGGGGGAAATTAACTGTAACCAGTAAGGGAAGAGATTCTATTGGAATTCTCCATTAAAGTATCAATTTGTAAATGGAATAAAAGGTTGTGGAGAAAAAAAATTGCCCTCTGCATATATATGTTATAGTTGTATGACTTGGTCATACTAGAAATCAACTTGGTCAACTAGAAATCAAGAAGGAACACACAATGTATGCAAAAAATACAAGATGCATTTTATTCAACAACTCATTAAATCTGGATCCATAAAATTTGTGATGTCATAAAGCTGCATAAAAATCCAAAGTCTATGCTTTTTTTTTTCAATGTAAACATATCTCCCATCAAATAACGTTAAGACCTGAAGCCAAGAGATGGGGAGTTTGATTCTCAGCACCCACATCAAGTTAATTCACAAGCACCTATAACTCTAGCTCCAGAGTACCCAACACCCTCTTCTGAACTCTGCAAGCACCCTTACACATGTACAAACATAGACATAAGTGCATGCACATAGAAAAAAAGGTAAATATTTTTTAAAGCTCAAAACAAGTGATATTCTTTTTGTTAAACTATAAATTGAGCATGGGCTACATGAGACCCTACACATACTTTCAATCCCTGTGGCCAAAGCAAAAAGATCAAGAACTTGATGTCAAGCTAGGCCACACAGCCTTGTCTCAAAAAGTAAAAGTTAAAATAAAAGGGATTCATGAGATGGCTCAGCAGTTACGAGCACTCCCTGGTTATTTTCCCAAAGGACCCACAGGAGACACTTGGCATGTCACAATTGGAACTCCACATCCAGGGAATCCAACATCCTCTCTTCTGGCACACATATGGTGCACAAACATACATGTAGACGGAACCATATGCATAAAAGAATTTAGCCCCCCAAAAAAGTTTAATTAAAATAAATACCCTTAATTGTTTTTTTTTAAAAGAAACATTGTTAAGGACCAAAGCTGTGTTATAACAGTCTACGTACTAGAAAAGTGAGGTGACTGTAATTCTTGGTGTGAAAATGCTTAACTCTAGTTCCGAGTATAAAAATATAAAAAACAGAGCAAAATGGCATTTATAATGCAGAAGAGTTGAAGAAAAGAACAAAAGCCAACAGTTAAAACAACTACTGGAGATTTTTAAACACAAAATTAAGCAAGATAAAGTCACCCTATAAACAGAATTTTTAGTAAACCTAGGTTACATACAGATAAGCATAGAAAATATGACATGGAATGTAAAAATGAAAAAAAAATGACCTAAACCATCTTGAGTGGGGCGTATCTTTGGTAGAATTTTAGTTAGATAAACTACATTTTTCATTCCAACTTTACACAAATAAAATCACCTTTAAAATCAGTATTCGGGAAAATAAAGAAAGCATACAATTGCTCCCCAATAGCTACATGCAAAAAGGTTATTAACATGCCACTGATTAGCATCTCTCGTTAAAACCCGAAGGAGCATCCCAAGAACTTTTGTCTCTGAATGGTGGAGTATGAGGGTAGGAACCTCTGCACAAGAACAAGCATGAGGCCCTGAGTTTGAGGCCTAGTACTGAAAAGAGAAGGAAATGAATGGTAGGCTGGAGAACTGAAGTACCTCTCTCCTGCCACAGTGTGTCGCTCTTGCAAAACACTTTTAAATTTTTATAAGAGGAGGAAAACTGTTTAAAGGCAAATTTCTAGAATTACTTAATTCCTAGTTAAGAAGCAGCTTAAGGACATCCTTACTCATTATTACATATACCTGGCAGCAGCCTACAAACTACTCAGAACACATCTGCAATTTAAGTACAAGTTTATCAAACTTGAACAAATTAGAACAAAGCCCCAGTAGGGTAATCTTAAAAATCAACGAAGCCACTCTATCTCAAAGAAAAAATAACCATTCCAATGTTTTTTAAGTGGCATGCAGATGGGCATTTTATAGAGTCAAACAAGGGAAAGCCAGGCACTGGTTGGTTCTGTGACTCACTAGGAGACAAAGCAAATCACTGGACAGAAGCTGAGCCTGCGCAGGCAATGTTAAATTACATCTACACTGAACACACAGCATTCATAAAGGAGATACAGATCTGAAGATATGACATAAAAATTCATGAGGCAAGCTATTCACAAATATACTACACAGAGCAGTATAAATACACATGCTTTTGAACAAAGTATTTTATTTATTTTGAGACAGGGTCTCCTATAGACCAAGATGACCTAAAATTTGTTCAAGAACCCTGAACTTCTGATTCTCCCGTTTCTAGATTATAATTATAGATGTAAGCAACCATGCCTGATTTATTTGGTGCTGTGGGTTGAACCCTGGGCTTCATATGTGCTGGGCAAGCCCTATTGATTTATTTGGTGCTGTGGATTGAACCCTGGGCTTCATATGTGCTGGGCAAGCCCTATTGATTTATTTGGTGCTGTGGGTTGAACCCCGGGCTTCATATGTGCTGGGCAAGCCCTATGACAACCAAGTTATAGTTCCAGCCCCCATAAAGACATATTCTAATATGCACATAAGAGTGCAATTAAAAATACAATATGGACATAATAGTACCCTTACTCTATTTTATATTAGGCTAGCAGACCAAAATTCATCAAGTAATTAGTGGACTGATGATATCAAATGTGAACTTTGCCAATAAAAATTCCATTTTTGCCACTTTAACAATACTGATTTTTTTTATTAAACTAATGCCATTTTTGGCATTGCCACATTTTAAAGGCTGCTAGACTCAATGCTATAGTTTCTTCATATTAGCATGTTAAAGTATTACTATTCTAAAACAGCAGCAACAAAAAGGAAATTTAACATCATTAAAAGCACAATCAATACAAGGAAAAAGAAAGGAATGAATATAAATACTCCCAATGTATATCTTTTGAGTAACCTTTTTTTCCCCCTTAAATAAAATTAAAGTGATTAGAATTGAAAGCATTTTAACTTAAGGAGGAAAAGAAGGGAGAGAAATCCTCTGGAAAGAAAATTAGAGCAATACAGAAAACGTCAGGACTTGAATCATTGTGATATATTATTAAATGGCCAGTATTTAACAAATGCTATATAGTATGTGAATCAGATTTACATTACATTATATATCAAAGGCTTTAAAGAACCCATGCTTTAGAACTTTTCAAAATTTGGTTTAAAGTTTTCACATTCAAGTTGCATTTTGGATGAACCATTTATGAATTTACAGTGTATATTCAAACACTGTTAACCTGTCTTATAATCTTTAAGACTAAACTTCAACATCCATTTTAGGGACTGAAGGGCTTAAAAAAGACTTTCCTAAATCTGTAATATCTTGTAAATTCAATAACCTTTATGTAACACAATTTTAAAACTCTACCTGCCACAGCAATTTCTGAATGCAGCAGGTATCAAAATACAGGTGTGTGTGGGAATAATACCTTTGCTATTGTTTCCTTGAACACTGGATAAATTATCACACTAACAAAAAGGGAGTAAATTATGTATATTTTATAGAAATGAGCATATTAACTTTCCCATTGATAATTTTACTAATATAATAAATTACTTTATAGTCACATTCAAAATGCTGGTCCTAGAAAGTAGAAGCTAAAAGCTCTAAGGAAATTAAAATTTTAGGTTTAGAGATTTACTTGTCTATTAATTTACAAAAGTTTATTTAGACACTTTGCTCAGAACAACAAAACTCTGTACTTGGTGAATTATACTGTCTACTTTTCAGGTACTTTTTCAATATTTCATAAAATGTTCAACAATAAGATGGACAAACAATATACTCTTTATGTTCCATTTCTGGAAGGGAAAAGAAGTCAAGAGACTTAAGTAAGTAGTGCATAATCTCCAAATTCATGTCAAGACTGATATAAACTCTGCCAACTAATTAAGGAATATGTCTTCTCTGTGTTGAGTTGCTGAGCCTTTTTTTTTTTTTTTTTTTTTTAAACATCTGGCACATATACCTTGGCAAACTATATAATCTGCTTTTATTATAAGCTATCTGGGCAAGTAGATACAATGACTATACAACCTAGCACAGATAACTGCATCCCTTATTAAATAAATTAGAATCCTAACAAGCCTGAGCAACCCAACCCCATAATACCACAGAAGGGAGGCTATTAAAGATTAAAAGAAAAATAAAAAGGGAGAAAAGAAGAACGAGAAAGCCCTTCAGCAAATACCTCAATAAATAATCACTCAGGCAAAGTCAAACAAGTTTTGAAAGGGATCTGCTTTGACAGATGTTCTCTGGAAAAGCATACGCTTGGGGCAAAATGAAAAGTTTTTGTCTGGGTGTGTGTGTGTGTGTATGTGTATGTGCGTATGTGCGCGTGTGTGTCAGACACAGAGAGAGAGACAGAGAAAGAGATTGAGTTTAAAGTTGAATTGAACTAATGTTTTCTATATGCTGAAATACTTTAAGTAAAAACAAAAAAGGCTTTTAAAAACTGCTGTGTAGAAATCTCCTTGATCAAGGTCACTCATGCTCATTTAGATTGTTACTCGTACGGAATTAGTCACAAATGCATGCATCTCCACTCCACTGCCCAAGGACTAAAACTCTGAAACCTCCACAAAGCAAGAGCCGCCTTGTCTCTCACAGTCATAAACACCGTCCATATTGCTTTGCTTGGAGGGCCTACACACAACTCATGAATAAAGCCCCACACTCTCACAAAAGTTGAGGTAAAATCTAAAGCACAAAAGAGTATACACAGGAATATATGATTTGACAACTGTTGAGATTCATAAACCCAACAGGTATTTTAGAAAACCTCGCTCACAGGAAGTCAAGCACCACAAAATGATCATGCAAAGTGTACTCACCAGAGCTCATGCCCTTCTTTCTCCTACATTTGAATCCTATGCTTCCACAACTTTGCTATTTTTCCAATTAAAAATGCTGCAGCCTGCTATACTCCATCAAATGGTCACGTTGTTTAACCAGGAGAAACATGTTAGAAACTGAGCTGTCACATTTAGAAGAAAAAGAAAACAAACATCTGCTTCTTTGTGGGAAAGCATGAAGCACTTAGGCCGGCATGTGGGCCATGGAATGCCTCTGGCCGCTGCTACTGCTCTTCCTTCAAGCGTTGCACTCAAATGTCTCCCACATTCTTGCCTTCTGCATGGAGTCTCAGCAGTAACAGATCAGAACTGGCTAGCAAACAACTCCTTCCTGAAAGTAAGCTCTAATTTCTTCTTCTGCAGTCAAATGAACCAAGTTTCTATGCAAAAGGATGAGTGACAGCATTTCCAGCCAATCAGCTTGGGTTTTTTCAGGAAAATCACCCCTTAATTCATTCAAAATTAGGTCATATGACACTATTTGAAATACTATTGGCTTACAATGAAAGTAATGTTTGACTCTACACAGGATAAGGCCACCCATCTATGCCTCCCTGGGCTGAAGACACTCTGACTATAAACGGTACTGTAAATACACACACACACACACACACACACACACAGACACACACACACACACACACACGCCTTACCAGAGCTTCCCAATTATTAAAGGGCCGGAGTTCTGTTATCCTCTGAGCCTTTTTCTGAGAACACTGAGGGATTAAAGTCAGTTCAGCAATTGAAGCGTCTTGAAGGAAGTGGAGAATTTTGCCTTTATAGCCATCCTCCATCACTTCTTCACCACTGCTATAGTCCTCATCCAGTGAGCTCCCCGCATCAGAGCCTGAGTCGCACTCAGAGTCTTCTATGGCTTTCTTAGGGTTAAATACATTTTTCTTACGTTTCTTATTAAAGCCATTTTGTGGTTTCATAGACATTTTCTGTTTCATTTTTGTTTTAGTTGCACTTTTAGAATAATTTTGATTCTTTGCAACTTCTTTTCCATTTGTAACCTCACTTTGTGAAGTACCCTGCATATCTGTGTACAAAAAAATACAAAAGTTGTAACTAACTTAGAAAAATATAAATTAAGACTTCATATAAGGTGAGAAAAGTATACAAACATTACATTTCCTTGTGAACAAACACTGAAGAATTCAACCTCAACTTACTGACAATACTTGACAAACCTAAGAGCAATATGAAACAATGTGAAGATACCAATAAGCTAGAATGATTTACTTCCAAACTAGATAATAACTTCCTTTTAAACATAAAGTGGCTTTCTATCCAAGGTCCCAGGATACAAACGACAGCACCACATGCACAAACTGCCCCCAAAAGCATACAGGAGCCCAGGGCTCCTTGCACCCTGACGAAGCAGCAGCGTTACTGTACCCACGATCATTTAAGCATTATTTAAATACATTACTTCAAAGTGCCATTACTCTATATTTCACTGACTTCCAAGCTTCCTGAGAATGAAGGCACAGTTTTTCTTACATTATTTTTCCCGGGCCTTCTGTATCTGTGAGTTCCAAATTTATGGATCCAACAAGTCTTAAAAGTACATTAGAAAAAGAGTTGAACCTATATTGGACCTGCACTGAACATACATATTTTCAACATTCTCCTGTACATAAGATTAAAAAAAACTTGCACAGAATTTATGTCATATCGGATCCTGTAAGTAATCTCAAGATGATTTGAAGCATATGGGAAAAACATGTAGGTCATATGCAAATATCATGCCACTTCACATAAGGGAATTGAGTGCCGGAGTGCCAGTTGATTTGTGGTATCAGAGTAGTTCCTGATCAAACTCCACAGATAATAAAAGGTGAGTGTACTTTATTTTTATTTTCTATTTATTCAAAGAGCTTCCGGAATTATTATATGTTTATGCTTTTGCCCAGGTAAAAACTTAATTAGATTAAAAAAAAGAAAGAAAACCAAAGTCATTGTGCTATACATTAGAAGCCATCTTTACAATTATGAAATGCTGAGTCTATTTCATTCTTGGTTTTAAATATCACTAAATATGTACAACCCAACTTTGTGTCACTAACTCTCTCTTCCACAACTTTCTGTAATTCAGAGCTCCATATGCATTAAGGGACTTCCTCCAGGGTGATATCTCAAGTTGTTAAGGCCAGTGCTTTCCAAATTCACGCAAGTGCAGGCTAATTAATATGCAATCAATTGCAAGACACCCTGACATGTCAAAATGTAAACAAGACAACACAACTTAAAGGTTGCCTTAAGTATCAGGAAAGATTGTATAAGAAAAAGTCATGTACTGTTTTGATTTTTATTATAGTGAAGAATAGGTCAAAATAGTCAGGATTCATCCTTTAAAACATTTTACATCGTTTCTCCCAGAATCACTTACAAGTCCATAACTGATAGGCTCTGCTCTTCTACAATAAGACATAGGGCTGAGGAAGGTATGCACACTGCCCACTGATTACCTTGACCCTCTGTAAACACTCTGAGAGACTCCAAGGCTTCTGTATACATCCACTCATGCTCCTTGAGTACTTCTCTTAGTTCCTGAAATCAAGTTGTTTTTCTGTTAAAAATGTGAAATTGGCAATATACAAAAATGTTTATATGCTTCCTGTCTAATTTTACTTCACAAATACAGGGAAGTGTGACATTTTTTCCTAGTTCACATTAAAGAACTTTAAGCACTAGAGAGCTAAAACAGGTATATCATTATAAAGCTAGATATTTATAAACTGCCAACTTCAACCTTTGTTGTTGTTTCTTTGAAATAGGGATTATGTAGCCAGAGATGGCCTTGAACTCCTGCCTACTGAGATTATGAATTATTTATTTCATTACCCCACTGGTGAAAAACATGTTAATTCATTTTTTCTGTAAGACAAGATCTCATGTATTCCAGGCTAGCCTCCAACTTGTTATGTAGTCAAAGATATCATTGAACTTCAGATTCTCCCGCCCCACATCCCGGGTGCTTGGATAACAGGCATGCATCAATATTCACAGCATGTATATTGTCAAGGCTGGGTATAAATGGCAAGTGTGCTCTACCATCTGTGTTATTCCCCAGCTGAAAAACATGCACATGTAACACATATAAAGAACAAGCATTAACAAGACTGTACATTGAGTTCACCAGAATTCAGATGGATTGCCTGAGCACAAAATGGAACACATCCATGACAATATAAATATTTTCCAATTATTCATTGGAAAAGTATGAGCTCTGGGGATTGGCGAGATGGCTCAGCAGTTCA
Organism: Phodopus roborovskii; assembly: GCF_943737965.1. Taxonomy (NCBI): domain Eukaryota; kingdom Metazoa; phylum Chordata; class Mammalia; order Rodentia; family Cricetidae; genus Phodopus; species Phodopus roborovskii. Next base: position 13,459,500 of record NW_026126571.1, read on the forward strand.
GAACATTGACTGTTCTTCCAGAGGACACAGGTTCAATCCTAGCACCCACATGGCAGCTCACAACTGTCTCTACCTCCTGTTCCAAGGGGTCCAACACCCTCATACAGACATTCATGTAGACAAAACACCAGTGTACAGAAAATAAAAATAAAGTTATAAAAAAATAAGTATGTGCTCTAATATGTAGTAATGAGCTAGTACAGAGGCCCCTTTAATGCACCAGCATGCTTGAAATATTAGTGACGCTAGATATTTTCATATTAACTAGGGAGAACAACCTTTTCTTTAAAATAATTTACTTATGTTTTGCCTGCATGTATATGTCTGCATGAGTGTGTCAGTTCCTTTGGAACTGGACTTACAGACAGTTGTGAGCTGCCATGTGGGTGCTGGGAATTGAACCCTGGTCCTCTGGAAGAGCAGACAATGTTCTTAACTATGGAGCCATCTCTCCAGTCCCCAAGAGATCAATCTTTATAGAGCATGAAGACATTGAAATCAGCAATTTAAATTTCTTATGCAAAAGTTCAAGAGTGAGAATATAATAGAGATAGGAAACCCTTCTGCACTTAAGGATTCACAATTTTACTACAATTATCTTGGTTATGGTTTCATTTATAAGGCTGACACCACAATTAGTGAACACAGTAAATAATTAGGGTCATTAGCAGGTAGTTAACTAATCAGAGTTTGCACATAGTTTAACTCAAACATTATTTTGTAATAAAAACATGTAGCATACACCAAATTTTTGAACAATTTTACTCTTCTTACCTTTTTATCAAAATTTGGAAATTCCTTTTGCAGTTTTAATACAATGCTTTCCTGCTTCTCCCAGCTGCTGCTACCTTCTGCAGACTCACTTGACTCCTCTCCCTGTGGGGTGGTGAGAGGGGGAAGAGGAAAACAGACAAGATCATCAAGTCTTCTCTGTTCTCCTTTATCTGTGGTATCTAGAAATTGAGCTGCTATAGTTCTCTTTTAATAGCCAAAGAAGAAATAACTAATTGTGACTGTTAAGATAACACTCTATAAAAGACAGGTGCTAATTAAGTTCTATGAGGGCATAAAAGCTATGGGAATGTTCAGACCCCATCCACACAAGGCCAGGGTTGGGTCACCAACGATATAAAAGCAAACTGTAAGCACTGACAGTAGAAAGAAGCAAACCGTGTATCTCATGACTAAAAGTGATGCAGCGGGCTGGAGTATAGTGAGCTTCACAGCTTACAAGTCTCTACTCAGAAGCAGCAGATAAATAGGATTTTGAGCAGAGGAACAATAGCATTTAGACAAAATATTTCAATATCCTCAGAAATTAAATTCCTACAACAGCTTTACTTAGCATTAATAACCCTAAACATACTCATACTACCCGAGAAACAAAGCTGATAGAACATTAAGGAACTGAAACATTGTGTCCTATGAAGACAAGCACTTCAAAGACTACAGATGAGACATACACAGCAAAACAACAAGACAAAATAAACAGGAGGTTTTCCACAACACATTCCTAAAGCTCAGTCATCCCAGAGGGTATGTGTTCATGTGGGTGCACATGTGTGTAGGATCACGGTTCAGGTTGATGGCAGTGCTCTCCCTAGGCACTCCATTCCTTTGTTCACACAGGTACTCCCACTGAACCTGGAGTTCACCAATGGCTTGACAGGCTGGACGCCAAGCTCCAAACATTAGCCTGTTTCTGAGTCCTGCTACTTACTGGGCTAATACAGGCACACCACTGCACACAGCTTTTTATGTTGGTGCCAGGGATCAATATTCAGGCTCTCATGCTTTTGTGGCAAGCATTAGTGCTGTACCAACTTAGCTATTTTCTCAGACCCTCTCAGTTCATCTATTTTAAAAGGTTTGCATTAGGCCAGGCATGTTGGCATATGCCTTTAATCCCAGCACTTGGAAGGGAGAGACAGTCAGATCTCTGAGTTCAACCTAGTCTACAGAGGGAGTTCCTGGACAGCCAAGGCTACATAGAGAAACTGTCTCGGATATCCAAAAACCAAATTGTATTACTTTTATTTGTTTGTAGTGTACCTAAGTGTGATTGTCTATGGAAGTCAGAAAAGGTTGCCAGATCCTTAGGATGTAGCTGAGAACTGCTCAACATAGGTGCTAGCTAGGAACCAAAGTTGGTTCTCTAAAAGATTATAGCAGTTTATAGCTTCCTGTGCTATAAACTGAACCATCTCTTGAGACAGGGTCTTGTATAACATAGGTCTGCCTTGAACTTGTTATACAACCAGGATGGCCTTGAAGTCCTGATTATCCTATCTACACCTCCCAAATGCTATGGGAATAGGAAAGCCAGCTGCCATAAGTCTGTATTCCTGTTTTGTCTTAAAAGTCTTTCAAAGAAAAATGGAAAAGCAAGCTATGGTGTGAGTGTGAGAGACAGACCCATTAAATAGCAGGCTGAAGTAGAAGGAATACCATGAGTTCGTGGTGACCTTAGACAAACTACAGGGTAAGACTTTCCCAAGAAATACGCACACACGCATCCGCACACGATATCTTGGATAACAAAACAAGAAATAAATGCTACAACTTGGATAAACCTTCAAAGAGATATAATGGTTGTAGTATTGCATTTATAAAAGAAACACCCAGAATATGTAGTTCCAGAGAGGAAGAAGGCAGACTGCTGATTGCCATGGGCCCGAAAATGAAGAAAAGAGGAGACCCTCCTTTTTGTGTGGAGTCATGGAATGGTGAAGCATTTGTAACTAAACAGGCATGGTCACTATGCCCAACACTGGGAATGTCCTAAGTGCAATAAAGTGTCCATACTATAATGGTAATTTTATGCTATGTGAATTTCTCTTCAATAAAATATGGAGCTGGGGTGAATGCAAACTTAACACATGCAAGGCTTTGGATCATATCTCCAGGACCAAACTCTAGCAATGAAAGCACCTTGAAAAACAGGGATCTGAAAGGGTTTTGGAATGAAATATATGAGAGCACAATGAGGCAATCAACATCCCAGGCTGCTATGCCCACTGTTTGTAATTCCTCAAGGGTCCCATTCTTCTTTCAGCCATGGTGGACACTGTTTGCTGAAAAGTCCCCAAGGGGTCAATGCTTACACAGGTACACAAACAGAAGCCACATAAGGAGTCTAAAACCAAATCAGTCTCAGTGGGCCTAGAAGTTATGATTTAGTCCTATGGTTCCAGCACCAGAATACAAACTCACCAATGCCAGAAAGCACACACTAGGCCATGAATCATGAAGCATGGACCACTATGTGGGAAATACTAAGTTATACATTGCCCTTCTCACTCAAACAATAATCCACAATCATGTTCCTGAGGGAACTGCAGAGGCCCAGGCCCAGAACACATATAACAGTTCTTCAATCAGTATTTATAGCACTTTGGGAGGTAGTCTATGGCCACATAAAGGAGACAAAAAACAAACAAAAAAACTTAGCCATCATTTCTAGAACACTGGCTTGATTATTAAAACCATGTAGCAGCATGGTGTAAGATCCTATGATACAGGGTTACTTATGAACTGCAAAAGAAACGGTTACTTAGGTGAACTCTGGTCTGATACCCACATACTCAGCATAGTCTGGCTTTTGGAGGTTTTATTCGTTTTTATCTGATGTGAATGCTGGGTTTTCATCTGCAGCATATATGCACCATATGCATGCAGTTGCAGTACCTCCTGTAACCACAGGAGGGCGTTGGATGTCCTAAGACTGGAGTTTCAGAGGACTGTAAAACACACGTTCAGATTTGAGTCCAGGTCCTCTGGAAATGCAGCCAATGCTCTTAATTCTGAGCCATCTCACTAGCCCTACACTCGTCATACTCTAATTCTGATGCAGCAATTCCCACGCACTTACACGATCCACTCTTGGCTTTTTTAAAGACTGATCGTCATTAGATTCATCCTCTTCATATGCCTCAGAAGAAGAAGATAATTTTCTTTTCCTGGGTCCACCACCTTTTAAAAAAGAAGCACACTCAGATATTCCACAGAAATAAAAAGAATCAATTCAAACCAAAAGTATTATATCAAAATAGCTGTCTTGACAGAGCGGCTATGAATCTGTCTTCTACAGCTACATGAATAGATTAAAGGAAAGACTCTACAATCCTTTCCAAGGGAATCATTATTACACTTCATTTATAAATAACACTGCAGATGCTAAAAATATTCTTTCTTCTAACAAGTAATTCTACAAAATAATATTGAGACTATGTGTTCTCACCAATATCAGACTGTTGAGAAGTGAAAAGGTTCCTTATCAAGCATAAGCATTCAGAACAGTATCACTGATAACAGTAAATTAGGCTTTAGGGAAGGCCTTGTATAAACTATTTTCACTTACTTTCCATAATAAACCTACAAAAGGTTAATATTTTTATTTCACAAATTAGAAGGAATGAAGACACGTTTTTAATCAATAGTCAAGTACACTTACTCAGAAGTGAGTACATAAATGGCCAACTTTAAAGTTCTAAGTTTAAAACTTCTCTATATGATGGTTACAAGAGAAAATCCTGGTTTCTATAGACTAATGATCATGTTTGTATGAATTCTTAATATGTCCTCCTGGTTCATTTCATAATATACCCTTCTGTATACATAACTTATTTTCAGCATCTACTTTTAAAAAGAAAAGGTAAAACCACCACATCATCACACATATAGTTGGTGGACTTAACTGAGTATTGACAACAGTAATATTTTACTCATAAAAAATCTTCAATATAGATAGCTTAGTATATAGCACACATATGCTTAATTTTTACATTAAAAGAGACTGGAGTTTTCTCTCTGATAAATATCACTTAAGTCTCATTTTTTAATCTCATAACATAAAAAATAGATACATAGTCTATTAAACTCAACAAGTCGAGGCTAGAGATCTTTCAGTGGTTAAGGTCACTGCTACTCTTTCAGAGGGCCTGGCTTCAACTCCAAGCACCCACAAGATGGATCACAGCACCTGTTAGCTGCAGTTCCAGGGAATCTAGTGCCCTCTTCTGACCCATAGGCACCAGGTACACAAGTGTTACAGAGACATACATGCAAGCAAAACACCAATACACAAAAAATAAATCTAAAAAACAAGAACCTTAGAATAAATAACTGAAAACTTTTAAGTTTAAAAACCTTGTTTATTTCCAAGGGTTATACTACCTACAGACTGTACAAAGTCATGATTGGCATAACTATCTAAGATTACTCACAGGCATTTGAAAAGCCTTTTATTAAAAAATAGCTCAAAATATCCTAAATAATGTTCTGTCTTAATGACAGGCTGTATACTGAAGATTAGCTTATCTTCAGCTTAGATAAAGCTGTCACTCTACACAAGAACTCAAAGTTCACTCTACTAAAAATGAGGATGTCTGACATGACTGCCTTGTTCATCCCATCATTTAGAAAAGAAAGTTATTTAAATAACAAGAAAGTCCCAATTTCTTGTTTCCTTGTAATTTGCCACTTAACACTTAAGTGACATATAAGAACCAGGAAAAGATAAAAGGAACAAACCCAGAGGTTAGGTTCAGTGTAGCTGAAAAATTCACCAAGGGAGGCGTGGGTATCTGATTTCTTTAAAAAATCTTCAGTGCCTAAAGTGCTGCCTAGTAGTAGAACAGTAATAATAACAATACTTGTTAAATTAATACATCAATTGAAATGTTACTTAAGACAAAAAGGTAAAGATTAGTGTATACAACCGTGGTTATTTTTACAGCCTGTTTCAATAGAAAGATTAAAAACAAAGCATAAAAGAAAATGTATAAAATTTTCAAAGTCATTATGCAACTCATTTAACAGCTGAGCCTACTATGCATTTCAGAACTTGTGAAATAAGGAAGTCAACCTGCTCCTGTAGCGTTTCTCTGCCCAGACAGCACTGAGAATTATCATGCACCAGTCATCACAGCGAAATAGCAACAGCTTCCCCAGTTCTTCATAACTGAGGTCGACACTATTACACCCTTCACTGCAAAGCCCAAGACACTGAACAGCTACAAAAATATTCTCAATATTCTATGCACACGGCACCCACATAAAACTGTTCCCTGTCAAAACTCAAGGAAACTGAAGGTATACAGTATTTAACGAGGAGCAAATGGTACCGTACTTAGACTCCTCTCTAGCCAATCCAGTGAGGGAACAGAAATGAGATAGACAACCTTTTGAAAGTGATAGGAAAGATCTGTGGGAACACACCGTATATTTTTAGTATGTATTTTAAGTTTAAAAAAATTAATGTTTCAATAGAAGAATTCACTCAAGAAAATGGACATTCACTGTTGAAATCATAACTTGTACAACTTTTAGTAAAAGAAACACAGAAGTGCATACAACTTAAAAATGAGCATATTTTTGATTAATCAACATAATGTGAAATTTAGCCTAGAGGAATAACTAAAATTTATGTATGATACTTACTTTACTACTATAATAAGTAATAGATACAGTACCAACAGGGAAGAATAAGTAATCCTATAAGGAGACACAAAGGAGTACCATAAAGTCCTTTTTAAATTTAGAAAAACCCAGATGAATTAAAAAGCTATTTGGTTTGTTGTTTTAAATTTTTTACATACATTGGTATTTTGCAACAGACCTAGAGTTAGCTGTGAGTTGCCGTGTGAGTACTGGGAATCAACCTGGGATCCTCTGCAAAATCCCAGCACTAGAAAGGAAGAGGCAAGTGGATCTCTGTGAGTTCAAAGCCAGCCTTGTCTACAGAGAGAGTTCCAGGGCAGAATACAAAGCTACACAGAGAAACCCTGTCTTGAAAAACTTTTATCAATTTATATGCTTTTGTAGTAGGTTTACAGGTTTATATATGTATATCTATATGTATATATGTATAAATTAAAGGAAAATCAAAACTACTGAAAACAACTGAAGATGTTTTCTATTGTAAGCTCCTTCAAATCTATATGGTTTTGTATCAGAAGTCTGAAGCAGCAAAAATATTTACACAATGAAAGAATGCTGACCACCAGCTAGGGTTTTCCACAAGACACTATGTTCTTACTGACTTTGATAGGTTTGTAGACCTTTCAATAAAACCACCATGAAATGAAAAAGACTAGTAAACATGACTTTCAAAAGTTTTTTAATTAATAAAATTTGATCTGCAGAAAAAAAGCAAAATCACCAAACAGCTGTGTTATTTACCTAACCAGAAATAGAAGCTACTAACACCTCACAAAATTGGTATTAAATTTTAAGCAAATAGTAACTGTGGTAACTTAAGGCTAAAACATACCTGCATCACCAAACATCAGCAAGGCAGCAGCGATGGCTCCATCCATAGTGCTTGTTGAGTCAATCAACTAAAAAAAAAGAAAAGACAGATGTTTAAAAAACGAACCCCTCAAAAACCATTTCACAAAGATCTCAGTATTGAGCAAATATAGGAAACATCATCTAAGTGGGCGCATGTGATCGCAGTGGTTAAACCCTATGGTGAATTTTCATTATAAAAGTTTACACTTGTTATTGAAAATTCAAACATATCTTAAACAAACAACAACCCCCCCCCAAAAAAAACAAGAGCACAAATCCACTCTTACTTATTTACTACATTTCATTATCACATAACCCACGAGGAGTCCATCATCACACAGATTCTGTATCCAACAGCCTTTGCACAAAGGCTGCTTAGGAATATTGCATAAAGAGCCCGGCGGTGGTGCCGCTCGCCTTTAATCCCAGCACTCGGAAGGCAGAGGCAGGAGGATCTCTGTGAGTTCAGAACCAACCTGGTCTACAAGAAATAGCTCCAGGACAGCCTCCAAAGCCTCAGAGAGACCCCGTCTCAACCCCCCTCCAAAAAAGAATATGACACGAACCCATGCCACGAGCTGTTTTCCCCCTGATACTCCAGGTTTGGTATACCTTCAGGAGTTGCCATGTTGGTTTTTGCTTTATACACATAAGCACATCTCTTGCCTAAGTAAAATTCAGTCTCATCTCCAGCATAACCACCTTCAATTTTTTAAGTAAGGACCTCACCTCACTTATAGCCAGCAAAACCGGCCTTGCAGCACTGCCTTCCAGATAGCAGGCCTCCACAGTGCCAAGATAAATGGCTATATATTATAACTCAGCACTGAGTTAAGGAGAGATGTTTTTAATCATTACAGCTGCAAATAACTGAAATAAAAGGTATAACCTCAGTAAACTAAACAGATCAATGGGCAAGGGCACAGTGTTCGCCACACAAACTCTTATGACCTGATCTAGCTTCCTAGATCCCACGGTGAAAAGGGAGAACTTATTCAGATAACCTGTGTTCTGAACTGTACAGGTATGCAGTGGTGTGTGTGTGTGTTGCACCATACAAAGTGGTTGAGAATAGATACTGCTCTTGCAGAGTATTCAGGTTCAATTCCCAGCACTCACATGACCACTCACATGACAATTTACATTGGTCCGTGAATCCAGTTCAAGGGGATCCAGCACCCTCCTCCAGTCTCTACCAGTACCAGGCATGCAAGCAGTGCACATGCATACATGCAAGCAAGCATGCATACATAAGTTGAAAAAAAAGTCTTTAAAAAAAAGAAAAACATGATTACAATTTTTTTTTTTAAAGTACAACCTTTAAGAGATCACTGTCACTTCTTTGTGGGAAAAGTTCCTTCAATGTCTGAAGCTTAGCATCTTTAAGATCCTCCAATTCTGAAAGATCTTCCAGTTCTGAAATGTCATTTCTTTGTTTCACAGAAGGAAGATCATGGGACTCTTCATCTTCAGATGGCTCTGAACTACAAACATTATCACAGGAGAAAACACATTCTTAATGTAACCCACTAATGCTTTCTGTCATACTGTCTACATGCAAACACATGACACAAGACAACATTTATAGGAATAATGTAATCAGTACTTGTCAAAGGTAAAGAACTTTTACCATCTTAACATTGTCAGGTATACAATCTATAGTATAAATACAAGTATACAATTAAAAATTTTCCAGATTATTTCGATCACAAAGAAAAAAAAACAACTGATGTATCTATACACATTTATCAATTTCCCACTTCTCCTTCCTAAACTTTTGTTAATGTTCAGCATGCTGGGTGATGCTCTAGTCAGTATGAAACCTACACCAACACGAAGATATAAAATATTTCTGTAAGTAGCTAGGTTATCAGAATTGTAATAAAATAAAATCAGAATCAGAGAGGTACCACTCACTTTCAGGAACAAAACTTCTCAGCAAATAAAGGATTTATTATAAAAGGGGGTTTATTCTTTTTGGGGGGAGGGATAATTTTTTAATTTAAATTTGAAACAAACTTGTTTTACATGTCAATCCCAGTTCCTTCTCCCTCCCATCATCCCCTGTTCCCCCCCACACCAACCCCCATGGGGAGTCTTCAAAGTCTGTCATATCATTTGAAGCAGGGCCTAGGCCCTCCCATGTGTCTAGACTAAGAGTATCCTTCTTGTGTAATGGGCTCCCACAGTCCATTCGTATACTAGGGATAAATACTGATCCACTACCAGAGGCCCCATAGACTGCCCAGTCCTCCTAACTACACATTCAGGGGGTCTGGGTCAGTCCTATACTGGTTTCCCAGCTGTCAGACTGGAGTCCATAAGCTCCACAAAGGCATTTATGCTATAACAACCAGTTCTAATCTTGTTCCTCTCTGCTATGCTTGATGTCTAGAGCAAACTTGACTCACTTATTCTCCAAGCAAATTTCATTGTCAGCTGTTGCTTTTCTAAGGCTAGAGCACACACATGTACTCTCTCTCACCCCTACTTTTTATTTTTCTCCCCATTTCAGATAGAGTAAGATGGTATTAATTGTCAATTTCCTCACTGACATCTCTACAGATGTTCCAAGTTTTCTTGACACTATACATGTAAGAATGAATTGCTGACTTTCATTCTAAAGTTATTTCCCAATCACAACAAAGGCTTTTTCTTGGTAAAAGGTAACTTCATTCTGTCACTTGCTCAGCCAAAAATGGTAAGGAAACTCCTTTCTCTCCCAACCCACAAGATAGCAATTAATATAAACTCTTTCTGTTCTACTTTCAGAGAACGTCTAGAATTTAACCACTTTTCACTTGCACAATTACCAAGTACATTTAAATCTCCAATCTTTTTTATTGAAGAGTAAAATAGCATCTATGGTTCTACTACTGTCCCCCAGAAAATACCAAAATCTTCCAAACATGTAAGATCACTTTTCCTCTGCTCAACAGTCAAAGGGCTTCTCATTTCATCCAGAATGAAAACCAAGCCAGGATCGGTGGTATATGGCTATAATCCTAGAACTTAGGAGGTCGAAGCAGGAAGATCTCTGCAAGTTAGAAACTAGCTTCTACTACACAAACCAACCTAAACACAGTATTAGACTCTGTCTCAAAGCTAAACACAAATAAAAGTAATAAAAACCAAAAGATATGACTCTAACATAAGAAAAGCCACCTCAACCCTAGCCTTTACACTAAAAACTCCACCTCATAACCTGCTTCCAGCTTTCCTTACAGACACTAGTCAATTACCACCTGGGGCCACTAAACATGTTATTCCCACAGGTCTTTGCTCAGTGTCATCTAAGTCAAATGAAGCCTTTACAATCTGCTCTTTTGAAAGCCATAATAAAAGGAGCTGAAGAGAAGACTCAGTAGCTAAGAGCACTGGCTGCTCCTCCATAGGACCTGGGTTCAATTCCCAGTAGCAATATGGCAGCTCACAAATGTCTCTAACTCCAGCTCCCAGGGAATCCAACACCCTTACACAGACACAGCAAAAATGCACAGAAAAAACAAGTCATTTTAGGCTGTTGCACAGTGAAACCCTAGCTCAAAAAGCTGGGGGGGGGGGGGAGTTACCACCATATTAAGGTCCAGATCCCCACCCATTTTTTGGCTTTTTGAGAGACAGGGTTTCTCTGTATTGCTTTGGAGCCTGTCCAAACTTGACCTATAGACCAGGCTGGCCTCAAACTCACAGAGATCCACCTGCTTGTGCCTCCCGGGGACTAAAGGCATGCACCACCACTGACCAGCATGCACCCCACCCCCCCACCCTTTCTTTGCCTAATTTTTTTCTTTGACACATAGTATCCTTTATTGTTTATCTTTCTAGCTAAAGTAAAGATTGCTTGAGGGCAAGAACTGACTTGTCCCTTGCTCTTTTCCTAAGAAGAAAAACGCTACTCAGCTCATAGAATACTTTCAATAAATGCTAAATGATTCAAGTCCTAGACTCAACAACTAATCATAAAGCAATTATAGATGAGCAAAGGTGCTAGTTAAAGCCATTTCCCTAACTATGGATGGCTACTAATATCAAATTTTCTCACTAAACCTTTTATTAAATTTCATTTTCTAAGTGGGCGTTTATAGCACACAACTTTAGTCCCAGCACTGGGGAGGCAGAGGCAGGTGGATCTCTTGTGAGTTTGAGGCTAGCCTGGTCTACAGAGCGAGTTCCAGGACAGGCTCCAAAGCAATACAGAGAAACCCTGTCATGAAAAACTAAAACAAACAAACAAACAAACAAAAAAATCACTTTATAGAAAACAGAGGACAGGAAAAACAATAAAGAAACAGACACATAAAGGCAAAAATAATCCCACAAATTAAATTACTGATCATTTCTGAAAACTCTAACAGTGCAAACATAGCTGTTAAGTGGCTTACACTATAATCACTGTGTCTTTGTTGAATTTTTTCTCTTGAACTGTACTGGAACAATTTGGGGAAACATCTTCACTATCAGAAGACAAATCAATATACTGTATTCCTCTTTGATTTTGGAAACATGATAAACTTGTTTTGCTTTCATTGTCTGGAGATTCTGGAACACTTGAATCTTCTGTAGAAAAACAAAAACAAAAACAAGACATTCTGAGCAAGTCCAAATATGCTCTTATTAATTCCACTCATGTGCTATTATAAAAATCACCAATCTATTCGTCGTTTCTGTTTTAAAACAAAAACAAAAAAACAAAACAAAACAAAAAAAAAAAGCTTCCAACTGGCAAAGAACAAGCCAGGAAGAGCTATGGAGTCATGAAAAGAGGCCCTTAGCCCGAACCAAGTCTAACTGAAGCCTCTTCCCAGCTGAGAAACAAGACTTGCAATACAACCAACACTTCCTTAAGGTCTTTCTCTCTTCCCAACTGTAAACCTGAAGTTTAATACACATCTCACCAGAGATTTACAGTAAAACGTTTAACTCCTTTGTGCAAAGTTAGTGGCTCAGTTTTCTCTTACCTGACTATATATAATCCCACAGATATAGCATGTGATCTCAATTATCAAAAGAGGAATAAAGAGAGGAGGAAAGGATGCCTGAGAAAGTCACAGAATAAGGAAATCGCCAAACCTTCCAAAATCACAGAGTTACTCCTAACCTACCATCATGTTCTGGGGTATGCTTAGGTTCTTTCTACCCGAGCAACTCTCTTTCTCTTGGCCCTCATGCTTAAAAGTGAGTTTTTGAGTCAGAGTTTGAGTCAGGCTAGCCTCAAACTCACATAGATCCACCTGCCTGTCTCCTGAGCGCTGGGATTAAAGGCTGACTTGAAAGTGTCTTTTAATAAACCTCAACTCCAGGTTCATGCTGGAATTATTCTCTATAGGAATACAAGAATGCAGTTGTAGCCAGGCTTTGGTGGCGCATGCCTTTGATCCCAGCACTCGGGAGGCAGAGGCAGAGGCAGGTGGATCTCTGGATTCAAAGCCAGTCTGGTCTGAGGAGTTCCAGGACAGGCTCCGAAGCAATACAGAGAAACCCCGCCTTGAAATCCCACTCCCAAACCCCCCAAAAAGCAGTTGTACCTGAGTCAAGGTGCCAAAACATGTCAGGAATTCCTCAGGCTGTTAGGAGTGACAACCTCCAGCTGCATACTGTCTCCACTACTGCTAACACTACTTTTCTTTGAGAAAAAGTCTCCATAAACTGAAAACTCAGTCTCCCTGGATCCACATGCTTTAGCAACCTAAGTGCTGGGATTACGAGGCATAAACCCCAATATGCCCAGTTTTTCTTTTTTATTATTATCATGTGTTAATCACACATAACAATGTAAGGTTACATCATGACATTTTCACACACATTTGCAACTGTACCCACCAGCACTACCCCTCCCTTACCATTCCACTCCCACTAACCCTCCCCTCTTCCCCACCAAGGGTTTTTGAACACTGAATTTCAATAGGATTACTTACAGAAGCATGCCAGAAAGGTGTGTTTACCCCACGCACAGATACCTTATTAGAGGCTACACAGAAAAAACTGTCACCCCTCCCCCATCAACCATTAACTCCATAATACCATTAATTCCATAATGTACTCAGAGTAGTGAGGCTCCCTTGTCACTAAAGAAAAGAACAAGTTAGTCAATTAGGGCTAGTATGAGATGACTGCACCTCAGTGCTTAGCAAGATGCCAAGAATTCCCAACAGTTTTGTGTTTCATATTTATTGTTTTTCCTGTTGCTGATCACCATGGTAATTCTGGCTTTTGGTGTTATCAATAAAGCCGATCTAAACATTCAAAAGAAAATCTTACAGCTGGAAAGAAGGCTCAGGTGTTAAGAGTCCATACTATTCCTGCAGAGGACCAGTTTGATTCCCAGCATCCACATCAGGTGGCTTACAACCTCCTTTAACCTCCTTTAACTCCAGTTCCGTAGGATCAGGTAACGCTAACCTTTGCAGGAACCTGCACTCACGTGCACATACCCGCCCCATCCCCCACACACATACATACATACATACATACACAGAATTAAAAATAATTTTAAAATTTCAAAGAAAACAAAAAAATAATTGCTACCTCCCACTACTGATACTCAGGAAGAGTGATAACCACCATATTGACCCCACTAGCCTCCAATGAAGAGTTCTAATAAAATGGTCACTCAGATAGTCCTGGCTAAAGTAAATAGGTCATGAACACATCCAACACTCGTGAGTCTGAGAAAAGGTTGGTAGGGATGAGTAGAGAGGGATTGATAAGGCTGAGTGGCGGATGAGAAGGTGGGAGAGAGTAATCAGTATATATTACATAGATGTATGAAAATGTCAAAAAATACTTTTAAAAAATTTAAATAATAATAATTGCATTAACTACTTCCTTAGTCATTATCAAGCCCTCAACCATAATAAATAATCCTGTAGGATACAGTTTACAGTAGAGAATAAAAAAAGCATCTCCTGCTACATGCTAAGAAAGGAGCAGCTCTATTCTGCAAGTCTAAATTAGCGTATTCTAAGACTCCAGAACCATGGTAACTGTCATTATAATCATTCCTTTATTCTCCATGCAGTGCTAGGGACTGAAAAATGCCACACACAGGAAAACTACCTTGGAGCTTTATCTTATCCCCAGCAATCATACAGTACATGAACAATATTTGCAAATCAAATTAACCAAATGCTTCATTTATCTGTGCAAAAAGTCACGCTTCAGTTGTACAGGCAGAGATAGGAGTATTTTTCCAACCTTCTATGAGTAGTTCTTGATACTAAATCCAAACAGTTCCTTTCTCAAATGTATTACAACATACATGTGGAGGTTAGTGGAAAACTTTTGGGAGTCTTTTCCTATCATGAGTCCTGGTGAACTCAGGTCAGTGTGGCAGCAATTTCCTTAGCCATCTGAGTTATCGTGCTGGTGGTCTTATATTAAAAGTCAGATGCTATATGGAATCTGAAACTATCTGACCAAAAAACTGCATTAAAGCCACTGGTTTCTAGGTAGTACCATTTTCTCTGGTGGGTTTTGTTTGCTGACAGTGAGCAGAGGCTCAGATGACTTTCTGGCTCCATGGTAGTGGCAAAAACAGGCAGCTCTTTAAAGAGACCCCACTACCAAACACTTATATGTTTATGAGCAGTGGGCAGCATGCTACTTGGTAGCAGCTGAACCCAACAGCTTCCCAGAGTTGGGGCGCTAAGCTTAACTCTTGCTGGTACCTCAGCCATGAAGCTAGGCTCTCAGAAAGCCGAATGGGGTAGAGCCAGCTGCCAAAATCACTGCTTTAGTCCTAGCCACTCTTGAGTTCTAGCCATGCAGCTTAGCAGTTTAAAGGTTTATGTGATCAGAAAAAGATAATTATGCAGTAAAGATAGATTCAGATGAAAAAAATAACCTCTAGCTGGTTTACAGTATGTTTAAAAATATACATAAGCTTGGGAGAGACAAACCAAAGAGCATATACAGTCAGAGATAAAAAATATAGTTTTAAAATAATAAAGTCCTTAAAAAGTGAGTAAAGTACTATTACAAGAAAAAAAAGCCATGTGATGATGGGAAATACAGACAGTCTGGATCCTGTACCTTACTGTGTTGTCTTTGAATTTTTTGGATGCTAAGAGACACTGGATCAGGAAACTGCTAGTCTGGGTAGTGGTAGAACATGCCTTTAAAGTCCCAGCACTCAGCACTCGGGAGGCAGACGCAGGCTGATCTCTTTGAGTTCGAGGCCAGCCTGGTCTACAGAGCTAGTTCCAGAACAGACTCCAAACAAAGAAATCCTGTCCCAAACAAACAAAACTGCTAGATTCAACAAACCTATTATGTTTTTAAATATCTTGACATCAAAATTTAAGGTGCTGGGGAAGGGATTTTGCCTTTATTTCCATAGGAAATGAAAGGTAGATTCATTCAAAACTAAAGATCAGGTCTGCTAGATAGAAGATGACCCCCAAAAAATCCTGGCTACAAACATAAAGAAATAAACCTAAAACAATTACAAGACATATGCTGTATTTTACCAGCTCAAACACATAAAACAAACAAAAATCATCTTCAACTGACTTGTATACAATGCCCAATCTATATTTGTACTAATGCAAATATGTATGTTACCTTTAAAATTTTATGTATTTTAAAGCAAGGGGAACAGACACCAGTGAATAGGGATGACTCTCATGATCCATCATCTAAAACAGCTTCCAGGCTGCTGAGATAATCCAGCCTCACAGAATACTACAGGAAAGACCTAACAATTATCCTGATTTTCAAGATTCATCCAAAGATTAGTAGCATCCCCCAATCAACAACCAACTCCAGCTCCAGACAATTCAATGCTCTCCCTCTTCTAGCACCTGCATGCAAACGGTGCATGTACATACATTTTGGTGTACAGACACACACACACACACACACACACACACACACACACACACACTTACTTTTCTAAAAACTTTTCTAAAAGAACAAAGTTGAACATGCAGCAATAATAGCCCCAATACTCACAATCAGAGGTTGTGGCAGGAGGATCTTAAGTTTGAGGCCAAGCTGGTATATACAGTAAAGCCCTGTCAAAATACCAAAATAGACAAAAAGGACAGCTAGAATATAAAAACAATCCACAGCAAACTGGAAATCTTAATTTGAATGATACAAGAGGAAAATCATTTTACTAGTAGACAATTCGGAATGCTCTCTCTCTCTGGGGAAAGCTGGGAGGGGGTGGAAAAGATGAGTATGCTAAATACATGACTGAAAAGCCATTTCTACTATCATATTCCAAGATGAAACGTCAATAAAGAATCATTTCAGCTTTAAGCCAAAGGAGGAAATAAAATGAGTAAAGGGCTGGTACACAGCTAAATGGTAAAGTTCTTGTCTAGCATGTGTAAAGCATGTGCGAAACTAGTAACTGGCCAACAGCTTTATACACAGTTTCTGTGTGTTATTTAGGGCTGGTGCAGCTGTAGGACCAGGCCGGCAGGAAAACATGATCGTAACAGAGCTCCTTTGTCTTGGACCCCTTGGTATACAAATGTACAAGAGCATAGATCCTCATGTAACCCAGGGTGGATGAGAATGACCTAAACTCTGATCCTCCTACCTCTAACCTGATCCATAACCCCAGCTATTTGTTAATGGATAAACTTGAGTCTGTTCCAATTTCTCTTGTCTTTCTCATTAAGAAATGGCTTCTACAGCTGGATGTAATGGTGAAGGCCTTTAATACCAGCACTCAAGGTAGCAGCAGGGGGATCTCTAGGAGTTTAAGGCCTACTTGGTCTACATAGTGAGTCCCAGACAGCCAATCTCCAAAGAAATAAAAATACAGTAAAATAAATAGCTTATGGGGAAGTAAAGAAGACTCAGCAGTTAAAAGCACTGGCTACTCTAAACAGAGGGCCAAGCAAGGTTCAATTCGTAGCACCTAAAAAGCATTTCATTACTGCAACTCCAACTCCAGGGAATCTAATGCCTCCACAGTACCAGGTAAACTTGTGGTGCACAAGCATATATACAGGCAAAACACACCTCTACATACAATAATTTTTAATTATTAAAAAGATATGGTTTATGTTTTGTATGTTTTGTGTTGTGGACGGAAAAGAAAATGCTTAGTGGATACAAAGTGTCCTGGACTTTCTTATATTTAGATTTTGTTATTTTTTTTAATGCATATGAGTGTTTGCCTGCTTGTACATATATACAGCATGTATGTGACTGATACTCCAAGAGGCCAGAAGAGGGTGTCCATATCCCTTGGAAATGGTTGTCATTTGGGTGCTTGGAACCTAACCCAGGTTTTCTGCAGGAGCATCATGCTCTCTTAATCATTGAGCCATCACTCCAGTCCTTGAACTTTTTTTTAATCCCTATTACCTAAATTAGAAAAAAAAAAAAAAAATCAGAAACAGATGAAACTATGCCATCTTGCTGTGCTGCTGTGCAGTGTGAATGAAAAAGAATGATAAATAGTTTTGTGTACGATCAGTTTGTTTTATTTAGTATAGTACTTAAAATTCCACTATTAGGAATTCTAGATTCATGTGTTGCTCTCCTCAATCCAAAGCAGTGAGCTAAGTCTAACCTTCATCTTTTGTCCATAGACCACACAGCAGATGTTAATTTCTGTGTTGTGAAAGTAACTGGTGAATAATTTTAAGCCTCTGTTAATCATATTATATTGGATGTGTGCCACCACTTCTTCTGTATTACATTTCTTACTTTATGCTAACTAAACCTCTTTAACAGATAACAAGACACATCACACCTGTTTCAAGGCAACATGTATTTTCAAGACTTTCATCCATGAAGATTCTGTTTATAGTCTACTCTAAAGGTTATTTCTTTGAGACTTTTCCCATGATCTTTCTTGAAAATAGTGTAAGAGCTTACTGTATTTCTCCCCCTTCAATTCCTCCACCAACATAAATACTACACAACATTACAACACTGATTGTTATGAATCTATGATTTAGATCCAATCTTACTTTTAGCATTTTTCCTATCATGATTACCATATGGTACACATTTTCTCTCTAACATACAAAAAAAAAAAAAAAACCCCACAGGAAACTTCTTTTATCTACCATCAATTTAACCCCTCCAAACCCAGTGTGCTAACGACATCAAAAAATATAAAGTGTAAATATTGATAATTTGGACACTCAGCAAAAAATCAGTTTGAGGGGCTAAGGTTGTAGATCCCTGGCAGAGCCCATCCCTGTGATTTTTAATGCCAATTCTGTACAATAAATTAAATAAAAAGATCAAGACCCATTAATTAACTCAACACCTTCAACTCCAAAAGATAAGAGTGCTAAACAATGTTCATGAGGTTATATAGCTCCATGTTAAATGCTTGCACGGCAAGCATAAAGCCGAAGAGGGGAAGGGGCAATGGAAAGAGGGGAAGAGCAGGCAGGGAGAGGGTGGTGGGAGAGGAGAGAGCATGCTTATATACACAAATAAGGAAACAAATACATAAATGTCTAGGGAAAAAAGACAAGGCATGATAAAGGTCTGTAATCCCAGCATTCGGAAGGAGTAGGCAGGATGATCGAGAAATTCAAGATATTTGGATCACTCTTAACTTGAACTCAAGGCCAGCCTGGTCTAAAATTTCAGGGCAGCCAGAAATTATAAAGACCCTGTCTCAAACAAAAACAAAAGGAAAGAAAACAAATCACTAAGATTGGGGCTACAGAGATAGCTCAAAGTTCTGTTCTCCAAGATTATGCAAGTAAGTTCAAGTCCCAGCAACCATATTAGGCGCTCACAACCACCTGGCATTCTAGTTCCAGGGGATCTGATACCTCTGGCCTCTGCCTGCTTCCCTCTCTTTCTTTCCCTCCCCCTGCCCCCCCCCACACTCAGATACTCAGATGATGATCATTCTTTAAAAAAATAAAAAAATTAAGCAAAACCACATTCTGATTGGAAAAGGTATTGTAATACAATCTTTTTGTTTTGCTTCATTTTTGACAGTGCTGGGGACCAAACCTCATGCATGCTAGGCAAGTACCTTGGCCCTGGAAGAAGCAATTAAATTTTTCACATATTAAAAAACCGAGGGAGATGGCTCAGAGGTCAAAAGGACTTGCTGTTTTTTCACTTCCCACCATCCACGTGAGGCTAACACAGACATGTAACTGTCCAGACAGATGCAGATGATCCATGGATCATACATCCACATTTACAGGCAAAACAGAAAAAATAAAAGAGGTGGAGCCGGGTGGTACACATCTTTAATCCCAGCACTCGGGAGGCAGAGGCAGACTGATCTCTGTGAGACCAGCCTGATCTACAAGAGCTAGTTCCAGGACAGCCTCCAAAACCACAGAGAAACCCTGTCTTCTTGAAAAACAAAAAAACAAAAAAACAAAAAAAAAAAAAAAAAAAGAAAGAGAGAGGATGGTGAGATGGCTTAGCAGATGAAGGAGCCAATTTAAATCCTCAAGACCCACATGAAAGGAGCCAGTTCCAACAAACTGTACTCCAACCTCCAAACACAATGCCCACACAGCCCAACAATAACTTGTTTATTTTAAAAAAGCACAAAATGCACATTAGTATTGATAAATAACTAAAACATTGCATGAAATCAGAGATGAGACTTAAAAAGTGTCACCCAATGGCCACTTAAGTAAAATGAAGCAGATGCTTCAATGCACAAAAAATGTCCTACCTACACCCAATTCTTTCTCAACCCAATGAAGCCTAAATCCTGAAGCCCCATATGGCGACCCACAGCTCTGCTGAGCAACCAGGAGGCATGTATGTCAGAGGCAAGAACACATGTACAAGCTCAGCCTCTGCTACACAAAAGATGCTGTCTCAAAAATAAACAAACAGCAGCAGGATGGGGTAGCACACACCTTAACCTCATAGAGGCATGCAGATCTATAATCTGTGGGGCCAGCCTGATCTACAGTTTCAGGCAGCCAAGGTTACACGAGGAAACCATGTCTCAAAAAATAAACACAGAAATAAACACAGTGGGGGGGGGGCAGGGAGAGGGAAAGAAAGAGAGGGAAGCAGGCAGAGGCCAGCCTGGGCTATCTTAAAAAACTGAGTATATCAGTCCAGTGTGGTTGTGAGTACACACCTTTAATAGCCAGCACTAGGGAGGCAGAGGCAGGCAGATCTCTGAGTTCCAGGACAGCCAGTCAGTGCGACAGAGAAACCCTGTCTAGATCAATAAATAAATAAAATGAAAAATTAAAAAACAGGTATGACTACTGGAAAATTACCTGGATATCAGACATTACATTCATACATGCAGCATTTTCATACAATTCAAATATAAGATAAAAAACAAAAATGTTAATCCTGTGCTCCATATCTTTCAGTTAAAGCAAAACCTTTGAAATCATACTCTTAATCCAACACATTTCAATTACATCCAATCTTTAAAATATTATCCTGGTTTGCTGGGAGTACTGCCCAACACATGGGAGGCTGAAGCAGTGGAAGGCCAGTTTCCACTATCAAATTCAAGGCCAACCTGGGATAGATAAGACCCTGTCCCAAGGGGGGGGGGGGGGTGAGACCTGTAAATAATCTGCCATTAATGCTACATTGCAGAGAAAAAGTGGCAAACAAAAAGATACAGGAATGTTTTACTGTTTCTATTGCTGAGCTGAAAGACTATGACCAAAAACCAAGTTGGGGAGGACAGAGTTTATTTGGCTTACACTTCCACATAGCTGTTCATCATTAAAGGAAGGCAGGACATGAACTGGAACAGCACAGGGAACTAGAGGCAGGAGCTGATGTAGAGGACATTGACTGACGGGTGCTGCATACTGGACTGTTCCTCATAGCTCAACTTGCTTTGGTTTGTTTTTGCTTTTTTTGTTGTCTAATTGGGTTGTTTTATTTTTTCAAGACAGGGTTTCTCTGTGGCTTTGAAGGATGTCCTGGAAATAGCTCTTGTAGACCAGGCTGGTGTCAGAACTCAGAGATCTGCCTACCTCTGCCTCCCCAGTGCTGGAATTAAAGGTGTGTGCCACTAATGCCCGGCTCAACTTGCTTTCTTAAAGAACCCAGAACCATTAGTCCACATCAATCATTAAACTTAAATAATGCCCTACAAGCTCGCCTACAGCCTGGTCTACACAGCATTTTCTTAACTGAGGTTCCTTCCTCCCACATGACTTTTATCTTATGCCCAGTGGACATAAAAGCATCAAAACAATGGGTGAAAATGCATGCTAAGAGTCTTTCTGGCCACGCTAATTTAAAAGCTCTTAAAATACTGTTTGCCTGGGGCTGGAGGCATGGCTCAGAGATTAAGAGCACTGGCTACTCTTCCAGAGGTCCCAAGTTCAATTCCCAGCAACCACATAGTGGCTCATAACCATCTATGATGAGATATGGTGCCCTCTTCAGGTGTGTAGTCCATACATACAAGTGGGCAGAACACTATATAGATAATAAGTAAATCTTAAAAAAAAAAAAACAGCTGGACAAAGCAGCCCTACAGACTACAGCCAGGATTTCTGAATCTTCTTCGAATCCCCCATGACAGCGCCCCTTACCAGCAGGAAGTAGTTTGGAAAGAACGACGCCCAAATTCCCAAATATTGTGTATAAATGTTTGTTTTCATTTAATTGGACTTTGTTATATAAAATAAAATATAATTTAAAAAAGAAAGAAATACTGTTTGCCATTAAAAATAAGCTGGGCGTTGGTGGCGAATGCCTTTAGTCCCAGGACTTGGGAGGCAGAAGCAGGACGATCTCTGTGAGTTAAAGACCAGCCTGGTCTACAAAGCTAGTTCCAGGACAGGCACCCAAGCAACACAGAGAAATTCTGACTTGAAAAGAAAAAAAAAAAAAATATTTATAACATCACCATCACATTCATAAGAAACTAATATAGCCAAGTAGTGGTGATACATGCCTTGGATGCCTTGGGAGGCAGAGATAAGCAGAGATCTCTTGAGTTCCAAGACAGACTGGTTCACAAGAGCAAGTTCCAAGTCAGGGCTACACAGAAAGTCTACCTCAAAAAAAAAAAAAAGGAAAACTTTCCAATATGGTTTGTGTTTGATTTTGTAATATAGTCCACTAAGCCCCTTAAAATTTAACCTCCCTGAGTCTCCTTTCCAAAGATGTGATTATTTACCTTACAGAATTATTAAGTGCCATAATGAGAAGCACTCAACACTATACTCACCTCCCCCCAAAAAAATTCAGTGTGCAGAATATTTTGAGTTAACTGGGCTAGCAAATAAAGGTTCTTGACCCACAAATCTGGATGGTTCTCCATGATGTAAAGAAAACTAATTTCTCAAATTGTCCTCTGACCTCCACAACATGCTAAGTTACATCCTTGTTCCAAAACCTTCATTTTTGGCTTACTCTCTTCAGTTGCTTGTACATAAAACCTTCGACAACTGATTTAAAATGTTTTATTTACCAAGAATTAACAAAAACTGTTCAAGTGAATTCTAGAGATTTCCAGGAAGTCAGTTGGAAGCAGTACTTAATCTTCGGTTGAACATAGACATCACCTTTTGACAGAGTTTCTGTTAACAGTCCCAGCTGTCCTGGAAGTCACTTTGTAGACCAGGTTGGCCTTGACCCCACTCACTGAGAGCTGCCTGCCTCTGCCTCCCAAGTGCTACGATTAAAGGCAGGTGCCTCCACCCACCTGCTCGCTCCCAGCTAGACATTATCTGTAAGTATCTCATGCCTCTAGCTCAGAGATAAAAGAATCAGAGTTGGGTCAAGCCAGGAACTATGGCTTTTGAGTTCACGGCCATATTGGGCTACCCAGTGAGTAGCAAGCAAGAAGCACTCAACTCCACAGCCAAGAACCGTTTCAAAAAACCAGGAGAAGATGCCAAGGGTGGCGACACGTGGCTGTAATCCCAGCACTGGGGAGGCAGAGACTGGAAGATCTAAATTTCAAAGCCACCCAGGCTAAATCGTTAAGTTGGACAGAAGATCAAAGCTACACAAGCAGATCCTGTCTCAAGCAAAAAGAGGCAAGGGAGGAAAATCTAAAAGGACTTTAGAATGAATGAAAACCTGTAATCAAATTAATACCCTCCAAGTCTGCCACTGGATAGGCCTGCCTACATTGCTCTCTGCGTAGAAATTTTGACCTAAGACTCGGGGAAACTGGGCCTTCGGCGTCCATCATTATGCTGTATTCCAAGAACTCCTACAAGTGAAGTAACAATGGAGGGCATGCTCGGTTGGCAGGTACTTGGTGCCAGCGCCGGTACCCATGCTAGCTGTACTTCAAAGGGCAAAATCAGAGGCAATGTATCAGTCTGTGTGATATTACAATCCTTCTTGCCTGTCACCTCTGGCTGCTGTACCAGCTCGAAACATTTTAACTCACCTGTTTTCTCAGTTACATCTGAGTCTGGGGTGTTTGCCCTGCTAACTTCCCCTTCAGCATTCTCCTCTTCAGCACTAAGAGAGATGGGTGATGAAGGGCCGGGCTGGGAGGGCTGAGGGGCTGCTTCGGGAGCTTCCTCACTCTTAATCCTTTTCTCAAAGCGAAAACGGTCCAAGTTGAATAGATTCATAGTGACTGAAACCACCTCCCTGAGGGGGCTGACAGCTTTCAATGAACTAGCTGCAGGGAAGGAACAAAAACAAACAAAAAAACAAAAAAAAAAAATAAACAAAACCGGGGATGAGGCCGTGGAAGCAAGGAACAACACAAAGCCACCACTCTGGGCTCCGAGAGAAAGGGGGTCGGTCGGCACGGGCCGGCCGGGGCCCGGATCCGGCTGCGCTTTGTTAGGCCGTACGGAGGCGGCGGCGGCGGACAGGCGTCCCCGCCAAATGCCCGCCGCGCCCCCGCGCCGTCACCGCCGCCGCCGCCCCCGGCCCGCGCGGTCCCACGAGCCGCCCCCGGCGGTCCTCACCCGGGCCCGCAGAGGCGCGCGCGCGCCCGCCCGCCTTCCCGCCGCGTCGCCCGCCGCCGCCAACACACAGCCCGCCAGGCCCGCGCCACCGCCGCGGGGACACAAAGGGCCGAGCGGGGAGCGGCGCTGCGCCCGGAAGTAGACGCGGCGAGGCCCCAGCTAGGAGGAAGCGGACGTGCCCGCTCGCCCGCCCGTCCGCCCGCACGCACGCACGCACGCACGCACTCACAGCCTCGCGAGCTCCTCGCTGTAACAAAGGTGGGAGACAACAGAATAATTCCTGGCGGGAGGCGACGGTAGCCTGGCCGGGACCTTCCGAGGGAGAGGCAGCGCCGAGCAGGCCACGAGCGCGCAGTGATGACGCAACACGCAGCCCGGGCCCTCGGCTTCCAGGCGCGGCGGGGGGTGGGGGGGGAATGTCTGAGCGCGCTGTTGTCATGGTAACCAGTATCTACCTCTGCTACGTTCTAAGGGTGTGATTGTTCCTCCGTTCCATTTCTCCACGCTCGCTAGCTAGCTACGCCGCAGCCAGGCCGAACAATAACAGCCCGGGGACAAATACAAATGGCGTCGTAATGTATAACCGATATGTAGCTTCTATGCTGTGCCCCACAGTGTCAGGTAGGCGGTGTAATTTTTCACTACAATTCTGTTTGTCATTCTGGACCCGACAGTGTTGTGATTGTGTGTCCGCAATCATTGTAAGGTAATTAAAAAAAAAAAAAAAATGAGGCCTGGCTAGCGGGATGGCTAAGCCAGTAAAGGTGCTTGCTGCTAAGCTTGATGAGCCTGAATTCGATCACCTAGACCCATACAGTGAAAGGAGAGAACCAGTTGCAAAGGGTGTCCTCTGACTTCCACATGTGCTCCTTGACACAGCACACCCACACACGTTCACATACATTAAACATACTTGAAAAGTTTCTACACCCCAATTAGCCTCTCCGCCGAAATCAAACCAAATTTTTAAAAGCCCACTTTTAATGGATACAGTGCTCCCGGATGGCCTTCCAGCTCCCAGAGAGGAGACGGGAAGGGAAACCACATGTCTGAGGGTTCAAAAGCCTACCCCATTCCCTTCCACCACCACCCCCATTTTGCACAGGCACACCCACACTGTTTCATGGTTCTGAAACAGACAAAGTCTCAGCTGCCGCTAGCACCATGCCCGCCTGCTTGCCGCCCTGCTCCTTGCCATGAAGGTCATGGACTCACCCTCTGAGGCTGCAAGCAAACCCTCAATTAAATGCTTTCTACAGTACCTTGGTCCTGGTATCTCTTCACAGAGAAAAGTAACTAAGACACAGTATGTTGAGGTTTGTTTGTTTTTATCGATGTGACTTATAAAGAAAACATTTGATTGAAGTGCTTTGCTTACCATTTCAGAGTTTCATGATGCAGGTGGTACACATTTATACACGGTGCTGGAGCTGAGAGCGCTAATCTTGACCAGAAGGCAGCAGGAAGTTGACTGACAGTCACACTGAGAGAAGCTTGAGCAAAAGAGACCTCAAAGTTTGTCCCCATGGTGAAACACTTCTTCCAGAAAGGCAACACTTCCTAATAGTGCTGCTCCCTTTCGGGGCCACTTTTCTTTCAGACCACCACATTCCACTCCTTCACCCCCAAAGTCTTATAGCCATAACATACATAGTGCAAAATGATTACAGCCCAACTTCAAAAGTCCCCATAGTCCATAATAGTCTCAAGCTTGTTTCAAAGTCCAAAGTCTCTTCTAAGATCCATGCAGTATTTTAACTGTAATCCAGGTGAAATAAAAATTAAAAAGCAGATCACATACTCTCAACATATATAATGTCACAGGATAGACATTAACATTCCAAAACTCAGGGAATGGAGCATAGCAAGGAAATACAGGACCAAAGCAAGAACAAAAACCATCTGGGCAAACTTCAAACTCTGGATCTCCATGTCTGATGTCTAAACACTCTTAAGATCTCCAGCTCTGTTCAGCTTTGTTGACTGAAACACATTTCTTTCTCTGGGGCTGGTTCCACATGCCCTGCTGGCAGCTCTCCTACGCAGGTATCCCATGATTCTAGCATCTGTACCATCTTGGGTTCTCCAAGGCAATCCAGGCTTCAGGCAATGGCCTCTCTACTAGGCTTCTGTTCAGGGACACCCCTGACACATGCCTGGCCTCAAAGTCTTCATTCCATAGCTCCTTTCTTCTATTCTTAACTCTAACCCTAGAACCACATGGCTGAAGCTGCCAAATTCTGCTATTTCTGGGCTAGAACGTGGCCCCTCATTCAACTGCATCTTCACCAGCTTTCTGATTTCCATAGTTTCCTTCCCTGACTGAGCTTGACTGTCTGGAAATGTTCTCTGTAAGCCAGGCTGATCTCAGACTCATCCGTCCACCAGCCTCTGCCTTCCCAGTGCTAAGATTAGGTGCCCCACTATAGCCACCTCTAAGATTTTCTTTAGTTC
This sequence comes from Phodopus roborovskii, assembly GCF_943737965.1. Lineage (NCBI taxonomy): Eukaryota > Metazoa > Chordata > Mammalia > Rodentia > Cricetidae > Phodopus > Phodopus roborovskii. Next base: position 13,486,091 of record NW_026126571.1, read on the forward strand.
CTTCTCACAAGTTGGAAACTGAGCTGGGTGGGATAACAACTCCCTTTATTCTATTTCTTAATCTGCTTATCTCCGTGAACATAGAATTCAGTTCCACCCAATTCCCTGGTGCTCTTTTTTCTCCCCAAAATTTACATTTTGTAATTTACCAATGCCATTTATTTTTTGTTGTTTTTAAGTTTTTCAAGACAGCATTTTTCTATAGCTTTGAGAGCTGTCCTGGAACTAGCTCTGTAGACCAGGCTGGCCTTGAACTCACAGAGATCCACCTGCCTCTGCCTTCTAAGCGCTGGGACATTTATTTGTGCTTTTAGTTTTGATCTCTGATCATTTATAGCAGTTTGTCAAGATATTTGTTTTCTGGTCTCTCCTTACTCTTTTGTTTTATCTGCTGAACCTGTTCTGTCCTTGAATATATCCACAGCAGTGTTGTTTTTAACAATAGGCATTAAATCTGTGGATGAATTTCCCTGATGCTGACAGGGAATTATTAAATCAAATTTGATATTAGGTCCTAAAGGACAACCTTAAGCCCAAACAGAAAGCTCTTGGTTTAAAGTTAGGGCTGAGCCACACCACATATGGTTTAGTGGTTATATTTCATGCAGGATATCTTCCTATACCAAAGATACTAAAATGTAGGGGTGAAAGTTCTGTTTAGACACCAGCTCAACACCTCAGTGTTCAAGGAGTTATGTAGTTGACTTCACCAATGGAGCCTTACTATCTTGTTTATAAAGAACAACCTAGATAGTGTTTGCAACGTGCTGTGTTGTTTTCAGTTCTCATGGGCTATTTGAAGCAACAAATGTAACCCAAACCAAATACTGGAAGCTTCATTTGGTGACAAGGGATGATTTTATTTGGATCTTGTGTATACATTGGTAGCCTCTGTTGGGAATAATGCAGCATGGGTTGGGACTGAAGGTGGTAGGTCCCCGCTCCCCCATCCCACATTGGAACCGCAAAGGTTTTGGTCTCAGGGCGGGCGATGGACAGTGGGTAGATGGGGAAACAGATACTTGTAGACATGACTCATATTGGAAGTTTTATTGAGGGGGAGGTAAGAAAATAGTAAAGAGCCACAGAGACACAAAGGATAGAAGAGACATCTGCCCTTCAGAGAAACATCCAGAAAAAGAGAACAGAAGTGGATGGATCCTTTCTTTTAAACATCCAGGGAGAACTGGATGGATCCTTTCTTTTAAACATCCAGGGTACATACACCTGCCATGCACAGGTGTGTGGGGGGGGCAGGTTTGCCTCTCTAAATGAAATAATTCTTTGGAAAACAAATTCCTGTCACTTGGCTGGGCAGTGGTGGCATACACCTATAATTCCAGAACTCAGGAGGCAGAGACAGGCAGAACTCTGTAAGTTCTTGATCCACAGAATGAGTTCCAGGACAGA